>NW_026889803.1:49412500-50612500 GCF_033153115.1 Saccostrea echinata
GCCGATATTCAAAGTATATCAAAGGTGCTAATATATTCTGATAACATTGCAATGTTCTGTTTTGCACACATATCATTGGACAATGGACAGAGTTTCCGAGCTCTCTAACAAGTACTGATGCATTTGTTTCTATTTTTTGTTTATCATATATGTAAGGTTGAGCTTTATGTATATGTTTGCACTATGTTCTTATTTTGTCAGGCTCTGTCCACTTGAAAGACTTAATAGTGCAATTTCTATTTCAAAAATCAGATTTTATTCCTTTATTTTTTATTCATTGTCAGTAATACCGACTCTCATTTTTATTATTTTTTCTTACATTGTCGATTTATCCTTAAAAAGAGAATTAGCAGCAAATGCAGATTATTGAAATAAGATTTTTTTTTTAATTAAAAAGCTTTGTCTCAAAGACAATAGGAAAGTATTAAAAATACTTTTCTTTATATACAACCACTGTATTACCAGTGATCTCAGAATATTAACGCAAAATAATTATCAAAAGACTGCATTTTAATTATTTATGTATATTTCTTTAGAATCAAGTTCCATGCACAAATTAAACTTGGTTTTATAGACATTGAAATTGACGTTTACTGATATCTGATGTCACTTTGAAATGCTGATCTGGGAATTTTAAAAGCAGTTTTTAATTTATCAAATTGATTTTGGGATATTCAAATTTAAAAACAGTAGATAATGGTTTTTCCTTTTATTGTTTAAAGTGCATTTATGTAATTGTTTCTAGTCTTAAAATGTCAGTACTTAATCTACTAAACACGACATAAAATAGAAATATAGTGAAATATTCAGTCATTTTAGAATCTGTTTATTTTGTTTAAAAACATATATAACAGTGACAGACGTCTTTATGCAATCAAGACAGTATTTTGTAGATGATTTCAGCACAGATTGCGTTTGAGCTTAGATCACTTATGTGAATGGCAGAACTTAATATAAATTGGCTCAACTTTGTATAGAATATATTACTTATTGCTCAATGTGTGAATATACGTAGACAATTTTTGTATGTTCTAGTGGCACTGACGTAAGAGTATTCTGTCAACATCAATGAGACACTGTCATTTCTAACTGTTGTTTTGGTTCACTGCTAGGACAATGGTCAACGATGTGAATTTCATGAGTCATGTCTAAAAATTAATTAGTGGGAAAAGATAATCATATTAACATATTTGGCAGCATCTTTTTGTTTTTCTGGTCCATTTAGGTGCCAAATTTTCTTAGAAATGGCTATGTAATATTTCACATGCTTGAATTTTCTTTTAAACCAATTTCAAAATCTAAAAGTAATTATAAAAAAAATCTGGGTCAAGAAGAATCTTTATTTTTTTTCTTTTATGAATAACAGTAGCTTGTCCATAGGGCAGTTTTTTTTTTTATCAAATTTACTCCTATGTAACTGTTTATAATGTAAATAGTTTATCATGGTAAATTTTCTTAGGCAGCATGGCTGGATCATTTTATTTGCTAGGGGGTGGAATCGTACAGGACAGCTTCACTTTGTTCACCGACATCTCGTTTTTCACAACATAGTCCCAATGATAATTGGTTTATGAATCATATTTTTGTTAAACAAGATAAACATTTACAAAGCTTTCATAACATTTTTGCCAATTATAGGCATTAAAATGACGGTGTGTATGTAATCTCTGTGTAATTTTTATCACAGTGTTCGATGTATTTCCTTGTTGAAGTGTAATGTATCTGAATAATTTCATCTGCATTGTACTTGAATGATTTTACTTGAGGAATTAGCATACCAAAGACTTTGAGTGTGTAAGACAGAAAGATCTCGTAGGCAGGGTAATTATGATCTGTTTTCATTATGTATGACAACTTAACTCACATTTTATTGTACGTCACGTGGCATTTATTCTGTGTTGTGATTGGTGGAAAATGTTCCAGTAACTTTAATAGTCTCCTACAATGTTTGTCCTGGGACCGTTGTTATGGAGATGTGTCATGTGGTTCGGACCCATTTATCCCCAGACCTATATATATATTATGTCTGTCAAAGCTCCTGCTTGTAAAATTTTCATTGTAAATCACTTCTGTATTCTTTTCCATGCACTCCACCCCACGTCCTGAATAGTTTTTTCATCAACTCTAGAGAGCGAAGTCAATTCTTATGGTTTATATTTCTGCATTCATTGTGGGAATTGATGAATATTTTATATTACAATTAAATTTATATTGCATAACATTTTGAAGTATGGAATAAAAATGTTCTGTGGCCAATGAAGCAAATAGTACAACATTATAATGTAATAAAATCTAATCGATTTGATACCTCCGCTTTCATGTCTGTTAATGGCTGAAATTTAATTCATGTGTGGCCCATTACTGTAAGGTTTAATTTTGATTTAGTCAGAATTCGAAATTTATTTAAATTGTCTGGCTCAGACATTTTATTTTTTATTCAAATGTAGGTTTCCAATCGGCCCCAAATCAAAAGAAAATGCATGTCATTCAGTCAAACTGCGGGGGTAGTTGACTTGATGAAGAATCATTTCATGAACTTTCAGAAGCAGCTAATTTACAACATAATGTTAAAGAATTTTGATGAAGAATACTATGCAGGGCATTACAATCTTTTCATGAATCACATGACAGTAATTAAATTTAAGTGGGATTTTTATGTTGAATGTCTATTAATCGATGTCTACTTGGTTTACTTTAAGTAAGATTTTAGTGTTCCTTTTGGAACAGTTGTAATGCTACATAGGGACAAAATGAGGGGAAGTTTTTTTAATTTGTCGATGGAGATATGAAAATAACTAAGAGGGGTTTAAAAAAGGGGAGGGGTTTATAGGACCACATTTTTTTGTGTTCCAGACCTAAGTCTAAGGGGGCACATTTAGGGAAATCCAACTTAATTTTTGTAATTTTCCAATTGTTAGTTCACAAGAGTAAAAATTATCATTTTGACCCGTCGTTTAAAGTACCAGATCAAGGACTTGAAGCTCAATTGTAATATTCTTGCTGACAATACAGAAAATCAAGTACTATTCTTACAAATATGTAATTGTGAAATGATATGGATTGTACATCAGTTTTTTTTCAACTCAAAACTTGCACTCTGTATTTTATCTGTAAGTCTTCTATTTTCTACTTTTGATATTTGTCTTTTTCTCTTGTCCATATGTGATTAATCTTTAAGGAATCTCATTTTGAACGACACGCTTTAATGACACAGTCAAAAGCCATGCTTCGTCATCTGTCCCAGCAGCTGTGCTTAACCAAGTTAAGACTTCATTCTCATTGTTGACATGCAAGTTGCTAAAGCAACTCTAAAAAGTACTGTGATTGGACAACATCGTGTCACGTGTCACTTGGTGGTCAGTTGTGTTTAGTGCTATATTGTATCATTGCTTTTGTTATAAAATAAATTGTAGAAAACATTCCTTTTGTGTTTGCTAAGAAAAACATAACAATTTATGAGGAAAACAGGTAAGTCATTGCTTGAAGATGTGAAATATTATGTTCAGTACTGGAGACTGTGAGCCTTTCGCGAAAGCAAACAGAAACATATACACAAGATAAAATTGCTAACGTATCACTTGTTGTGAATTGAAAATTTGCCTAATCGGTTATAGTATATATAATGTGCTATCTTTTCAAATACCGTGGGATTGAAAAATGTCTTGGGTGTCATTACAAGACCCATTCCCTTCCTGCCCGAAAACCAATTTTCCCGGTCAGAAAAATTGTGTAGATACATGTATAAGATCATTGACCTTGTCATGATCTGCTTTTTTTTAGGAGTTTTTTTTTTTTTAATTTCTAAATTTTTAAAATTATTTGTGCATAAATAATTTTTGAGAGTGTTACTTTCATCTATTTGTTATGGTGTTCTGCAAGTTTCATGCATTTCGCTCGATAAAGTAAATCAACAGTAAGTCATTTTCTGTCTAAATATATAATTTCAAAAGAATTTGATGCATTGGCAATGAAATTCAAACCAACAGAAGCACGGAAAAAGGGGGAGGAGGAGGGGATGTCTTTTACCGACGTGTTCTGCGCACTGTTTTTGCTGAGATGTGAAGTTAGTGATTATTGATGGTGGTCCGAAGCAGTCTCCCAAGTTAATATTCAAATAACATACAGTGATTGACTATCATATCACCTAGTAGTCATCCAGTGCCTTGGTGTCCATACCCAGTCTACCCAACTTCCGGTTATCCCAATTTAATGAACAATTTTGAAATCGTCGTGTGATGCTTGCTTAATGCCGTGGATATCTATAATAAACATCTAATGATCTATATATTTTTTAATCTATTAGCAACAATTTTTAACTTGAGGAATGAATTATCTTTCAATTTTCTTTGGTGGTGCGTTAGCCATTTTGTCCAGTGTACATGTAGTAACTTTCTGTGGATCTGTATATGGATCAAAGTACAACTACTTTAATGAAGAATCTTCAGATAACTAATAATTTACAGTGCTATCCAGAGTGGACGCAGTTACATGTAATTATATACTAGGCCTAACAACGGAAAGTGCATTCCAACTGGAATGGTGTCCTCTACAAAAATTAGATTTTTTTTGTTTAAATTTGTATACGAAATATTTATATGAATTTTTTTTCTTTTCCAAATTTATTTGCTGTAAATAAAAATCAAAAGGCACGTACTTTCCAGAGGAGATCGAAAAAAGGATGATGTTATTCAAATCGGAACAGGATGTTTCAATTCCCAGCCTACAGAGTAGACCTTGACCTTTAACCCTGAAAAACGTTTATTCATTATTATGTCCATTCAATCATGGTGACCTGATCATCAACTAAGTTTCATATTTAAGTAGATTTCAAAAACCGCAGTTGCAGTTGACTTTGGCCTTGACATATGCCGTTGCAATGATTAATGAATCACTGCAAGAAGGAAGACGCATTTTTTGTTACTAATAACTTCACATAAGGTAAATCATGATGAAATTGATCAAATACCACCATCAATCAATATTGTCCTCTGACTTAGAAATTAGTAAATGCCTTTGCTGTCGATGGTCCATGATTGCTATCATCTGCAAATTTCATTAGTGAACAAAAATCTGAGCTAGGATACACTGCATCGAAAACCATGTGGTTGATTTTGATTGATCCCAACAAACAACATTTCAGATGGTGAATACAAATACTTCTAGTGTCTTTCATTTATTTACAATTTTCAATTGTTAATGAGCACATGACTATAATTATTCGTGTACTGATTAACAATTGAAAATTGTAAATTAGTGAAAGGCACTAGTAATAGCGATAAGACGAATCTTATCACCTTCTTCCTTTTATTCCCTTTAAAAAAAAAATCCCTTTACATTTTAGCGAGAGTGGAATCAGTGGACTTCATTACTCATGACCTTGACTTGGTATTTCCTTGTTACAAATTAACCTGTACTCTACTATTTAAAGAAATCGTCACATGAGATAGGAACACAAGGGTTGTAATGATGTCAAAACTGAAATTGATTTAAGCTCCTATCTGACACTTCAAAAATCTTGTATTAATGGTTAGGGAACGACCATTTGATTCTGAGAAGAGGGGGGCTGGCATATTTTGGAAATAACCTGTCCTCGAAAATGTTGAAAAACATATAATCTGTCCTCGGCTGGCAAGAAAATGAATGAACTGTCCTAGCCCCCCCCCCCCCCTCCCCGGTAGAGTTTTTACTTAGGTGACCTATTATCTGTCTTTGTATGTCGTCGTGCGACGTGTGTTGTGCGTCGTTCGGTCGTAAACTTTTGAGCATTTTCAGCCTCTTCTCTTGAACTACTGAACTAATTTCAGCCAATTTTGGCATATAACATAAATGGGTGAAGGGGTACAAAAAAATATCATTTTCACGATCCCTGGGGCCCGAGGGATGGACTAAAATCCTCAAAATTAGTGCTGTCAAAATCTTTATTCCTAAACATCATGCAGTCAAATTTTTGGCATGATTGTAATAAGCTTTGAACCCTCTTCCAAAATTGTGAAATTCATGACGCCAGGGTCAGGGGTTCTTGAGTTAGGGCGGGGTTCTAATGACATATAATGAATATGCATAATTCTTTAAAATCCTCTTTTCTCCCCCTGTATATTTAGCAGATAAACTAGATGCATGAATATGACGAGGAAGGATGGCTCTTCCAAAATTGTGAAAGGTTGACTGCAATTAAGGCCATACGAAATTTGCGACAAAAGAAACTTTCAAAAGAAGCATTTTTATTTTAATTGCAGGGATGATCAACATCTAATGTACAACTTTACGTAATAACATTAAATAAAAATACCTATATATTTACGAAGTACGAATCTTTTCAAAGGCGGTGGTCATCACAATTTCTTGAATCTCCGTACGATAATGAGGACGCCCACTTTTTTACTGACTTTATACACAGCGCATTTTTGACTATGGTTCGCCGTTTAACAGTAGTTGTATATTTTCGTTAATGTTATGTCAAAAGGAGATTAATAGACAAACATGCGCTCATGATTTAAAAGAGAAAAAAACTGCTTCTGGCATTCTCTCTCTCTCTCTCTCTCTCTCTCTCTCTCTCTCTCTCTCGTAACCAAGGGCTTAGTCTGAAATATCTGACGTGTTGCAGGGTTTTTTTTCACGATTTTGATATTTTATATGCCAGGAAAACGCCAGAACCGGCGCAATTACGAAAACTGGAAATTTCGCCTTTTCCAACCGGAGTTAATTTTCGATACTTGCAAACCGAATTAAACAAATAACGAACTCACAATTTATCGATAGCACAATGCTTCTAGTACTCGCCAATATCGATGAAAAGAAAACAACACTCCACATTTCGATACAGGACTTGCAAGATTAAAAATGCACGAAATGAAAACAAATCTTGACAGTCAGATAAAATGTTTTCATCGGATTGTATATTTTATAAACGAACCATAAAAACGATGTTGGTAAGTACTAAAAGTATTGTACTATTGATAATATGGGAGTTTGACATTTAATTCGGTTCGCAAGTATCGAAAATCAACCCGAGAACGCCGCCTCCGGTTGGAGGCGGCGAATTCTCAGTTTTCGTAATGGCGCCAGTTCTGGCGTTTTCCTGGCACGTAAAATATCAAAATATTTATTAAAAAAAAAAAAAAAAACAGGAAAACGTAAGATATTTCGCACTACCAAGGGCTGTGAAATGTTGAATATTATAATTCATCACGTGATTTCTTACCTTAGTTAACTCTATGAATACTAAATTCCGCCACGTGACTTTTCAGGTACAGTGTAGTATGTGCCGTGCTAACTAAGGACACTGTGCTCGAACACGTTAAATTGACAGACATCGATTTAAAATATTCTTTACCATGGACGTGCTCATTTTGTTAATTATTTTTGAAACCTTTGTAAAGAGTGTACTTGTGCCATACATAATAAAGAGAAAGATGGAAAAGAGTGATCTCTTATTTTGTATACATGTCATTGTTATTTATCTCGTCTAATTTTAGACCCATTCTTACAATGTTAGTTTCACCTCTCATGCATACATAATGAAGGGCAGGTAAGTGTAAATTCTATACATTTGGAAAGCAGTAAAGACAAAAAAATCATTGTATCACAGCTTAAAACCATTTTAACATATAAATCTGGTACCTAATTGACAGAATTCTCCAGTAAAAATACAAAAGTGTAAATTAGGTTAAGATATGAAAACGACAAAAGCGACCGAAAAAGACCCAAACCCCTTTGTTAAGTGCAGACATCCTTTGTGGGTGAAGCATTAGGGTTGGGCTGCTCTATTGATTATATAGTGAAGATGCATTATTTCTTTGAAAATCCTTTTTTCCCTCTCCTGGGTATTAAGCAACCAAACTATCTGCGTTGTTATTATGAGCAAGGGTGCCAGTTCCAAAATTATGAATTTCATGGCCCCTGGGTCAGGGATTCTGGTGTAAGTGAGGGCCGGGCTATAGGACATTTGCGGAATAGCGGACAATGGACTACAGACTTCGGACTTTAAATAAGGGGAATATTTCAAAGTGTAGAAATTATTAATCACCTTTTTATTTCTTCAATGGCAATTTCAAATCATGATTATCGAATAAACTGCAAACTTCTGTGACATTTATAATTAGGAATAGATGCGGAACATTAAGTTAACTTTTATGTTTCAGTCACAGAAGTCACACCGAGGCCAAAATAAAAAATACCTTTGTTTCCCCTAACGCGACCGACCCAATTAAAACGCGCCGACTGGAAAGTTTTTTTCATAAGATTATTTCAATATTTATTTATTTTTTCATATTTTTGATAATTACTGTGACAACAACATTTATTTGAACATTTGTCTGGTGAAGGGATCCAAATTTAGACATGTACTAGGCACTTCAGGCCATTGAGCACTAAAGAATCTTTTTCGTGCCAGTATCTACTGCGACACTGGACTTAAGTTTTTATGGTCTCATTTGAAGAAACGGTTTCAAAGTCCCGCATTGGGATTTGAACCCACAAATTAGAAATAGCTCCTTACTTCGAGACTCCAAAACGAAATGCTCTAGAACCACTGCACAATTCAAAGCCCTTGAAAAAGTACATTGCATATGTAAGAACTGGAAGCTGATAAGAGATCTGTATGAAAAATATACTCTGATGTCCAGTCATTGTGTACCCAAGAATCTTTTAAACATGCAGATGTACAATGTATTCAATTTCAACAATTTTTTTTCCTGGTATGATATATTTCACAATTTCGATTTAATAATAGTTGTGAATTAATTTATATAAATGTTGAGAATAAACGGCATTTGTATTGTATTATGGCTGTTTACAAATCGCTTTCTTTTGTACTTAACTTATTTATAAAGGTATCATTCCATTTAATTTTAGGGATGTATTTTCAAAGCTGCTGTCAAAAAAAAAAAAAAAAATTTGCCTACCTACCTACTCAACTTGAGATTTTTGGGTCGGGTTAGGGAAAACAAAGATATTTTTAATGATGGCTCGAGAGCCTTAAATAGTACGAAACTTTTTTGCGTAGAAAAACATTGTATGCCCCACTAATTTACAAGCACAATGTAAGAATTTGAGTTACTAGTAGTTAAACTTCTTGTTTATTTATTTAATTACTTGATTATTCTTTACTTAATTATTTTTTAAATGTAATTAGTATATATTATTTGGTATTATTTATTTAACCTGTATATTTTTAACCCCCCACCCCGTAGAAAGAAAAAAAAAAGGAAACAGTGCTATGTGCCCTAATGTATATCGAATTTGAACTGAATAGAGTTATACATTCGACTTTCTAAGAAACATAGGTGCAGATTCCTGATCTCATATTATCTAGAAATACAGTGAATATTTTGCTAATAGATGTGAGCCGCCCTTTATATACAGATTATCCGAACAATTTTTTTTTTACTATTTATATAATATTTAAATGATCATTTTAAAGCCAGTACATATAAAGTGAAATCCGCCTGTGCAGATTTTTGTACCGTTGGAACCTACCCATCCCCACCCCCACGATATGGCATCTTCGAGTTTAGACAATTCTCTGTTTGTTGTCAAAGATTTAAGTTACACCCCCCCCCCCCCACACACACACACACAGACGCACACTTTCACAATCGATGCTACGGTGCTGAAACAATTACTTGCACGGATTTTATGAAATGTGTTGAGATGATTTTGGTATCTACACCATTCTTTTTCATTAAGTATTGAGAAAAATGAGCCAAAGTCGTAACAAGGCATATTTTTGTCTCCGAGAAAAAGCTTTTATTTATTTTCATTAAATTCGATTTTGAAATAATATCAATTATCCATCGCGTTTATAAATAAGACATTTTTAGTATCAGTGCTTCAACAGAAAGTTTTGACAAATGCATTTCGCGCAGTTCATAATCTTATAAATAAATACATTGTAAATAAAAATAGCCAAGTAAAGAAAAATGGAGATGCATGATGCAACTAGGGCTCAAAAAGTGAAGTACCCGCAACTGATAGAACATCTTTAGTTTGTAACAGATATTTCTCATTGAACCTCAACGGTTATTTTCTTAGGGACATCGAATCTACCATGCCATACATCTTGAAACAATGATAATTAAGAAAGAATACATCATATGGACTGTGTTTTCCCTGGCTAAATGATGCGCAAGAGTATATTCGATGGCAAATAAATAAATAAATAAATTAACTGTTGAGAAGAAGGTTTTTAGTGATTTTTTCCTCTGTAAAACTTTGATCGGCCACTGTGTACACCGTTCATGGTAGCTCAATCGGTAGAGCGCTCGCTCCGTGATCGGGAGGTCGTGAGTTCGAATCTCGGCAGCGACTGACCTAAGTCTATAACAAAAAAAAATGGGCAGACGTTGTGTCACAATTTTGTTTAATTTGATTATGTTGGTTATGGTGTACCATAGGTTCATTCTCATCGTATAGTCGTTACGGATAGCTGGTCACGGCTGTCAGACCGGTTTTAACAATTTAGTCTACGTGTAAGTTAGTTCTGAGAAGGCCGTAGAAGTGAGAAGGTGTGTCCTTCCTCAGTACAAATGTTGTATGACCTGTGTGGTCGCGAGAAAAATGGCTGCGTGCATTTGGCCTGAGTGGTTTGTGTGTGTTCGAGAAGTTTTCCTGTGTGGACAGTAGAGTAATTTTGAGAACTTTGGCAGCGGTGAGTTTGAACTGTATATTTTGTTAGCTAGGTTTTTTTTGTTATTTTTTTTTAAAAAGAAAAGTTATTATTTCATTACTTTGTTAAGTTTTATTTGTACCAGATAATGTACCCGACACATTCAAGTATTCCTTATGAATGCGTTTATTACCGACTATGGAAACCCAGACCTTTAAATAATATGTTATTTAGGTGACCAGCTGTGTATGTGCATGTTTACAGTAGCAGGTGAATATTATGGCATACTGAGACATTCGAGGAAATTCTACGTACTAAGGCGTTGAAGGCTAGAGGGACGTGCGGCCTTTGGACAGTGTCGTAACCGTAATTCCATGAGTAACCAACGACTGTGTGTCCATGAACAGTATACGGTAACGTCTTGGGTCAACCTCTGTGGTCTCGCCAGTCAGTGTTTCCGATTTTGATTTTATTCGCACATGGCAATGAAACATTTGTCGGGTCTGGTATGACTCTATTATAGTCGGTATATTGATACTATCATTATTTTTTTATTATTATTATTTTGTTTTTTGTTTTTTGTTTATTTGTGCGATTGTTGTAGATGTGCGTGTTGTGTGTGTGTGTGTGCAGGTGTGCAGATATTCTTTGCATTTTTTTGGAGCACTATAATAAACTTGTTTGCACTTACTCTTTGTTCTTTTTCAAAGATTTGGTTACAGCGAGGGAATATTTCCATGCCATTATCACAAATTGTGACAATTGGGGGCTCGTCCGGGATGGAAATATTTTAGATCACATTATCCTTACGCTGATTTAACTGAACTTTGAAAATGGAGAAAGAGTTAGAGAAATTAGTGGAGATAGGGCAAAAGTTAGGTTTGCAAGGAGATCAGTTGTTAGAATATGTAAGAGAAAAAGAAAGAGCTGAAAGAAAAATTGAAGAAGATAAATTGTTAAGAGAGGAGAGAGCAAAGGAAAGAGAGGCGAAAAGAGAAGAGAAAGAACTTGATTTGCAGATAGTACAATGTGAGCAAGAGTCTAGGAGAAAAGAAAAAGAGTTGAGCATGGAGATGCAAATGAAAGAATCAAACAATCATTTGGCATTGTTGGAAAAACAAATTCAGTTAGAGAGAGCAAAAGCAGATGCATTAGCATTAGAAATTAACTCTAAGCATCAAAGTGCCCCCATGTCCCCTGATGTGTCTGTTCAAAGTCGTGCTAAGTTGCCCAAACTTCCTCCATTTAATGATCAAAGAGACTGTATTGATGCTTATCTACAAAGATTTGAAAGGTTTGCAGAAAATGCTAAATGGTCTAAGGATACATGGTCAATAAATCTTAGTGCTTTGCTTACAGGTACTGCTCTTGAGGTTTACTCTCGTTTATCTCCTGGCGATGCATTTGATTATGACAAGCTCAAATGTTCGTTGCTTCAGAGGTTTAGATTGTCTGAAGAAGGTTTCCGCGAGAAATTCAGAGGTAGTAAGCCAGAAAAAGGGGAGAATCCCCCTCAATTCTTCGCGCGTTTAGACAATTATCTGAAAAGGTGGATGGAACTCGCGAAATCCCCATCAACGTTTGAAGGCTTAAAAGATCTTATGTTGCGCGAACAATTTATTTCAAGTTGTAGTAAGACTTTAGCTACTTTCTTACGAGAACGTCACCCGAAAGATGTTAAAGAAATGACGCGTTTAGCAGAACAGTTTATTGAAGCGCATGGTACTTCTTCATTTTCTTACGATCGCACAAATTATCGAGTAGCGACCGATGATGTGAGGTCAACATCAACAACGGTTCAAAAGAAACCTTTCTCAAGTACAGATAAGAATGATAGAAAGTGTCATGAGTGTGGCCGAACTGGACACATCGCTAGGGATTGTTTTGACAGGCTTAAGAAAGGAAATCGTACTCACACTTACAAAAGCGCAGCAATGTTAACCTCTGGTTCTTCATCAAGGGCTACTTCCCGATCTACGAAGTCACAGCTCCAGAAATTGGATGTTGAGGTAGAGAATCAACAAGGAAACCAATCCCCTGAATCAGGTAAACATGTAGGTTCTTTGTGCATTTTGTCAGATAAACTAAAAGATTGTTGCATACAGAACAATCAAGTAACATTACGTTGTGGACATATGTTACCAGTTATTGGTGGAGCTTGTCGTGTTTGTCATAATATGCCAGTTTCAGATGGGTATGTAAGTAATCATCCTGTGGAGGTTCTGCGAGACAGTGGATGCAGTGGGGTTGTAGTAAAACACAGTCTAGTTTCTCAAGACCAGCTGACAGGGCGGAATGTTGAATGTGTACTCATTGACGGAACTGTCCGGAAAGTTCCTGAGGCGTACATCAACATACATACACCGTTCATATCAGGTAAGGTCAAAGCTCTATGTATGAACAACCCAGTCTATGGTTTAATCATAGGTAATATAGACGGCGCCAGAGATCCATCAGACCCTGATCCAGAATGGGACACTCGCAGAAATAACAACGAAGTTGTGGAAAACGATACACGAGAATTGGTGGTAGGCTCAGCCGTACAGACAAGAAATCAAGTTCAGAAGGAAAAAGAAAAAGTACAAAACATTGAAGGTAACTAGTATCACTGACAATTTTACCTCAGTAGATGATATGAGAGTTGCACAAAATGAGGATGCTACATTGGATAAGTATCGGGAATATGCAAGGACTGGTGTTCGGAAGTTCACAGGACAACAGAATGTGTCTTGGTTTGCCATTGAAGATGATCTGTTGTTCTGATATTTTCAGTCTCCGAAGGTGAGTAGTAATAACATTTTTAGACAGTTTGTTGTTCCCTCACCACACCGCATTACAGTTATGAAACTTGCACATGATTATGTACTGTCTGGTCACTTGGGAATCAAAAAGACAACGGATAGGGTATTGTCTAACTTTTATTGGCCTGGAGTACAAGGAGATGTAGGAAGATATTGTAGATCCTGCGACGTGTGTCAGCAAACCGTACCAAAAGGTAAGGTCTCCCCAGTTCCACTAGAGTCAATGCCCCTCATTGATACGCCATTTGAGCGAGTTGCTGTAGATTTGATTGGGCCATTTTTTCCAGCAACCGATCGTGGGAACAGGTATGTACTCACTATGGTAGATTACAGTACAAGGTACCCTGAAGCCGTCGCACTGAAAGGCATTGAGACGGAACGTGTTGCTGAGGCAATGTTTGAATTCTTCACTAGACTTGGAATTCCTAAGGAGATTTTATCAGATATGGGAACCCAGTTTACGTCTAACTTTATGAAAGAGGTAGGTCGTTTACTTTCCATTGCACAACTAACAACCACTCTGTACCATCCTGCCTGCAATGGTTTAGTTGAAAAGTTCAATGGAACACTTAAACAAATGATTAGACGTATGGCTGCTGAAAGACCCAAGGACTGGGACAGGTATATAGCACCTTTATTGTTTGCATACCGCGAAGTTCCTCAAGATAGCATGGGTTTTTCCCCATTTGAATTATTATATGGTCGATCAGTCCGGGGACCGATGACAGTTCTACGAGAGATGTGGACGAAGGAATTAAAAGACCCAGAAGTCAAGAGCACTTATCAATATGTGATCGACTTGAAAGAGCGCTTAGAAGAGACATGTGAATTAGCTAGAAAGTCCTTACAGACGTCCAGTCAGCGCTATAAGAAATATTACGATCGGAAAACAAGGTCACGTTCATTCAGTGTCCAGGACAAGGTTTTAATCCTTCTTCCAACGGACAACAATAAGCTACTCATGCAATGGAAGGGTCCATTTACCATTGTTTCCAAATGTGGAATGGCTGACTACAAAGTTGATGTTCAGGGCAAAATCAAGACTTTCCACGCTAACCTTTTGAAGAAGTATGTTGAAAGAGAAACAAATTCACCTGAAGTTCTTAGTTCTTGCTCTGTCATAGAAGAAGAAATACCTCAAGATGGTGAGAATTTAGAAGGTGAGAGTGATTTCCCTCTAGAGATACCGCCTTCCGAAGCCAAGGAAACATTTGAAAACGTGAATGTTGACTCGGATCTGACTGAATCGCAACAAGAGGACGTCAAAAAGATTTTATCAGAATTCAAAGATGTTTTGTCTGATTTACCTAATCTTACTCATTTGGCTCAACATGAGATACATCTGACAACTACGGATCCTATTCGCAACAAGCCGTATCAAATTCCATTTGCTTTGCGTGATTCCGTTAGGGACGAAATCAAGAAAATGATTGAGATGGACATTATAGAGCCGTCCGAATCTCCTTACGCCAGCTCTATTGTTGTTGCCAAGAAAGCTGATGGTTCTAAGAGAATATGCATCGACTTTAGAAAGCTAAACAAGGTGACAGTGTTTGATGCCGAACCAATGCCTGATCCTGAGGAAATTTTTGCTAGAATTGGACAAAGTAAGTATTTTACTAAAGTAGCCCTTTGCAAAGGATACTGGCAAATTCCTATGAGGGACGAGGACAAAGACCTGACATCATTCGTCACTCCTGATGGTTTGTTTAGGTTCAAAGTAATGCCATTCGGTTTATCAAACGCGGCGGCGACATTTAATCGTATGATGCGTGTTCTGTTGAAAGGTTTAAAAGATACCGATAGTTTCATTGACGACATCTTAATTCATTCTGAAACTTGGGAAGAACATTTGGTGTCTATTAGGTGTCTATTAGAAAGACTACGGTCGGGGAAACTGAATGCAAAACCTTCTAAATGTTTTGTAGGTTTTAGCTCACTTGATTTTTTAGGTCACTCAGTTGGAAAAGGTGTAATGCGACCTAACAATGACAAGCTTGAAGCAATCAAGAATGCCCCTCGTCCTGAAACCAAGAAACAGGTACGTTCTTTCTTGGGACTGATTGGTTATTACCGTACGTTTGTTCCCAATTTTGCTGTTGTTGCTTGTCCTTTGACGGATTTGACTAAGAAAGGCACCCCAAACAAGAGGCCCATGGGCCACATCGCTCACCTGAGCACACTGGCTAGACTAAGGCACAAATCAATTCAGTAATGAAAGGGGGGGGG
The DNA here is from genome assembly GCF_033153115.1 of Saccostrea echinata. Taxonomy (NCBI): domain Eukaryota; kingdom Metazoa; phylum Mollusca; class Bivalvia; order Ostreida; family Ostreidae; genus Saccostrea; species Saccostrea echinata. The sequence continues at coordinate 49,428,137 of NW_026889803.1, forward strand.
GGCTTGAATTTTAAACTACCTGATGATGCTTCCATGTCAATATAACAAATGAATTTGTTGTACTTGAGAAGATTTTAAAAGAATTTTCCCATTTATTCATTTGTAAAAATTTGATCCCCCATTGTAGCTCCTCCCTATCTCAGGGGTCATCATTTGAACAAACTTGAATCTACATTACCCGAGGATGCTTCCATATCAATAAGACTAACATAGCTTTTCTGTTCTTGAGAAGAAATTTTTTTCTATATGTTCTTATGTAAAACTTTCGATCCCCCATTGGGCCCCGCCCTACCCCCGGGGGTCATCATTTGAACAAAATTGAATCTACACTACCTGAGGATGCTCCCATATAAATTTGACTCCTCATGGCTTTGCTGTTCTTGAGAAGAAATTTTTCCTATATATTTCTATGTAAAACTTTGATCCTCCATTGTGGCCCCGCCCTACCCCCGGGGGTCATGATTTGAACAAACTTGAATCTAGACTACCTGAGGATGCTTCCATATAAATTTGACTCCTCATCGCTTTGCTGTTCTTGAGAAGAAATTTTTCCTATATATTTCTATGTAAAACTTTGATCCTCCATTGTGGCCCCGCCCTACCCCCGGGAGCCATGAATTGAACAAAATTGAATCTACACTTCCTGAGGATGCTTCCATATAAATATGACTCTTCATGGCTTTACTGTTCTTGAAAAGAAGATTTTTAAAGATTTTTCCTATATATTTCTAAGTAAAATTTGGATCCTCCATTGTGGCCCCGCCCTACCCCCGGGGGTCATGATTTGAACAAACTTAAATCTACACTTCCTGAGGATGCTTCCATATAAATATGACTCTTCATGGCTTTGCTGTTCTTGAAAAGAAGATTTTTAAAGATTTTTCCTATATATTTCTATGTAAAATTTTGATCCTCCATTGTGGCCCCGCCCTACCCCCGGGGGTCATGATTTGAACAAACTTGAATCTACACTTCCTGAGGATGCTTCCCTATAAATATGACTCTTCATGGCTTTACTGTTCTTGAAAAGAAGATTTTTAAAGATTTTTCCTATATATTTCTATGTAAAACTTTGATCCTCCATTGTGGCCCCTCCCTACCCCCGGGGGTCATGATTTGAACAAACTTGAATCTACACTACCTGAGGATGCTTCCATATAAATATGACTCTTCATGGCTTTACTGTTCTTGAGAAGAAGATTTTTAAAGATTTTTCCTATATATTTCTATGTAAAATTTGGATCCTCCATTGTGGCCCCGCCCTACCCCCGGGGGTCATGATTTGAACAAAATTAAATCTACACTTCCTGAGGATGCTTCCCTATAAATATGACTCTTCATGGCTTTACTGTTCTTGAGAAGAAGATTTTTAAAGATTTTTCCTATATATTTCTATTTAAAATTTGGATCCTCCATTGTGGCCCCGCCCTACTCCCGGGGGTCATGATTTGAACAAAATTGAATCTACACTTCCTGAGGATGCTTCCCTATAAATATGACTCTTCATGGCTTTACTGTTCTTGAGAAGAAGATTTTTAAAGATTTTTCCTATATATTTCTATGTAAAACTTTGATCCTCCATTGTGGCCCCGCCCTACCCCCGGGGGTCATGATTTGAACAAACTTGGATCTACACTACCTGGGGATGCTTCCATATGAGTTTCATCTTTCCTGGACCTGTGGTTCTTGAGAAGAAGATTTTTTAAAGATGCTATTCATTTTTCACTAATTCTTAATTATCTCCCCTTGAAAGAGGGCGTGGCCCTTCATTTTAACAAACTTGAATCCTCTTCACCCAAGGATGCTTTGTGGCAAGTTTGGTTGAAATTGGCCCAGTGGTTCTGGAGAAGAAGTCGAAAATGTGAAAAGTTTACAGACAGACGGACAGACGGACTACAGACAAAATGTGATCAGAAAAGCTCACTTGAGCTTTCAGCTCAGGTGAGCTAATAAAACTGAATGGTGCGATGAGCATGAGAAATCTTTTATGAATTTAAAGTCATTACTGTTACATGCCCCAATTCTGAGACTCCCAGACTTTAAAAGAGATTTCTTTCTCAGAACAGATGCTTCCGACTACGGAATAGGTGCTGTTTTATTGCAAATGCATGAGAAAATGTTTCCAGTGGCATATGCCAGTAGAAAGTTGAGTGAAAGAGAGAGAAGTTATTCTGTGATTGAGAAAGAGTGCTAAGCTATTGTATGGGCTGTAAGAAAATTTCAGGCATACTTGTACGGTAAGACTTTCGTTCTGCAGACAGATCATCAACCATTGGTGTATCTGAACAGATCAAAAGTTTCAAATGGTAGGTTAATGCGCTGGGCCATCTTTCTGCAGTCCTATAATTTTGTAGTTCATGCTATCAAAGGTGTTGATAACGTGGGCGCTGATTTTTTGAGTCGTCATGTTTTGTAAATATAGTTGTTTCATGTTAACTCTCAAAATATGATTTCCAATTTTGAAACTTAAAAGGGGAGGTATTGTCACAATTTTGTTTAATTTGATTATGTTGGTTATGGTGTACCATAGGTTCATTCTCATCGTATAGTCGTTACGGATAGCTGGTCACGGCTGTCAGACCGGTTTTAACAATTTAGTCTACGTGTAAGTTAGTTCTGAGCAGGCCGTAGAAGTGAGACGGTGTGTCCTTCCTAAGTACAAATGTTGTATGACCTGTGTGGTCGCGAGAAAAATGGCTGCGTGCATTTGGCCTGAGTGGTTTGTGTGTGTTCGAGAAGTTTTCCTGTGTGGACAGTAGAGTAATTTTGAGAACTTTGGCAGCGGTGAGTTTGAACTGTATATTTTGTTAGCTAGGTTTTTTTTGTTATTTTTTTTTAAAAAGAAAAGTTATTATTTCATTACTTTGTTAAGTTTTATTTGTACTAGATAATGTACCCGACATATTCAAGTATTCCTTATGAATGCGTTTATTACCGACTATGGAAACCCAGACCTTTAAATAATGTGTTATTTTAGGTGACCAGCTGTGTATGTGCGTGTTTACAGTAGCAGGTGAATATTATGGCATACTGAGACATTCGAGGAAATTCTACGTACTAAGGCGTTGAAGGCTAGAGGGACGTGCGGCCTTTGGACAGTGTCGTAACCGTAATTCCATGAGTAACCAACGACTGTGTGTCCATGAACAGTATACGGTAACGTCTTGGGTCAACCTCTGTGGTCTCGCCAGTCAGTGTTTCCGATTTTGATTTTATTCGCACATGGCAATGAAACATTTGTCGGGTCTGGTATGAATCTATTATAGTCGGTATATTGATACTATCATTATTTTTTTTTATTATTATTTTGTTTTTTGTTTTTTTTATTTGTGCGATTGTTGTAGATGTGCGTGTTGTGTGTGTGTGTGCAGGTGTGCAGATATTCTTTGCATTTTTTTGGAGCACTATAATAAACTTGTTTGCACTTACTCTTTGTTCTTTTTCAAAGATTTGGTTACAGCGAGGGAATATTTCCATGCCATTATCACAAATTGTTACACGTTGGCACGATAAAAATCCCTCACTGCTCAATGGCCCCGAGTACCGAGTAAAGGTCAAAATGTGAAGCTCTTCACCTATATATGGTGACGTCTCTATATGAGTGAAAAATTCTCGAATGGGACGTAAAACAATATACAATCAATCGGCCATTGTGGTACCACCCGCGCCTATCCCTGTGGGTCATGATTTATTTAACTTAAATCAACACTATGTAATAAAGCTTTCACATGAATTTAATCTTTTTTGGCCCAGTGGTCATTGAGAAAAAGATACTTTAAAAAAAAATACCAATAAGTTTTCACTAATTCTTAATTATCTCCCCTTGAAAGAGGGTGTTGCCCTTCATTTGAACAAAATTATATATTATTTTTCCTTCTACATTACCTTTTAAATTGTTTCCTTTAAAAGGCCAGTTTAGCATCCGCGAGCGCCTTTTGATTTTTGACACTTTAGATCACAAAAAACAAAATCAAGAGTCCTAAAATTGATTCTTCTGGTCGAAGCCTTTGAATTCTGTCAATTTCTTTCTATATTTGTCGAAAATTTGTCATATTATGTCTATATTAAGCATTTAATACCTTGATTTTCCTAAGAAATAGATCTAATACTAGATTGGTGAAATCAAATCCTTTGAATGGCGTTATTTCCCGATCATGACAAGGAGCACATGACGGATGTGATCGGTCGGCAGGGGATGTTCACTCCTCCATGGAACCTGATCCCACCTCTGATGTTTTCGGAGGTCCATGTTTGCTCTGCTCTCGATTTGTATTGTTATAATGGACTTTGAGCTTGAATACTGTTCGTTATCTCCATATTTCATTTCTGACTAAAACTCTTATGGTTTTGTGTGTGTGTGTGTGTGTTTTAATAGCAGGCCTCTAAGTGACCTCTAAAATTTAGGCGCCAGCTGGCGCCTTGTCAAAAAATTTAATCGCCAATGCAAATTTTTAGTCGCCAGGCAATATTTTTAGGCGCCACCTTTAAAAGTTAATAGTTATAAATATATGGACCCATGACGCGACGTAAAATTTTGTTCACACGTGTGCTTACTAAAAAAAAAAGGTGACTAATAAAACATGACATGTCCATAGCTAAAAATATTTTTTTTTTCTTTTAAATTTCTTTTCGCTTCTTCAGAAAAACAAAAATCTTGAAAAATGTTAAAAGTTCCGGAATTCGTCGATCGCGAAGTCAATTTAAAATGGTCGCAAATTTGGCGACTTATGGAAAAAAAATTAGGCGCCAATCAAAAATTTTAGACGCCATGGCGACTAAATTAGTCGCCAATTAGAACCCTGAATAGGTAGGGTTTTTCCCCTGCGTAGTGTCTTTGTAACATAAGCATGATTATTTTCCACAGTTTTACAGTACATGTATTTGAATCAAAGACCTAGATTTGAACACGCGCAGGTGCAAGTCATAGAAAACGAAAATATGTAAATAAATTGAAGTTTCTAAATCAAAATTTTCAGTGTGTTGATTATGTTTTCAATATTTAGGATAAACGTAACGTGAAAATATTAAATTAAACAATAACAGACTTTTAGATAAAAATTACGTCCACACCAACCATGTGTTGTTTTCCTAGTTTCGGTTCATGAAATTTTGAAGTTCATAAAAATGTTTTACGGGATGCAAAAACCTGAAAAGCTGGCAAAAGTGAAAATACTACTAAAATAAGCAAAGATATTCCATGAAAATTGTGTCTAAGAAAATAGTTTATCATAAAATGCACAATTTTTCATACTATTTAATTTTGGGGAAAAAATGTACAATTTTCGTACCGTTTAATTTCGGGGAAAAGACCTTTGAATCAACACATATTTTATTTACTGGGTGTGCAACAGTACGATGAGGCGCTTGATTCGATGCTGAAAATGAGTTCGAAACTTGGAAAATAGGGGTGTTGTAATTAACATCTCTGTGTCTGTACCATTTATATTTTCGGGATCCTGGTAATTAGACAACAACCCAGAACATTTGGAACTTTGACCATGGAGGGTGAGTGCAAGATGAAACAACAACAAAAAATAAAACCGATTCGCTACCGGTGTTGTAGAGTAGGATTTCCCCCATAGCCAGCTTTCCCTCCGAAATCTGTACTCCAGAGTAGGATTTCTCCCTGAGGGGAAATCTAATGTTTAAATAACATCGACAATATTTTGGCTAAAAGTTTATACGAGTCTGTCACAATCAAAATTTAATCCCGATTATTGTTTTATTTATGTTTATGATTTTTACTTATTTTTCCTTTACGGGACCTCTTTATTCTGTTACCTGTAATGAACCTCAAATTTAGAAATTGCAGGCATTGGTCAGTTACGGCCTATTGTATTTGGAGTATTTAAATCGCTGCATTGCTGACCAGGTAGCCGGGGTCCACGTTTTCATACTTTTTACATGCTTGACGTACAATCCAAGATGTGTAGATAGGTAGTTTTTACAACGGTAACCATTTCTCCATGAGGGGTAAGTTAAATTTTCTTATTATTTAGTGTTTTGATATTGCATTAAGATTTGTTAACTTTGTAAGAAAATGGGTTAAGTAATGTTTTTGTTACTGTTTACGTATACAAGTTTTGCTGAGTAGAGTTACTCATGCGTGTAATGTTCTGGTTTTGTGCAGGTACTAAGTTATGTACGCACGCAATGTATTTTGTTTTGCCGCTTATACAGTCGGTGTCGTGGGTTTAGTTGTTAAAACCACTTATGTTAAGAAATTGTGTATTCTTAACCCTGTCTACATATATAACAGTGTTTGGATAGATTTACTGTTTGTACGGTGTGCCATTTGTGCAATGATAGTCAATGGTGACTAGTTTTTTTTTAGGTATACGTAACGTGTGACTTAAAAATGTTATTTAATTTAAAGGTTCCTGATATAATCCTGATAATATCTAGTCATGTGTGTGTTGGCAATGACGTTCAACAGACCGGAGACCCACTGGGAGCCAGTTGGCGGGAGTCCGTCGTGAAACGGGGCGTGTCTGGACGTGGTTGTGAGCGAACACCAGGATGACGTGGATTGAAAGAGACTTTTAAGATATACATATTGTAAATTTTTTTTTTTTTTTTTTTTTATTCACACAACATACATAACATTATATACATACATCAAGTTTCAAAAGCAGAAGTGCGTTTTTATTTTATGAGTGAGAGAGAGAGAGAGAGAGAGAGAGAGAGAGAGAGAGGGTGAGAGTTAAGAGAATAGTAGGTTCCACCTGTTCCACTGGGTATCAAACTTTTCCTTTCCACCATTCTTATAAGAAATAAATTTTTGTGTTTCATAATAAAATTTCATTTGTGATATTGCAGTATGTACATTAATAGATTTCTGGGTGCATCTTGCAGTATAAATATAATATTTAAGCCAAAGAAGAATAGCATTTTGAACATCAGTGTTTTCATCAATAAACCCTAAAATAAAAGATTTCTTAGTAACTCTAATCTTTAGACCAGTCTTATCTTCAAGTAAATGAACAAATTCTTCTAGAAAAATTTGTGTACTATTGCATTCCCACAAAAGGTGTTCTATTGTTTCCTCCTCGGTGTGGCAAAAACTGCAGAACTTACAGTCATTTTTCTTAATTTTGAATAGGAATGAATTTGTTGCTAAAATTTTGTTTATAATCCTATACTGGAACCATTGGAGTTTACAGTCTTTTGTTACTCTGAAGGGTATTATGTGAATTTTTTTCCATTCCTTAATTTCAATTTCTAGAAGCTCACTCCAATGTGTTTTACCTGCTGCAACAGAAGAATTTTGATTAAGGATTTCTGGGTTTAAAACTAAATTAAAATCACCACACCAGATAAAATTACTACAGTGCATATCCTCAATGTGATTTTGTATGTTTTCATAGAAGAGTGGAGTGTCATTATTAGGACCATATATAGTGCATATCAATACTTCATGTCCCTCTATACATGCTTTAAGCAAAATATAGTTTCCATCAACTTCACCCTTTTCTGCAAGGGGTTTAAAATCAAAGTTATTATTTATCAGAATTGCAACTCCCCTGGAGTTTGTAGTATATGAGCTAAAAAAGCACTGATATCCCCGTAAATTTCTTACTTCATTTTCGATATCACAGGAAAAGTGTGTGTCTTGCAAACAGTAAATGTTATATTTCAACGCTCTTAAATAATTGAAAACATCCTTGCGTTTTGCAATATCACCTAAACCTTGGCAATTTACTGATAGAATTTTAACCATTTGATATAATTACGCAAAAACGTTTAGATACCCAACGGAACCATGGAGGTGAACTCATGATATTGAATATAAGTCTACTATAGAGATAGAAAGAAAGAAAGAGCACAGAAAAAGCAACAATACAGTAAGTCAGATAATGATTATCAACAGTTAAAAAAAAATTCCACAGAAAAACAAGTTGACTACCGTGATCTAGTGAGTCACTGTTCGGAAAAAAGTCAATGCTTATGACACCGGATAAACATTACTGTCAACTAACGTCGGTGGGAATACGGTCGGATTTTTTAGTCCCGGATCTTATTTACTTTGTATTCGATGTCATCTAGAATATCAAACCTTACTCGTTTTCCCTTCACCTGTCCATAAACCGACCCATTGAAGTACCATGCCGACGTTACACATTCATTATCCAACAGGCGGGCAATTAACTCGCTGTTTTCTTTGGTAACGTCGTCGCCCAATCGAACGTTACCAGGGGCGTCCTTCACCGTTGATCGCTTTCGCATTATGTGGGCCTTTTTGTCGTTATTTTTCATCTTCAAAAGAATAGGTTTTGGTGCTTTTGCCCTGGATCCTGGTATTCTGTGAACTGCCACTATGTCACATTCATTGACCTCTACACCCCCCTTCTCTTTCAATACAGATTTCACGACCTCGATAATATTCTCGTCTTTTGTCTCTTGAACACCGTAAATTTTAACATTGTTTTTTCTGCTGTATTGCTCATTATAGTTGGCCTTCACTGTGGCAAAAGTAGCAAGATCTCTTAGCTCATTCATTTCCTTTTGCAGTTCTCTATTGTTTTTATTTGTTTCACATAATTTTTCTCGTAGAGATTCATTTTCCAATGTTAATCTATCAACGTCTTTTGTTAGACCATCAATTTTTTGTTTTAATTGTGTTTCTCGTTTTTCTGCATTTTCTTCATGAATCTTTAAAAGTCCCTTCACAATATTCGTCACCATAGATTCGAGATCGCATGTTTTGACCGTTTTTTGCAAGCATTCTTTTATTTCGTGTAGATCAGTTTTAAGGGACGCTAATGTTAGGTCGTTTGTTGCTACAATCGTTTCATTTTTTTCAGGCCCAGATTTACTGTTTTCAGACCCTTTCCTGGTATTTGGCATGTTTTGGGGTAGCGGAGACAAAGTTTAAACAATTTAAACAAAGAGGTCATCCAACATAGGTGAATCGAGGTGTTTAAAATAAACTGTAGTAAACTGTAGTAAGCAGTACTCACGGCTGTATAGAATGTTTATATTCCTTTTAAACACTGATAGTTAGATCCAATCTTAATTTTTCACTATGTTTTTTACAATGTAAAGACGCTCCTCAAGGTATTTTAACACTCTGTTAGAAAATTCTCTGTCATATCAGTCAATATTTTGTTAAATATCTCCAAACTCGCGCTCACCAAAAATCGACCTGTCACCTCACGAGCGCCATCTTGCTTTTTTCCATATTGTAAATTATAACTATATAAATATTGTGTAAATATTGTTAATACTGATTTTATTTATATATATAAAAAAAATGTAAATAGAAAAAAAAAAATCTTGTTGTGTCTGACTGAACAGAACACGACGGCTGTCGTGACAGAGTCAACTACTGAGTAATTTTTTAATAGAAATATGAGTGTTTTCGACTCAAGAATTGTAAAATTTAGTATGAAATCTTAGAATACATCATTCATTGAGCCTCAGCCCAAAACTTTAACTTACAGGAAATTGTGTAATTAGTCACTCAAACAATTCGAATGTCTCAACTTCCTCTGTCGGGGTACATGTTTGTTCACAAATTTTAAAAAGTTTATTTATTTAATAATTTGTTTGCTCTTATAGGCCCAGTGTTTTATCTATGAGTCGATCCTTTTTAAAAAGAGTGAGTGAAAAAATTCTAAAATTTGTGTGTAACTGATGGGTTCAACATACCATTTTGTGAGTATTTGAATCGAATTGTTCTTCAAGGGAAAAAAGGAAAAAAAGCCAAAAGCAATATACAAGAAACCCTGCTTTTGAAAGCCGAAGCGTAAGTATGTCCCCTCAACCCCAGCGGTATACTCAGTAATACTATCATTGGATTTGAAAGCAGAGAGCAAATACTCTCTTTTTTTAGTGTGGTAAAGTGTAAATATTTGAAAAGTGTATATATTTTTAGTATTTTAGGATTTTGTGTTTATTTGATATGTTTAGTAATATTATCTACAAAATAATTTTGATATTATTATTTACAGGAAATTTATTTAATTTAAATTTATATTTATATTTCAGGAATTTATTATTTATTTAAGGTATATTATACTTTAGAAGATACAATTATTTAGGAATTACTTTAGTATAAATAAATATGTTTCCCTTATAGTATTTATAGTAATAAACTTTGAGAGGTCAGTGACCTATGAAGTGACCCATCAGTGAGATTTCATTGGTCGAGGTTTTTGGAGGGAAATCTCTTTGTGGGCAGTTTATTTTTGGTTAGAACTGGTCATACCAGTCTTTGTGTCAAAACTGACAGGATGTCTTAAATTTTTCCTGATTTCACACGATTTGGGGTGTAGCAGTTTATTTTGTTTTAGTGTTTAATTCCAGAATTTCAGGTCTGTTCTTTATATTATTTTCATGTATGATTGTGATTTTGTATGTTTATGTGAAAGTGAGTGAAAAAGGTGTTTGAATGGTGAATGCAAGTTTGAAAGATTGTGTATATGAGCAGTATAAATATTTTATCAGACATTTCACTCTAATTCAAGAATTAAATTGTATATATGTAGGACTGAGTGAAATGAATAAATAAGTCTAAAGTTGTAAAACTATTTTTTATAATTAACTTGTATAACTGTAATGTGATTAATAGTAAAATTAGGAATTTTATCTTTTGTTTCATATAATTTAAATAATTCTTTAAATTTAAAAGCATAGGTATTTTTCATTAAATAAAGCAGTTATTATTATTAAAGATTTTTAAAGCAGCTAAGGGAGATTACTCATTGTTATGCATTCCTTATAGGACTGTCACAGCTACATGTGTAACAGCTAGTATATAATCCAGACCTTTTGACCATATTAAAGGTAATTTATGTGTTTCATGTTTATGTGTTGTTCCATTATGTGTATGTGTTGACAGAACTTATTTTTGAGTATTTGTCATGCATGTCTATATTTTATGTTGAATTAAATTTCATGTGTGTTATGTCCAATGCATGAAATTGTATTTGTGTTAATGTTCAATATGAAATCACATAAGATTATTTGATTTAGAATTATTTAATATCAGATAATGATTTTGATAATTATTATGATTTTTTATTTTTAAATGACTAAATTAATAAAGGAATTATTTTTATGATAAATTGTTCTGTGATAAAGAAGTGGTAATTATTTTTTATATCAATTTAATTTAAAGAGAATATGAATTATAAAGTATGAGATTTATTATAATGATGATATACTATAATGGAGTTAAATGTGTATTTTTAGCTTGTCTAATAATTGTTATTGTTATTACAGGGTCTACTATATTATACTACTCTACTGTTACCATGGTTACTATTATTTAATAAAATACAACAATGAAGCAAGGATCAACTGCGTTTTTAAATTATTCAACGAACCCTATTACATTAGTTATACTCTTTTTAAGTTTTGCAAAATTTCAAATTTTTAGAAATAAATGACCCATTTTTAGTTCTATGGCAACGGTAGATACTTTTGATAATTACAAACAAGGATCTTGGAGAGACACCTTCGCCTTAATATTATGTACATATAGTTTGAAATACAAATTGGAGGAAAAAAATCCATTTAAATAAAATTCCTTTTTGTTTCCATGGATTCAGTTAAAAATTCGTCTCCAACCGATTACATAGACTGTACCCCTTTTTTTTAACCAGTTGAACCAAAAGAAAAGATTGAGATTTTATTGCTTCAAGAGAATTGGTTGTTCGTTACTGAGAAAAAAAGAGATTTCAAATTTTCGTTTTTTATACTTCGTATGTTTCAATGGAACTGGTCGCCATTTTGAAGAAGGGACACTTGTAACAATGTGTCCCCCTCTCCCTCATACATAAGTACAGTCATGATATTTTACTGAGGGGAAATTGGCTCGGGGGAAAATCGCACTCTATAACTATTACACAGAGGAGGGTTTTTCACCGGAAAACTGAATCTGGTGAGGGATTACTGTAGGAGAAACCCTATAGCCTGTTTTCTGTGGGAGAAATTCTACTCTAGAGCCCGTTTTCTGTGGGAGAAATTCTACTCTAGAGCCTTTTTTCCGGGGGGGGGGGGGTCCTACTCTAGAGCCAGCGCCAGCTTTCGGGGGGGGGGGGGGGGGTAGAGGGGGAAAGCCTACTCTACAAGACCGGTAAAACGACTGTAGGAAGAGTTGGCCATAAGAGGAAAACAATTTTTATTTTATTTTATTTTTTTTTATATTAAGGTCCCTCTGTTTGTCAACCCTTAATTTTCCGTCTGTTTGTCAACACTTAATTTTGACGCTATTACTTAGTTTTCAACCTTTTTCAATTTTTGTCATAATACTTTACAATAATAGAAGACGCCAATAAATTTTGGGGAAATATCGCTTTTTCTGTCTGACTCAGGCTTTATGTACAATAGTTCAAAAAGTTTTCATTGTAAGGATTTCAAAGGAGATGGGCGAACAAGACGAGCAAAATGCCTATTGTGCGAAAAAAAAAGAGTCAAAAATTAAATCAGAATTATGACAAAATTTTCTTTGATATTTCATTTTACATTAACGTATGCTTTTTGTAAAATTTCCACAATTGGCAACAATATCAAAAAGATTGAAATTGTTTGTCTCTGAAATACTAGTAGCATACACACACCAAAGAAGTCAAAAATTATCATTTCTTCATACTATAACACAATTTTACCGTATAAGTGGGTTTTCGTCCCCCCCCCCCTTTTTTTTTAAATAATATTGACAAATCGTTTGTTTTGTTTATTTATTGTTTTAACGTCCCTCTCGAGAATTTTTCATTCATATGGAGACGCCACCACTTGGCGGTGGAGAGCTGTAAATTTTGACCTATACTCGGCACTGAAAGCCATTGAGCAGTGAGGGATCTTTTTCGTGCCAGCATCTACTGCGACACTGGACCTCGGTTTATACGGTCTCATCCGAAGGACCGATCTCCACGTCCCACAGTGGGATTCGAACCCGCGACGCAAGGATCAAATCCTTACTCCGCGACTCTAGAGCGAAGACCCTAACCACTGCGCCACGCGGGCGACTTGACAAATCGTATAAATAAATTGAAATACAGTCAAACCTCGTTATCTCGATAGGACCAAGAAAAAACTTCGAGATATCGAGGGTAAAATACTTAAAGAATACATATGTTGGAACTTCCAAATCACGTCGACATATGACCGTCACTGTAGCTCAGTCGGTAGAGCGCTCGCTCCATGATCGGAAGGTCGTGTGTTCGAATCACGGCCGCGACTGACCTAAGTCAATAAAAAATAGCAAGCAACTGTTCCTTCGCCAAGCGTTCGGCACTTTGAAGTGAAAGTTGCGGGTCTTTCGGATGAGACCTTAAAAACCGAGGTAGACGTTGGCACAATAAAGAACCCTCACTGCTCAATGGCCCTGAATGATGAGTAAAGATCTAAATTTGAAGCCCTTCACCGGTATATAGTGACGTCTCTATATGAGTGAAAAATTCTCGAACGGGACGTAAAACAACATACAATCAATCAATGCTCAACTGAGTTACATTGACTCTGCTGTTTTTTAAAAAGATTTCTTTCCCTCTAGATTCCCATTTAACAAATGTTGCCACCCATAGACCAAAGAGGTTTTGATTTAACCTAACTTGAATCCACAAATTTAAAATATAAGGATGCTTTAATATCAATATTACCTTTCTGTTCTGAAGAAGATTTTATAAAGATATTTTTCCTGTATGCATGTACATGTATTATATAAAATTTAATCCCCCATTGTTGACCCAAGCTATCATAACAATTCATTGCTTGAAAAAAAAATCCAACAACTTACTTGCAGGAATGTTAGCATATTAAAATGATTCAGTGTGTCTCTGCTACTCTTGAAAAGATTCCCAATAGTGGCCCAAGCCTTCCCAGTGGGGCTACTCATGTACAATACAATGTCACAGCATAGCCAGTACAAACTGTACAAGGTCGCAAAATTCATTCATTATTGATTGTACACATATTTATCAGCAAGTATACAAAACAGTTTTAGATGTGCTCTTATATATTCATTCATATTACATGTACTTAAACTTACGACATAATTTGTTCATTAATGATAGTACTTATTCCTGGTTAACAACAATTGCAAGAAACACTTTTAGATGAGCTCCCGTATACTCATGCATATTGTATAACTCATAAAAAATGATATAGATTTACAACTGTTACATGAAATATTTAATTAAACTTATCACAGACATTAAAAACTTATACATTCAGTATGTAACTCTTTAATCCATAACATAATACTTTCCAAATCAAAATGGCTTTCCTCCTCAGAGGAGACACAACAGTAGTTCTGTGTCCATTACACATCATTCAAGGTATAAATCCTGACAAACATGGCTTAAAATAATTTAAACAAATGTAAAGAATGTTGTCAATAAATGAAAGGCATGTCAAGATCTCTACTCATGTCTCAACAGTCAAGGTCACAGAAAATGCTGAAACAAAAATTCCAAAATGTCCCAAGAGCTATTCAAACTTCAGGGGGGTTGAAGAAAAATAAATTGTTTCAGTTTGGTGCATAATTATATCTAGTCTCCTCAATCTCCAATCTAGAATAAGCTACAACACTCACAAAGCCATAAAAAATGGCAATGTAATATATGTATATGGAATGTGCATATCTTTACATAAATTCTAAAATGACATTTGAAACACATTTCCCTGAATTATGTGATACAGAAAATTGACTACTCAGTCTGGTGTTTCTATAGATATAACTGGAACCACAACCTTGGTCTGGTCTGTAGGTTTGTATTTTTTGGCAGAATCTGTTTTAGTTTGTGGGTCAGATTGCTCCTGATTACGGTGATTTTTATGTAAGGAGTAAGAGATGTTTCCATATTCCTGCAGGAATGGACATACTCCAAGAACAAACAAACAAAAATCTTTTCTCATTCCAAACCACCCTGAAAGACAAAAATCTGTGTCTAAAAATGTCATGTTTTAAAATACATTTAAAAATAGAGTCTCTTTCTGATTACATTTAAAGAAATTCAGCACGAGCATTGTCAGTTTGAATTAAAGATTACTGTTAAATCTTATATTCTTGTAAAATTCCTGAATTCGATGAACATCTATTTTCATATGTAAAGAAGCTTCAATGGCAAAATACTTACATTGATTACCTCCCTTGGCTCCAAATGATAGACAGATCATTGTAATGAGAGACACAAATAATGGAACAGTTATGGCAGTGTATTTAAAATGATTATCTCCATCCAAACGATTGGCTAAAAGCACCTGCCAATAAATTCATCTCACAGGTGAGAGGAAATTACTGTACACCAACTTTTATTCATGGCAACTTAAATTTGGAAATTTGTCAGTTTGAAATCCATCCATGACTACTGTAGACCAGGAAATTTTCACTCCCATTTTATTTTTGCTCCTTTCACCCTCCTCACAAGTGGGTGAATTTAAAATTGGAAAAATTTAAACTAGAAAGAGTTAATTCTTTAATGGGCAAATTTAAAACTGGAGAAAACCGTATGCAATGTGATGGGGGGAAAATTACAAGGGGCGAAAATAACCCTGTATACAGTAATCGTCAGTATTATACATATGTGTATAACAAAACATTTATTGACTGTGTTCTCAAGAACCAAATTGTTTGCCTGAGGCCGTTAGGCCGAAGGGAAACAGTTTAGTTCGAGGGTCGACAAAACACATTTTGCCCGAGAACACAGTCAATAAATGTTTTGTTATACCTTTTATTTCATTATTATTTTTTTTTTTTTGACATGCATGTTTCTTGTGCTGGCCTCCCTAATATAAATTTCCTTTACCAGCACTGAAGTTAAACTCGGTCAATTTTGTCACTGTCGAACATCAACGAATGCAAATGAGATTTAGCTTATCCCACCCATTATGTGACGTAAGCGGTCCAATTTCTCATCAACAGGTCTAATATCTCGTTCAGCGGTCAGACATCGATTTTGTTATGACAGTTCAGTAAAACATTGGAAATGTTAGACTTTTTTAGTATAGATTTATATAGGGAAAAACTTTTAAAGGTATAACAATAATTTTTGCTACTCTTGAAATACTCTCCATAAATTCATAATTAAACTAAGTCAAAGTAAAGTTGCAAAACTCCAAAATATCTCTCATACTTGAATAAAAGTTGTTTTACAGTAAACAAATATGACAATTCCAGTTTTGAAACATAAAATATATCATATTTAAAAGATCAGATGCTTAAAGAAGCTGTTTTTCAAACCGAAACATACCTCAAATATAAGTAATGGAACAACAAGAAAGGAGTAGCCTACGGCTGACGAAACATTTCCGCGCCTGTGTTGAGGCACAATGTCAGGAGATTTTACTAGGATGATTGCCAGAATAATAGCATATAGAACTCCAATCATGGCAGTGCACATCACAATCCAAATCGGGATAAAAACAATCTAAAAAAAAAAACCCATGGTCAAATATCATATGACTTACTCCTAATTATTAATTTTTTAAAAAGAAACCAGTAATCTTCAGATCAAATTATCTAATCTGATCATTGAGGGGAGTCTACCAGACGTGTTTAATTTTTGTATGGGAGATTATTGTTACATGGCTTGTC
Organism: Saccostrea echinata; assembly: GCF_033153115.1. Classification (NCBI taxonomy): domain Eukaryota; kingdom Metazoa; phylum Mollusca; class Bivalvia; order Ostreida; family Ostreidae; genus Saccostrea; species Saccostrea echinata. The sequence goes on from NW_026889803.1 coordinate 49,444,680, forward strand.
CTGTTTTTTTTGTATGAGAAATTATTTTGTATGGGAGATTATTGTTACATGGCTTGTGGTCAAAATAAAATCAAAATCATGTCACACAAAATTTCTCATTGAAATGTATCATATGACAAACTGCTTCTTTTGTTTATTTTATATACTATCCAATTTGTTGCAGTAGAATACAAAATAATACAAAAAAAAACTTCTTATTGTAAAGTTAGTTTTACATTTCCTCAGGTACATGTCTGTGTACCTTAACAACTATAAAGCTACACATCAAAGCGATTAATCCATTATTAATATAATGAGTTTTAAAGTATTTTGACTGTGCACTATAAGTTTTCTTTCCAGAATTTCCATTGTATAATTACCTATCTTAGAGTTCCTTTCACTGTACATTTATTCCACAGTGTTTTAACCAATTACATGTGTACCTACTCATAATGAGTCATTATCTACTTACCACCCAACTCCAGTCAATATACTTGTCAAGGCGCAGTGCCAGGAATATAAACTGTAATATGTTCACTGAGCAGAAGAACTCCATCTACAAAAAAATAATAAGTTACTTTGGAATATTATTTTAAGAGAAAATAAATAGATGTATCATCACACTTACAAGACTGACTATGTAAACAACTAAAAACCATTTCTATGAAGATAATTACATGGTACTTTGTCTTTGATTAATTAAATCTCATCTCTCTCTCAGACACAGATACAAGTTTCAATATTAACACAATCTAATTAAAATTAGAACTTCCATCCACTCCCCAGTTTTTTTATACGTTGTGAGGAATAACGTATATAAAAAAAGAGAGTGGATGGAATATCTAATTTTAATTAGATTAAATATTAACAGTTATCTTACCTCAAAGGACCTTTCATTCTTGACCGCCCATATACAGATCCCTATGGAGACTAAAGACATGAACATGAGAGGAATAAAAACTAGGATCCACGAGTGAATCTCTGTCTCCAGGTTATTGCATGCCAGAATCTCAAACATCAACAACAACAGATGCATTCCTGTACATATCACCATGGCTTTAAACTGTACATGGCTGTTGTTCTCCATTCTAAAACAATGAATAAATATAAGGTTTATCAACAAGTAACCAGTTACTCAAGTATCAAATTAAATAGGTGATATCACCAAATCGATTAGGTGATATCACATATTCAAACTATGTATGAAATAACACCTGCTCCCAAGACTTTACATCTACTGCATCCATTCACTCTATACAGGGAGAATACATTTCAGTCTCTTTGCACATAAATAACAATCACAGAGAGAAAATATCAATAAATATATCAAAACTGACTGCAAGTCAATTGTGTCAGACTATAAAACAGGGGGAAAGGAGAGCCCAAATTTGCTTAGGGTCAGTCAAAACTTAGTTTTTCATATTGTAAAACTGGGTTATATATGGACCCTTTTTTTGTACACATATATCAAGTAAATTCAAACAGCTGTTAAAATAAATTTAATGGATTTTAAACTTATGAGAAAATTATTTTACAAGATTTCAAAATAAAAAAAGGGTAAAATCTTGGATATTCCATTTAGGTCAGATTTTAACACAAAGCTCCAAATATGCATACATTAATATAATACAGCTTCAATGACAGTTCAACTAAATTCAAATCAACATGCCCCTGAAAGCTGTTATTTCCATTCCTCACCAGTATATTACCTGTACTGGGGATTTTTCCATTACCTGAAGTATATTACCTGTACTGGGGATGTTTCCACCAGATGTAGCTTCCTAAGGAAGCCCCAACAATGACAAAGATCTTCCATATCCAGATAGGAAGGAAGATGACCCAGTAGCTCCATTCTATTGTGTTGTCTAACCTCAGGGCAAATAATAGAGAAAACAACAGCAGGCAAGTGAAGACCAAAAATTTACTGAAAATAAAGACATGTTCAATAATTATAACTTGTAAGTTTAATAGAAATGTAAATCAAAGAAAGGATAAAAGAAATACTATCTAATGTTTTTATCATAACCTTAGAACAGATACATCACTTTTTTTTCTTTTAGAAAGAATTGAAAATATGACATGTATATCACTGAATAAAAATCAACTTAAATGTTACAAAATTACCTGGAAGATTCCAGTAAATCAACAATAGAAAAATTCACTGCAGTTTGATTACATTTTCAGATTGCTTTAATTTTGTTATTGGACTCTTGGAGACAAAACTCTTGGTTGTGATAATTTGTGGGCAAATTAGTTTTGATTTGAGCACCTAGAAGTGCTAGGTTTACCCATAGAAGCCAGTACATATACTTTGTTTGATTTTACGTTATCACTATATATATACAAAAAGGATATTGTATATGTATATATAGTGATCATGTAAAATCAAGCAAAGTATGCACTGGCCCCTGTAGGTTTACCGTATATACTTGCTTATAAATCAGATTTTTTGGTATTATATTTTGGTTGAAAATCTATGTCTGACTTACAAGAGAGTTTCAAGTTAGTTAAAACTTAGTTAAATGGCCTGTTTTCCACTTATCCACAATTTAATGTTTCAGTTTTGACAGTACAAACATGTTAAGGAGGTTTGATCCTGAGCTTTTGGGCAGATTTTTGTCTGGAGTTCTATTTCAAAAATTCTGCACCATAATTTAGTACAATAAATTTGGATTCTTCTATGCCAATTTAACTAATATATCAAATCAAACACCCACGCATAAATTCCATACAAAAGGCATTAAGTGAGGAACTATATTTTCTGGTGGAAGTTTATTTTAAAGAAGAAATTAAAATGATCAATTTTTAAGCCCCGTAATCGAAGATTTGGGGGTATATAGTTTTTGCCCTGTCCGTCTGTCTGCCTGTCTGTTTGTCTGCAAAAACTTTAACATTGCCCATAAATTTTGATTGGCTGGAGCTATGGCTTTCATATTTCACATGAATTTGTATTCCTTGTGATAAGACCTTCCCTTGGGTACCAACATATTTGACTTCTTGACCTTGGAGTTTGACCCACTTCTGCAAAAATTTACCCAACTTTATCCTTGGCCATTACTTTCAAACAGTTGGTGCTTAGGGCTCTCATATTTCACATGTGTATAATATAATTTATTCATCATGATAAGACCTTAATTTCCATGGGTGTACATATAATTTGACTTTTGACTAAACAGAGAACTCTAGTGAACCTTAAATAACTCGAGGTTTATATGGTGAATTCAAATGAATTTTGTGACTTTGTAAACTTTCGTTTCTTCCAAGTCAATTTGTTCCAGGTCGATTTTGGAGAGATGCGCCTCCAAGTGGAAGAAATTGTATCTGTTTTCTGTTGATTGAACGACAACTACACCAACAATTAAGAAAATTATCACTGTAGATTCTACTATGACAATAAAATAAATTTAAAGGTTAGAGTACTGAACAATTCATAAATAAAATCAGTATTTGGGTTTGAACTGTTGAACAGGGTGTGATACTTATCACATGTAGATCTGTGTGTAGAACAGTACCCATTACATACCTAGGGTTGAAATCCTGGAAAAGGGTTTTCAAATTCATTCTCAATCATCCATATCTATCGGGGTGAATCTAAAAAGCCTTAAATTAGTCTTGATTGCAGATTAGTTCATTCTATGATTCTTACAGACCCTTACATGACGCACATATCCTTGAAAAAAATCTCTCTCTGAGAGAAATGCTAGACATTTTCTTAAATTTACAAATTTATTGACAATATAATCACCAGTCTCATGAAAGTGATGCAGTAATGTTCTCATGAATATTAAGAAATTCATTACAAACTTTTTTTTAATTTGATGTAAGCATTGGACGTGACGTTCAAAATGATATTCGTAAAATATGCAAATGTATCTCCATATCAATTTCAAAATGGTATCACCTCAGATATAATAATATTTGTAAGGGCGTTTGATGTTTTGGAGTAATAAACTGTGAACTGAAAAATCCTAACCCCTACAAATGTATTTTTAAACTTTTCGTTTCATTACGAATAGAAAGAGGATGGTATAATAAAAAGTTCACCGAAATCGAAATATTCCCCGTTATTTCCCGTAGAAATGTCAGAAAAGGAATTTGGCGCAATGGAATCAGCCAGTACTATCACAGAAGCAGTTCAGAATCAAAATGTGCATGAACTGTATATGTTGGTAGATAAGGGTGGGTATGACTTGAACAAGAGGGATAAAATGGGAAGAACTGTGTTATTCTTTGCTGCCTGTCGAGGAAATTCGGAAATCACTAGGATATTATTAGAAAACGGAGCTGACGCGAGAATCGTAGATAGGAATGGGAATACTCCTCTGCATTGGAGTGGTCATTGTGAGATTATTGACCTAATTGTTAGTTATGGTGGTGATGTGTTTGCAAGGTATATATCATATTAATTGAAATAATATTTTGTCATATGAATTTAATTGGGAAATTAATCAAGACATTGCATTCGACAAACAAACCAAGTACAAAGTTATGATGAGCAAGGGAGCCTCTTCCAACATAGATAGAATGTTCTATCGTTAAAATGATAAATGTCCTACGGACCCGGTTTAACAATAGAATGTGTTCCGTGTATTTTCAATGTAGCAAAGAAAATACGGGAGATAACTCTAACTCAGTGCATTTACCATGAAAAATCCCGAGAGTTCCGAATGTCAACATATGGTATTAAATTTGAAACCAAACGAGTAAAAAGCATTGGTGATAAAGTGTTGAATTCTTCCATTATATGGACTAAATTTTTAGATGAAAGGTATTTACAGTCTCAAAAAGGTTTGTTATGATTAATTTGACTGTTAATTTCAATGCAACTTCATTAATTTTCTCCAAAATCGTTTCAGAGCGATTCTGCAATTTTCTGCTACATTACGGGTATATGGGAGGCATTCTAACTGTGGTGAAGGCCTGTCCCGAGACACAGTTAGATTATTCTAACTACTTCCAACATTGTGAATTTCTTGGCCCCTGGGCAGGGGGTTCTGGTGTTAGGGTGGGTCTCTAATTACTGTATAGTTAAAATGGGTTAATTCTTTGAAAATCTTATTCTCTGCTCCTTATTAAGGAAAAAAACTAAATTCATGGTTATGATGAACAAGGATCACTAGGTGCATCTTTCAGAATTGTGAATTTCTTGGTCCCTAGCTCAGGGGGTCGTGGGGGTGCTCTATGAATAATGTAGTGAAAATGCATTGTATCTTTGAAAATCTTCTTCTCTGCTCCTGGGTATTAAAACATAAATAAGTATGGTAATGATGGTAATAATGGTAAGCATGGTAATGATAGGTAAGGGTGCCTCTCCAATAATTTTATTGCCCCCAGGGTCAGGGGTTCTGGTGTTAGAGCAGGGCTCTATTGATTATTTATTGAAATTGCATTATTTCTTTGAAAATCTTTTTTCTCTGATCCTTGGCATTTAGTTAACAAATTAAATACATAGTTATGATGAGCCAGGGTGCCGCTTCCAAATTATGAATTTTGTGTCCCCTGGATAGGGGATTCTAGTGCTAGGGTGGGGTTCTATTGAATATTATCAATATATAGTGAATATGCATTGATTCTTTGAAAATCTTCTCTGCTCTTAGGTATTCAGCAGACAAACTTAGTGCATGTTATGATGAGTAAGGGTGCCTCTTCAAAAATTATGAATTTCATGACCTCACAGTCAAGGGTTCCTCTTTCTCTTGGGCAACATAGCTTCATCTATCAGTTTATTTCATTTTAGTTATATTTGTATGGATCCTTTATAGTGATGTATTATACTCAGGTGACTATTAAGACCCTTGGGCCTCTTGTTTTTTAGGAATAAAGCAGGATTGTTACCCAGACATATGGCAGCAAGAAGAGGGGTCTCAAAAGATGTCATTCAGTTTTTTCAGCGATTAGAAAAGTCAAGAAATGAGGAGAAAAAAGAGAGTTTGTCTGTTATTGTGACTTCCTTTAAAGAAATCCATGAGGAGCTGGGACCAAGGTACACAATTCTGTTCATTCTTGGACTCCTTTTCATTGTTCTTTACATCACCATTACTATTACAGGTATATCCAGACATTTTGAGACAAGGAATCCAATCATTGTGGAGACTCAGAGTATTAAACTTTAATTAGAGAATGAGATGTCATTTCCTTGAAAACTTATAATTTTTATGTTGTATGCTGCTAATGATGTTATAATTTTTGCAAAGATTCTTTAAAAAAAGTTCTTTATGATCATATCCAGTACAATAAAGAATTGCTGTATTACCAAAGTAATCAATGACAATTACAGACAGTTAAAATGATATCTTCGTCGTGTAGTTAATGTATTATGATGCTTTGATTAACCAGATTTTTTGCTTCTTTTATTATAATGTATTCATTCATAAGATGTTATATTAATTTAATAAAAGCATACTAGTATTTGTACTTCTTTTAAAATTGGTTTAATCATAAACTACATTTTACTATTTTGATAATCAAAAAGAAATCAGAAAATTTGATACTTCACACACTTGTTATGCTTTAAATTTGTGACCATGATTCACAGAACTCTTAAACTCTCTCTCTCTCTCTCTCTAGTCAAAGTCACTGTAGTGTTAATAGTTGTAGACTGATAATGAGAATTGAGAGCTGAAAAAGGAGCATTGTACAACTTGAGAAGTTTTATATTTTGGTGCCTGAAAAAATATTTTCTTATATTATTGAAATGGTATGGTGCACTTGATATAATGGTCTACTATATAGTGCAATTAAAAACATCCAAAATATTTCAATATTTATATTTAATTAATCTAGCTATATGAACAAATACAAATTATACCAGTACCTGGCAAAAATAGTCATAATCATCTGAAACAAGATCAATGAAATTTATGTGTTTTGCATGGGATATATAGAGAATTATTGAGTGATCATTGAAAAAAATACAGATTTATATCTACATTGTATTTGAACCAACTTAAACCAGAGAAATCTGGAATGGGTTATTTTCTTTTGATACCAAACTATACTATTATATTAAAATCTTTTGGGTTTAACTTGGTCTTTATATCAAAAATTGATTATATACATGTACTTCTGACAGTTATCCTATTTTCCAGAAAGACTTTTACATGGGGCTATTATGGAATTCCATATACGACAGCCAACTGCTTACTGCCAACTGCTCACTGCTTACTGCCAACTGCCAGCTGCTTACTGCCAACTGCCACTGCTCATATATGATATTGCATACTTTGTTATCTTTTATATCTTGAAAGCTAAATATGGAGTATCTGAGCTAAAAAAAAAAAATAAATAAAAATACGAGATTGAGTGTAGATAAACATTTAGTGTAGATATTTACGTTCAAATTAAAATTTTCACCAATTTTGAACTTGAATAACCTCAGTTTAAAGTCAATTTAACTATAGAAACATGAGGTTCGGGGGTCCCCCCCCCCCCCCTGGAATTTGCAAAGTTATTAAATGTATATGTGTATAGCAAAGCAACTAAAAATGACCTTGGACCCCCTTGTTTGCTTGTCAAGAATTTTTTTTGTCGGGGGTGCATGTCACCCCCTGGAAAAAATTTCTGGATCTGCGCCTGATAGGGTTTATTCAACCATGCTTATTATAGTCATATATGGCGTATTATTTTTTAAGTTCAGACTAACTCAAATTAAAAAGATCTTTCTATTTGTTTTATTACTTTCTATAAAGATAAGACTTTCCTGTAAATTACACAATTTTAATCAATCACGTTTCAAAGGAATCAAAAATTTAAAACCATAATCAATTTATTTACAGACTCCGCATTTAAATAACAGACACAGTTTAGACGTTGCGCACAGAATTGGGGCCCATTTTGTAACGTCAAAATAGCATCATTAAAACGCTTAAAGTTTACGTCCAAGTGAAAGTACTGAAACGTAATTGTAATTTTCAGTAATATTTCTAGTATAAATACATATACCAAAAAAATGCTAATCCCAAGACCTTTCTAAAAGTTAATTTTTCTATCGTACAAGTACCCCCCCCCCCCCCCCCCTCGTCAAAACAGCTACAAGGTATTGAATTATTTGCCTGCAAGGGAATGTGGGAATTAGATTTTTTAAAAGAGGAAATTCTTTCCTTGCCTTTACAGTTCCTAAATCCGCTATTTATTTTTAATCATTGTAAGAACTACGCAACTCTCGATTCCCGTCTACATTTTACACCCATTTAATTCAAAATTCATGGGATTTTGGCCATTAAAATTTGTTTGAAAGCAAGGAAAAGTTCATTAGTAATGGATTAATAATTCTGGAACCAATATCAAAAATTTTAATTGCTCTTATTTTCACCTCATTTCATAAAGGGGGGGGGGAGAGAAAATTTTACCGATTGAAATCAGGCTTTAAATCATCAGCAAATTTTCAAATACACATGGAAATGGATAAATAACCTTTAAATCTCTCCATATGTTTAACTTATGTAAAATTCAACAAATTTTTTTCAGATTGACAAAGAACTTTTTTTTTATTTGTTTTCTTATTTGAATTTGGTAATAAAATACATGTGACTATTTTTGCTGTTTTTAGTCTGTAAACATACCCCCCCTCCTCCCCCTGTGAAACAACAAAACCTTTGCTATGAATTCGTGAAATATTCATAATAATTGTAAAAAAGGAATTGTTGTTTTGCGAAGGGGGGGGGGGGGGGGAGGTATAAATATCCGTGTTCCGTTGATTTGTATAGTGATAAACACAAGTTTTACCAAAATTATATACTAACTCTTTAATTTCTCAATTAAGTTATGTTTTATGAAAATTCACATAAATATCTATATAAATATGATGAAAAAAAATAATTCAAATATGTTAAATTTGAAAATTGAGTTGGAGGTAGGTCGCAGTTCTTTTTCTTGCAATCAAAAGATTTATTCGAGCATGCGTATTATAGATGTTAAGATATCAAAATAGGCAATATCATCTATAATCATTGACAGTTGGCAGTAAGCAGTAAGCAGTTGGCTGTCGTATATGGAATTCCATAGGCTATCCAAAAAAAAAAAAAAAGGCACCAATTTTTTTGATAGCGTGCATAGCCTAGTGGTGTACACTGAACTGTTTTTGTGTTTGGGGTCTTTGGTTCAATCCAATCAAATTCCATTATATTTTTTGTAATTTTTAAGACTCACATGCCTATTGGTTATGCAATGTGGCATAATGCTATTATGTTGTTGGATTATTCATTCATTTATTTCTTTGTTTATAATTTATATTTTATTTTTATATTGTTTAATTAATTATTGTTTATTATTTTATCTATTTATTAAATATTAATTCATTTACTTACTTACTCTCGTATTTACTTTTTTTATTTTATTTTTATTTATTTATTTTATATCTATTTATTTATTTATTTATATATATTTGTTTCTTTGTTTATTTATTTATTTACTTACTTACTCTCTCACAAACTTATTTATTTAAAATGTGTATTTATTTATTTATTTATTTATTTATATCCATGTACTTATACTCTCTTTTAAATTTATTTTATTTTTATTTCTTTTAGTTGCCAATACTATCTTACTTATTTTTAATTTTTTATTTATTTATTTTATTTTATTTAAATTTATTTTAATTTTAAATTATTTATTTTATTTTTTATTTTCATTTAAAAGAGACTTAAATGAGCATTCTACAGTAGTAGTACATGTACTACTGTGTACTATGCCCATAGGCTCTCCTTGAGCTTAATTGTCTTAAAAAATATATATCAACTATACTATGAATATATTAATGTTTATAGTATAGTAGATTGGTTTTGTTGTTCTTGTTGTTTTTGTTTGTTTTGTTTGGGTTTTTTTTTTCCAACAATTAACCTGCGGAGTGCTGAATGACTGTGTCTAAAAAATATGAACAAGGAACGATAACTCAGGAAATTAATTTCCATTGAGGCATAAGCGGCTGAATTAAAAAAAAAAGAGAGAGAGAGAAGAAGAAAAGGAGTGTGGTTGTTTCTATTCTTATTGCAATAGAGTTAAATAGATAAAAAGAAAAAAAAATTTAATTTGAAGTACAGAAACTTAAAGATCAGCAAAGAACTTATTTTCATTTTTGTTAATGATAAATGCGGTCTCTGAAAACATTATTACCAAGAAGACAGGAAAGGTATAGAGTTTGACAATACAATTATTGGCTCTATAGGATCATGCATTCAGAAATTATTAGTTTAAGAATTTTGGCAATACATCCTTCTGGTCGAAATGCTGGGGATGGAAAAGAAAATATGCTTTAAGGAATTATTAACGTAATTCTTAGAATTTTGCTGTTCTTGAATCTCGATCGTCATCTTTAGTTTAAAAAATATAGATTAGTAAGTGTATGGTTAACGTTATGTCCCTGTTTTTTAGTATAACTACGAACTGTTAACGTGGTTAGAATTTTTAGCCATGATGTTGGGATTACTACTTTGAAAATTTAATTGCTGTCATGGCCAGTTTCTGTCATTTCCAATGTGAGTAGTCGTGCATTGAAACTAAGTGATATTAATTTTCCTTTTCTCAACATTAGAAATGTTGACATATATTCATGGCTTCATTTAAAAATAATGTATCTATAAAATGAAGTTGAAAATTTACACAGAGACATTCATATGTAATGAAATGTGAAGATGACAAATGGTAACCATGCTCAAACAATACAAATTAAGAGCAGAGCTAACAGAGACCCCTGAAAACATCAGAGGTTGGATCATTCAGGTACCATGGAGGAGTAAGATAACTGTAGAATTGTAACTGTCTAAGATGGAAGTTTCTGACAGACATATATAGTAGAAGGTCCTAAAATCGACAGGGTCTGAATTTCGACGGTTTCATTATTTTGTTTATATCTCCTTCGATCTCCTAAGAATAAGACTCATCCTTGTAAACAAAACATGCAATTGCATCACCCACATGCAATCAAAATATACTTAATAACCTGTAAGTGAATTATTTCATAAAAGTTTTCAGACAAAAAAATGTCTTACTTACGTTAACTCACTTTTTAAAATATCTTTGGAATCATATTACCAGTAAAAGCTTGCAACACATAATTTGACAACGTCAACTGAAGATTCGTTGATGAAAATTACACAATCGTGTTATAGAAAAAGAGACCAAGACAATTTTATTTTGAGTTTAATGCAAACAATTTTTAGACAAAGTCGAGATGAGCTTATGCTATACCGTCGGCGTTAGCGTCGGCGTCCCAGGTTAAAGTTTTAGGAGCAAGTCCCATTCCCAAGTAACTATAAGCCCTACCTGGACCAAACTTGCATGGATGATGCATCTAGGGATGGACACTACCAAACTTGCTTCGGATGCTGGATCTGACCTAGATTTTCCAGATGAGTGACCAGGTTAAAGTTTTAGGAGCAGGTCCATTCCTAAGTAACTATAAGCCCTACCTGGATCAAACTTGCATGGATGATGCATCTAGGGATGGACACTACCACACTTGCTTCAGATGCTGGATCTGACCTAGAATTTCCGGATGAGTGACCAGGTTAAAGTTTTAGGAGCAGGTCCATTCCCAAGTAACTATAAGCCCTACCTTGACTAAACTTGCATGGATGATGCATCTAGGGATGGACACTACCACACTTGCTTCGGATGCTGGATCTGACCTAGATTTTCTGGATGAGTGACCAGGTTTAAGTTTTTGGAGCAGGTTCATTCCCAAGTAACTATAAGCCCTACCTTGACCAATTACTTGCATGGATGATGTATCTAGGGATGGACACTACCACACTTGCTTCGGATGCTGGATCTGACCTAGATTTTCTGGATGAGTGACCATGTTAAAGTTTTTGAAGCAGGTCCATTCCCAAGTAACTATAAGCCCTACCTGAACCAAACTTGCATGGATGATGCATCCAGGGATGGACACTACCACACTTGCTTCAGATGCTGGATCTGACCTAGATTTTCCACATGTGAGACCAGGTTTAGATTTAGGAGTAGTCTCGTTCCCAAGTAACTATAAGCCCTACCTGGACCAAACTTTCATGGATGATGCATCTAGGGATGTACACTAACCAACCTGCTTCGAATGCTGGATCTGACCTAGATTTGCCACATGAGTGAATTTTAGCCATATTTTAACCAAATTAGCATGGATGATGTATCTAGGGATGGACTTGCTTTGGATTCTGAATCTGATGTACATTTTCCAGATGAGTGACCAGGGTAATTTTTTTGGAGTAGCTATATAATATTATGGCCTGTTATGATTAAACTTGCATAGATGGTGCACCTAAGGATGAAAACTTCCAGACTTGCTGTGGATGTTGGAACTGACCAAAGTTTCTTGATTACCGGTACTAAACAGGTCAAAAGTTTTTTGAGCAGGTCTATAATTAAATCAAACTTGCATGGATATTGACTAGCAAAAAAATATGATGTGAAATTTGCCTTACATGTAGATAACATTCGTCGAGGTGAGCTTCGTAATCTTTGATTACCTATGTTTTAAGTAAAACTAAGAATTTGTCAAAATCTGAAAGAGAAAATAATGACATACCGGTAATATGAAAGCTCGCATTTGTTATTATAATATAAAGAAATTATCCAAATACAGACCATATTCACCAACTGCCCTCCATATCCCTACATCTTAATATAAAATGACAGATAGGCCTATTCGGTTTTGGGAGCAGTGAGGCAGTATAATGTGCCACCATTGTATTGAGAATGACATATAGCCAATCAAAGGCTAATTCTACCTTTGTTAGAATTAATTTCAGATTAAATTGCAACAAATTTAACAAAATTTACATCTTTGCTAAAATTTTTCTTTGTTTGGTCTTGCATATCGATTGATGACACAACCGCCGAAATTCGGACCCGGTATGGCAGCGCCCGCTGTTTACATGTCACTTTTTAAATGCATCGCATATGGTAACTAGTTAAAAATAATAAATAGAATTGCTATATAGAAAATACTACCCTTTGAATGAAGTATTTTAGGCACAACTTATTTTTGTGGATAATTGTTTATTTGACATATAAAATTGACACATCTTGATAGACTGTCGAAATATGGGCACTCAAGGATATACCAGAGCTAAAGATCCACCCACTGTAAAAACCTTGCAATTGACGGTGATGCTTTTTTGTTGCAGGCTTTTCTTGCATTATATGCATTCCTCGATTTAATGTATGGTATTATATAATTTGCTCCTAACTTTTGCTACTTCATTTCCTTTCAGTGGTTCCAAATTTCAACTTCCTAATCTGGCTTTGGAATGTCAGTTTAAAAAATTTCTTGTTCTGACATTCCTGTTATTCTCATAATAAAATGGGCATGTCATAGAAAATTCACATGTCGAAAAAATGTAATTAATTTTTATGCCCCCGGATCGAAAGATCCCGGGGGTATATTGTTTTTGTCCTGTCTGTCTGTTTGTCTGTTTATCTGTTTGTCTGTTTATCTGTTTGTCTGTTTGTCTTTTTGTCTGTTGTCAACTTTAACCTTGCCCATAACTTTTGATTGGTTGGAGCTATGACTTTTATATTTCACATGTGTATTCCTTGTGACAAGACCTTTCTTTGGGTACCATCATATTTGACCTTTTGACCTTGACGTTGGAGTTTGACCCACTTTTGCAAAATTTTATGAGACTTTAACCTTGGCCATAACTTCTGAACAGTTGGTGCTTGGGGTTTCAAACTTCACATGTGTATTCTTTGTGAGAAGGCCTTTCTTTGAATACAAACAACTTTGACCTTTTGACCTTGACCTTAGAGTTTGACCTACTTTTGAAAAACTTTAACCTTGGCCATAACTTTTGAACGGTTGGAGCTAGGGCTTTCATACTTCACATATGTAATCCTTGTAACAAGATCTTTCTTTGGATACCAACAACTTTGACCTTTTGACCTTGACCTTGCAGTTTGACCTACTTTTGAAAAACTTTAACCTTGGCCATAACTTTTGAACAGTTGGTGCTTGGGGTTTCAAACGTCACATGTGTATTCCTTGTGACAAGATCTTCCTCTGGATATCAACCTCTTTGACCCTTTGACCATGACCTAGGAGTTTGACATACTTTTGAAAAACTTTAACCTTGGCCATAACTTTTGAAAGGTTAGAGCTAGGGCTTTCATACTTCACATATGTAATCCTTGTGACAAGACCTTCCTTTGGATACCAACCACTTTGACCCTTTGACCTTGACATAGGAGTTTGACCTACTTTCAAAAAACTTTAACCTTGGCCATAACTTTTGAATGGTTGGTGCTAGGGCTTTCATACTTTACATATGTAACCTTGTGACAAGACCTTCCTTTGGATACCAACAACTTTGACCTTGACCTTGATGTTTTACTTACTTTTAAAAAACTTTAACCTTTGCCAGAACTTTTGAACAGTTGCAGCTAGGGCTTTCAAATTTAACATTTTTTATCTTTAGGCCTGGATTTTGACTTGCATTTGAGAAACTTTAACCTTCGCCATAAGATGCCATACGGGGGCATCAGTGTTTCACAAACACATCTTGTTTTTTTTTTGGTTAAATATTGTCAGTAAAATATGAAATATATATTTATAAAATATAAAAAAGAAATTAGATAAGTGAAACAACAGGCATGAGAGAGATAAAGTTCTGTAGCTAGGAATAAGCAACCCCTTTAACCCTGTAATGCCTGTCTTGAAACCTTCGTCTTTGTTGGGTAAGCTGAAGAACCCATAGACCATTCCATATGAAAATAATGGCCAACAATATGTACTAAAAAACATCAGTCAATATTTGACCAAATGACAGGTTGTATAATTTGCAAGCAAGGTCATTGTATTGACCATAGCATTTGCAAAATGTTGACTTTTAATGAGATTGTTGATACCCTTGTATCATCAACTTATCTATCAGTAGCCTGTGTAAAAAATGTTTAGAAATTGATTGTAAATGTGCTTCAATTTATCAAATCAACTGGGAGACATAAACACCAATTGCAGGTAATAATGATATATTGCTACTATTTCCTTTTAAACTTGTAACACAAGATTTGATATGTTTGCAAGCCAGGTATAAATTTCCTTACATCTGGCTTGAGCCTGGGGTGAGTAAGATGACTTCACAATGAAAATTTTCTCTATCACAAAAAGCAAATAACATGATGTCATGCTGCATTGTAGTACCTTGAAAAATCTTTTTGATAGTTTGAAACACAGTTGTTGGACTTTAGTTAGCAAAGAATTTATTTGGATACATAGGAAATAAATTTATTATCCATGTCAAATCAAGGGCATACAAATCAATGTAAGAATGAACATAATCATTGTTAATTGACAAAATGCCGTTCATATATCTAAGTGTCGAAATAAAGGCATGAGGCTTCTAATTTTCAAGTTGAAGTTTTTGAATAAATTTTGCCTCCAAAGAACATACATGTAAAACAGGTCTGCTAATAAAGGGGGAACAATTAGCACAAACACAGGTTGTTGGATGATGGTCTCCAAAGACTACATAGATGTTGTCAATGATGAACTTGAGCATTTTTTCAAAATCAACATCAGAGCATTTGTGTAGAATCAGAATGATTCCCAACAAAGTAAGTTTGTAGATTACCAATCACAAGATAGGAAAATTTCTACTCGTCTGTAGATTGCCTCCAGCTCTGCTCTTCTCCACCATAACCAGCATGATGACTATTTGACAGTCTGAATTCCTGTTCCTCTGTACTTTCCCGTGATTTCCAGAGCTTGCATGGCCCACCAGGTAGACTGTGCTGGGAATCCTCTGCAGCCAATGTCCACAAGAAGCACTCATGCACTCCATCCTTTGCTTAAAATCTCGAATGCCAGATTTGGTATTTTGTTTGTTTTCTCTGGTAGACATCCTTATGTTTCTCTTCCCTGGTTACAGTTAGTTCCACCATTGTGATTTGTTTTTGTAATGAAAGTTGGGCAGAAGTTTGTATAATGGCTGGGAATACCAGTTGTCACTTGGTCTACCTGGATCTTTCAGGAAACTGCTGAGTTTAGGATGGATTTCTGTTTCTGGGGTTTAGTGACTCTGATGTTTCACCTTCTTTCACAAAGTTAATGAATTGCGTAGTTCTGTCCCCTCTTCTTCATCTGTTTCTTTTCAAGTGTATCTTTCAGCTCTCTAAGTACTAGGGTAATGTATCCACCTGTACTTGTCTTCTGTAAGAGCAATATTACAAGATGACAAACTGTTCCTATTTACTGCAAAGTTCACAATTCAGGGTTTCCATAAGACACAACTTGTACAGATTTGTTGTTGATGGTAGCAGAACCTACACAAATCTTAGTAGGAACTGGATGTATTGTGGTTCCATCCCCCAGCTTTCTCTCTGTTGCCCATTTTCATTTACTCTTCTTCCTTTTTCGTATCTCTGCTTGGCCAATCCCATGTTTCTCTTTGTGTAGCTCTTTCTCCAGCTTTCTGCTTGTACTTCCTATTCCCTGCCTCCCCTCTGCTATTGGGCCCACTATATCTGCACATTTCTGCTTTCTGCCTGATGGACTGCATGACCGACTGACTACTTCCTGCATGTTTTTACCTCAATTCCTGCTCTTCTCATCTTTTGGGTCTTTTCAAGATGAGAGTTAGCCTTGCTTTTGCTATCTTGAATTTTTAAAGTTTTAGTCGGCACCATTTGGGTCAAACTGAGATTCAGAGCCTTTCAAAGTTGTCTCTCTTTGTCCCAGTCTGAACCCCCCAAATTCTTTGGAAAATTTATTCATTTGTTACCAGTCATTATGTCAGGCTGAGAGGTTAATTTAATAAAAATACATACGCATTTTTTAAAAAAGAAAACCTTTAGGCCAGGTAAAATTAATCTTTAGATTCTCATCCCCGCCCGCCCCTCTCAAAGTGCCCCGCCCCATTGTTTTTTATTTTGCTTTTTGGGTGCCAAACGTATTATTTTCATGTATTTTTATTCAGCAAGAATCTGGGTCAAAATTTAAGAGTTATCTCCAGTCTGTATTAAAAGTCGCGTGGCGCTATTTATAGCAAAAAAACTATGTGAAGAATGGAGAAAAATCGGCAATAAAAGCAGTTTAAATATGTAAGGAAAAGATAATTTGTTAGTAAAGAGAAGGCAGAAAAGCAAAAATAACATATAAACACATCTAGATACCATCACTCGCATGGGCAAGTTTTTAAAGAGATTTTAATCAAGTAAAAACAGACGAAGAAAATACACATGGTCAAGTTTTAAATAACGATCTCCAGATGTATGTGATTTTGCATTAAAAAAATAAAACATCGTCCAAAGACTTTAGAGAATAATAGTGCTAAGGAAATGTTAAATCTTAAAACTGTTCAGGCCTAGGCTTTTCAGTAGAATATTTTACAGATTTACACAATCCTGTTTTGCAAATATGATGTATTTTAATGTCGAACATGTCAAGTCTCAAGAACGACTGAATGTATCAGGATAGTGTAAATCTGTGATATCTGTATATCACACAGAACAGGAGTTGTTGGTAAAACTATAAGGTATTTGGGAAAAGGCCGATGAGAAAACATGCATATGCAATTTATTAGGATCAGCACCTCATTTTGTTTGGCGTGTGCCGTATCCGTGTACTTGATAATTTGTTAATAAAACTAACGTTATATATATTTTTAATTTTCTATAACAAGAATCTTCTGTAGATATTTAAAAGAATATGAAAACAATAAAATCTATTCATATTCATTTGGCATTAACATACTGTAAAATTTACGTGTACGAATGTTTTGTTGATACTTTCAATTAAAAAATAAAAAATAAAATCCGCCCACCCGCCCCAATTTTTTAGCAAATTAGGATGAGAATCTAAATTTTAAATTTATATGGCCTTACCATGATTGACAATAGCAAACTGTCGAAATACTGGTCATTCTTACACAAACTTGCATACCACTTGATTCTATTGCAAAGAAAGGGGAATCCAAAACTGACCTTCAAAAGTTGTGCATTCTTGTGTAATTTTTCAGCATAAATAATCTTGTAATAACTTTTTATTTCAATGTAATGAAAAACTAATGTATAATGTATAATGCTCTGCAGTAAACATATTGTAAATGTATTATATTTAGTGTTTACAATATTAATTGGCAGAATTTTATTAATGAACAAGTTAGATTTGATTTAGCGCATTTCTGAATGTTCTTTACCTAAATATATATAGAGACATTTAATCATTTATTTCAGTCAAATCAGTAGGATACTGTTTTTCAAGTACTATTAAAAAAGAATACACAGCCAACTGTAAAACAATTACAGTATTCTGTAAATTTCAATAGGTACAATATTTGTTCAGTAAATTCTCTCGAAATATGGAATTGTTGTGTTTATTTAGTCCCCCCCCCCCCCCCCCCCCCTTAGTTGGGGATTTCAACTCATTTTGTAACTTCATATTGAAATGATTTTTCATTATTTTACAGGTTTTCCATTTTGCCTGTTTTGGTGTAAAGGAAGAGATGAAGTTGCTATAAATTCTGAACAAAAGTAAGTATAATGGAAGTTGTCGCAAAATAGTAGTAAGAAATTATGTCTGAATATATCTTCATATAGAAGTAACACACATAACGGGTAATTTCTGGAGTTTAATTTGATTATGCAAAGGCGGTGCTAAGATTCAGCTTGAGATGACAGAAGTCTTTGATTCAGCAAAATAACTCGGACATGGACAACTGCAGTGATTTTCCCTAGTCATCTTTTACTAGAAGAAAGCTGAATATTTAGTTCACTTCAATGAAGTCTGGAGGAGCTTATGCTTTACCATCAGTGTCATTGTCACAGTCAATGTCATTGTCCTAGTTTTTGGATCAGAGTTGCGAGGATGATACATCTAGTATGTTTCATTGTAGCAGTCAGGTTTTAGATACTGCATTCTCCAGTAATCTTTTTCAGAAGAATGACCCGGATAATGTGTTTGGAGCAGGTTAAAGTTTTAGAAGCTTTCTCAAGTAACTAAAAGCCCTATGGTGACTGAACTTGCAATGATGATGCATCACCATTGTGATGGTGAGGGAAGGGAGATTTTATTGGTATACTGGTGTATCATGATTTTTAGTGTGCAATGGGTATCATGATACAGAGACTAAAATACCAGTATTTAGTATTTAATAATAAATTCCAGAAATAATTTTTTTGTTCAAACTTTTGAATTACAATTAGTGGAATGGTAAAACAGTGGCATTCCAGCATCCAAACATGCTTAATTAATGTATAAATAAAAATGAAAAAAAAAAAATTTAAGTTTGTTTCCACAATAAATTTGTTAGAAAAATTATGGAAATTCATTTAAAGTCATAGTAAAAATATCATGGTATTATATTATCAAGATATTTTTGGAAAAATTCGTGATATACCCCCCCAGTATAGCAATGCAAAACTTTAGGCGATACTTAGCCTTAATGATGGTGGATCTGACTTATATTTTCCAGACGATTGAACTGTTGAAGTTTTTGGAGGAGGTTCATTCTAAAGAAGTGCGAATCCTGCCCAAACCAAACTTGCATAGATGTTATAACCAGGTAATGAAATAAACTTGACAATTTTTCATCCTGCAAACTACTTGTATTACACAGTAGATAGAAGATAATTTAAGATTCAAGAAAAAGTAATGGATTGTTATGTCACCTGTTCAAAGGTCAAGAATATTGGCATGCCAGCCTGTTTGTGTGTGACCTTTTTTTGTCTCAAATTGATTATTTCATAGGCATAAAAATACTTAACAGCAATGGTGAAAAATTCAAGATTTTTCTTATAAGAACATGATGGGGTCCTGTATAAAGTCAGTTTTCTAATGTGGCTTACACTAAGTGATGTAACTCTGCAGGTCTTAATACCCATCTTTTCATGCTTTTTCTGAGAAGGATGATGCTATTTAAAGGAACTGAATTTTTACATATCTAAGTTTTGGAGCATTCTTGTACATATCTTCCTATTTTGGCTGACTCCTGAGAAATTGATGGAAAATTTGTGTAGTATAGATATTAATTTCCTATCTGCTACAATAATATGAACTCCAGGTTTATAAAAATTAAAACTAATGGTGAGAGAAAAAAAATCCAGGAATAGGAATTCCATGAAAGGGAAATATACATGTATATAAAACAAAAAAGGAAAAAATTCCAAACATGCATTGCTGCTTATATTCTTCTATTTGCATGCACATTTGCTTTTATTTTGATTTAAGCACTGAAAGCAGATTTGAATCTTGTGCATTCTCGTAAGGTCTAGGCACAATATTTAAAAATATTACTGTATTTCCTTGAATCAAATACACTGTATATGTGTAGCTGAGTTATAAAAATAACCATTTTATTAGGTCACCTGAGTCACTCAGGTGACCTATTGCTATCTGTTTTCGTCCGTCGTCGTGTGGGTGTGCGTCGTGCGTAAACTTTTCACATTTTCTACTTCTTCTCAAGAACCACTGGGCCAATTTTCACCAAACTTGCCACAAACTATCCTTGAGTAAAGATGATTCAAATTTGTTGAAATGAAGGGCCAAGCCTTCTTCCAAGGGGAGATAATTAAGAATTAGTGAAAAATTAGTTTTATCTTTTAAAAATCTTCTTCTCAAGAACCACTGGTACAGGTAAGATGAAATTTGTATGGAAACATCCTCAGGTAGTGTAGACTCAAGTTTGTTCAAATCATAACCCCTGGGGTTAGGGTGGGGCCACAATGGAGGATCAAAGTTTTACATAGAAATATATAGGAAAAATATTTAAAAATCTTCTTCTCAAGAACAGCTAAGCCCTGATCGCTCATATTTATGTGGAAGCATCTTCAGGTAGTGTAGATTCGATTTTGTTCAAATCATGACCCCCGGGGGTAGGGAAGGGCCACAGTGGATGATCAAAGTTTACATAGAAATATATAGGAAAAATATTTTAAAATCTTCTTCTCAAGAACAGCAAAGCCATGATGAGTTATATTTATATGGAAGCATCCTCAGGTAGTGTAGATTCAAGTTTGTTCAAATCATGACCCCCGGGGGTAGGGCGGGGCAACAATGGATGATCAAAGTTTACATAAAAATATATAGAAAAAATCTTTAAAAATCTGCTTCTCAAAAACAGCAAAGTTGTGATGAGTCATATTTATATGGAAGCATCCTCAGGTATTGTAGATTCAAGTTTGTTCAAATCATGACACCCATGGGGTAGGATGGGACCACAATGGATGATCAATGTTTTACATGGAAATATATAGGAAAAATCTTTTAAAATCTTCTTCTCATAGACAGCAAAGTCATGATTAATCAATATATGGAAGCATCCTCAGGTAGTGTAGATTCAAGTTTGTTAAAATCCTGACACCCCCCCTCCCCCCCCCCCCCCCGGGGTAGGGTGGGGCCACAATGGGGAATCAAAGTCTTACATAGGAATATATAGGAAAATTTCTTCTTCTCAAGAACTGCAAAGCCATGATTAGTCATTTTAATATGATCAAAGTTTTTCATAGAAGTACATAGAAAAATTCATTAAAAATTGAAAAAATTCTTTTCTCAAGAACAGCAAAGCCATGATTGGTTATATTTACATGGAAACATCCTCAGCTAGTATAGATTCAAGTTTGTTCAAATCATGACTCTGGACTCCTGGGATAGGGTGGGGCCACAAGGGAAAATCAAAGATTTACAAAAGCTTCTTCTATCAGTTTATTTTATACTCTATGGATCTTCTATGGATTGTTGTTTTATACTCAGGTGACTGTTAAGGCCCTTGGACCTCTTGTTGTATGTGCATGTGTAATTCTACAAGTTCTTAAGGAGGAATACTACACCAAAATTTCATTTAATGGATCTCTAAGACATCTCATTTGAAATATGGTTGCAGCATGGAAAGATTTATGTTATCTCTTCATTATTTTATATGAATTTTTTTGTATTTTTCAAAGAAAATGTAATATTGTTTTATTTGAAAATAAGATGCTTTAGAGTTCAAAATTTAATAAGTGCACAAAATACATGTCAAGAAGAGTCAGAGAGACTTTTGCATCCACCTGGATTTTTTTTTAGCTCACCTGAGCCTAAAGCTCAAAGTGAGCTTTTCTGATCACCAGTGTCCATCCATCTGTCTAGCTGTCCATCTGTCTGTCTGTTTTCACATTTTTGACTTCATCTCGAGAACTACTGGGCCAATTTTAACCAAAGTTGGCACAAAGCATTATTAGGAAAAGGGGGTTCTAAATTGTTCCAATAAAGGGCCAAACCCACTTTCAAGGGGATATTACAAAGCAAAAGAATAGGATGAGGTCGTTAAAAAATCTCCTTCTCAAGAACCACTGGGCCAGAAAGTAAGAAACTTATGTGGAAGCTTCCTGAGGAAGCATAGATTCTAAATTTTTCAACGCATAACCCTGGGGGTTAGGGCAGGACCACAATAGGGCATCAAAATTTTACATTAAAGTATATATTAAGAAAAATCTTTTAAAATCTCAGGGATAGACATTAACTTTCAGATTCCCTTCGGGCAAGTGAACTCAAACTTTGACTCGTCCGAATGCAAAACTTGGTTGCCCAAATTTTAGAAAGAAGAAAATACCAGTAAGTTAATCCATTATTTGTAAACAAAGTGTGACATATTACTTTCTATTTGGCAAGTAAACTGCCAGAAAAAAATGTTGATGTGCCGGTGATGCTACATTTGTATATAGATGTATATCACTTTCCTTTCATTAACCATCCTGTAAACTCAAATTGCCATGCAGCAATAATTCCTTTAAAGTGAAATTAACGTTTTTATAAATTATTTTCTGTACGATCTTAATTTTGTTGATTTTGATTTTTTTTCCCTTGGAAAAAACTGAAGCCACACTAAAGGTAAACGAAACACATATCCTGACCAGGATATTTAGTGCGCTAAGAATAAAGGGTGTACTTTATATTATTTGAATGAACGAATAAACTTTTCTATAACAACTAATTTCATAAGAAGAATGTAAAAAGAGTTTTCTGATGGAAAGCGTATTTTAAGTTGCCAGCTACCAAGAAGGAAAATGGAACAATGAACCCAATTTCTGAATAAAAGTTACGATTGAGAAATGCTACCAAGGGATTCCAAATTCAGAACCTGGCAGAAATCAGTGTTCAATTTTATTGTTTTGTTTATAAACTAATGTAAAATTAAAAAAGTTTTTATCAGAAATATTCATTTGCCCAATCGGACAAGTACATCGGCAGTTTCAGTTGCCCAAACTGAGAATTTACTTGCCCTGGGCAACCAGACAACCGTTAATGTCGATCCCAGAATCTTCTTCTCAAGAACCAATGGGCTAAAAAAGATGAAACTTAAGTGAAAGTTTTCAGACATAATGTAGCTTGTAAATTGTTCAATTCATGGACCCCAGGGTAAGGGTGGGGCCACCAAAAGGATCAAATTTTTACATAGAAATATATAGGAAAAATCTTCTTATCAAGAACCAATGAAACAGAAAAGATGAAACTTATTGTAAATATATTTTTTCCACGGAATTAAAATTTCTGTTTGATCCATGGGTAGAAAATTACGTGGATGTCTTCAATTGCTACTACGTGCATTAAATGTACTCGAAGTACGCTGGGACAAATTTCCATGGAAAAATTGTCACCGCGTACAAGCTGTTCAACTCCTAGTCCCAGGGGTTAGGGTTGGGCCATAAAATTGGATAAAATTTTCACATGGAACTACCATAGATTTTATTTTTAAACATCGCCTAACGAAACACAACCCTTAATTTGCAAAGACTCCCATATTTTTAGCTCACCTGAGCCGAAGGCTATTAGAGTTGGCTAAAATCAGGATCAAATTTTATATAATGCATGTGTACCAGGAAAAGAATTTATTTTCTTCTCCATATAACTTTAAGGCCACTCCACGCTCCACTTCACTTCTTAAGCTTCATATGTATGACTTTTCCTACTAACTTAACGGCTCAGCGTTTATGGACCACCACACTAGCTGCAATAATGTAGCCCTCTCCGTTTTTTTTTTTTGGGGGGGGGGGGGGGGAAATATCAGATTAAAAAAAATCAGAGAGGGCTACATTATTGCAGCTACACCACCTCCCTCCTTTCCCGCATGATATTTGGTATGTCTCTTGAAATTGATGACTTACAGAGTTTTGTGATAATTGACCCATTTTTATGAAAGTTATGATCCTTAGACTTTGAAAATCTTCAATAATTCACTGCTTTCAGGACTTGTTATGCCCTCGCCCTGAAATGATGGGGGGGCATCTAGTGTTTCCCCTTTCCATCTATCATTCCATCACTCATCAATAAGTCATTGTTAGTTTTCCCTACTTTTTGCTAAGTTTGCAGATAATGAGCTGAGTTTTGGTGTGTCTCTTGATATTGATGACTTACAAATCGAGTTCAAATCAAATGAGACTTTGAAAATTTCTAATGATTCACTGTTTTCCAATTTATTTTTTTTATTTGCTTCAAGATATTGAGCTGATTTTTGGTGTGTCTCTTGATACAGATCATATTCAAGTTTCATGCTGATGGACCCATTTTTACGAAAGTTAAAAATTTCTAATAATTCACTGCTTCACAGTCTTTTTTTGCTATGCTTGTAGATATTGAGTTGATTTATGGTATGTCTCAATATTATTAACTTACAGATCAACTTAAAGTTTTGTACAGATTGATTCATTTTTAAGGGCTTATAGTGTTACACCTTTCTGTCCATCACTGCATCATTGTCATTCTGTCATAGTTTTCGGGACCTTTTTTTGCTATGCATGTAGATAATGAGTTGATTTCTGGTATGACTCTTGATATTGAAAACTAACAGATCAAATATGAGTTTTTATTGATTGACTCATTTTTACCAAAAGATATGGCCCTCAGAATTTGAAAATGTCTAATCATTCACTGTTTTTGGTCTTTTTTATTGTTTTGCTTGGAAGTGATCACCATTTTATGCAGCTTAAGTATGTTGTGGTAAAAACAATTGATTCCAGAAAACAAAGGCAGCAATATATTTTATTTTTCTGGCATTTCCACCCATTCTTGGACTTTCACATATTTAGAAATTGCATGTCAATGGGGGCATTCATGTCACCCTGACACATCAAGTTTTTGTCTCCTGCTTTTGCTTAAAGCAGGAACCCTGTTGATTTGAGGTCAAAGGCCAAGATCAGAAGTTCATTTATTGTATAAAATGGTTTCCAGATATCTCTTTGAGGTTTTTGCAATGAAATTTTGTATCTTTGCCCCTTATGTCTTAAAAATTCCTTATCACTTTTGAGGTCAAAAGCCAAGGTCAAAAATTCATACATTGCATAAAGTAGTTTCCAGATGATAACTTTAGTTCTCTTTGAGATTTTGCTGTGACATTTTTATGCCCCACCATGAATATGGCCGGGGCATATAGTGTTTGTCATGTCCGTCTTCTGTCCTTCTGTCTTTCCGTCTGTCCTTCCGTCACACTTTGCGTTTAGCTCTGTTCAAAGCTCAGTTTTTAAGAAACTATCCAAGATATTTTTATCAAACTTCATATGCAGACCTGCCTACCCTTCCGCTTTTGGCGTAATTCTTCCGTTTTTTAGCTCACCTCAATGAAGTTGGGGGAGCTTATGTAATACCCTTGGCGTCGGCGTCCCAGGTTAAGGTTTTTGGAGCAGTTTTCTTTTCAAGTACTTCTATGGCCTATATTAGTCAGAGATGCATGGAGGATGCTTCTAGTGTGTTTTATTGTACCAGTCAAGGTTTCAGATGCTGCAATTTCAGCTAAAGAATGACCAGGTTAATGTTTTTGGAGCAGGTTAAAGTTTTTGGAGCAGGTCTCATTTCCAAGTAACTATAAGCCCTATATTGACCGAACTTGCATGGATGATACATCTAAGGATGCACACTACTGAACTTGCTTCGGATGCTGGATCTGACCTACATTTTCCAGATGAGTGACTAGGTTAAAGTTTTTGGAGTAGATTTCATTTCCAAGTAACTATAAGCCCTATATTGACCAAACTTGCATGGATGATACATCTAAGGATGCACACTACTGGACTTGCTTCGGATGCTGGATCTGACCTACGTTTTCCGGATGAGTGACCAGGTTAAAGATTTTGGAGTAGATCTCATTTCCAAGTAACTATAAGCCCTATATTGACCAAACTTGCATGGATGATACATCTAAGGATTCACACTACTGGACTTGCTTCGGATGCTGAATCTGACCTATATTTTATGGATGAGTGACCAGGTTAAAGTTTTTAGAGCAGATGTCATTTCCAAGTATCTATAAACCCTATATTGACCAAACTTGCATGGATGATACATCTAAGGATGCACACTACTGGACTTGCTTCGGATGCTGGATCTGACCTACGTTTTCCGGATGAGTGACCAGGTTAAAGATTTTGGAGTAGATCTCATTTCCAAGTAACTATAAGCCCTATATTGACCAAACTTGCATGGATGATACATCTAAGGATGCACACTACTGGACTTGCTTCGGATGCTGGATATGACCTACATTTTCGGGATGAGTGACTAGATTAAAGTTTTTGGAGCAGATGTCATTTCCAAGTATCTATAAACCCTATATTGACCAAATTTGCATGGATGATACATCTAAGGATGTACACTACTGGACTTGCTTCGGATGCTGGATCTGAGCTATATTTTACGGTTGAGTAACCAGGTTGAAGTTTTTGGAGCAGATCTCATTTCCAAGTAACTGCAAGCCCTATATTGACTAACCTTGCAAGGATGATACATCTAAGGATGCACACTACTGGATTTGCTTCGGATGCTGGATCTGACCTATATTTTCCGGATGAGTGACCAGGTTAAAGTTTTTGGAGCAGATGTCATTTCCAAGTAACTATATACCCTATATTGACCAAACTTGCAAGGATGATACATCTAAGGATGCACACTACTGGACTTGCTTCGGATGCTGGATCTGAGTTACATTTTCCGGATGAGTGACCAGGTTAAGGTTTTTGGAGCAGATCTCATTTCCAAGTAACTATAAGGCCTATCTGAACCAAACTTGCATGGATGATGCATCAAGGGACGAACAATCTCAAAACTTGCTTCGGATGCTGGATTTGACTTACATTTTCTGGATGAGTGACTAGTTTTAAGTTTTCAGATAAGTCTATTCCCAAGTAACTGCAAGCCCTTTCAGACCAAAATTGCATAAATGTTGGATCTAGGGATGCACACTCCTAGATTATTAGTTTAGTGTGGGACTTTACCTTACTTAAAGACAACATTCGTTGAGGTGAGCTCTGTAATCTCTGATTACCTATGTTTTACCACGAAATTACGCTGTTATGCCATGAAATTTAATTTTACGCTTTTAAATATTTTTCCTAGACAACTTAACGAAATGCTTACTTGGGAGTTAAAGTAAAGGCTTTCCTAACTAAAAACAAGAAGAAGGTAATTAAGGAAGCTCTGAACACTGCACACTAAAGAGTTCTATTTGTAGGATAGTTTTATTGAGTTAGAGTGATCTGCCCTTAGAACAAAAATAGTATAAATGGGAATCTACAGTAAATGACACAATTTCTTATGAATTAAAGTATTCTTAATGTTATGTTAGACCAAGATTAAGTAATTGAATACATTAATTCCATTAATTTTCCAAATGCAAGTAAACAACAGTGATTTCTGTTCACAAATATTTCATTGTCTTTGAACATTTTTTCTGCAGAAATAAGGCAGGTACCCTATGTTGAAAATGAACTAGATACACTGAATATGTGCATTTTTATATGATATATTTTTCTCAAAGTCCAAAAAGCAGTTCTCTTTAGTGTTTAGAGCTTCCTTAATACAAATTAATAGAGGGTTCGGGTTTTCACGATATGATTATTTCCAATAAAAAAATCATACGTAGTATACCTTGTAGTTATACCTTTTAAAGAGGTGGCATGCCAAAAATAAGAAAAAAAACTTTGAAATGATATGTGCAATAAGTAAAGTCAGTTTAATTTTCAATTCCGTTTATTCTTACATTGCTTAGAACAACACAGAGACAAGTAAATGTAAGGAAAACGAAATAGCACAATTATGTAGAATTTGTATTAACATGCAAAGAAACTTTGAATTGTGTGATTTGCTTTAAATTTTCCAAAAGTTCATTAGGCATGTAAGTTAAACAAGTTTGATATGACTGCATTTTGGATACCAGTTTTACAACACATGGACTTTTTGTCAATAAATGATTTGAAAATGGAACATTCATGGTTGCTTTATTCAATGATGTACAATTACAGGTTTATTTAGACAAGAGTATCATTGCAAAACAACAAACTAGGGAAACATAAATGAAAAGGGTAGGCAGGTCTGCATATGCTGATAGATATTGATGAGAGCTATGCAACTGCATCAACATTTTTTTACCTTGACCTTTCCTTTGACCTTGACCTCACTTTTCTTAAATTAGTGTTTAGCTCAGTTTTAAAAATACCATTCAAGGTGGGTTAATCAAACTTCATATGTTAATACATACTGATGTAAGCTATTCAACTGCATCAACATTTTTTGACCTTGACCTTTCATTTGACCTTGACCTCATTTTTCTTAAATTAGTGTTTAGCTCAGTTTTAAAGATACCATTCAAGATAGTGTAATCAAACTTCATATGCTAATACATACTGATGTAAGCTATTCAACTGCATCAACATTTTTTGACCTTGACCATTCCTTTGACCCTGACCTCACTTTTCTTAATTAGTGTTTAGCTCAGTTTTAATGACATCATTCAAGATATTTGTATCAAACTTCATATGCTGATACATGTGGATGAGAGCTTTTCAACTGCATCAATATTTTTTGACCTTGACCTTTCCTTTGACCTTGACCTCACTTTTCTTAAATTAGTGTTTAGCTCAGTTTTAAAGATACCATTCAATACAGTGTTATCAAACTTCATATGATAAAACATACTGATGAGAGCTTTTCAACTGCATCAACATTTTTTGACCTTGATCATTCCTTTGACCTTGACTTCACTTTTCTTAATTTAGTGTCAAGCTTCATATGTTGATACATACTGATGTAAGCTATTCAACTGCATCAATATTTTTTGACCTTGACCTTTCCTTTGACCTTGACCTCACTTTTCTCAATTTGTGTTTAACTCAGTTTTTAAAGAAAACATTCATGATATTTTTATCAAACTTTATATGCTAATACATACTGATGTAACCTTTTCAGCTGCATCAACATTTTTTGACCTTGACCTTAACTTCATTTATTTTAAAAAAGTGTTTAGCTCGGTTTTAAATAAACCATTCAAAATATTTTTATCAAACTTAAATATGCTTAAATATACTGATACAAATTTGTGAAAAGTACTCAACTGCATCAAAAACATTTGACCTTGAACTTTCCTGTGACCTTGACCTCACTTTTCTTAGATTAGCATTTTGCTTAATTTTAAAGAAACCATTAAGATATATTTATGTAAGTTTATGCACTTATACATAATTTGGGGAGAATTTATCATCAATATCCAACTTTTTAGATTTCAATTTCAAGATATTCTCATCAAATTTCATACACTAAAACAAATTTCCATGTTGCATCACTAATATACCCTCGGCGGGGCATTCATGTCCTATGGACATATTTCTAGTTATTTTTATTCCCTATGACTTTTCAAAAACAACAAATATTAAATTTTAATATTGCATTAAGTTGTTTCCAGATGATAAGTTCTCTGAGCATTTGCAATTAAACTTAGGTGATGACTCTCTAGCTAAAGAGAGACTCCTTTTAAATGGTGAAAGGTCATTCCTTCTTTTCTTTACCACATGCATTCCTTTTAGATATTCCACTCAATTAATTTGTTCTTAAAGGGGGGGGGGGGATAAATTCTCTGAATTGATTTGTTTCATGTTACCTAGTGATTTATTGAAACACTTTTAAAGTGTTGTGAATGTGCATATTTACTTAATTGAATTAAAACACATCAGAAAAACAAAACATAGACAAAAATTACTGGAAGGGGGATAATTTATATAAAACAATCTTTCCAGGGATTGACATTAATGGTTGTCTGATTGCCCAGGGCAAGTAAATTCTCAGTTCGGGCAAGTTTAACTGCTGATGTACTTGTCCGATTGGGCAAGTGAATATTTCAGATATGTTTTTAGCTCACCTGAGCTGAAAGCTCAAGTGAGCTTTTCTGATCACATTTTGTCCGGCGTCCGTCTGTCTGTCTGTCTGTCTGTCCGTCTGTCTGTCCGTCTGTCTGTAAACTTTTCACATTTTCGACTTCTTCTCAAGAACCACTGGGCCAATTTCAACCAAACTTGCCACAAAGTATCCTTGGGTAAAGGGGATTCAAGTTTGTTCAAATGAAGGGCCATGCCCTCTTCCAAGGGGAGATAATTAGGAATTAGTGAAAAAATAATGGCATCATTTAAAAATCTTCTTCTCAAGAGCCATAGGGCCAGGAAAGATGAAACTCATGTGGAAGCATCCTTAGGTAGTGTAGATTCAAGTTTGTTCAAATCATGAGCCCCGGGGGTAGGGCGGGGCCACAATGGAGGATCAAAGTTTTACATAGAAATATATAGGAAAAATCTTTAAAAATCTTCTTCTCAAGAACAGCAAAGCCATGATGAGTCATATTTATATGGAAGCATCCTCAAGTAGTGTAGATTCAAGTTTGTTCAAACCATGACCCCCGGGGGTAGGGCGGGGCCACAAGTGAGGATCAAAGTTTTACATAGAAATATATAGGAAAAATCTTTAAAAATCTTCTTCTCAAGAACAGCAAAGCCATGATGAGTCATATTTATATGGAAGCATCCTCAGGTAGTGCAGATTCAAGTTTGTTCAAACCATGACCCCCGGGGGTAGGGCGGGGCCACAATGGAGGATCAAAGTTTTACATAGAAATATATAGGAAAAATCTTTAAAAATCTTCTTCTCAAGAACAGCAAAGCCACGATGAGTCATATTTATATGGAAGCATCCTCAGGTAGTGCAGATTCAAGTTTGTTCAAACCATGACCCCCGGGGGTAGGGCGGGGCCACAAGTGAGGATCAAAGTTTTACATAGAAATATATAGGAAAAATCTTTAAAAATCTTCTTCTCAAGAACAGCAAAGCCATGATGAGTCATATTTATATGGAAGCATCCTCAGGTAGTGCAGATTCAAGTTTGTTCAAACCATGACCCCCGGGGGTAGGGCGGGGCCACAATGGAGGATCAAAGTTTTACATAGAAATATATAGGAAAAATCTTGTTCTCAAGAGCAGCAAAGCCATGATGAGTCATATTTATATGGAAGCATCCTCAGGTAGTGCAGATTCAAGTTTGTTCAAACCATGATCCCCGGGGGTGGGGCAGGGCCACAAGTGTGGATCAAAGTTTTACATTGAAATATAAAGGAAAATATCTTCTTCTGAAGAACTGCAAACCATGATTAGTCATTTTGATATGGAAACATCCTCAGGTAGTGTAGATTCAATTTTGTTCAAATGGTGACCCCCAGGGGTAGGGTGGGGCCCAATCGGGGATGGAAAGTTTACATAAGAACATATAGAAAAAATATTTCTTCTCAAGAACAGAAAAGTTATGTTTAGTCATATTGATATGGAAGCATCTTCAGGTAGTGTAGATTCAAGTTTGTTCAAATGATGACCCCTGGGATAGGGAGGAGCCACAATGGGGGATCAAATTTTTACAAAGGAATATATGGGAAAATTTTTTAAAAATCTTCTCAAGTACGACAAAGCCATTTGTTATATTGACATGGAAGCATCATCAGGTAGTTTAAAATTCAAGCCAATGTGCTCAGGTGAGCGATGTGGCCCATGGGCCTCTTGTTTTAAATCTTACAATTAATTGAACATTTGATTTCTACCAGGAATATGACATTGTTTTTGCATTCGGAAATTCCTCTGTAGGGTTTCTAGATCATACCGTTTATTAACAAATCGGGTTTGTTATTCCGTTTTTCTTTCGTGGTAGTTGACAAAAATATGCTTTCCGTTTGACAACTTTCTTTACATTCTTATTATGAAATTACGATATTATAAAATAGTTAATTTATTAACTCACAGAATATAAAGAACACCAGTTACATGTATTCTGTGTATATGTATGTTTCGAAACATGGCAACTGTTTTCCTTTAGCGTTGCTTCAGTTTTTCAGGGGGGGGGAAATCAAAATTCACAAAAAGATCCACAGAAAATAATTTCAAAAATATGAATTTTATTTTAAAGGAAATATTGCATGGCAGTGTGAGTTTACAAGTATTTAAAATGTAGCATGAGCAGCACATCACATTTTTTTCTGGCACTTAACTTGCAAATATAATATCTCATTTTATTTACAAATAATAAATTAAGATACCAGCTCACTTCTTTCTAGATTTTGGGCAACCAAGTTTTGCATTCGGACAAGTCAAAGTTTGAGTTCACTTGCCCGAAGGGCAAGTGAATCTAAAAGTTAATGTCTATCCCTGCTGTCTTTTTTCTTTTGATATGGATATAATGATCATACAGCATTTTCAGCATTTTATAAGTTTCTTAATTTAGTCAGCAAAAAACAATTAAAATATATTATGCAATAAAATTTGAATTAAATTTTAATGAATACACCCTATTTGAACATGTTCCTTATGACTCATACAGTAATTTTTTTATGAGCGCCTTGATACCTGCCAGTCTGTGTACAGGTAAAAACAGGTAAAAAATGAATGACATGTGTAGATAAACAGGGCTATATAGCAACCAACAAAACCTGATGGGGAATATTTAATCTGAATAGGCGTCCTGTCACTGGGGACAAAATTTTTAAACTGAAATATAAAAGCATCACTCAAGCATGTAGGATGTACTGTATTTTCAAAACAGAGAGTTAGAAATAGAGGAGGAAAAGATAAAGGCATTTGAATTTCACATGTTTTTGTTTAGTCTGAAAGATTTTTTTTCCCCTTCACTTTTTGCTGATAACCTGTGACAATGAGCTGTCATGTGAATTGTGGAAATTATTCAAACGTTTGATTACATAACCTGGAGGCTTTTTTTTTCCTTTCCACACAGGAGATGCCCGAATCCAATAGACATTTTTCTGTGTCTTGGTTAACATGCTGAACTCTTGTGTTAGGCTCTTAATCGAAGTTGAAACATGCATTGAGAAAACTGCACATGATCTGGAAAAAAATTGATTTGTGCAGGTTTGTGTGTTAGTCGACAAGCTGTCAAAAGAAATAATGGAGGAATGTGCTTCTGATTTGTATTATGTAATACACAATTTATCCAGTGGTGATGGAAGATATTGATATCAGAAAATTCAACTCAATATTTGAATGCTGTAGATTTTGATAAAAATAGATCTGTGCACAAGATGAATTTGTTGGAATGTGCATGATCGGGAAGAAGATATGTGTATCATTAAAAGCAGATTGCAAAGTTTTTCATTTCTATCTGAAGGAGATGAGATTTTTGTAAAACTTTAATATATTTCAAAAAACTTGCAGAATTGCAACAGAGTAATTATCATGCAAGTTTAGATTAAAAAGAAACGTGAAACAATTGTGTCAGATTCTTCGATCGATGCAATCAAAACTGGATTAATTGAAGCTGGTGATCAATTAAAATTCAGGTTTTTATACTGTTACATAATAGTGAATGGAAATTTATATCTGTGATCAATATACAAGTTTGCCACATCAGAGTTTAGATAGAAAATTCAAGTACTATTTAGAAATTTTTAATGGAAGTGGCAATTCCATTTTATTTTCTTCGCCAAGAATGGCTGATGATTGATGCCCCAGAGTTATGTAATTTTTTTTTTTTTTCATTTAAAAAAAAATTCTACTGCTCTCAAGAGAAATTAATATGTAAAGAGCAGCATTTATTGAAAGAAAAAAAAGCAATGAAACTTTAAAAAAAAAAAAGGGAATATATTGTGCGAGTAGGAGAACATGACAATGATTGTGCATGACAATGAACAGAGAGACTAAAAATGCAGTCAGGAAAATCGAGTCCCACAAGCTCACATCCAACCCAATCCTGAAGAGTGAACAGGTGTACTTTAAATGTGAATGCAATGAGAAAATAAAAGTGGAATTTAAAGTAAACAACTTTCACCAGCCAAGCGTTTAAATTCATTTCAGAGGATTACGACTTTGACCTTCATATATGATGGACCCATGGTTTGAAAATTTTAAACTGTTACTAACTTACTGGTTAATGTCTACCAACAGGGACAATATGTCAGAGGCTGCTAGTGCTGTGTCAGCCCTCCTGTCTTATGGACAGCAGCAGGTACCACCCCCTCAGCCCCCACCCCCGGGCAGACCTCCCTACAGCATGTCCTCTATAGGAGGTATGTCCCTGCCAGTGGATACGCCCAGCAGTGCCTCGCAGTACCCAAGGAATCCACAGGGTAAGTAGCAATTGACAAACAGATGTGAGGATTAAGATGAAGAAGGGATTGAGGTATCTAAAACAATGCTTGTTCATCAATTTAATAGGTTTATAAAATCAAACCTAGTACATTCATTAAGTGCATTGTAAAATGTTTATAATAATATCATCATAATAATATAATATCAAAACATTATTGCTTATGTTTTATGTCAGTGTAGAATATTTATGATGTTCTTTAGTGAATTTTACATACTACAGCTGGTATTTCTGACGTTTTGTCAGTGTATACTTGTGAACCTGAGGTTTATTAGGTATATCCCATACAAGTACATGTCTATCCTTGGCATACCAAACAATGCTCACATACTGTATGTTACTTATTTCAGGGTATCATTCTCTGAGTGCATCTTAAAGTCAGAGAAAACATTTGTCATTGTAATAAAAAATGCTCCTAAGCCTTTTCTGGGACTTTTCAATACCTGGTAATCATGGTAATCTAGATAAAATGTTCCACTGTTAAAGGATGGGCCAAGTTCCATGTAATGGAAATGTAAAATAAACAGGGGAAGATGTAAGTCTAATCTATGCAATCATAACATTGAATAGTTAACATGGCAAATAAATTGGAAGTGAGGGAAAAAATCTTTGAGAAAACGTTTTAGAGTTGAGGCCCTGTCCTGAGAAACAGTTGCATCATTCTTAATGATAATAGTTAATGGAGGTCAAACATTCTGGCACACTGAGTTTCTCATATTTCATGAAATTTTCATCCTGCCATCAAGTAAATTTTGTTCAGCGTAATCTTTCATTTAATTATTAAATCATTTAGAAATTAATACCTAAAACAATAAATAATATGATTTCAGTCTCTCTTAAGTTTTAAACATACATTGTAAGTTTTTGTTTGTAAAATAGGTCACTGGTTGCCGAGAAAATTATTTGTAAGAGATGAAGTCAGAGTACATGCGGTTGTCTTTTTAGGCTGTTTGAAGAAATATGTTTACCTTTTTAATTAAATACATTATGTATTTTGAGGGTTAAATATTATAATTGGTGGATCTAAGAGGAGTGGAGTAAAAGAGATTCTTACATCTGCAAGTATTTATCTTGATCAGATGCATCATATTTTTAAGCTTACCTGAACCAAAGGCTCAAAGTGAGTTTTTCTGATCAAAATTTGTCTTTAGTGTGTCATAGGCAGTGACACCTTTGGTGTTGTCATTGTAAACTTTTCATCTTTTCATGTTCTTTAGAACCAATCCACTGGGCTATTTCAATCAAATTTGGCACATTAACTTGGCACAAAGTATCTTTGGATGAAAAGGATTCAAGTTGCTCAATAAAAGGATCATGCCCCCTTCTGATGGAGATAAGCGAGAAATGGAAAAAATAGGGTGGGGTCATTTAAAAATCCTCCCAAAAACCACTAGGTCAGGAAAGATTAAACTTAAGTGAAAGTTTCTAGATGGTGTGCAGATTCAAAATGTTCAAATATAGGTCCACTAGGGATAGACTGGGACAAAAATAGGAAATCAAAAGTTTAGATAAAAAGATATAGGGGAATATGTGGGAAAACTCTTTTTATCTGGAACAGCAGGGCCCTGTCATATTGATATTGGAGCATCCAAATGTTGTGTGAATTCAATTCAATTAAATTACCATCCCTTGACTAGCTTGAGCTAAGTTGAGGCCAGAGTAAAGAATAAAGAGGGGAAAAATATTTTGAAAATCTTCTTTTGTTCATCTGAAGAACAGAAGGGTCAAAGTGACTCAGGTAAGCATTGTGGCCCATGGGCCTCTTGTTTTTAATTACCGGTTATGAAAATGATCATAACTAACGCAAACATATAAACTCATTCATTGAAAGCTCTGAATATAAAACTTGTACAGCTTCACCATTAGTTACATTATAATTAGATACAGAATTGGGATAGTGAAGCTGCACGTATTGCATTAAATCTCTTATTGGTTACTAGTAACATAAAATGAAGGTGGCTACCATGGTGATGCATACTCATTTTAAACATTGCTGTTGAGAATTGAAATTTTAGTAAAGTGCAGAAAGTACAAACATCATAGATTTTTATTGTTGTTCATATTTCATGTAAAGTTTACATAATGCAGATATTGGATTTTTTCTCTAAAGTGCATTTCAGTTAAGTAAATAAATTGAAAAAAATGCCATTTAGTTCCTACTTTGCAACACAAGTGTATTTAAAAATTAAATAAAATAGATTGACAGTTATTTATCTTGTGGTAAATTACAGTAAACATGAATTTATTGCTAGTGTCACATTGGCAAAATATTAACAACCCTTAATTTGGTACCTCATTATAAACATAAACTCTAATTATTAAGTCCATTTGGAAAATAACAGAGTATAGATAACCATTATTCTAATATGACATCTTTAGTAGTAGTACAAATCAAGGTAATAGTATCTATTAATAGTAGCCATTCACTGATATTTATTTCTATAGATTTGAGTATGCCACACCCTGCCGATAACCCTGACCTATCAGCAGATGACCCCCAGCTGTCCTCTAGTGACCAGCCCTTTATGGAGGTTAATTCCACCATCCACCCTGACCGTACTCATATCTGTCCAAACTGTAACAAGGGCTTCAAGAGTAAGCAGCAGCTGGCTCAGCACAGCCTAGTGCACACTGGGATACGCAGGCACATTTGCTCCTTCTGTGATAAAGGATTTAAGCAGCTTTGTCACTTGCAGCAACACCTTAGGATACACACTGGTAAACCATTAGCAACATACAGGTTAACCATTAGCAACATACTGATAAACATTTGCAACATACAGGTAACCATTTGCAACCTACTGATGAACATTTGCAACATACAAGTAAAACCACTAGCAACATACTGATAAACATTTGCAACATACAGGTAACCACTAGTAACATGCTGATAATCTTTTGCAACATACAAATAACCATATATAACATATATATATAACATATATATATATATATAACATACAGATAATATAATATATATATAACATACAGATAATCATTAGCAACACAGATTATCATTTGCTTTATATAAATATTTTACTACATCTCAAATGAGTTCATAGTAACATACAGATTATGGCAACCAAGCAATCTACATAAAATGTAATACTTTGCTCTGCTCTTTTAGATCAGTACACAAAAGATCAAATATTCTGCCTTGGTTCTTCTCAGAATGATTTAGATAAATCTTTCATTTAACCAATCAGTACATCACCTTCTAAAAGTAGGGGTGTCTATTGGAATGCATTTGGCGACTAACAGATATAGGTAATTGATATACTGAAAATTGTCAAAACCCAGTTGGTAATAATGCTGTATGATCCCTCATGTTGACAAGTCTTTGTGTATTATCAAGCGGTCGTGCTTTCAGTTCAAGAAATGAAATTAAAAAAAACTGTATTGGCAATTTCCATTGGCTTTTATATTTAGATATAAGCTCAATCAGAGATGAACCCTAATATGAAATCGCAAGATCCTTTGTGCATTGATCTAAGTAAGCAGATCAAAGAATCTAATCTTAATTAAATTAATTAGCCTAGGAGTATAAGAATGCACATGGATAATGCAAATTACAAGTTGTGAGTGTATAAGTAACCTTAAGTAATAAATAGGTTACTTTTCACTACAATAAACTAGCAGAAATAAATTGGTAGCCTATAGCAACATACATGTACATGTATCCATAGCTACACAAAGATGTAAAATAGCAGCACATTGCTGCAAAGCAAAAGGAGGCACATGCAGTTATACTGTAAAGGACTAAATTTTGTGACACCTTATTTTAATGAGATTACATCAGGGCTCGACATTAACTTTTTTCCCTACTTGTCCATTCGGACAAGTGACCAAGACATTTACTTGTCCGAACTTCAACTTCACTTGTCCGAAAAATTTTCAATAGAGATCTAATACTGTCAACTTTAAAACTAAAATAAAGTCCATTACACATGGCATGTGCTTGATTGATTCATGATGTTATTGACAAATACAAAAAACACATAAAACAAAATTTTATCTAGACTTTCTGTCCTGACAACAACATAAATGTCCACATTCGTTAAGTTCGTAAGTTTCATGCCTTTTCAGTAGTATGCAATTAGTGAACTTCGATCCCAATCGAATGTGAACTCAATTAACGATCTCTATCGGGATCAAAATTCGGTGTTTATGTACAGCTTCCGTCTTGAAACTAAACTTTCAACAGTCGTTCTTTTTAGTATTTAGAGACTCTTTTACATTAAAATGCACTTGTCCAATCGGACAAGTGCCCGGCAATATTCACTTGTCCGTAATTTTTTTTTCACTGGTACCGGACAAGCGGACAAGCGTTAATGTCGAGCCCTGTTACATGTTGTTTGGTATTTATATTGAAACAAAATTTTCATGATTTTGTTATTGCTCTAATCAAGACTATATAATCTTTAATAGTAGAATTGTTTGTGCAGTATTCAATTTGTTGGCATGACCAGGTGCTTTTATAGGACTGACGACAACCAAAAATAAGAATTCAGTGCTTAAATGTAATCTTTTTATCTATATGCTAGAATGAAATTTTTTCAAGCAGATAGTCTCACATAAATAATTATGTGAAAATAAAGTTCTCAGAAATAAAAAGTGATTTACAGTGGCAGATACAGTCAAACAAATAAGAGAAATTAAATCAACAGTAACATCTAGATTACCGGGGTACTGTAAGTTTACATTCACCAATAGCATCTAGATTACCGTAAGTTAACATTCACCTATAGCATCTAAATTACCATATGTTTACATTCACCAATAGCATTTAAATTACTGTTCGTTAACATTCACCAATAGCATCTAGAGTAAGCATTCACCAATGGCATCTAGCTAACTGTTAGTTTACCTTCACCAATAGCATCTAGATTACCGTAAGTTCACATTCACCAATAGCATCTAGATTACCGTAAGTTTATGTTCACCAATAGCATCTAGCTTACTATTAGTTTACATTCACCAGTAGCATCTAGATTACCATAAGTTTACATTTAACAATAGAATCTAATTTACTGTTAGTTTACATTCACCAATAGCATCTAGATTAACGTAAGTTTACAGTCACTAATAGCATCTAAATTACCATAAGTTCACATTCACCAATAGCATTTAGATTACTGTTTGTTTGCATTCACCAATAGCATCTAGCTAACTGTTAGTTTACCTTTACCAATAGCATCTAGATTACCGTAAGTTTACAGTCACCAATAGCATCTAGATTACTGTAAGTTTACATTCACCAATAGCATTTAGATTACTATTAGTTTACATTCACCAATAGCATCTACATTACCATAAGTTTACATTCACCAATAGCATCTAGATTACTGTAAGTTTGCATTCACCAATAGCATCTAGATTACCGTAAGTTTACATTCACTAATAGCATTTAGATTACTGTTAGTTTACATTCACCAATAGCATCTAGCTTACTTTAAGTTCAAATTCACCAATAGCATTTAGATTACCTTAAGTTTACATTTAACAGTAGAATCTAGATTACTGTAAGTTTACATTCACCAATAGGATTTAGATTACTATAAGTTTACATTTAACAATAGCATCTAGATTACCATAAAATTACATTCATCAATAGCATTTAGATTACTGTTAGTTTACATTCACTAATAGCATCTAACTTACTGTTAGTTTATATTCACCAAAAGCATCTAGATTGCCATTAGTTTACATTCATCAACAGCATCTAGATTACTTTAAATTCATCCATCTTTAAAGCAAAAACACTTAAAAATCCACTTGGAAATTCCAAAAAAGCTAAAATTAATAATTTTTCTGATCAAAATGTGTCTAGCGTCCATCTGTCTGTCTGTCGTGTGCCGTGTCATCTGTAAACTTTTCACACTTTCCACTTCTTCAGAACCTCTGGGCCAATTTCAGTCAAACTTGCCACAAAGCATTCTTGGGTGAAGGGGATTTAAGTTTATCCACATATCTTTTTCTGATGAACCACTAAGCCTTAAAAGATGAAACTTCTATGAACGCTTCATTACATGGTGAAGATTTAAGTTTGTTCAGATCATGGGGTTGGGTGGGACTACAATTGATAATCAAAGTTTTACTAGGAAAATATAGGAAAAATCTTTAAAATTCTTCTAAGAACAGCAAAGTCATGATTAGTCAAATTTTTATGGAAGCATCCTCACGTAGTGAT
The DNA here is from genome assembly GCF_033153115.1 of Saccostrea echinata. Taxonomy (NCBI): domain Eukaryota; kingdom Metazoa; phylum Mollusca; class Bivalvia; order Ostreida; family Ostreidae; genus Saccostrea; species Saccostrea echinata. The sequence goes on from NW_026889803.1 coordinate 49,485,204, forward strand.
GAATCATATTTGGTCAAACTTTGGCCCCTGGGGGTAGGGTGGGGCCACAGTAGGAGATCAAAATTTTACAATGGAATATATAGGGAAATGTCTTTAAAAATCTTCTCAAGAAATAGCAAAGTCATGCTTAGTCATGTTGTCTCAAGAACAACAAAGCCATGCTCAATCATATTGATATGGAAGCAATCATCCTCAGGTAGTGTAGATTCAAGTTTTTTTCAAATTATGACCTACTAGTCATACATTGGGGCCACAATATATGATCAGAGTTTTACATGGGAATATATAAGAAAAAAAGTATGCTGATGAAGAACGTAATTTAGGTGAGCATTGTGGCCCATGGGCCTCTTTCATACAACGTAATTACATTGAAATATTAGTGGTTCACATTATAAATTCATGAGTTCAAGGGAAAAATGTGTTTTGTCAGACCCAAGAACCAAAATGTTTGCCTAAAGCTGTTAGGCCGAAGGCAAACTGTTCGGTTCGAGGGGTCGACAAAACACATTCTGCCTGAGAACACAGTCAATAATTGTTTTGTTATACCTTTTATTTACTTCTTTTTTTTTGACATACATGTATTTTGTGCTGGCTTCCATGAAGTAAAATTCCTTTACCCACACTGTGATTAAATTCATCACTGTCAAACACCAATGAATGCAAATGATATTTAGCTGATCCCGCCCACAATGTGACGTAACTGGTCCAATATCTCACTGACAGGTCCAATATCTCACTCCGCAGTCAAACATCTGTTTTTTATGACCGCTCAGTAAAACAATGGAAATGTTTTGACTTTTTTTAGTATAGATTAATATAGGAACCAATTTTTAAAGGTAAAAAAATACATGGTCATGCAGGAGTGCACAATAAATGGGAACACAGTTATCTCGTCTGGAGATTTTACCTTCCATATGATGTTTTTTGTGAATAGAATGTAAAAGTAATTTTAATGCTAACTACCCAAAAATTTTGTAGTACCTTGACCCAAAGAGATATTTGATGTTCATTAACAACAGTCATAATACAAAGTACACAAATCTCTAATCAAACCTTGAAGCATTAGTATATGTGTAGGATATAAGTTTATAGTTTTAATGGGAAGGAGGGTATCAGAATTTCTATGATAAGTGTAAAGGCTTGTCACAATTCATTATAACCAATGAAACTTGCATTTGAAGGTCATAATTGTTCTTATGATCTTATCAGTACCAGAGGTAAATTCATGAAATTGTTTGACAGGAATAAAAGATATATCTTCAATTTTTAGGTCACCTGAGTCACTCAGATGACCTATTGCTATCTCTTTTCGTCGGTCGTCATGCGTCGTCGGTCGGTCGTTGGTCGTAAACTTTTAAACATTTTCAGCTTCTTCTCTGGAACCAGCAAACCAATTTCAACCAATTTTGGTATATAGCATCTATGGTTGAAGGGGAACAAAAATTATGAAATTCCTGGCCCCTGCCCCCCTGGGGCCTGAGGGGTGGGGCCAAAACCATCAAAATTAATGCAATCTTTAAAAATCTTCTTCTTTACTCCTGGACATCAAGCAGTCAAACTGTTGGCATGATTGTAATAAGCATTGAGCCCTCTACCAAAATTTTGAAATTCATGGCCCCAGGGTCAGGGGTTCTGGTGCTAGGGCAGGGCTATATAGATCATATAGTAAAATTGCATTATTTCTTTGAAAATCTTCTTCTCTACTCCAGGGTATTATTGAAACAAAATGAATACCTAGTTATGATAAGTAAGGGTGACTCTACTGAAATTGTGAATTTCATGGCCCCAGGGTCAGGGGTTCTGGTGCTAGGGCAGGGCTATATAGATCATATAGTGAAAGTGCATTATTTCTTTGAAAATCTTCTTCTCTACTCCTGGGTATTATTGAAACAAAATGAATACCTAGTTATGATAAGCAAGGGTGACTCTACTGAAATTGTGAAATTCATGGCCCCAGGGTCAGGGGTTCTGGTGTTAGGGCGGGGCTATATAGATCATATAGTGAAAGTGCATTATTTCTTTGAAAATCTTCTTCTCTACTCCTGGGTATTATTGAAACAAAATGAATACCTAGTTATGATAAGCAAGGGTGACTCTACTGAAATTGTGAAATTCATGGCCCCAGGGTCAGGGGTTCTGGTGTTAGGGCGGGGCTATATAGATCATATAGTGAAAGTGCATTATTTCTTTGAAAATCTTCTTCTCTACTCCTGGGTATTACTGAAACAAAATGAATACCTAGTTATGATAAGCAAGGGTGACTCTACTGAAATTGTGAATTTCATGGCCCCAGGGTCAGGGGTTCTGGTGTTAGGGCGGGGCTATATAGATCATATAGTGAAAGTGCATTATTTCTTTGAAAATCTTCTTCTCTACTCATGGGTATTATTGAAACAAAATGAATACCTAGTTATGATAAGCAAGGGTGACTCTACTGAAATTGTGAAATTCATGGCCCCAGGGTCAGGGGTTCTGGTGTTAGGGCGGGGCTATATAGATCATATAGTGAAAGTGCATTATTTCTTTGAAAATCTTCTTCTCTACTCCTGGGTATTATTGAAACAAATTGAATACATAGTTATGATAAGCAAGAGTGACTCTACCAAAATTGTGAAATTCATGACCCCAGGGTCAGGGGTTCTGGTGCTAGGGCAGGGCTATATAGATCATATAGTGAAAGTGCATTATTTCTTTGAAAATCTTCTTCTCTACTACTGGGTATTATTGAAAAAAAATTGAATACATAGTTATGATAAGCAAGAGTGACTCTACCAAAATTGTGAAATTCATGACCCCAGGGTCAGGGGTTCTGGTGCTAGGGTGGGGCTATATAGATCATATAGTGAAAGTGCATTATTTCTTTGAAAATCTTCTTCTCTACTTCTGGGTATTATTGAAACAAATTAAATACATAGTTATGATAAGCAAGAGTGACTCTACTGAAATTGTGAAATTCATGACCCCAGGGTCAGGGGTTCTGGTGCTAGGGTGGGGCTATATAGATCATATAGTGAAAGTGCATTATTTCTTTGAAAATCTTCTTCTCTACTTCTGGGTATTATTGAAACAAATTAAATACATAGTTATGATAAGCAAGAGTGACTCTACTGAAATTGTGAAATTCATGACCCCAGGGTCAGGGGTTCTGGTGCTAGGGTGGGGCTATATAGATCATATAGTGAAAGTGCATTATTTCTTTGAAAATCTTCTTCTCTACTCCCTGGATATTATTTAAACAAATACATGATTATGATAAGCAAGGGTTACTCTACCAAAATTGTGAATTTCATGACCCCTGGATCAGAGGTTCTGATGTTAGAGGGGGGCTCTATTTATTATATAGTGAAAATGCTTTAAAAATCTTCTCTGCACCTGGGCATATCAGAGGCAAAAAGAGTAAAATTTTTAATAAGGAAGGGTATTTTTACCAGATTATTGAACATGATCAGGACCATTTGGTCAAGTGTTCTGGTCCAGGCCAGGGCTCTATTAATTTGTATTCTACTGAGAGGATTATTCCCCTTTGCCATTTATGTGTGATAATTAATCACTGTAAATAATGTACTTAAAAGGTTAATAGAATAAGAGAATTATGCAAGAATTTTTATTGTATAATATAAAAAGTACTTTCAAACTTTTAATGAGCAGGTAGACTTGTAAGTAATAGATAAATAAAAATGAGACAAAAATAACTTGTCTTATTAAATGTTCATCAAAGACCAAGAGAGGCCAATGTAACAATGCAACAATTTCAACAAGGAATTAAAAGAGTACAGAAGCACTGATAGTTTGTTTTTATACTGTCTGGTGAGAGTGATAAATAGGGAACAGATTAGAACCTTATTTATGAACTGTTAATGAATACTAGAATAATTATTTTGTTGATCCTGATCACCCTATTTTTCTTGCTTTTGGGCAACAAAGCTTCACCTTTCAGTTCATTTCATACTCTATGGATCCTCTAAATTGTTGTATTATACTCAGGTGACTGTTAAGGCCCTTGGGCCTCCTGTTTTATAATGGCTAGGGTATCATAGCCATGGTCTCATGATTTCCTCTGTATTTTTGGTAGCTAAACACAGTTTCATATAAAATCTGGGGGGATTTCTCAGAGAAAAGCATGATGAGTAGGGATTTCCCTGCTATTTTTATGCAGTGTTCATGAAAATTGCAGCTTTTTTATTATTATTTTGCATAAAGTAGAATCTTATTCTTAAGATTAAATGAAAGAAGTATACAAATATTTTTTTAGAATTAATTTTTGTGTGACTTTTTAATAGTGGGAGATAACTCTTAAAAACACCCATTTTTCACATGTGCTGAATTGCATGATTTGAGTAGCAGGTAAAGTAGCTCTTTAAAAAGCTGGAAAATGTACCCTAAAAGTACAACAAAAAGAAACCTAAGGACTTGTTCTCTGAAATGCACAGCACATATATTTTCTGATTTCTGCACTGTTTGTGATCAAGGGAGCTAAAAATGCATAGGTGTACTACAATTAGGCGCATAAACTTCCCTATTACCCCATGTTTCATGTGTCAAATACACCTTATTAGTAAGTGATAAATGCAATATATTTATTTATTATACTTTCAGATTAAATACTAAAATCTGATTGGTTTAGACGCATTTAACAATCCGTAATGTTACCCTCAGCATTAGCAACACACTTGACAACGGGTAACATTACGAAAATGTCACATGCCTTCAAATCATGCGCGTACAGTTCTCCGTAGAATTCTCAAAATGTCAGTTGTGCGTTTGAAAGAAGCTGAATAAATGATGTCAATAAAAGCTTGCGTCCGATGTAGCTTACTTGAAAACAAAAACGACAGATGAAACATCCTTGCGAGTGCAAACTTTAGATGATAAAGGACTTTTTGAGTAGTAAACAAACAATAAAGAGGTTGGTAAATCTTTTCCAAAGCTTTCTTGTTGAGATAAATAGAAGCGGGGAGTTTGAAAGCTTTCTAAGCGTGAACTTAACGACTATCTCCGAATTTTTTTTATGACATCTGAAATCAATAAGACGTTCAGTGTAATAAAATAAATAGTGCACATTTTTGAGGGTAACAGTTGAAATTGACACCCCAAGGAAAACCATTGTCAACCGACGCTAACGCGTCGGTTGACAATGGTTTTCCTTGGGGTGTCAATTTCAACTGTTACCCTCAAAAACGTGCACTATTTATATAATATTTATAAAATTCACCATTTTATTATGTCACCTGAGTCACTCAGGTGACCTATTGCTATCTGTTTTCGTCCGTCATCATGCGTCGTCCATCATGTGTTAACATTTGAACATTTTCAGCTTCTCCTCTGAAACCACTCAACCAATTTCAGCCAATTTTAGCAAATGGCATCTATGTGTGAAGGGGAACAAAATTTGTTAATTTCATGGTCCCTCAACCCCCTGGGGCCTGAGGGTGGGGCAAAAAATACCAAAATTTATGCAATCTTTAAAAATCTTCTTCTTTACTCCTGGACATCAAGCAGTCAAACTATTGGCATGATTGTAATAAGCATTGAGTCCTCTACCAAAATTGTGAAAGTCATGGCCCCAGGGTCAGGGGTTCTGGTGCTAGGGTGGGGCTATATAGATCATATAGTGAAAATGCATTATTTTCTTTGAAAATTTTCTTCTCTACTCCTGGATATTATTGAAACAAATTAAATACATAGTTATGATAAGCCATGGTGACTCTACCAAAATTGTGAAATTCATGGCCCCAGGGTCAGGGGTTCTGGTGCTATCATATAGTGAAAGTGCATTATTTCTTTGAAAATCTTCTTTCTACTCCTGGGTATTATTGAAACAAATTAAATATGTAGTTATGATAAGCAAAGGTGACTCTACCAAAATTGTGAAATTTATGGCCCCAGGGTCAGGGGTTCTGGTGCTAGGGTGGGGCTACATGTATATAGATCATATAGTGAAAGTGTATTTTTTCTTTGAAAATCTTCTTCTCTACTCCTGGGTATTATTGAAACAAATTGAATACATAGTTATGATAAGCAAGGATGCCTCTTCCAAAATTGTGAATTTCATGACCCCTGGATCATGGGTTCTGGTGTTAGGGCGGGGCTCTATTGATTATATAGTGAAAATGCATTAATTCTTTAAAAATCTTCTTCTCTGCTCCTGGGTATTATTTAAACAAACTAAGTACATTGTTATGATAAGCAAGGGTGCCTCTTCCAAAATTGTGAAATTCATGGTCCAAGGGACAGGGGTTCTGGTGCTAGGGCGGGGTTATATAGATCCTATAGTGAAGGTGAATTATTTCTTTGAAAATCTTCATCTCTGCCCCTTGATATTATTTAAACAAACTAAGTACATTGTTATGATATGCAAGGATGCCTCTTCCAAAATTGTGAATTTCATGGCCCCAGGGTCAGGGGTTCTGGTGAAAGGGGGAGGCTCTATTGATTATATAGTGAAGAAGCAATATTTCTTTGAAAATATTGTTTTCTGCTTCTGGTTAAAAAGCAAAGAAGCTAAGTGTATAGCTATGATGAGCAAGAGTGCTTCTTCCAGAGTAGTGAATTTTATGACCCCTGGGTCAGATATGCTGGTGTAAGGGTGGGGCTCTTGATAATGTAGTGAAAATGCATTAATTCTATTAAATAATCCTGTCTGCTCCTTAGTGTTAAGCAGATTAACAAAGTGATTACTTATGATGAGCAAACTTCTGGTCCCAGGGTGAGAGGCTCTGGTGTTTTTCAGTGGGGAAGGGGGGGGGGGGCTCTATCTACTTCAGAGAATTTTGGAGACAAATTTGATGCAATACTATCAGGATTGTCCCTAAGAATTGAAATAACAGGGGACATTAAAAAAAAATAGAAGGGGGACTGGGGTTCTTATAGGGGGTTGAAGGAGAATACCAAAATAACTGGGGGATTAAGTTATTACAGGCAGGGAAATTCACCAGTCCCTGGGTCTTAGGGACAGCCCTGAAACTATGCTGAACAAAATTCCCTTCCACTTTGTTAAATTCCTGTGATTCCAAGGTTTGAGTTCCAGCTAAGGCTGAGTTGGTTATAACCTGAAAAACCCCTGATACTCAGGTGACTGTCAAGGCCCATGGGCCTCTTATAAGTATTATAAGTAAACTTTAGTACAGAATATTATGTCTAGTAGTAGTTAAATTTATGATTATGTGGTATGTCTTAAGAGCATGAGACCTGTGTTGTAGGTGAGAAGCCATACCGTTGTTGTTTTGATGGTTGTGACCGGGCCTTTGCTCAGATGGCCAATCTTCATCATCATATGAGAAACCATGAAGACCATGTGAAAAAGGCAGCTAACAAACAATACCAGTGTTCTGTGTGTAGCCGGGCCTACACAAATGAGAGCAGTCTCAAAAATCACACACTGAAGGTCAGACTTCTTAATTATTCAGTCTCAAAAATGTGTTAACTTCAACATCCATTTTCTAAGAATTGAAATGACACATGGTCAGTTTTTGCTGAAGGTACATCCATTACCATAGCTCACCTTTATGAAGTCATGGAGGGTTATACTATTTGTCTGTTCTTGTATGAATGATTTGCAAATATGATGGTTGCAAAAATTCTTGCTTAAAATGTGTAATGGGACCTTCATATGTACTGTTGATAAATAATAATTTGCTAAGGAATGTTTCCTGTATTTACAGTTCCTAGTAACTATAAAAACTTTCACAGAACAAAAATTACTCAAATCATGCAGCTAGAGATTCTTACTATACACTGTGGAATTCACACATTTCACCCATATTTTTAAATAGATGAGATTTAATCAGGTGTAACTTATCAAATGATGTTCATCTATAAAATAGCAAAATAAATTTTAAAGGGTGAAATGCCAGTGGGCAAAAATAAAACTAGGTGAAAATTTTTCGTAGTACAGTATTTTCAGTTATGGTTTAAGGTTGCATATGACCTTTCTCAAAACGAAACAAATGTCCAGGTTGAAAATGTTTTTGGAATATGTTAATACTTGTTAACAAACCCCTAGACTAAGTGTACATCTTAGTAAATTTCCTATGCATAGCTTCATGTGATTTTTAATTTTTGAATAAATAAAATACCTTGAAATGGTGGTATCATATGATATTTGTGAAGGTTTGCAATACCCTCCCCCCCCCCCCCCCAAAAAAAAAAGAAAAACTTTAAGATATCGTTTTTTAAACAAAATAAATATTTTTTTCATCTGTTTAAATTAATCTTCAAGAATTTTTTTTATTACTGATAAATATGTGAAAAATTACTTTAAGACAACATATAACATTGAGAGATTTTTTCTAAAATTGAAAGTAGTTGCCCACTTGAAATGGAACTTTCGTATTCCTTGTTCTACTTGTATATCTTTTCAATGGTTTTGTTTTCGATTGCAGATGCATGTGAATGTGCGTTCTTTGGAAGCCCCGTACCCTCTCCCTTACAAACCAAGGAAACCACGGCAGTCTAGCACAAATAACTCCATGGTAACCAAAGAGAAGGATTTCCCAACATCGACTAGAGGGAGCTCTGTACCCCTTTCTTTTGTTAGTGACCCAAGGGCATCTAACTTCAGTCGTTTTGTTGACCTCCACAAAGAAACTCTGTCTAGACCAATGGATTCAAATCAACTTTCACCAAACATGGCTGCTGAGCAATCTAATAATATATCATCCACTACTATTTTGCCATCGTCTCATCACATGCAGACCCCTTTGATACCCTCACATCATCTTCCCCCTCTTTCTCTCATGCCCACCAATGTCCCGCCCTCCTTGATGTCACCTTCATTTATATCTCATCTTCAGCAGGCTGTACAGAGTAGTTCAGGACATGCCAACCACTTAATGTCATCAACACGACCCACACCACAAGAAATCAGATCCTCCCCACTTCCTCAGCCACCAACCAGCAGTAGCTCTCGTGTCACACCCACCTCTCAAGACCAGAGATCCACCCCCCAGGAAACCTTGTCATCCCAAACCAACAGAGATTCTAGCACACCACATAAAGAAGCAGCAGAACCAGCCACCAGTCTGGGTGTTCCCTATAACCCCCCACTACCCCATCCCTTCACCGTCCCTCAAACCTCCCTCCCCCTATCTCTACCCTCAAGACTTAACTCACACTTTAACTGTCTTTTAAAGACATCTCCAGCTCATGTGGATTTTTCGTGACAGAGTAAAGCTCACAACTAGTCTTTTCAGCAAAGTAGAACAAATAATAGTAATTAATTTTAATTATTTTGTATTGTCAATATTTGCTGTTAAAGCAGCATTAGATTTTACACAGAATGTATTTTTATTTCTGTACTACTTAGTAGTATGGCTTTGTTTGTTGTTAAAGTATTATAAAGTTTGTGTACTACATGTATATGTATTATTCTTAGTATAACTTGTTAAATTCTATTTAAACAGTAATTACCAAATTGTTGTACTGTAAAGGTACATAAAACTCAAAATTTAGCACAATCTTCCCCATCAACTGATTAAACATGAATCAACGCATTTGGAGCAAAGCTTCTATATGTATTTGTTGAAATGATAATTTATCATGTATTTGAATTAGCAGACAAGAAGCAGCACGGAAGGTGCTAAAATACCATACCTGCTAAAATAAGTACCTTTACAGTAATTATACCAATGTTGATCATAGATTTACATTGAATTTTTTTTGTACATTGAATTAGGATAGGACAAACTGGTGCAACATTAAAATAAGTTTTAATAGTGCAATGAAATGCTGTCAAGTTTTAGAAATGCACTAAAGTTGTAAATAATTATGTTTGATGAAAGTATAAAGTGCAACAATTTTTTTTCTAGGAAAAAAAGCCTTATTAGTCAACCCTGAAGCAGGGTTCAGTCTTCTCGACCTGTTTTGATCTCAGACTTTCAAATAATATAGGTATTGTATTTAGCTTTCAAACATTGTACTAGCACCTAGATAAGAATGAAGAACATTACCATTATCTTTTGATGTAATGTACTGTTATCTTCAACATTCTGAACAATCAGCTAAGAGGATGTATTATAAAAAATCTAACCTTAGCTCAGATGTAATAATCACTGTCCTATCTTATCTTATTGTTTGTGTGTAAGTTGATACATATGTATCTGTGTGTTTGTTTGGATAATTTTTTATTTTTTTTAGTTACCAGTTAATCCTATGCAATACTTGTGTTCCTCTATTTGTTAATTTCAAAAAATCATCAAAGTAGGCAGGTGGGTTTTTTTTTAAAAACCAAATTGGAATTAATCTTTAATAATTTCAACAAGAATTTTCTAATTAATATGCTGAAATAATTTTTCTTACTAAAGAAATATTTTGTTGGTTGACAGGAAAGGGTCAATTGTAAATTATACAGGAGCTTGCATAATATGTTATTGACGATCAACCTTTTTTACAGCATATAACCATGTTAAGGTGTTAAATGCTGAATTTTATTGTATTTTTGTTGGTGTAAATTTTAATGACATTTTATTTATATTTGATTGTTGACTTATGTTGTTGGTTTTGTAGAATCTCCATGTTTTTCTTAGCACACAGGGGGCAGAGGGATTGTGTCAATTCTAGGAAACACATAAGCTGACCGCTGTGTATTATAATGTTGACGTTTTAAAATCATTCTGTGTTAAACAGACCACTGCATAATGAGTAGACAACTACACCTTTAGTGCTAAGTTCTATATGCAGTGTGGAGGGAATTATTCTGCATCAGCACATAATACATCAGGGTAACTTTAACTATATAAAAATATAAATTTGGTAATTTGAAAGAGTAGGGGATTTTTGTACCAGTGTTGTGTAAATATGTGGGGAAATTTGGGATAATTATGTAGATATTTGTGTAGTTTTTCAGGTAAGCCGTGTGACCCTCTGTCCCAGTTGTATAGTCCAATCTGCTTTGTTTCATACTTTGTTGTCATCAGTAGAATAAATGAAATACTAATTAAGTTGATTTGTTTTAAGTGATCTTATCCTTTAAAAAAAATAAATAAATAAATAAAAAAAACCAAGATCATACTGCACTGTATAGTAGAAATTAACAATGTTTATTAGACCAGTGAAGTTCATTAAAGCTTAATTATTATATCCCCGCTCCGAAGGAGAGGGGGGTATACTGTTTTACCCTTGTGTGTCTGTCTGTGTGTGTGTGTGTCTGTCTGTCCGTAACAAATTTTTTGTCACCGTTTTCTCAGCAACTACTCATCACAGATGCTTGAAATTTTAGCACACTCTTTATATAGGCGTGCCATATGGTGGGATTCATTTTTGTACGAATCCGTGGTCAACTTCCTGTTTATCCATGCATCTGTCCGTACCATACATAACAAATTTTCGTCACAGTTTTCTCAGCAACTACTCATCACAGATGCTTGAAATTTTAATACACTCTTTGATTAGGCATGCCATATAGTGGGATTCATTTTTGTATGAATCCTTGGTCAACTTCCTGTTTATCCACATGTCTGTCTGTACCATTACATAACAAATTTTTGTCACAATTTTCTCAGCAACTACTCATCACAGATGCTTGAAATTTTAGCACACTCTTTGTTTAGGCATGCCATATGGTGGGATTCATTTTTGTACGAATCCGTGGTCAACTTCCTGTTTATCCATGCATCTGTCCGTACCATACATAACAAATTTTTGTCGCAGTTTTCTCAGCAACTACTCATCACAGATGCTTGAAATTCTAACACACTCTTTGTTTAGGCATGCCATATGGTGGGATTCGTTTTTATATGAATCCGATGTCAACTTCCTGTTTATCTTTGCTTAGAGTGTATATTCACATCAGAGTGGGGGTATTACTAGTGAGCTTTGGCTCACAGACTTCTTGTTTAGAATTGCTTTTGAATACTGGATAACCTATATTGCATTGAGAAGCTAATTATTATATCAATTCTAGCCTAGGCACATCTGCAAAAGAGTTTATGTATAAGCACATTAAAAATCTCATGTAATGTTGGCATGTTATCTGGTGTGGTTGGTCAAGAGGCTAAGAGATTTGGAATTTAAATCCATGCAGTTCTGAATGTTAATGCCTGCATCATGCAGAATCAAAATTTCCTTCATTGATCTACATTTCTCAATATATCCTGTTGAGTTTGGCTTTGTCCAGGGGTCAACTTGTGAGTAGAGATGACATCCAATCCACTAGTGCTACTGTAAATACAAAATTGGATCAGCACATGGTTTATGTGGTAGTGTAAGATGCATGGCATCCTGCTAGGTTGGACTAGTGGGTTAACTCTTTACCTCAATTGGTAGAGCACTGGACTGGCATGCCAGAGGTCCTGGATTCAAATCCATTCAGAGAGACACAAACATGTCTCTATTACATTTGGTGCCCAACATAGTACCTGGGTATTCTCTAGCAGGTGAAAGTAATTGCCCCTAGAACTTCGCCCCACAGGTGTTGACACTCCAAAGGAGATAAGGACATCTCGTTCTCTGGAGGAGGGAGGAGGCATGGTAGTGTAAGACATATGACATCTTACTATCTTGGGCTTGTAGGTTAGCCCTTTTAATAGTTTGATTGGTAGAGTACTGAACTGGCATGCCAGAGGACCAGAGTTCACATCTATTCTGAGGCACAAATCTGTCTCTGTTTCACTTATATTATGGTCTGTATGAAAATCTACCTGAATTTGTTGATTTTTATTGTCTTTTCCAAGGTGTACTTTAAGGACAGATGATACAAACTTTTATCAAAAATCTTGAAAATAACAAGTCAACTGTATATAAATAAAATCAATATGTTTAACTGCATAGATTTTTATTTTTCAATAAAATTTTTCACAATAACTTGATTTAAAGTGACAAAAAGTTGCATAGATTGATAAGGAAAGCTGCAGAAAGGGGGAATTTTGAACATTGTAGAAAGTTTACAATTTCTTAATATTGTAGAAATTTATTATTCGAATCATTTATATATGTACTACCAAAATTGGTTAAAAAATATTTATCAATCCAGGCATCCTTTTCTTTGTTTGTATCGTTTCTTCTTAAAGTTACAAATCTTTTGACAAGGAAGTGAAGGTTACTGAAACTGCAGGTGCAATTTATGAATTACCATTATAAAATCTTGAAACTGAAGTGGTATGTGATACAGATGGACAAGAATTTGTGATCAGTTTACGTTTTATGGACAGCCAGTGGTTGTGTGAATGATCCATAAGTGCAAGTAGAAGATGTCAAAACCTGTTTATTTATTTCCTTGTTTATTAGTCCCCTACCGGAGAAACCGGTTTCCTCTGCATCTGTCCCTCTGTCTGTCCCACTTGGTTTTCCGCACTTTTTTCCTAAACGCTTGCAGATATTGGGTCAGGCTGATTTTTAGTATGCGAGTGTATCTTGATGAGTTAAAGATCAAGTTTGCATTTCGTTCCACTTCATTGATTTTTGACCGAATTACGACCTTTTCAATTTTTTAGGGTTTTTCGCATTTTTTTAAAAACGCTTGCAGTTATTGACCTGATTTTTGGTATCTGACTTTACCTTGATTAGTTATAGATCAAGTTTGCATTTCGTTCCGCTTCAATGATTTTTGGTGGAATTACGGCTTTTTCAATTTTTAACTGGAACCAGATTACACTTGCCAGTAGAGGACTAGTATTGCTAATGCAATACTCTAAGAATGCTTGTTTATATTTAAATAAAACATTCAGAGCAGAAAGAAAAAGCTTTCAAACGGTTAAGATTTTTTTTTTTTTTTTGGTATTCATAGAAATTGAATATATCAAGCTAATTTACACGTAATGTTTGATAATATAGCAATTAAAAATGTACTGCAAAAACTTTTTCCATGTTTTATAAAACACCTTGGGATAATTTATCTTTTCTGCCAAAAAAAAAAAAGATCAAGAATAAAAAATTAAGCTTTTAATTTGCTTAAAAAACAAATTTTAAGAAGCGAGTAGTAAAACTGAGATATACAGCTGTAAAATGGCTCTACTTTTATATCACTGCTCTTACAACATATTAAATCATAAGTCGTTGGTATAACATTTAAATATTTATATCTCTTAAATATCTATATCTCTTAAAATATGTGTAAAAATATATTTATTCCATCACAGACGACATAGTCAAATTGACATAAAAACGACCATTTGAAATTTTACATCAAACTTCTGAAAAAGAAAATTCCATTACTTAAAAAAATGTGAAAGTCACACTTGAAAAAAATGTTACAACTAGGAAACACTCTATGACAAGAACTTATTATAATTTGAGAAGAAAATACAAAGCAGAATAGTGACTTGTAAAATTAACATCCATAAAAAACAACACTAATTTTTGTATTGAATTTCAGAATACTTTTAAATTAGATACGGAATTTTTGTAGTGATAGTGATCATGATAGTACTAGATTCACATTCAGTATTACATATACGTCTTGATGAGAAAATGTTAAAATTGAATAAAATGTACAAAAATAAATCTACAAATACGCTGTTAAAATTTAAACAGGTCCATGTTTATAAAATGAAAGACAAAGGTACATACATAACTTCTGAACATGAAACTCTAATGATGCATTTACATAATCTTATTACAGTAATAATTTCGTATTAATATAATCTCTCTCATAACTTAATGAACAGAGCAAAAAATGACAAGCACCACTGATCTGCCATTTAAATATGAAAATTTTGTAGGTTCTAAAGCAACAAGAAATTTGTGTATGAAAAAGAAAAATGCAGAATTACTCCAGATAGAATAAACTTAACATGAACCACTGGAGCAACTTAACTCTTGACCTCAGGGTTCAGTTTACAATGCCTTATTGATTTCAAGAATAGAGCAGTGCAAGTAAAAGTCATACCCTGAACATTTGTTATAGATTTGCATGGAGAAACACTAATCATATTTTTGACTCTATAGGGTGAATTCTTCAGCCCCCTGGTAAATTGACAGTGTATTCTCCATATTATGGCCTCAATTTGACTGACTCTGGGAGACGAAGTTGACTAGAGTTCTCTGTCATGTCTTAATATTTCTGTTCATTGTATAGCAAACAACCTCTTGTTAATTCCTCCTACTAGCCATCCTATGACTATAAGCAGTACAGAATGATGAAACCAAGCACAAGAGACAAGATAGGCACGTCACAAAGATTTCGCAAAGACACATGTGGACTAGATAGGCATGCCACAAAGATTTCACAGAAACACCTTTGGACTTCCGTCAGTTTGACTGCTGTATACCCAGGGTAAATCCCTTAACTACCGTCTGGAAACAAGCACCTTCTTACTGAAACCTTATGTACTGATGTTATGTTATACTTATTCCTTTCTTCTCACAAAATTCTTTAAATCTCTTGTTCTCAAGTTCTGTCATAATTTTGTTGAGGGCATATATCTTCAAGGGAAAAAAAAATAGAATTGGTTTAAGTTATTCAGTGAAATACATACTAAAATGAATACATGCCTATAACAGAAGATTTTTTTTCTGCAAGAAGTTCAAGTAATGAAAACTGACCTATAACAAATCAAGGATACAAGTTTTTTTTATTGTTCTCTACTGGTGTGTCATACCCATATTCTATATATTCAATGCAATTTGTAAAGGCGTGTACAGCTGAATTTCAGTATCTCTGTTAACACTGATATGTGAAAATGAGTTGAAAGTCCACCTTCTCTTTACTTATTTTAACCTCAATATATATCTCAAACTCTCAGATATCTCAGTCTTTTCTTAGTCCCATCAAGTTTGAGATAAAGAGGTTTGATTCTTATATACATGTATATAAATTACTTCTGATGATGTGCAGACTTCCACTTAACAATTTATCTCACTATGTCATATCCAATCCAATTCTAGGGATTTTATCGGTATACCGGTGTCATATAATATATTGAACCTCATGATATTTTGAACCCGGGTTCAAAATATCGCTGCGAAATATTGCACCCCTCATAAAATATTGAACCCAGGGTTCAAAATATTATGGCCATAATATTTTGAACCCGGGTTTAATATATTATAGCCTAATGACCATAATATTTTGAACCCGGGGGTTCAATATATAATAGCCTTATGGCCATAATATTTTGAACCCCATTACAGACATTCTCTGTTTAAAGCTTAGGGGTTTGAAAGATTATGGCATTGAACTGTTGTACCTCCTAATTTTTAATTTTTTTGGTAGGTTGGATTTATGGCTGTAAAATGTTGTATCCCTGTTAGACATATATGTGTAGAAGGGTGTTCAAAAATTAATGTTGCTAATTATATTGACCTAAAAATAATTTTTTTGAATGGTACCTTTTTTCATCTCCTTTTTATTACCGAATCTATTTGTGTTTAATTAAGAGAAATTAAGAATTTAATTTATTTATTCTGACATTAAAGTCCTAAGTAAACTACAACATTTAAAGTGTTTTTAACCACTTCTTTTGTCTTTTGTGGAGAGTTATTATTTACATGGACTTTGTCAAAAAATGGATCCTAAACTAATTACCAACAATTTGTGGGGTTTTCGTATACAAGAGGCCCAAGGGCCTTAACGGTCACCTGAGTATAATTCAACACTGTAAAGGATCCATAGAAGTATAAAATGAAATTAACTGATAGCCGAAGCAATGTTGCCCAAGAATTTCAAAAATCTGGTAAAAATACCCTTGCTTATTGTAACTTGCTAGACTCGAGTGATCTCCTTGGGATCATACTTGGTTTTCCCAAGTCTTACAGGGATGATAATGAATGCAAAATATACAAATACAATGGACAATTGCCTGTTGTGCAAGGTATTCAACATATATATACAGATATGTTTTTGTCACTTGCCTTAAGTGCTACAATTCAGTACACATAGACATGGGTATACAACTGGCTATTTGCCACTTGTCTAATTACAATAAGTCATCTGGCTCTCTGTGATTCTTTGTTCACTTTGATAAAAAGCATAAAACAACTTTATCCAGTCTCTTGTCAACTTAGACTCTACCAGTGATAAAATATCATCAACTGTCAAACAGATCACCACAATGTAGACATATTATACAATTACAACTTTTGCTAAATATATAAATAATCTTTATGTCGGTCTTTTATATAGCTTTCCAGGCAAGAATCTGATTTTGAGCATGCTTTTCTCATTTAAACCAAACATTCATTTTTATTTTGTTTTTAATAAATATATATATAACATTCTTTCTTGTATTCTCAATCAATCAAAAAACCTATTAATTAAATTATACACAAGGATTTCTTGATTAACAATATCTAGCAAAGGGGAGTAACTCTCATTTGCTTAACTTATTACGATTTTGAACTCTGCCTCCTAGATACCCAGGAGCATAGGAAAGGCACATTTTCAAAGCATTAATGCATTTTTGCTAACTAATCAATAGAGCCCCACCTAAGCACAAGAACCCCTGAGTCAGGGTCCATGATTGAAATTCACAATTTTGGAAGAGGCACTCTTCCTCATCATAACTATGTACTTAGTTCACCGACAGAAAGAAAATTTTCAAAGACTTAATGCATTTTCACTATATAATCAATAGAGCCCCGCCCTAACACTAGAACCCCTGACCCTGGGGCCATGAAATTCACAATTTTTTGAAGAGGCACTCTTGCTCTTCATAACTATGCACTAAGTTAGTTTATTTAATACCCAGGAGCAGAGAAGAAGATTGTCAAAGAATTAATGCAATTTTACTATATAATCAATAAAGCCCCACCCTAACACCAGAACCCCTAACCCAGGGGCCATGAAATTCACAATTTCTGAGGAGGCAGTCATGCTCATCTTAACTATGCACTAAGTTAGTTTATTTAATACCCAGGAGCAGAGAAGAAGATTTTCAAAGAATTAATGCATTTTCACTATATAATCAATAGAGCCCCGCCCTAAAACCAGAACCCCTGACCCTGAGCCATGAAATTCACAATTTGGAAGAGGCACTCTTCCTCATCATAACTATGTACTTAGTTAGTTTATTTAATACTCAGGAGCAGAGAAGAAGATTTTCAATGAATTCATGCATTTTCACTATATAATCAATAGAGCCCTGCCCTGACACCAGAACCCCTGACCCTGGGGGCCATGAATTTCACAATTTTTGGTAGAGGGCTCAATGCTTATTACAATCATGCCAACAGTTTGAATGCTTGATGTCCAGGAGTAAAGAAGATTTTTAAAGATTGCATTAATTTTGGTGGTTTTAGCCCCATCCCTCAGGCCCCAGGAGGACAGGGGCCATGAAATTCACAATTTTTGTTCCCCTTCACCGATAGATGCTATGTGCCAAATTTGGTTGAAATTGGTTAAGCAGTTTCAGAGAAGAAGCTAAAAATGTTAAAATGTTAACGCATGATGCACGACGACAGATGAAAACGGATAGCAATAGGTCACCGGAGTGACTCAGGTGACCTAAAAAGGGTAGGGGACTCAATATTTTATGGTCATAACTCTTGAACCCCCCTAACTCTTAAATTAAAAGGGTAGGGGGACTCAATATTTTATGATCATCATATCTTGAACCCCCCTACCTCTTAAATTAAAAGGGTAGAGGACTCAATATTTTATGGTCATATCTTGAACCCCCCTAATTCTTAAATTAAAACGGTAGAAGACTCAATAGTTTATGGTCATAATATATCTAACCCCCCTCCCTCTTAAATTGAATGGATAGGGGGACTCAATATTTTATGGTCATAATATATTGAACCCCCCTATCTCTTAAATTAAAAGGGTAGAAGACTCAATATTTTATGGTCCTAATATCTTGACCCCCCCTCCCCTCTGAAATCAAAAGGGTAGGGGACTCAATACTTTATGGTCATAATATCTTGAACCCCTCTCCCTCTTAAATTAAAAGGGTAGGGGACTCAACATTTTATTGTCATAATATATTGAACCCCCCTCCCTCTTCAATTAAAATGGTAGGGGACTCAATATTTTATGGACATAATATCTTGAACCCCCTCCTTCTTAAATTAAAAGGGTAGGGGACTCAACTTGAAACCCCCTCCCTCTTCAATTAAAAGGGTAGGGGACTCAATATTTTATGGTCATAATATCTTGAACCCCCCTCCCTCTTAAATTAAAAGGGTAGGGGACTCAATATTTTATGGTCATAATATCTTGAACCCACCGGGTTCAATATTTTATAAGGGGGTTCATTATATCGCAGCAAAAAAGTGAACCCGGATTCAAAATATTATGCTACACCTGTATATCGTGATTTTTTATTGCGTGATACATATCTTGATATAGAGACTAAAATACCAGTATTTGGTACCAGGTACTTAATTAAAAATTCCAGAAATTATTCATTTATTTCTTCGAACTATTAAATAAAAATTACAGGAAGTCTAAAAAAAAGTTGAAAAAAGTTAAACTACGGCATCCAAACATGCTTTTATATTATATAAATAAAAATGAAAAATGTGAAGTTATGTTTTTACAGCATATTTGTTAGAAAAATTACAGAAATTCATTAGATTACTGAAGTTGTAGTAAAAATTCCGTGTAAAAATATCACGAAGTTATCGTGATATTTTCGGAAAAAAATCGTGATATATCATGATAAGAAATTTTTGGCGATACCCATTCCTAAATGTTTCCCCCATTATCTGCTTGTCTTGAAGTTCTTAACTTTAACTAAGATTATCTGTTTTACCTTGACACCATTCTCATTCTCCCAGTTATCTCTACCATGTGAATAACATTTCTTTATGTAGAATCTGTGAATGCTAGCTCTATAATTGGTTTCATTCTAAACCTCAATAAATTAACCCTATCCACTCTTTGATCTTGAGGTCTGTCTCTACCCAAACTTGAGGTTTTTTGGCCACCTTTCTATGTTTAACTTTATCCTCTGTTTAACCTTGGGTTCTTCCCCCTTTTTCCAAGTTAACCTATATCCTCAATATCCTTTGCTTGACCTTGAGGTTTCTCCAATCCTTTCTAGCCACTTACCTCTATTACCTTTTTAACTTTAAGGTCAAGTGCCTACCCTGTCTAGGTATAACTTTATCCTCTGTTTGACTGTGAGGTCTCTCTCCCCCTTTTTGGGCTTACCTCTATCCTCTGTTTGATCTTAAGGTCACTCTCCCTTTATAGGCTTATCTCTATGTTTTGATCTTTTGCCTAACCTTTTTATAGGCTTAACTCTGTCTTTTATTGACCTTGAGGTCTTTTGCCTATCCTTTCTATGCTAACCTCATTCCTGTTTTTGACCTTCAGGTCTTTTGCCTTCTTTCTAGATTTACCTCTATCCTCTGTTTGACCTTAAGATCCTTCTCTCGCTCTTTTTGCTGCTGTTTCTCCTGCTTTGCTTGGTCATCCCTGCGTTTGGCTGACCTCTTTTGGGCTTCCTTCTCCAGAACTTGCAGTTTAACTTTGACTGCTCTTTGTGCCTAAAATATTTTTATAAAATATACTCCCTTTGAATGCCTTAGAAGTATAGCATATTATTTCGTCAAATTATGTGTTCTGACTTGTAAAATTCTATAATAGAAACATACCCTTATGTCATTCATACTTGGTATATATTCAACCTTCTTGGATGGGTCTGAAAAGAGAACAAAAAATGATGATTTTCATATTATTAAAGGTATCCAAAACATTCTGGAAAATTAAAAGAGTGGTCTCATGCACAACACATAATTTCCTATTATAAAGAAAGAAAATTTATTTCAAATTTAAACAGAGGATACCATTCTTTCACACTGCATCATGTCTGATGTTCATGACTACATGCTGACATTGTATATTCAATAAAGTGAATTGAATTGCTATTGAATTCTAATTTTGATGGCTGATATTTAATCAGCTGGTGTCCTTCAATACTGAGATAAATGGTGTTTCTAACCATATCTCTGCATGCAGATTGTGTTTAAAATTTTTGTACATAAAAATCTGTTCAGAAAGAGTACAAAGTAGTTTTATGCAGTTTGTAAGTTACAATAAATGCAAATGATAAAAAAACAAGATGTTTCAGTGACAAGATTGCCCCAACTGATGTTTTAAATATTTGAAAGTCAGAGGATAACAAAAAACTACAGGATGAAAATGATACAAAAATAAAATATACATGTATTGCCCCTTATTTATTTCTTGAATTACCAATACCACAATATACTTAAGCTGCATGAAAATGGGCACTGGTGATCAACTACAAACACATTACCAAAAATACATGTAACTCCAAAAGTCTAAATCTAAGGGCAGTAACATTGAGAAAATGGGTCAATCAACATATAACTCAAAATTGAAAAATCTGAAAGTCATCAAAATAAAGACACACGCCAAAAATCAGTTCATTATCTAAAAGCACAGTGAAAACTAGATGTATGTCCATGCCCTGCCCATGGTACATTAGTAATGCAACATGAAAATTTTTTAACAGTGTATGAACTTTGATGAAATACATGTATTATAAATAGTTTCTTGAAAAGTGAGTGTTACACTCAATAAATAGTAAAATCAAAGGTCATTGGGAAGGTCAAGGTAAAAAAAAAAAATGACACAGTTGATAAATTCTCATCAAATTATGCATCAGTGCATAAGCTTACATAAAAATATCTTGAATAGTTTCTTTAAAACTAAGCCAAATGCAAATTAAAGAAAAAAGAGGTCAAAGGGAAGGTCAAGGTCCAAAGGTTTGATGCAGTTTAACAGCATTCACCAAAATGTATCAGCGTATTAACTTTGATAAAAATATATTGATTTGTTTCTTTTAAACAGAGCTAACTTAATATTTAGAAAAGTGAGGTCAAGGTCAAAGAAAAGATCAAGGCCAAAAATACGGATAAAGTTGAATAGCTCCCACTAATTTGTATCAGCATATAAGATTTGATGAAAATATCTTGAACAGTTTCTTTGAAACTCAGCTAAACATTCGGTTAAGAAAACTGAGGTCAAGGTCAAAGAAAAGATCAAGGTCAAAAATGTTGATGAAGTTGAAAAGCTCTCACCAATAAGGCATATAAGGTTTGATAAAATTATCTTGATCAGCTTCATTGAAAATATACTAAAACATAATTTTTTTAGTTAGGTTCCTTGTTGCTGAAATGTGGAATATTATATACCCACAAGCATTTGTTTCTGTAATAAAAGTTTATCCTCAGTTATGATTAGTCCCCTACGGGTGAAACTGGAGAGGGACTAGAGGTTTCCTCCTTGTCTCTCTGTCTGTCTTTCCCTGTGTCTGTCAACCTGTTCCACTTGATTTTCTGTGCTTTTTTTCTAAACACTTGCAGATACTGCTTGCTTTTTGGAATGTGAGTCTACCTTGATGACTTACAAATCATGTTTCAATTTTATTCTGCTTTAATGATTTTTGATAGAACTATGGTCTATGGGGCATAATAGGGCATATAAAGAAAATTATACATTCACTTTTGTACATCTTTTTAACTAATAAACATCTAGCAGTCAAACACCGTTCACGGTAGCTCAGTCGGTAGAGCGCTCGCTCCGTGATCGGGAGGTCGTGAGTTCGAATCTCGGCCGCGACAGACCTAAGTCGATAAAAAATAGGTAGCAACTGTTCCTTCGCCAAGCGCTCGGCACTTTGGAGTGAAAGTTGCTGGTCTTTCGGATGAGACCTTAAAAACCGAGGCCCCGTGTCACGGCAGGCGTTGGCACGATAAAGATCCCTCACTGCTCAATGGCCCTGAGTGCCGAGTAAAGGTCAAAATTTGAAGCCCTTCACCGGTATATGGTGACGTCTCTATATGGGTGAAAAATTCTCGAATGGGACGTAAAACAATATACAATCAATCAATCAATCTAGCAGTCAAACAGGAATAGCTTGCCCTATGTAGTGTAGATTCAAGATTTTCAATGTAACCCCCCCCCTTTTCCAAGAAGGAATGGGGCCACAAAAGGGGTTTAAATGTTGTCAAAGTAATAACAAAAGGCCCATGAGCCACAATGCTCACCAGTGTAACATTGGCCCTAGCTGCTGTGCTTCAGAAGAATACTTTTATATTATTTTTGTCCCTCTTTATGCCAATGAAAAATTTTGACACTCTATTGAATATGGCTACAAAAATAAACCTCCAAGGGACCATAACATACAAAAAAATGTAACAAAATCTGTGCAAGCTTTGTTTGCTTTTGTTTAAAATCTACATTTTTTAGTCTCTTCTGAGAAAAAAAGAAGGGGAAATGACCTCACAACATAAGAGCCATTTAAAAATAAACAACATTAAGCTATGCAGGCATGTAATAAATGCAGAATGTCACTGCATGTAACCAATTTTTCTATGAAACTTTTTTCACACAGTTTGGTTATTCAGATCTTTGGTGAGGTCCTTTTGTCTCAAAATACCTTCACTTCCTTTTAAGCATTAGGAATAATTTATATATAGTTTTTTGTTCATGTTGAAAAAGTTTATGATTTCCCCTTCCTCCTGAAATCACGGAATAAAAAAAAAAGCACTGTCCTTTCCTATCACTGCTTTTGAGACTTACAAAGTATTTCTTTAAACAAAAACTGAATTTTGGAGTTTTTTAAACATACAACCACCTAAGTAGATGGAAAGAATTTCACACTACCGTGACAGGAAGCTACATTGATAATTTCCGTGTCTTGTCGACTGCTCACCAATCCACACATTTTAATTCCTCTCCGACTAACAGAACGCCATGTTCAGAAATGGTCTCCAATTAATTCACTATATTATGAATCTTTTTCAAAGTTCAAATTCTCAGAAATTCCACTTCTGAATATTCATTTAGTGTAATATACCAAATAGGACTTTCAATTCCCCCGTTTTCATTGTTTATATAATTAGATCATCCAGCCATCATCTACCTTTCACAAGAATTCAGCAATTTTGTCAATACACGGATTGTTTGTATGAGGTTTAAAGGACAAATTAAAATATTTTCTATGTTGAGTTCCTTGCACGTTAGACTTTTAAACTTATTACTTAAAACCTGAATAAGATTATTAAGCTAGGGAGAGATTCCTGGCACTAGCTGAGAAGAGAGTGATTTTTTTTACAGTAGAGATTTATAAATAATCCTAAATGACTTGCAATAAATAGTTTTCAAAATTTTTACTGCTGACAAGTGCATTCAATTTTTTGATATTCCTTGATTAATGACACTTTTAAATTAAATACTGAATTTCAGGTGGTGATACAAATCCCAAATTCACATTCTCTCAGTATTACATGGAATAGGAGATCAGAAAAATTTTGGTCAACTACATATACTAATTAACATATGAAATGAAGTTGCATAACATCTTATCATTTATAATTATAGTGATGGGAATTGGTAAGAATTTCATTATCAGTGATGGGTTTCCTGTAACTAATTATTAGTTATAAATTGAAACATAACATTTTCTAAGCAGAAAGATTTTTTTTTCTTGACATAAAATGTGCTTGTACTCACTTATCTCTTGGAAGTGTATAATTGCGACTATAATAAACTAAAAGTAACCTAGAATACTACTTAAATATACACTGTACATGTATAAAGACTTTTATATATTGTGGGAATTATGCATGTGGAGCACCTGGTAAAAAAGCATGATGTGCCATTACCGGTTGCCTTAGGGTAATAGATAGGTCATGACTGGAATCTTGCAAATATGGCTTGTTTATAATAGAACAAATTAATTGAAATAAAAATTTATATTTCAGCATTTTGGATATTATAACAATCGACTAATTTTCCTACTTATAATGCAGTAATGGTTGTTCAGTTTGTTTTCAAAAATTTAATTTAGATATGAACAAGAAGTCTCTGATGAGATTGTAGCTCTGCTGGCTTGTACTTATGACAAAGGAAGAGTAAAGTAGCACTTTGACTTGAAACTATGGCAACAATAAGTAGAATAAAATGATCCTTGGTTTAGTCTCTTTTTGTGGCAAATTTTATTGCAATTGGATTAAAACTGTAGGAGGAGTAGCCTTTCGAAAGAATTTCATAGAAATTTCTATTTTTAGTAACCATGGTAAGACAATTTGTCAAAATTATGTATCTTATACATGGTCCACTTGTATACCAAGTTTTATTTAAAATCAGACCAAAACTATAGGATGAGTAGCATTCTGAAAGAATTTCATAGAAATTTCTATTTTTAGTAAACATGGCAATAATGTTTATTGTGATCAAAAACCGATAAACGAATCAAAAGTGTAGGAGAAGTAGCAATTTGAATGAATTTCACAGAAATTTCTATTTTTAGTAACCATAGCAACATCATTCATCGAAATAAAAAACCAATATACAGTATAATGTACCTTAGTGTATTCTACATGTGTAGAAAGTTTTATTGAGATCAGTTCAAGACTGTAGGAGGAGTAGCATTTTGAAAGAATTGAATCAATAATGGCAAACATTTAAGATCTAAGAATATTTGGATTAAATTTGTCAAGTTTGTTGTTCCAAAGGGTTTCATGCCAAGTTACATGGCACTCCAGTTGTGTCAAAGGTATTTTCTGATTAGTTTTGTAGAATTTACATATCATGGAATTTTCAAATTGTTCAAGAATCCCTAAAACAAATACCAGATGAAATATAATGTTTATAACTGTACAATGTACTAGGAGTCTTTTGTTCCCCATACAGAAGAAACCCAGCTTTCTTATCTCAGATGTACTTTACCCATAGGCCACAACACTGATCTGAATCACTTCTCTTCTAGCCTCAAGATGTTTTACACTACATGAGAATTTCCTGCATATGATGTAGTTGCAGAAAATAGTAAAAGTGAATTCATCAGATGTGAATGAAAAAAAAAATGATATGACCAGCTATTGGGTACATTGGTACATGGGTGAATTTAATCAGCCATAATGTCTGCTTAGTGTTAAACTTACTGGCCATTTTTCAATTGGCTGTTACAGTTTATTTTGAATTTTTATTGGCAACTGGCCATTGGCTAATAGCAATCTTAACCCAGCATCCTAGTCCTATTAGGCCATGATTTGAACAAAGCTGAAACTACATGGGAACATATTAATTGTGGTCTTGTTTTTCTATACGAAAGTATATTTGAACAATTGAAACAGAAATTGCTTTTATGACATCAGTGTGTTAAATTAAATCATATACAGTTTTGGTAACAATTAATCTTAAGTCATAACCTACTTACAATTTTATCATTCAAAATCTTTATTATTATAAAATAGTAGATATTGATTACAGAATATTATAATTTATTGCTGTTTAAAAATTTAGAATTGAAAATACATTTCTTATATTGGCTGCAGAAAAATAATACCTATTCTAAATACCGTTACTTCCTACCATTAGTGTGTTCAACATGCCAGAAACAGTGCTTTCGATAAATAACAGCCTTTATTCTTACCCCACTTCCTTTTTTTTTTTTTTTTTTTTTTTTTTACAATTTTTAAAAGAACACTTAACATTTATCTTGGCAAAGTCACTGTAGGGCATTGCTAATTTTTACACACTTTTGTTAATTAATAAGGATTTGAACTCACCAGGAAGAGGAGTGGCAGGAGGTGCACAAGGAACCTCCATTCCACAATCCCTCACTACTCCTGACTGTTTCTCTGACAGATAAATTTTTGTAATGCGGGCAATCTCAGCATGGTTTACTCGACTAGATGAATACACAGACTTGGCAGATTGGAGAGATTCGGAGACTGATGTCCTCAAAGTGGTATCAGTTTTGACCATGAAGTTGTTGGTCATTTGTGGAAGTGATATTTGTTTTGTGCTGGGTTGGATTGTCTGACGATTTGTTGAGCTGACTGTTTTAGTCAAATCTTTCTTCTCTGAGTTTTTTCGTTCTAGAGTCTTGTGAAGAACCATTGGCTTACACATTGATTCAAGAACACCAAGCCCAGCTACACCTGTGGTCATATTCTGAGCATCATTCTGAATCACACTATGTTTTACTTTTGTTGCTACAGGAGTGCTCTGCTTACAGGCTCCGCCATTTTTACCCTGGGTAGACCTGCTCCGTAAGCCTCTACTGGATTTTGCCCGCTTTTTCCTCTTCCCTATAAAATAAGATATATATATGGTGTTGTATAATATATACAGGTTTGACTGTAGTTCTAAATATTTTTATTGTCCAAATCAGATGGAACTGAGCAAAAAAAAAAAACAACAACAACAACAAAAAACAAAAAAAAAAACAAACAAACAAACATACAAACAAATTCAAGTGCTTTTTTCATAATTAAATTTTGTAGAGGGCTAAATGAATTTTCTTTTAATTAAATGACTGATTACCAATTATTTCTATTACTCCTTATTTTGATTAACAGTATATTTCAATCGATTGTATGGATGCATTTTATATCTGTAACCAGGGATTTTCCCCTGCACTGTGTAGGGCCGAATACAGGCCCCATTCCCAATTGCAAAATCCCTCCCTTTTTCCCAAAAATGAACCCCCAAAGTTAATATGATCAAAGTTCTGGTAAAAAAAAAAAACATGGCCAGGTTTGGAAATCTAAATGAAATGAACAAAATTTTAAGAAAATTGGCTAAAACTTTATTAGGCCAATAAAAAAATATGTGTGGTTCCGGTTACCCGACCGTCCCTATTTTATACCCCCGACCCTAAACTTTTTTCTGGCAATTTTCATATTTTTTCCAGAATTTTCCCTGACTTCCATCATCGGCTCCATTATTAGTTTTAGTTTCATGCAGCGATGGCGTCCTCCTTGCAAAACATCATTTCAACACATAGTGCAAGTTGTTGATAGTGTTAAATCCAAATCAAGCTAGCATGCAGGTGTCCCCTACCAATGTTGACTAGTATATTATCACGCCACATCTAAATGTCACTTGCAAAGCAGTGATAGGTATTATTTAGAAAAATTAAGAAAATCATTTTGTTAAAAAAAAAAAAAAAAAAAAAAAATACTACCTACCTACCCTAATTTTTTTGGAGATGTAACCGGAACCACACATATTTTTTTGTTTGGCCTTATAATTGATCTATTCTCTGACTTACAGTTCTGAATAATTAAGTAAAAGATTAATTTTCTTCATCATAAGTGTTTATTTCTTGACAAACGTCATGTAATAAAACTTCCCAATAAGTCATAAAATGTTGTTATATTCCCAATTCCAAGGGCCTGGGCCCCATTCCCAAAATGGAGTGGAAAATCCCTGGTAATTGTGGACTACAAAAAATTTATTTATGTAATAATTAGGATATTCATTATGTATGTATCATCTGACACACCCTTAAACTTCATTACTAACATTCCGTTATGTACAGTACAATAGTGATGTGTCACAAGTATACGAACATATTCCTACAATCGATGAAAAGGGAAGAAGATTTCAGCAATATTTTATTTCTTCTTTATTTACAAATTTTGGTCACAAATAAATATTTTTCATGTATATTAAACTAGTGAACTCACTGCCTTGATTCTGTGCAAAATGTTAATAACACCTACCAGATTGCAAATAATAATTTTCAGAAAAAAGAACATATCTGAAGAGATGATATATACATTAACATTAACTTCCCAAATCAAACAAAACAAAAAGATTTAAATTTCAGAAACAGCATGCAGTTACAGTGAAAGAATAAACACATTGTTACAGCAATCTCTTGAAAATACGACCTTGTTTCCTCTTTTTAGTAACTTTTTGCAGCAATTTTGGAATTTTTTTCAATTCTGAAAATTATTAAAAATCACTTACCATTTTGATGGTTAATAATCTATTTAATATTTTAGCCATATCTATTAAAGCATACTAGTATACTAATGGTGTACCAGTACAAAAACAAATCAATTAAGTCTAAACCTTGAAAGATTACACAGAACTGGAGAAAAATTGTCCATTTCAATCCATTTGATTGATGGTTTTGAATGTAAATACATCATTCTGTATATGATTCACTATAGACCAATATAAGTAGATGCATGTTAAATTGGGGGGGGGGGGGGGGGGGGAAGTACGTTCCTCTCAAGTATTGTGGGATACCATAAAGAACAAAATACTATGATGTCTAGAATTCTTAAATCAAAATGAAATAATTTTTTTTAAAAAGTTCAATAATTGATACCAAAATCAAGACAGAAATGTTCCAAGTATGAATGTTTATCCAAATCAGCATAAAATGTTAAAAGAGGTTCTGTAAATGATTAACATGCATCAATCTGAGTAAAACTGGTTCTTTAAACTACTCCCAAATTTGATTTACACCTGCTTTAACTCAGAGGGCATAGTGCACCTTTTCCTATACAAAAGGATGAAATATCAATTTGATGAGTAAATCAAATGTCTTTAATCGGATAGCATGCGTAGCAGGGCACGTTCGTTCTACTAAAAGTACACATGATGGAATATACCAAAATCTTACACTTGAGTTACCATTAATCTGCATGACCAGTAACCAGTAATGAACATTCGAAATTCACTATATACAACTCGCAAAATGCAAGTTAGAACTCCCAAATTGCAAGTTTAAAATTTGGTTACTTACAAAAACTTGCGAGTTGATTTATCTAAATCAATAAAGGCTTTTATATGAAAATTGCGAGAAGTCTTGTGAAATTGCGGGTTCACTTTTTTGGTACTCGCAATTATTTACGAGCTGTAATTTTAGGGAGTTTCTACCCCTGATATCTTGACAGAAAACAAAAGACCTGCACAAAAGCACATATTTTACATATATGTTTGTTTCACAGTAACAATAATTGGCAAACTGGTAGAAGCTAAACTGGATTATACATGTAATACCAGTAATATAGTCTAGATATTAATATCAGGTACCAATACACGTCCTATTCTGAAAGTAATTATTCCATACCTATGAGGTGCAATATTCTTATTTTTTTTTTTAAACCTAAGAATATACTTAATGCGTCTCAAAGGTGTTTTGTACCAGTGTTTTCCCTAAGAACGGCTACCGGCCAAATTGACCACTTCAATTTATATAAATGCCACTTAGAAATCAAAATTTTCAACATAACTGTAATAAGGTCCACAGAGATTTTATTCATTAACCTGAACACCTATCCTTTACAATTGATCTCCAACCTTTACTCTGAAATAAAGGGAAGACACTGTTGTAAACTTACCCTTTCTGCTGGAAGACTTTGAGATGACTTTTTGATTGTGTTCGGTAAGTTGTACATCCTCTTCTTTGTTGTCAGTTTGTGGAGTAGTGAGTCGACTGTTGATGGGCTGTGTAGCTCCTAAATCTATCCTGTCACTTACATTGCTAGATGTGGGTCGTGCATTAGATTCTGCTGTTAATAATCTGAAATGCGAGTCTAAGTTATTTATTAAATTGTTATCTGCTTCGTCTTTGTTGACTCGACTTTGGAGTCTTTCTACATCAAGTTTTTTCTCGTTAAATAACAAGCTGCTGCTGTTGTGAGTAAATTTGATGACAGCAGTTTGGGGCGTATTATCAATGTACATGGACATGCGATTGCTTATTATTCCTCCGAATTTCCTCGAATCTGTTTGGTATTGACTTGCGTCGAAAGTAACTGCAAAGCCCTCTCCCGTGTATGCACCGGTGGTCATCCTGCATTTTCTCAATTACTTTGCTTTACATAATACTGAATCTTGCAAAAACCCAGCGTCCAAGTACGATTTTCTGATTATTGAGCTACATTGAAAATTGTTTGCGCGCCCATAGCAACCGTTCGGAACACTTCGGAATTCAATTTCGATCTCGATTAAAAATACTTCTATATTTAAACTCGGGTTCAAGATTCATTTAATCTTATCTTA
Organism: Saccostrea echinata; assembly: GCF_033153115.1. Classification (NCBI taxonomy): domain Eukaryota; kingdom Metazoa; phylum Mollusca; class Bivalvia; order Ostreida; family Ostreidae; genus Saccostrea; species Saccostrea echinata. Next base: position 49,515,871 of record NW_026889803.1, read on the forward strand.
TAAACACGTGTTGGTCACTTGGTGTTTCAAAACATATTTTTTAAGAAAAATGAGATAAATCAACAATTATGAGACCTCTTACAGAAGAAGAAACGAAAACTTTCTTTGATAAACTTTCCAAATAGTAAGTTTGAGGTACATGTAGTTTCATTCAATTGCTAAATGTAGTCAGCTGCTGTGGGTAAACAGGTAGTTAGAATAATCTAACTGTGTCTCGGGACAAGCCCTCACCAAGAAACAAACAAACCTAAAAGTAAAAAGTCTAATATTTTTCAGGAACTCCTAATATGAGATCATACAATATTTTATGCAACACAGAAAGGAATAACCCTTTGTCTAAAGTATGATCTTTTTATTTATTAAATTTGGCCGAGGCTATCCGCACGACGGTCGTGCTAATTACTGTTGTTATCCGCACGACGGTCGTGCCGATTACGGAGGCAATTCGCACGACAAACTTTGAAACAATTTTATAATTTTTTTGTTTATAACTTTATACTATTAATATTTGCATATACTTTATTTATATAAATAAATTTTTACTCGGATTTTTGCTATTGTTTGTATAGAAACTCAAAGCGAATTTAACATATTAGACGGACACAAAAAGTGAACTTATCCCTAACTCTTCAGAAATTCCTAGTTCATTCAAGTGCTAGAGTGTTTGCCGCGGCATAATTAAATTTACGATTTTTCAAAAAGAAAACAACGGCATTTTTTCGAAATATGACACTCAAATTTCAGTTTTTATATATTAGAAAAAAAGCTTCTGGACAGTCCAACACTGATGGTTAATGTGCCCCATTTTGTGCAAGTGGTGCCATTTAAAAAAATACAGGGTTTCTGGAATGTGTATGGGGTGGAATTGGTTGATTTTAGATAGAAAAAAATGTCTGGAATTTTTTTTTTAAATTTTTGCTTTGCTTTTAGGAAGGGTATAAAAAAAGACTTTTTTATCTGCTTCTCAAATTCTCAAATTTTAAGGGAATTTGAAATACGTGCAGTGTAGGGGTTATTTGAAGTGTCACAGCATGGCTTGTACACTACGAATTTTCCTGATTTTCCAGGTGAGTTGAGGCAGTGAAATTCTTTAAAATTTTTTTGTTATAAAGGAGTACATTATAGAAAAAAAATTGGTAGTCTGCGTCCTATGATATACATGTGCGGATCTAGAGGACACCCCCCTCCCCGGAATTTGCAGTTATAAAATGTGTCACAGGATTATTACAGGGATTAGATTTCAGATAGTATATTTCAGATAGTTAGTTGTATATAGTTTTATGAAGTAGATATCTAAAATTGATAGTTTTAGGACGTATATGTGATAGTTGATAGTTTTACGACTTACATGATCGCTAGTTGATCATGTTACCTAGATTTTAGGATACTTTATTAATCATGGATTGCTTTTCAGCTTAGCCATTCATGATTCCAGTTTTATGACAATAATACATTGATATGAATTGATTGAATGATTTTGTATTTCAGCTTGTGCTAATACAAAATGCTTCCTGTTATAGAGCAGAAGATGTTGCAAAACATTAATTATCAATTATATGTGTGTTGATATTTTTAATATTTAATATTTTTATTTCAGTTAATATATATTTTTTACAATGTAATTTGATGAAATGTGAGGACACATTTTTCTCAAAGAGGAGGAGAATGTCACAGGGTGAATTATAATTAATTAATTAATATTACTAATTATCATTCATATCATATTCATACATTTGTCTAAGGCATTATATTATTATAGTAACAAGTGAATTCCATTCTCACTACGGAATTTACTATGTTCATTCATTGCCTTATTCATTCATTCATTCATTTATACGGGTGAGTGGTCAGTGAGAGTACGGGTGTGTGAGTGGTCAAACTGGTTTTATTCTGTCCCCTGCGCATTCGCGCCAATACTAATTCTCAAGCACTCCAACCTAAGACTTTGGGGAGAGAAGACGCTCTCTCTCCCCAACACAACTTTATCTCACGATAATTGTGAACTTCAGTCTAGGAATTACGGTCACCCTTCCTTCTATGTTAATAAATTCCATAACCGTAGAATATATATTATATATAAACATCGAACCCAGCAGCTGTGTTGTGTTGTATTTTACCACATATTTAAGGCTGCGACAAATGTATATACTAAACCAACTAAAAGTGACCATGGACCCCCTAGTTGGTCTGAAAAGACATAGGTATGAAGCTTTAGATGTCAATGACTACCCCCCCCCCCCCCCCCCCCCCCCCGAAATTGGTTTTTCACGTTTGGGAAAGGAGTTTACGTTTATTTTCACTTGTCAAGAAATTTCTGGGTTTGAATTTTTTTTGACTGGGGTGGACCCCCCTTGGAAAAAATTCCTGGATCCGCGCCTGATACATATACATGTACACGTGAATTATTATATCGGAATCAAGATCAAGGTCTCAGTATTGCAATAAAGTAGACTAGATGTGAATCTATCCCATGCTTTTTTTTAAAATTTATATTTACTACTCTGAAATTAAAATCAGTATCTTTTCTTTTATGGACATGGATTATATCGTATTATATTAATTTTAAAGAATTTTTGAATGAATTTAAATGTTCCTGTATATTTGAAAAACTCCAAACAAGTTTGATCAACGTACTTAAATAAGAAAACGTTTAGATGAAACTATATATGTTCACTATCAAAGTATATAATAATGCATAAATCTTTAAAAAAAAATCCTCTATGAATATATTAGAAATAAATTGATTTACTGTTTAACATAAATTTTATTTTAAAATAAAATAAATAGGGGAAATACGACAGAATATTTTAATCATTTTATAATAGCTATGTGAAGTAATGTTAACGTTATTTTTTCCACGGGGTCACAATTCCATGGAATCGCAAACTCTGTTCAATATTCGCAGATATAAAATTATCTGAATTTTTGATTGCCTTTGCACTGTTAAAGATTTTTAAATTTGTACGCTGTGATAAATTTTCACATATAGCGTTATTAATTAATCCCCTTGATAAAAAAAATACGTCTACAGTATACTGGAAGGTTGCATGGAAGGAGAGAGGGTTAAGACCATCCAGAAAAATGGAAAATTATGGAAAGAGAATATAAACACCATACAAACGAAAGAAAATTATTGAAAATAGATAGCTATATTTTTTTTTTTATATTTCCCATCAACGTCTGTTCAAAGTACGTTACATGTACTCAAGAGATAAAATAAAGGACGAATAAAAAATTAAGTCTTATTATACTGTGTCACGACAATTCACGAAGAAAATTCACCGTAAGCAAATTTTACTTAACCGAATGTTATATTAGTTCTACATGTGTGTATTAGGTGCATCTCTTTTACTTTGTATTAAATTTTTGGTGAAAAGTGTACATAATGTACTATAGAGTTATCTCTCTTGTGTCGTGCGGATAAGAACTGTAATTAGCACGACCGTCGTGCGAATAACGAAAATAATCGGCACGACCGTCGTGCCGATAGACACTTCCATTAAATTTTGACCATATACACTGAGTGGCCAAAAGTATTGCTGCAATAAACATACGTTGTAATATGGAATGTATGAAAACAAAACAATTTCCTATAAAATAAAAGTTATTTACTTACAATATTCCTTTAGTATTTTGTTGCATAGCCTTTTTGGATGATGATCTGTCATAGTCTGGAAGGAAGGCTGTGAATGTCCATTCCAGATTCTTGAGACTGCAGCCACCAAGTCATTCTTGTTTTCAATGTTGTCAATCTCACGAGATGATTTGATTTTGATACAAAGCCAGACATTTTTGATTATATTAAGGTCTGGGGACTGAGCAGGCCAGATATATTTTTGAATACCGTTTTCTTGTTTTCAAGCATTGGTCTGTCTAGATGCGTGTGAGGTAGCATTATCATCTTGGAAAATAAACTGGCGATTTCCAAACACTTTAGCAATAACTGGCCATAAGTGATCTGATCTAGCAATTCTATATACTTTACAGAATTTAGATTTCCATCAACTGGTATAATAACACCAATAATGTCGTAGGTAATACAACCCCAAAACATACAACTTACTTCGATGTGTTTCATCTGAGAAAATAACTTTTTGCCATTGTTCAGAATTCCAATGTCTTTTCCCTCTGCACCACAGTATTCTCTGTTGTTGGTTAGTTTTACATATTGTCAGAGTTTTTTGGATTTTATCCCACCTGTATCCTTCCTGATGCAATCTATGTCGAACAGTTCTACTGGACACATTTGTTAGCTCATTTCTATTGAAAGTTGATGTTATATCTCCAAGAGATTGTCGGTGATTTCCTTTAAGGATTCGATAAAGTTTCCGATCCCCCCTCTCATCTGTCACTCTTGGCCTACCACTTCTGGGGTTGTTTTCTACACATCCCTTCTGATGGAATTTCACCAAAACTCGATCCACTGTATAGTACTACGATGAATTCCCAATGCTTCACCTATTTTATTGTTGTTAAATCCCCTTGAGTTCAAAAGTATGATCCCCTCCTTAAATTCAGTTAAATACAGTTCTCTTTTTTTTGTTCGACATTATTTACATTCACAACCCACCGGAAATTGTCTGCTTTAGTTGAAACAAAAATGGTCCTGAAAATGAATCATACCCTATTAATTCACACCCTGAATTTTATGTTCCAAATCTTTTTTGCTATGCATCAACATTGAAAACAAAATTTGAAGCGAGTTAAACATGATGACGTCAGCCATGTTTTTTGTAATACTTTTGGCCACTCAGTGTATATATATATATATATATCAACTTCACTATAAGTTCAAGCTTGCTGGATATGCGACAGAATTGCAAAAGTAACATGTAACAGAGGCAGGATTTGCCTCTGCTTTAGACTGACCCTGAGACCACTGGCATACCAGTCCAGTGCCCTACCAATATTGAGCTAAAGGTTTTACCCACTAGCCAAAGCTAGTAGGAGCTGTGCATTGCACACTACCACACAGGCACCAGAAGTGTGGATCAAACCCACCCCACCCCCAATTAAATAAAAAAAATAATAAGAGCGTATAATTTCTCAAAAATATAATATTTCCCCATCAGTCACATCTTATATCTCATTCTATGCAAATGTATTATACTTCAAGTTTGCAAATAACACTTAAAACCTTAGGGACTATGTGGGCCCCAAACTTCACAAGTTTTACTAGCTTACATTGATATTTTGGGGCCCACGATTTTGTCTTCAACATACTTATTTCAGGAGGAAAATAAATGAATATATAGCTGCTAATTGTGAATAATATACAGTCCTTAATAGGATATGGACAAAAACCCGCTACCGTTGATACATAAAAGGAAATTAAATAAATGTTGAGGAAATTTTCATTCTTTTAAGGAACAGTATCATCCACATGATTCTGGGTCTTGAAAATGTTTTATAGGAAGAAATCAGTTAAAAAGAAAGTGCATTTAATAGTGGAACTAAACCATGGTCAGGTTCTGGAAAAGGTTCAACAAAATTCTTACTCGCCATGTGGGTGATAACATGTTTAAGAGTTGGTCGCCCACAAGCAAATTACTCACATTTGTGAGTGGGCGAGTGGTTATTTGCAACCCTGTACTTTTTTTTACGTTTAGAGATTTGCCGTGAAATACACAAGATAAGAAACAAAATTTATATATATAATTTATAAATTCCGAAAGTTAGACGCATGACTGATTATTGAATTCATGTACTACGTAATAAACTTGTCATTGTTTTGCCATGCCATGAAATCTTAGTCGTTGAATCTCAGCTTGTTGTCTTGACACCCCAGATATCTCGACATTCTGCGAGAGTTCCGTCCATGTTGAGAAACAGAAATTTATCTGTATAATAATCTGTTTCATATGCATGTCGATCACATGTATTGTTGAATTCATAATTTACGAAAGAGGAAATTGGGCACAGCTAGCCTTTAATATGTTTAGTAAATTGTGAAACAGACTATCTTATAGATTTTTTTTTTCATTTTCAGCATTGGTGAAAATATAAAACTACTTATAGACAGACCAGATGGATCTTACTGCTTTAGACTTCACAGAGATAGAATATTTTATGTCAGGTAAGTACACATGCATTAGCTGTAATATAGATATAAAATCATAGGACTGATATTAATGACAACATACCACCCTGACTTTCAGTATACCAGTATACATGCTTATAGTAACACATTATGACTTCTCAGAGCAGTCAAGGCTACTTCATGTTATCTTTTAGACTTTTATTACTTAATTTTATCTAGTTCATATGATTATATGTACTGTATTGTATAAACGATGACTCAATAGAAAATAATGAAAGCATGCTCACTTTAAACACATGTACTTAAACCCAAACAAATGCTAAATAGTACGTAATAAAAACTTCAGTAAAGAAAAGTCCTTGTGTTTGTGATTTCACAAACCTTTATAAACACCTATACCATAAGCACAAGATTTATTCCTGTCAGATACAAGTTTTACTATACAAAACAAGCTGACACAAGATAGATCATCTTATTAGAAGTTCCTTTCTGGAAGGCTGACAATTTACTTCTGTGCATACATTTTCCAAGTTTACAGTATATTTTAGACCATTTCAAATAGATCTTTAAGATGTTATCTTGGCGTGGATTCAAACATTACAGTTAAGTCAATCATATTTCACCTGAGATCAAATTCACAACAAATCAGATAGTGTTTTTTCTTTTGTATACAGTAAACAGGTAGCGAACATGCTTATAATGAATTGACACTTACAGCGAAGTGATTTTCACTCCCCATGACTTTATTACGTTGTAAACTTGATGGATATAACGAATTGTGCTTGTAACGAAGCAAAAGCAGTTGAAGCACCTGTCCCTGGCACTTTGTTATAAGCGTTTTTCACAGTACTTTTTTAGTGTTCTTTTTTTTGTGTATTTTCTAGTAAACAGATTTCAAAGGGTTGATACAGGGTAGATGAAAATCACGGTAATGTAAATGTGCTGTATTGTACTGTATTGAGGTCTATTTTACATGAGAATGAATACTGTATTTACCCATTTAATTATAACCTATATGCAACTGAGCTGACTACAGTCACCTTTAATTCTGTTACAGGGAGGATCTGATGAAGAAAGCTGGCAATGTCTCCAGGAAAAACCTCCTCAGTATGGGGACATGCTTTGGAAAAATGACAAAATCTGGAAAATTTCGTCTGCAAATAACAGCGTTGGATTTTATGGCTCCTTATGCAAAGGTCAGATCTGGCTCTTTGGGCCTTAATTGACAGTCAGGGGTAATACAAATATCAAAGTCCCATGTTATAAGCCTGTTACTCTGTAAAGAAATTTCAATCTAATAAATTTGCCCTTGTCTAAGTGACCTTGGATCTTTGCTCTGAAACACCATTGACTGTGTATTCAGTTTCAGCATCTTAAGTTTCACTGTTTCTAAATCATATTTTGTGATACATCTACCAGTAAATTAACAGAATCAGGGTGATTCATGCATAGAAATTATATTATATATTTTAAAAATTTGCTTGCATTAATTGAATTTAACATTTCAATCGCCCAGAAAATTTGTTCAGATCCAGCTTCTGAAGCAAGTCTGGTAGTGTCCATACCTAGAAGCATCATCCATGAAAGTTTACACACGTAGGGCTTATACTTACTTGGGATTGAGACCTTCTCCAGAAACTTTAACCTGCTTCAAGAACTTTAACCTGCACCAAATTCATTAACCTGGTCATTCTTATGTAAAATATTTGCTGAAAATACAGTATCTGAAACCTGACTAATACAATGAAACATACAAGAAGCATTGCTCATGCATCTCTGATCAATATAGGGCATAGAGACACTTAAAATTGTTCCAAAAACTTTAACCTGGGATGTCAGTGTTGCGGTCATAGCATAAACTCCTTCCAACTATGACAAGGTGAGCTAAAAAGGATAGCAATTGGTCAACTGAGTGACTAAGGTTACCTTGTAAAACTTGGATATAACTGGACAAATATGGCTATTTTTATTAGCTCACCTTAGAAAGCTCATGTGAGCTTTTCTGTTCACCGGTCTGTCTGTCTGTCCACCCGTCTGTAAACTTTTCACATATTCAGCTTCTTCTCTGGAACAACAGGGCAAATTTTAACCAAAGTTGGTAAAAAGCATCTTTAGATAAAGGAGAGTTTAAATTGTTAAAATGAAGGGCCAATCTCCCTTCCAAGGGGGAATAATCAAGAAAAAATGAAAATAGGGTGGGGTCATTAAAAATTCTTCTCTAGAACCACTGGGCCAGAAAAGCTGAAACTGATGTGGAAGCTTCCTGAGGAAGTATAGATTTTGAATTGTTCAAATCATGGCCTCCAGGGTAAGGGTAGTTCCACAATAGGGAATCAAAGTTTTACATTGAAATATGTAGGAAAATCTTTAAAAATCTTCTTAAGAACTACTGGACCAGAAAAGGTGAAACTTATATATGCAATCTTCCTGAGGTAGAGTAGATTCTAAATTGTTCAAATCATGGCCCCATAGGGAAAGGCTGGGGCCACAATAAGGAATCAAAGTTTTACATTAAAATATGTAGGAAAAAATCTTTTAAAATCTTCTCAAGAACCACTGGACCAGAAAAGGTGAAACTTATGTGCAATCTTCCTGAGGGGGATAGGGTGGGGCCACAATGGTCAATCAAAGTTTTACATAGGAATGCATAGAAAAAATCTTTAAAAATCTTCTTCTCAAGAACAGCAAAGCCATGATTGGTCATATTTATATTTTACGATACTGAATGCATCTTCAGGTTGTGTAGATCCAAATTGTTCAAATCATGACCCCTGGGCCCTGGGGGTAGGGAGGGTCACAATGGGCCATCAAATTTTTACATAGAAATACACAAGAAAAATCTTTAAAAATCTTCTTCCCTAGAACAGCAAAACCGTAGTAAGTCATATTTATATGGAAGCATCCTCAGTTTGTTCAAATCATGACCCCCCTCCCTACCCCGGACCACTTTTATATTTAAACTACAATAATGACCGATTTCCGTTTTCCTAGCCAAAGTGCTCAGGTGAGCAATGTGGCCCATGGGCCTCTTGTTTTATTTGCTCTTTTCTGCTCTCTGTTTTTTATGTTCATTAGTGCTCAATTTTTGAAGCCAAACAAGTATTAAAATGACAATGTCTTACTTTAGCATAAGATCTGGCTGAAGCCTAATGCTGAACAGCAGTTTGTATATGGCCATCATGTAATGAAGTCTGGCTTAGGTCGAATCACAGCGAATACCTCCCAGTATGAAGGAGTGGTAGTTTATAGCATGAATGACCTCCCTTTGGTATGTATCGTTATCTGTGAAATGTACTCACTAAATATGTAGAATATTTGTATTGGTAATGGCTAGTACTGCACTGTTATTTTGTGGAAAAAAGTCTGAAGAGTTCTCATGCCTTTTTTAATCTACTGAAGCATTTTTTAAAGTTTAAAAATAAATATTGCTGTATTTTTTTCCCTTGCAGCATCATTCTCACAAAATTATATACATTTGTAAACTCTCATTGCTGAATTACCTGTCAATGTTTGTCAGTATCCATTACCCATAAATCAACAGAACATGTTTAGTATTCAAGAATTGTTTTTCAGGGTTTTGGGGTGGCTGCCAAATCCACTCAAGACTGCCGCCATGCTGACCCCATGACCTTGGTGGCATTTCATCAGGCTGATATAGGAGAGTACATCCGAAATGAGGAGGCTTTATTATAGACAACAGAATTGTCAGTCACTTACAGTCAGGACTGGTGTTCATCACTATTTGGACTATTCCTCTATTATGCAATATCATAAACTTGTACTGATTGAAGAATAATGGACAAATCATTATGTGAATCATCATTTATTTCATGTCATTTGTAATACTGCCTTTAAGGCTTGTATGTTCCTCACATAACCTTGTTGAAAATAAAAGCTAGAATAACAATATGTTGCAGTTAAATTTATTAGACTAAGAGTGTTAGGAATTTAATTTCCATTATTTCTGTTGTATATGATAGAAGTGGAATTCACAGCAAATAACAAATTTTAATCTTTGAGAAAATCACCACAAGTTCAGAAATAATAATAATGATATAAGAAAATAAATTCTGAATTACATGTATTTTTATGCGCCTTCCATAAAATGGTCGGGGGCATATAGGTTGAAAGGGGTGAAAATAAAATGGGGGGAGGGGCGTAAATTTCACTGTATACAGTTGTTAAGAAGACCTAGGTGTTTATTATCAATTATAGAAATAATTGATCTCTGCAGTCTTGGCATATATATATATATGTAATAGCTAGGGCCTATGTTACTGGTACTTTTTCATACAGGTTAGACAACAAAACACATGAAACTTCATCTAATATTTATTTTCAGATGATAATGCGAAACTGACATGATATCTTTACCCAGAATGCCCTACTGTGAATTCACGTATCCCAGTACAGAAAGACTAACATAGCTGCTAGTGCTGGAGAATGCTAGCATTTTTTTTTTTTTGACCAATGGACCAAACTTTTTCCCCCATTTTCCAATTATAGCCAATATTAAAATGTCTTCAACAAACATTAACAACATATTAGGCATTGAATATGTTAATTCACTTCATAATTGTTATTAATTGAACAAACAAAAGTTGTAACACGTAGTTTCAACATGACCTTCGAGACATGACCTAAGTCAATACATCTATCATGAAATATTTTTTGGGTATCAGCAACAGCATGCTCAAGTTTGAATTCATTCAAATCAAGGATTCTGATGTAACACTGTCCAATGACCTTGACCTTATTACATTACATCAACATCAAAGACATGCGTTTGGTAATCAGATACTGCACCTCCAGTTTGAATTTTTTCCCAACCATGGGTTGCAAGCAACAACAAATTCAAGTCTGGCTTTATTCCAACCAAGGGTTCCAGAGTTAAAGCCTAGACACAGTTTCATACATCATTGCTTAGTAACCCAAACCTTTGACTTATATTCATAATTCAAAATCAAGACATACTTTTAAGAGATAAGTAACAACATATCAAAGTTTGAATCTATTCCAGACTTTCAAAGTTATGGCCCAGGTATGATTTGAGACAGACAGACAGTCAACCATGCCAAAACTAAATGTTTCTTCCAAAGGGAGCAATGAGAAATATAATTGTATGAAGGGTTTCAAAAGTGCCTTTCAATAAGTCCAGGGTCGTAGGAACTGGGGGGTACAGGGAGGGGCATGCTCCCTTAATTCCCCCAATAATTTTGCCAATGCATAGTATACTGTAGAAAACAAAGCTACATTATGTCTGTGCCTCTACAATAATAACATCTGATGACTTGTTTTTGCTTGTCAGGGAATTAATGCTTGGTAGTGCTCACTTGAACTGAAAATGTTTGGTTGTGCCAACCTCCCCCCCCCCCCCCCCCCAATGAAATTGCTTTCTACGGGCCTGAAAACCCTGCTGTGACCAGAACCCATGATCACTTGATCAGTTCCTTTCTGTATTGGACCTGATTTCTGTTTGCTGGTCCCTTGAGATCAGAGAGAAAGAAGTATCCTCAGTTAGTGCCTTTTCTGTGGTAACACAGATTTAGATTCTTGACAGTCAGTCTCTTCATTCCTTTGTTCTCCTCCTACTCTCCTGTCTGGCAGTTTGTCGATTCTCAGATGACCTCTCACTGGTACCACGCTGTTTCCGTCGCCTTGAGTGCCGGGTTTCTGACGAACTACCGGGAACTGTCCACTCCTCGTCAGACTCACCTTCCCGACTCCTCCGCTGAGCTCGACGAGATCTAGATGAGTTTTGAGAGCCTGTACTTGAGTCCTCTGACTCTCTTGGTTGATTATTTTCCAGTTTAGCTCCTTTTCTTCTTGGCTTGTCTGTATTTTGTTCCTGTTCCTCTACTTTGGCTTGTAGTCTGTACACCACACACGCAAACTCTCCATTAAATGACTTCACAGTCTGTACCACTGTATCCAGGTCCACCTTCACCTCATTTTCTTCATTCTTGAAAAAAAGTTAATCAATTAATGGAATGAATAACTAAAATTAACCCATGAACAACTTAATTATGTACCCTTTGTTTGAGAGTTATAAATTTCCATTTAGAAGAGTTTCGTCTATAAAATTTTAAGACACAAATCTTACCATTGATTCCACAAAAGGTTGAGCTAGTTTGATCTCCTTGATTGTTTCTCCTGTGTTGTTGTCATGGAATCTAAGATAACTCTCCATGTCATTGTCTGCTATGAAGTAATCCACACTTGTCCACAGAAGATCCAGCTCATCTTCATAATCCACATTGTGAATAACCTGAAGGTGATAAAAAAAATCAAATGAATAAAACATCAGAATAATGGGCTCAAAGGCTATACTGTATACAGGGAAATTTTCGCCTCTATTTTAGTTTCGCCCCTTTTGCCCTACACACAGATGGGCGAATTTAAAACAGGGCTAAATTGTTTGCAAGTGTGAAAGGGCGAAAATAACACAGGGCAAAAATAACACTGTATACAGTATATCAATTGGAAGCACATTTCCCTTCCTAATAAAGATAAATAAACCCTTATTGTAGCCACAGAAGAGTTAGGTATGATATGAGACTTGAATTTCCTTCATCAAAGGATTTGTGTTCTAAGATTGATTGAAAATGGGCAAATGGTTTTATAGAAGTAGAAGAAGAGAAAAAATATAACAGACAGATGACATGTGAAAAGCTCACTTGATACTGTGGCTCGGTTGAGTTAAAAGGACAAACCATCATTCATTTGGCAGGAAATACTATAATTTTGCTTCTCTTAGTTATCAAATGCAGTAAATACATGAACATTTTTTCTGTATCAAAATCAATTTCTATCAGATTTTAATGCAAATTAGACTTAGTAGCACAGGTTTTTCACTTTTCAACGGGTCTGATTATAAAGTTTTCTACAGTTTTACTATCTATCAAAACTTTGTAATCTAGAATTGACTTGCCATGTTTGGAAGCTCCACGTCCATGTGGATCATCGACCAAAAACTGATCCTTGTGACGTGCCGCCCTGAGGAGGTGTATGTGTCAGTGGATGTGACCTGGGCTTTGTCCTTTCTCTCTAGATTAATTGTGAAACATTTCTCTATCTCTGATTTTGTAGATTTTGTCTCCTTAATTCTGTGCATACTGTAAAAACAAAGCATACATACTGAGTCCTGATGTTCATTTGGCTTTTATGACATTCATGTATCTTATGTTTATACCTAAATGAAGAACCATGGAAAGCTATTGTAATGTAGTGACCCAATGACTAACAGTGTACACCTTTCCTTGAAATAAAGTTACTACCTTGTATATTCCAAACCTTAATTAGGGCCCCGCATGAAATGCAGGAGCCCTATAGGAATCACATCGTCCATATGTCTGTCCATCAACACTTTTGTTGTGAAAAAATAAGTTTTCAACAAAATGTATTCAATTTTGTACAGAAAACCTCTACTATAAGAGCAAGACACTTAAATGATTTTTGTGTCGTATCACTTTGCCTGTCTGTATGTATGTATGTTTGAATGTAAATCCATGACATTTTTTATGAAATGATAACTCGAGCAGTTTTTATCAAAACATTTTCAAAGTTTGTACTTGAGTTCTTTACTATAAGAGCAAGACACCTGTAGATTTTGGGGTCATATCACTTTGTCTATCTGTACACATTTGAATGTATATCCATCAAGAAACAATAAATCAATTAATTTTCATCAAAACTTTTTTCAAATTTTATACAGAAAGAGTTGGCCATAAGAGGAAGACACCTGTCAATTTTAAGGCCTATCAGTATGTTCAGTCAATTGTCTGTCAACACTTTTATTGTGACACAATAACCCAGTTTTCAACCTAATGTTGTCAAATTTTGTACTTCAATACTTTACAATAAGAGAAAGACCCAATAAATTTTGCAACTATATCACTTTGTCTGACTGTATGTATATCTATCGTGACACAAAAAGTATTTGAAATTTTATACAGAAGGAATTGATTATAAAAATAAGACTCTTATAAATTTTGTGATTGTATTAGAGTTTCATCTCTTTGTTTGTTTGTCCATCTGTCTCTTCAAATATTTATAATTCTCACTGACATAAAAGAGGGTGTTCTACCTTACAGATTTACTGTCAATATGTAAAATCCTGCCAGTTTCATCTGTACAAAACTGGGCTCTGTCTGCATCAAGGCCAAGTTCTTCAGACTTGAGAACACCATTCTTGGCCTACAATTATAAAATTACATGTACCGGTATAATGTAAATAGGGACTGTTTCAACAGATTTCACACCTGGACAAAGGGTAACTTGTAACAGAGTTCACCTCTATATGTTAGCATACTTACGAGTTGTCCAGAAACAAGAGACTTCACATGGAAGGACCCCTCCTTCCTTGGGGGTGTGTACATGAAGTGCCAGGGACATCCTCCCACCTCCAAACTGTTCTGATGACATTTAACCTGGAATAGCACAGGTGGTTCTTCTACAAATACAAAGAGGTCAAGGGTCAATTCAGATGTCACCACGGATACAGAATATTTTGCTTTTAACATCTTCTGTTCTGAATGACTGTAAATTCTTGTGCCTGAATATTACTTCCAGAACCTGTTGGTCCACTGTCCATTTCTTAAAATCTAATGCTGAGGGTCAGAGTTAAAAAAGAGGTCATATTTTATTAAGTGTCCATTGATAAAGGGTATATTGTTTTTGACTCAAAAGCAAAGGATAGTACAATTGTTAGCCTGGTTGATACCTCTTTTGTCAGGGGCAAAATTAGGTTTGTTTCTTGCATTCAAGAAAGTCTCTGACTGTAAGGCTGTTTGGATCTCTTATACAAAAAAATAGTTGGAAGGAAGATCAAATGTTTTCAGTACTTTGAAAATATTCAGATCTAGATTTTGAATGAGGATTGTTACCTTTGATTATAATGTTTAGTGGTAGACCACATGGCTGTTTCCCACAAATCTCCTCTTGGTTTTGAAGTCTTGTGTAAAGTTCTGCTTCATATAGCTTATACTACTCAAAACAATCGAGAAATGGTAGAATTTCTAAACAAGGTAACGTGTGTATGATTAAAAAAATCAAATTTAGTGGCATTATATGAACACTAGTAATGGAAAGTATTTGATGAAACTTTAGCTCTACTGATACCCTATAGAAGAAAAGATAATTTTACTTTAATAAATTATTCTATTTTAAAAAATTAAAAGCAAAATTGGTAAAGCAACAAACTTTAACAATGCATATGCTATTCTGGCCTTCATTCAGAAGAGCTAAGAATTCAATGCACCTTCTGTAGAATGTATTCCATGCTGTGAAGTTTGACCATTCCAGACCTATGCATGGTGGTCAAGAAACCACTAGATGCCATAGCATCCACTGTGTCATCTCCAAACACCTGAAATGTTCAGTTCAACAGTAAAAATAAGGGTAGTCCTAGATTTTTGAAAGTAAATAAAACAACATATTTCTCACTGGTACAAAGAAAGATTTTTACCTGAGTACTTTTTCAGTAAACTTAAACTCTTTGTGACTTCAAACATTCCAGTGAACCTGATTGGAAACACATCAAACAGGGCGAGGACTTTGACAACATTAGGGCGATCAGCTTCAACCTTCACACAAAGAATTGGAGAGGAGATAAAAACACAATATACAGGTCAGATATAAAGTTCTTAAGATTTTTTAAAATCACTAAGAGTTCATGATAATAACCTCAGTAATATTCTTTAGAAAAGGAAGTTTTGATCATTAGTAATAATTTGTACAGGAGTCACTGCAGTCAATTTCCTTAATATGCATAATAAATTTATCATCACATAATTTTGCAAAAAGCACAACTCATGAAATAAAATTACTGGGTACTCATTTTTATTTTATATTGCTGAAATATATGTCAAAATCTCAATCAACAGTCCACTTGCCAACTCGTGTTCTTGGTATACTAACAACTAAAATGTATGACAAAGGAGATGACTTCAGTCTTTCCATCATCAACTTTCCTTATTTCTGTAGTAACATTGCACAATCACCTGTATATGGTGTTTATATCTCCCAACTTATTGGATACTCAAGAGCATGCAATGAGTACGACCAATTTTTAAATTGAGGTAGACAATTGAGAGTTTAGTTGATTTTATAGGGATTTCAACATTCTTGTTTAAAGTCAGCTTTTTGTAAATTCTACAGTCATTTTAACAACCTTGTTGGTAAAAATAACTAATCAATGGGTCGTATTTTGACTGACATACTGTGAAATCTCTCATTTCTGTGGGAGTTTAATTTTCGTTGTTTTCGAGGTACTTTTCTACGTTGTTAGTATTGAGGAAAAAGTAACATACCTGTCTAATGCAACCAGTCATTTTGTGAGTGGATCTTAAAACGATAGAAGCTCCAGGCTCATTCCAGCTTAGATCACTGAAAGAAACAATGTCCTCAATAAAATGTATACTCAGACTGTGAGAAACTGTTACAAAAATATTTTCGAAAGAAAAATTATATTCATCCATAAATTATGGATCTTAATGGTCACCTGAGTGACATATGCAACCTTCATTCCTAATGCACTGCTACTTTGTCCCCCCTTCTCCCCTCCCCCCCCCCCCCCCCCATGGCTGTGGTTTATGCAAATGTGAATGAATACTATATGCATATAAAACTGTGACTTCCTGCATTAAGTTCATTCTGCACTGAACAATGAAGATGCAAGGCAATTTGCAGCTTTGTAGTTTTTGTGATGTCATTTTTAAGATATTTCCTATGCATAGTGGAACATGCGGTACACTTCTGCGGACAAAACTTTGTCCAAGGGGTCACTATTTAAAAAAATGAAATCTTCATTTTATGAAGAATTTTCCTCATAAGTATGGCTATTTCCTGCTAAGCGCCTCTTGAGAAAAAGATTTGTAAATGAACCCACCATATTTTTACTTTATTACTCATCTCCCCTTTGAAAAGGACTCAAGCCTTTCATTTGAATAGATTGAAACACTAGTACCTCTCACCAAAGGATGCTCTGTGCCAGGTTTAATCAAAATTGACTCATTTGTTCAGGGGGAAGTTGTCAAAGTGAGAAGTTTATTTACGATGTACAACAGATACAGGGTTATGATGGACAAAAACAGAAAACAGTTGGTCAGTTGGTCACCTGAGTCACTTAACTGGCCTTAATACATTAACATGCTTCATTTTAAAATTATACAACTAGTAGCCTTCAAAGCATCTAAGATGTGTACACCAGACATTAGCTGATTTTAACACATCAAAGATGAGTGCTTTTGTGTGCACCCTTAATACCTAAAATGACAGTGTGTCCGTGGCAGCAAGTACACTTCCTCCAATAGCTGTCCAGTGATCCAGTCAAAGCGCATCAACCAACATTTACCCACAATGCAGAAAAAAGATGGCCGTTCTCCTTTATGTGGCAAGGATAACTTCTCCTAAAAATTTATTACAGTAAGACACTGAAATTCTCTCATCCAATTGATATAAAGGTACATTGTCCAAATTTCAGCTGAATATATACGGGAAAATTAAATGACTACCATTAAAACAAACATACAAATAGGGAATAACTGTCTTCTCTTTC
Organism: Saccostrea echinata; assembly: GCF_033153115.1. Lineage (NCBI taxonomy): Eukaryota > Metazoa > Mollusca > Bivalvia > Ostreida > Ostreidae > Saccostrea > Saccostrea echinata. Next base: position 49,533,468 of record NW_026889803.1, read on the forward strand.
ATTATTTGTGACCATTAAAGCTAATTTAAGGGTCAAAACTGAGTTTTACCAGCGACACGTAAGCGGTGCAAGTAAAAATATATGGATGCTTGCTACTTTTAAATCAGCAAATCAGTCACAAATAACAAATGAGAAGACAGTTATTCCTATTCTAATGCAATTTATGCATGTCGTTTTTTGTTTACATCTTATTATGTTGAGTTTTGGCATATAAATAAAAATATGTCACAAAGAACTGTGTTTTTCTGTTGTTCTATTAAGACATCACAATCAAAAGCTTTCACTCTCGTTAACAATAATAATACTGTATACAGGGAAATTTTTGCCCCTGTTTTATTTTCGCCCATTTCGCCCTACATGTGGGCAAATTTAAAATGGGGCAAAATCAAAAAAACACAGTATAATTTGTTAAACAGAATTGTGACAGGGAAATTTAAAATGGGGCAAAATTGTTTGCAAGTGTGAAAGGGCGAAAATAACCCTGTATACAGCACCCTGGTAATAATATTACAATAATAATACATTTGAAGTATAAAACTGAGTTAACTTATTGAACATGCATCCTTTAAAAAGAGGTGGAACCAATTAGCTTTTTAAAGTCTGTTTAAAGGTTTTCCTTTATTACTAGATTAAGACTTTTTTAAAAACATAATTTGGATTCAGGTACAATTACTCCAGTATCCATGAGGAAACAGCCAGACATAAGTATCCCTCTCCCCAAAACTCAACTACCAAAACAGTCCCATTTAAAATTTGGCATAGAACAATCTGGTTCCAGCACTACACTAGTCTGACATATACCCCTATCAAGATAAAATAAATGGCATGATATTGAAACACTTTTAACAATTTTCTTACTGGTTGAATGGAGGCTACTAATGCTGTCTCTATCTTCTGTTCCCAGGGAGTAGACAGAGAATGCAGATGTACTGGCTTATTGTCCCTCCCATACCTAAACAAACAAAATTTAAACTGCAATGGGATTCATGAGTGTACAGTAGACAATTAATAGTTCTTTTTTTACTATTACATGACTTGCAACAGTGAACAAAGCAAATGTACAAATACATAGTACTCTGGAATCATTTTAATTTGTTAGGGGGTCAATGTTAATTGGCAACCAAAATTTACTTGTTTGTGGGGACGTAATTCATACATACAGAAAATTCAGCAAACCGATTTGTTCAAGGGGTGTAAATTTGTGGGTAAGGGTTATCCATGAAATCCACAAACATTGATCCCCCCACAAACAATGATGGTGATTTGAAAGTCCCATCCATTTATTCCTTAAAGTGTTATATCCTCAATAAATTTAATCCTTGGATATCTCTAAGTTTTTTCTTTATCCCATCAAGTTTGAGATAATGAGGTTTGACTGTATGTCACTGCATACTGGTACCATGTACTGGTATATAAGTCCATCTTGTGAACTTAATTCTTTACATACTCCTATACTTACCCACCATAACAGTTTGTGTAATTCTCAAAGTATATTCTTCCTCTAGAAAAAAAAATCATACAATGATTTATGAAGTCTTAATATTCATTAAATGAAAGTGGATTTAATGTCATGTAAGACACTGAAACATTACAAATCTCTATCTTTAGTCGTCTAAGAAATATTGAAATAAAGAAGCACAGTGTTACCCTTCAGTCTTGATGCCTTTGCTGGAATATTTTGTCCATACTTCTTTGTACACATAATTTTCCTGTTAAATAAAATGAAAAGCAAAACCACTTTGATTTGTATTGTAATGACTTATCCTTCTGTTGCACTAATAGATCCTGTACAATCGCTACATTTAGCTACATAGCTTTAATTACCTAGGTAGCTTTATTTCACTACTCGAAATAGCTTGTATTAGCTATTTCAATGCAATTTCACAATTAAGTTTGGTTTTTACTTAAAATAGACAAAAATTCACAAATATGTGACTATTGATAATTGAACTGTGGATTTTTTTTAAAAAAAGCAACATAGAGCAAAGCTAGTTTAAACATCGCTGATTTTGTACACTTTTAAGCAGAAGATATATATATCCATTGTTTGAGTAACTGTATACCACTCTGTGTGTAGTCAGGCATGGATAAGTATGATCACTTCACACTGTGTAATAGGAGAAAAATGTGATGGACCAGACTGGGATTGGAACCTGGGTCCCCTGAATTTCCAGTCAGGTGCTCTGCCAACTAAGTTATCTGAGCACTGGGGATCGAACCCGTCTGACCGCCATGATTACTTCACATTGTGCTGAATTATAACCAATCAATTAACATGTTAACAAGAATTGGTCATATCTTATATTTCATTTCAATTTTCAATTTCCTTTTATTGATTCATCAAACATATTGGCATACAACAAGGTTACGTATAATAAAAAGTACAACGTAGTATTAGCTGATTACTTAAACAGTTAGATACATGCACAAGTGTACATATTTCATTAAAGAAGTAATATTATCTTAATTACAAATCAACTGTTGCATGTGGCCCCAAAACTTTAAGAACTTTGATTGCAATTACTCTTAAGGAGAAATATTCAAAACAATTTTTTATACAATGTTTTCAGAACAGTCTAAACTATCTTTAAAGTGCAAATTTTTTTTTTGCAAGTAGAAGAAATGCATATTTAAGGAATACATGTAATTATAATTAAGCAGCTCATAAAGCTACTTCGAGAAGCCAAATAAACTTATTCAGGTAATTCAAGCTACGTAGCTAATTGTAGTGATTGTACCAAACCTGACCATCTAGATAGAATGTTCTATCATTAAAATGATAAATGTCCTACGGACCCAGGGCTGTCCCGAGACACAATTAGATTATTCCAACTATACTGACTATCATTCAAGGATATTATTTTTCTGCCATCTAAAATGACAGACAACATGAAATCTTTTGTCAAGTCAAAAAAAATAAAATAAAAATTTTGTAATTATTTCATATACTACTGAGCTCAGCCAGACTTACACTGTCACGCACATATTTTCATTTATTATATATCCAACTGTGTATCACTCAGTTTTATTGTTGATTTCAATCACATGATGGTGTGATCCAACTTTCCAGATCACCACACTGTGTGTTTTCTGAATCCATATCACCCCTCTCCGAAACTGATGACGTAGTATACAGCAGGGTTCTCATTAATTTTTAAAGTAGGTGGAGAAAAAGAAAAAGTAGGGGAAACAGTTAATTTGAGGGCTGAAGGCCTGAACCAAGCCCCATCGGTCCAAGGGGAGGAGTCCAAGAGGGGGGTTCCCCCTTTTGGCAATAGGGGGATCCAGGGGTCCTCCCCCTGAAATTTTTAAAATTTACATTGCAGGAGGTGGCATCTAGGACCTCTCTGGGCATATTTTGACTTGTTTTATTTGTTCTCAAAATGACATTTTTTTAGGAGCTCATATAAAAAAAAAACAAAACAAAACACACAGGAGTAGCACACAGCCTATCCATCTTCCTTGATTTTTGTAATTAGTTGTAAATAAAGATTTTTTAGTCCCCTACCAGTGAAACCGGAGGGGACTATAGGTTTCCTCTGAGTCTGTCCGTCCGTCTGTCTGTCCCTCTGTCTGTCTGTCAGTCTGTCCCACTTGGTTTTCCGCACTTTTTTCTTAAACGCTTGCAGATATTGAGCTGATTTTTGGTATGTGAGTGTATCTTGATGAGTTACAGATCAAGTTTGCCTTTCGTTCCGCTTCAATGATTTTTGACAGAATTATGGCATTTTCAATTTTTAATGGCAACCAGATTACACTTGCCGGTAGGGGACTAGTATTGCTAATGCAATACTCTCAGAATGCTTGTTAAACAAAGTTTTGCTTCATTTTTGTAGCAGTTGCTTGGTTAAATGTATTAATATTTATGTTTAGTAGATACATGTATTATCACAATTATAAAGAATGTGCAAGTTTCATTGAAATCCATTCAGAAAGTAATAGGTACCCTGGTTATCCTTTGTTAGAAAATATGACACACATTTATAGACTGACTAATGAATCTGACGCCTATATTTTTCTCAGCTGCAGCCAGTAGCAATCCTAATCCGAGATTCCTCTGACTTTAACCCCTGCTTTTATACTGTGTCATGTGCAGGGGACATGTCACAATATAAAAGCAGGGGTTAGAGTCAGAGGAATCTCGGATTATAGCCATCCATATGTAGGTGTCATAACTGAGTATTTCACTTGAGGTTCACGTCAAATCATGGCTGACGCAAAATAATTCCTGAATCTTCCCTTCCGATTCGGGCATTTTAATACGAGACTGGAGCTGAATTTTTTTATGAGATGAAAAACAATATGTAAACTTCCTGTATTGACCAGATTCATTATAATTTAGGGCGTGCTGATTTTTCTATATACTGTATTTGAGTGGTGAGTGATTAGGTCCTGGACTTGATTTTCAAGCACCTGCTCGACTTCGACCAAAACAAAATTGCGTGCCTTGCTGGATGGCTATGTATTTTTTGGTACTAAAATCTTTATAAAGAATTGTTTTACAAGATCTGAAAAGGAAACTTCTCAAAAGTTTGTTTTCAATTAATACCACATACTCAAAGTTGCACATTTTTGGTAAGAATATATAGCAAAATTTAATACTGTTGTGCAACCTGTATGGATACATGTATCCTTGGGGTCATTACATGCAAATTATACCTTGATACTTTTTAAATATGCATTATTCATTTATAAAAACATATCTTACTTATTTGTGATTTTGATTTATAAATTTCTATGCAATATATGTATTATGATTTTCTGTACACTGAATTATTTATGTACCATGTTTTAATAAAAGAGAAAAAAAAAACATAACTTACATCTAATACAAGTGTTTTCAGTATCTCAAATTTAGACCTCGGTCTCTTTTTTACACCATATTCTCGTCTCCTAATTTGTTGATACACATTTCTACACTTTTCTTCCATGTCACTATAAAAATGAAAATGAAAGTAGAAAGTAAGACCACGAAATAGCACGATATAGATCAGTATTTCCGGATATAATAATAAAGGCCTCGACAGGCCCCGGGGATAAATTTCAGATGGGAGGGCACAATCTAAAAAAAAAAAATTCCCCGTGCAAAAAAAAAACAAACAAACAAACAAACAAAACAAAACAAAACAAACAAACAAAGACATTTTTGAGGGAGGTGGAGGGGAATCCAGGATTCCAAAAGGAAAAGGGGATGATCGAGTGAGGTGTAAAATACATATTTTGACAAAAAATATATATGTAAATCAATGGTGATAATACTAAAACATAGGTAATAAAAGTCAGGTCAAAATGATCGTCATAGTATGATTTTCATACAAGCAGTTTTATAATTCCATTCAGTAATGTTGAAGAAGTATTGCCAGCCTACTCCTCCCAAGCCTTATAATGACCTAATATAAATGATCATAATAGAGGTGCGTTGGGTGCGACCCTCCACCCCCACCCCGGCACAACCCCTACCGACTGCATTATAACAAAATGTTGAAAATCGCAAGTTTGAAACAAAAACAACAAGATGTGTTTGTGAAACACTGATGCCCCCGTATGGCAACTTATGCGAAGGTTAACTTTCTCAAATATAAATCAAATACGTTGGTACGAAAGGTAAGGTCTAGTCTCGAAGAATATACCTGTGAAACATGAAAGCCCTAGCTGCAACCATTGAAAAGAAGTGGAAAAGGTTAAAGTTTTTCAAAAGTGAGTCAAACATCAAGGTCATAGTGAAACAGTCAAAATTAATGGTGCCCAAGAAAAGGACTTCTCACAAGAATTACACATGTGAAAAATGAAAACTCTAGAACCAACCATTCAAAAGTTATGGTCAAGGTTAACATTTTTCAAAAGTAGATCAAACTCCAAGGTCAAACTTGTTGGTATCCAAAGTAAGGTCTTGTCACAAGGATTACATGTGTGAAGTATGAAAGACCTTGCACCTACTATTCAAAAGTAATGTCAAGGATAAGATTTTAAAAAGTAAATCAAACTCCAAGGTCAAGGTCAAACGGTAAAAGTTCTTGGTATCAAAAGGAAGGTCTTATCACAAGGATTACATATATGAAGTATGGAAGCCCTAGCACAAACTGTTCAAAAGTTATGGCCAAGGTTAATGTTGGGTAAAATTTTGCAAAACTGGGTCAAACTTCGAGGTCAAGGGCAAATATGATGGTACCAAAAGAAAGGTCTTGTCACAAGGAATACACATGTGAAATATAAAAGCCATAGCTCTAACAAATCAAAAGATATGGGCAAGGTTAAAGTTTTTTGCGGACAAACAGACAGCTAGACAGACGGACGGACAGGACAAAAACTATATGCCCCCGAATCTTCGATTACGGTGGCATAAAAACATAATATTTTTAACTGAATTATTTATCTGTAAAAAGTAATGCTACTTTATTTTTATGCCCCCGTATCGAAGATTCGGGGTATATAGTTTTTGCCCTGTCCGTCCGTCCGTCTGTCTGTCTGTCTGTTTATTTGTCTGCTTGTCTGTTTGTCCGCAAAAACTTTAACATTGCCCATAACTTTTGATTGGTTGGAGCTATGGCTTTCATATTTCACATGTGTATTCCTTGTGACAAGACCGTTCTTTGGGTACCACCATATTTGACCTTTTGACCTTGGAGTTTGACCCAGTTTTGCAAAATTTTACCCAACTTTAACCTTGGCCATAAATTTTGAACAATTGGTGTTAGGGCTTCTATACTTCACATGTGTAATCCTTGTGACAAGACCTTTCTTTGGATACCAACAAACTTGACCCTTTGACCTTGTCCTAGGAGTATAACCTACTTTTGAAAAACTTTAACATTGGCCATAACTTTTGAACGTTTGGTGCTAAGGCTTTCATACTTCACATATGTAATCCTTGTGACAAGACCTTCCTTTGGATACCAACAACTTTGACCCTATGACCTTGACCTTGGAGATTGACCTACTTTTGGAAAACTTTGACCTTGGCCATAACTTTTGAACCGTTGCAGCTAGGGCTTTCATACTTCTCATATGTTATCCTTGTGACAAGACCTTTCTTTGGATACCAACAACTTTGACCCTTTGATCTTGACCTTGGAGTTTGACCTACTTTTGAAAAACTTTAAAGTTGACCATAACTTTTGAACGGTTAGTGCTAAGGCTTTCATACTTCACATATGTAATCCTTGTGATAAGACCTTCCTTTGGATACCAACAACTTTGACCGTTTGACCTTGACCTTGGAGTTTGACCTACTTTTGGAAAACTTTAACCTTGGCCATATCTATTGAACCGTTGGTGCTAGGGCTTTCATACTTCACATATATAATCCTTGTCACAAGATCTTCCTTTGGATACCAACAATTGTAATCAATTGACCTTGACCTTGGAGTTTGACCTTCTTTTGAAAAACTTAAACCTTGGTCATAACTTTTGAACGATTGGTGCTTCAACATTCATATTTTACACATTTTATTTAATTCATATTTTACAAGAAATATACAGATTTCTTCTGAGAAGGCCTTTCCTTAGGCACCATTAACTTTGACCATTTGACCTTGACCTGGATGTTTGACTTACTTTTTAAAAAACTTTAACCTTTTTCATATCTATTCAATGGTTGGTGCCAGAGCTCTCATATTTCACAGGTATATTCCTCGGCACAAGACCTTCCTTTGGGTACTAACTATTTGATTTGCATTTGAGAAATTTTAACCTTTGCTATAAGTTGCCATACGGGGGCATCAGTGTTTCACAAACACATCTTGTTTATTTTATTTATTTGTTTATTTTTTGTTCGTTTGTTTGTTTTGTTTTGTTTTTTTTTATGCCCCCGTATCGAAGATTTGGGGGTATATAGATTTTGCCCTGTCCGTCCGTCTGTTTAGCTGTCTGTCTGTCTGTTTGTTCGCAAAAACTTTAACATTGCCCATAACTTTTGATTGGTTGGAGCTATGGCTTTCATATTTCACATGTGTATTCTTTGTGACAAGACCTTTCTTTGGGTACCACCATATTTGAGCTTTTGACCCTGAACGTGGAGTTTGACCCAGCTTTGCAAAATTTTACCAAACTTTAACCTTTGCCTTAACGTTTTAATAGTTGGTGCTAGGGCTTTCTTACTTCTCATGTGTAATCCTTGTGACAAGACCTTTCTTTGGATACCAACAACTTTAACCTTTTCACTTTGACCTAGGAGTTTGACTTACTTTTGAAAACTTTAACCTTGGCCATAACTTTTGAACGGTTGGTGCTAGGGCTTTCATACTTCACATGTGTAAACCTTGTGACAAGGCCTTTCTTTGGATACCAACAACTTTGACCCTTTGACCTTGACCTTGGAGTTTGACCTACTTTTGGAAAACTTTACCATTGGCCATAACTTTTTGGACGGTTGGTGCTAGGGCTTTCAAACTTCACATATGTAATCCTTGTGACAAGACCTTTTTTGGATACCAACAACTTTGACGTTTTGACCTTGACCTACTTTCGAAAAACTTTAACCTTGGACATAACTTTTGAATGGTTTGTGCTAGGGCTTTCATACTACACATGTAATCCTTGTGACAAGACCTTCCTTTTGATACCAACCACCTTGACCATTTGACCTTGGAGTTTGACCTACTTTCGAAAAACTTTAACCTTGGCCATAGCTTTTGTATGGTTGGAAGTAGGGCTTTTATACTTCATATATGCAATCCTTGTGACAAGACCTTCCTTTGGATACCAACAACTTTGACCTTGACCTTGGAGTTTGACCTATTTTTGAAAATCTTTAATCTTTGCCATACCTTTTAAACATTTGGTGCTACGGCTTTCATACTTCACATGTGCATTCCTTGGGACAAGACTTTCCTTTGGATACCAACAATTTTGGCATTGACCTTGACCTTGGAGTTTGACCTACTCTTTTAAAAACTTTAACCTTGGCCATAACATGTTAACGTTTGGTTCTAGGGCTTTCACATTTCACGAACATGTGTTTCACTTTTGACAAAACCTTCCTTTGGAGCCCCATTTGACCTTGACCTTGACGTTTTACTTACTTTTAAAAAAACTTTAATCTTCGCCATAACTTTTCAACAGTTGGAGCTAGGGCTTTCAATTTCACAGATATATTCCTCGAGACAATACCTTTCTTTGGCCTATGGATACCAACATTTTTAATCTCTTGACTTGGATTTTGACTTGCATTTGAGAAACTTTAACCTTCGCCATAAGCTGCCATACGGGGGCATTAGTGTTTCACAAACACATCTTGTTCAGTTTGTAATCAATTCAAAATTAATACAAGCTCGCCTGCCACAGAACACATCTTCAGTGCAACAAAATATCATTTTAAGATACAGATGTATATTAAAATGATATTTTGTTTTATTGAAAATGTGTTCTAAGGCAGGCGAGCTTTCATTAATTTTGAATTGATTGCAACTTGAACAATTAATACAGTAAAATAGTTCTAACGATGCGCCGATCTATTTTTTAAAACTGAAATATGTATGGTACGATAGTTCTTCTCTTCTTTGGTGGAATAAGCGAAAGTTCTGTGCTGAGATTACTGTAATAGCAATCATAATTGGACATCTTGCAAGTCAATCATATGCACTACTGCCCCAGTCCCTAGCTGGAAGTAATATATTAAATTTCTATGTAAGGCCATTCCAAGTTTTTTCTCTGTTTAGCGTACACCCATCTTTCAAAAACCTACTCTACCTAATCGCAAAAAACACACAAACCAAAAAATAAAACACAGACTTTATAGTCATAAAAATGACGTCACTCAAAGGATTTGATTTCATTAATCTACTTTTCTCGTAGAAAAAAAAACATTCTTCAGCAAAATCAAGGTATTCAATGCTTACAATATTCCTAATGTGATTATCGTATATAAATATTTTAAGAAAATGACAGAATTCAGTGATTTTGACCAGAATATTCAATTTGAGGACTCATGATTATGTTTGTTTTATGTGATATGGGGTGTCCAAAATCAAGGCGCACGCGGACGCTAAACATAGAAAAAAAACTTCGAATGGCCTAAAGTAACGAAAAAACAAGATGTGTGCGAAACACTGATGCCCCCGTATTGTAGCTAAGGGCGAAGGTTAAAGTTTCTCAAATGCAAGTCAAACTCCAGGTCAAATGTTGGTACCCAAAGAAGGTCTTGTCTCGAGGAATATACTTGTGAAATATAAAAGCCAACACCAACCGTTGAAAAGTTATGGCGAAGTAAGTAAAACATCAAGGTCAAGGTCAAATGGTGCTCAAGGGAAATTCTTGTCACAAGTGATACACATGTACGTGAAATGTGAAAGTCCTGGAACCAAATGCTTAAATAATATGGCCAAGGTTAAAGTTTTTTAAAGTAGCTCAAACTCCAATGTCAAGGTCAATGGGCCAAAATAGTTGATATCCAAAGGAAGGTCTTGTCACAAGGAATACACATGTGAAGTGTGAAAGCCTAGCACCAATTGTTCAAAAGTTATGACCAAGGTTAAAGTTTTTCAAAAGTAGGTCATACTCCAAGGTTAAGGTATCTAGCTATCTAGCGAAAATAAGTTGTCGCGAAAATTTGGTGATCTACAGAAATGAAATTTGGTATACAGATTTACCATAAAAATATCTATTATATAATGACCTTAGAAAATAAGTTGTCGCGAAAATTTGGTGATCTACAGAAATGATATACAGATTTACCATAAAAATATCTATTATTCCCGATCATGACAAGGAGCACACGTCGGGTGTGACCTGTCGGCAGGGGATACTCACTCCTCCATGGCACCTGATCCCACCTCTTATGTTCTGGAGGTTCGTGTTTGCTCTGCTCCTATTTTGTATTGTTTAATGGACTTTTGAGCTTGAATACTGTTCGTTATCTCCATATATTTCATTTTAACCACCGAACTGTATCTCTGCTGGTGGACAGTCTGTCCCCGAGGATACTTGTCGTTCGGTACCTATTCATGAATGAGTACACAGAATAACGAAATGATACTGGCAGACGCGTCGCCCAGTATAAAAAGGCGTCACTCTTTTGAGTCTATAAGGGACACAGACTCAAGGAGTTCATTCGGTGCCTCTCGAATAATCCTCAGGGATATTAAACATATGTCATATGTACAGTCTTCAGATTCCCAGTTTTGATATAAATCCAACAGTTCATACAAAAAATTGAAAGAATGTAAAGTTTCAATTAGAGATACATGTATATTTGAAGATTCCTTTTCCGATCTCATGTCTTCTATTTCAAAATGTTCTGCGAAAAACTGTAAAACCTGTGACATTTTGATAACTAACACTTCTTTCACCAGTAATCTTACTGGACAGAGCTTCTATACCAAAACTTGGGAAAATCTGAACTGCAAATCTTCTAATGTTGTCTACGGAATAGAATGTAATCTTTATGGACTTGTTTATGTTGGTGAAACCAAGGGATCACTTCATAAAAGAATATCAGGCCATAGATTTCATATAAATAATGGGGGTCAGCAGCTTTTTTACAAGCATTTTAATATACCTGATCATTCTATTTTGTCAATGAAAGTTAGAATTCTAGAAAAGATTTACCAACACACAAACAGTCCATCAATGAGTACACCTTTCCGTAGACAACGAGAAGAATTTTGGATTAGAAAACAGGGGCGTAGTCTGACTTTAAATTCTAGTGAGGCAAAACCATAGGGACAGGGGGTAAGGGGGCCGCCTTAGGCCCCAAGCAGGTCCAGGGCAGAGCCATGGTGGGGAGGGGGGGTAAAGGGGAAGCACCCCACACCCCTCCGGACAGAAAATGGATTTGGGGGTTTTAGAATGCAAATATCAGACTTGTCTTGCACAGAATTTTAGTTAATTTTACAGGTTTCATAGCGCGGAAATGATATCACATATTATTAAAGTATTTAAAGGAGCATCGTCAGAAACCCACGAGGTAAGTAAGAGAAGCTAGACCGACCACGGGTTTCCGACGATGGTAAAAGAGTTACTAAATATGTTTACCATGGTTTACTAAAACTTGTAACACATTTTAAGATGAATATTTTATTTAACTTTGTTTTTATTTAGTGAAAACTATAATTGTCAAACATTTATCAGTTTTTAATATTTTCCAATCATTACCTACATGGAGTTTTCAGTAATGGAGGTAGAGCCCGAACCTTGATGATATGAACGTACATGTACATTATAGAATTGCTTTAATTATAATTTTTGCAAGATATTTTCTGCAGTGTATCATTAACTATGGAAGGGAGTGATGGTGGTTAAAAATCTAGTGAGGCAGTTGCCTCATTGCCACAATGGAAGCTACGCCCCTGGAAAACTAGGGACGGCCTTTCCCTGAGGATGTAATGATAATGTCGATAGTGTTGGAAATCTTTCCAGTCCACAGTGTAACAATGTAAATGTGATGGGACTTTTTAACCATACACAGAGACGTAAGCGTAGTCATGGGCATCGGTCTTACAATAAACCTTTAATACACGATGTCTCTTTTGATTCATTACTACCTTACGTAAACATGGTAAATCAACAGTTAGGTCTACATCATATTCGCACCAAACTCTACTCTGTCCCTTTGAAACTTTTAAAAAGTCTTCTTGAAAAGGTCAAGGAAAGCCCATTGTTTGATTCCTCGACACCAGAATATAGGCTCGGATCTGTGATTATTATTATTTCAAATCACAGACTTTTTAAACCCCCACGTTTTACTGAAGAAAATGCAGCTAAAACAATCCGTTTTTTCCTTAAACTTCAATATGCCAACAAAGGAATTGACGCAGTTAATATGAGTAATATTCTTAGTCACAAAAGGGTCCAGTCTTGTATTCCGCCATATTTCAAGATACAGACAACACCTTGTATTTCCTACAAATATACATCGACTATAGCTTCCAAACTTTTTAATTACAAGAAAACTTTACAGGGCCTGGATATCGAATATCTGAAACATAATCCTCCATCGTGTTCATGTTCTTCTTCACCCTATAACTATAGTCCTGCTGGACACGTTATTACTGGTGACGTGAATTTAGTTAACAAGCATTCTGAGAGTATTGCATTAGCAATACTAGTCCCCTACCGGCAAGTGTAATCTGGTTCCGTTCCCGTTAAGAATTGAAAATGCCATAATTCCGTCAAAAATTAATGAAGCGGGATGAAATGCAAACTTGATCTATAACTAATCAAGGTAAAGCCACATACCTAAAATCAGCTCAATATCTACAAGCATTTAGAAGAAAATTGCGGAAAACCCGTAAAAATTGAAAAGCCGTAATTCCGTCAAAAATCAATGAAGCGGAACGAAATGCAAACTTGATCTGTAACTCATCAAGATACACTCACATACCAAAAATCAGCTCAATATCTGCAAGTGTTTAGGAAATCAAAGTACTGTGAGTACTGATAGACGGTGGCATGAATGATTCTGTTTGTTTGTTTGTTTTAATTAAAACGTCCCTCTCGGGAATTTTTCACTCATAATGAGACGCCACCATTGCCATTAGTGGACTGCAAATTTTATATCTATACTCAGCACTCAGGGCCATTGTGCAGTGAGGGATCTGGCCAGCACTTACTGCGACACGGGACGTCAGTTTAACGGTCTCATCCGAAGGATCGGTCTCCACGTCCCGCAGTGGGATTCGAACCCGCGACTTAAGGATCGACTCCTTACTCCATGACTCTAGAGCAAACGCTCTAATTACTGGCCACTGGCATGAATGAATTAAATTGAATTAAATGATATGAGAATCTGTAAAATGATATGGAAATTATGAAAGTTTGCAATTCTTCACAATACATGTATTTGATGAGTTATTTTATATTTGTGTCAGTATGATGAGGACATGTATTACTGGTAATTGAAGTTGTTAAACAATTTATTGCATGAAATTTTCTACATTTATTTAGTTTTATTATAAAATAATGTTTGAAGAAAAAAAATGCGCTGAAATGCCAGAAACGAAAGCTTGATCATTTCAATCTTTTTTTCCCATTAATTAATCCTTAAAACAATTCATTTTACCTTAAATGTTGAATTAAGGGAATCAAAGGTTCAAATATATTCATGTGGTGACCGAACATATTTATTTTAAGATAGCTTTCTATACATGCAGGCGCTCTTCCAAGTTAGATGTGCATTTTTTTTTAGCAGAAATGTGTTTGAGATATTTGAGGAACAATTATTAAACCTATTGTGAGTTGCAGATATGAGCGAGTATCAGTAAATTCCGAATTCATTGTACCTTCTTTGCATAATTTGAAAATAATCTTATCAGCATGCATTTCAGTGATATCAAGTATCAAATGAAAAAGTTAAATTTTACAACAAAAAGTGTCATGAAATCGTGGTGTTTTGAAGTGACAAATTGTGATTTTATAGTTTAAAATCTTATACTCAGTGGTTAATTATCAAATTTTGCTAATCTGGAGTAAAATTGAACTCACAATATTTTTTTAAACAAAAACTAACTTTTCTTAAAATATATGGTAAAAAGGGAAATGATGAATCACTTTTGGCGTTGTACTGTAGATTGTGCGACATAAATCATATGCTGAAAGATAATGAAATAGACTTTATTTTTGGATCCCCATTTTTGCCAAATTTCCAGTAATTTACTTATTTCAATAAGGTTGAAAGACTTCAAGAATTGTGTAGTAGTTTTACCTTTTTGTTTGATATATATATCCCGAATTCTCATTGGTTGTCCCAAAATAAAATCGATCAAGGTCAGTAAACATGGCGGATAAATTTAAGTTGTGATGTTATATTTTGGATCAATTCATGTCTTGCATAACTACATTTTATGAGTTCAGGTAAGACATGTTAATAAAATACCCACTTACTGATAATTTGAGCCGAAATCTGTGCGCTAGTGAATCACTCCCGCACTTGCACGATTACGGAGATCCTAAGGAGTTGTAGCCCCCCCCCCTCCCCAAAAAAAATCGGAGAGGGCTACATTATTGCAGCTAATATATATACTGTTCGAAAAGAAAAAAAACAGAATAACAAAATATCTTTCACCCTCTATTTCTCTTAATATCTTAATATGCACTGACCCCGCTAGTCATTGCGTAATACGAAGTTTTGAAAACACATGTAGGAGAAGACTGACCTAAATTAAGCCATTTGAATTCGCAAGAAAATCCTAATATTTCATGTACATGTATTTGTGTAGCTTTTTTCTTTCACTTTTTAAAGGGTAAATTTTACTCGAGGAAGGATAGAATTTTCAAATACAAATGAAATATATGGGTAACTTTTGTTCGTCACAGTCTTATAATTATAGCTTTGATAAATAAGCATCCTTTCAGTAGTTTTTGTGTCCGAGATAATTAGGCAATGACTTTTGTTTTTAGATAGAACCGTAATAAACTTTGCAAAATGGCATCGTATCTGCCTTCAACAAGTCTCTTTTATGTAAACTTTAAGAGGACGTGATTTTTTTTTTCCATTCCGAAAATATATCTTTTTCTAATATACTATCGTCAATAGATAGTAGAAATTCAAATAATCAAAATACACCGTAAAATTTCAATAAACTGTATTGGTTTAACAATAATTATTTTATTTCCTAAGATGGGAAGGTGTAATGTGAAACCATTATCCATAAATATTTTCCCCCAGATTTTTTTTTTTTACTTTTTATAAATTCTATTGAAATTTAACATTTACACAACGTTAAAAAGGCCGTGTGTACGAACTGACTTTTTTGCATTTGTTTCATGTTCAGCAAACGTTATGTACGAATTGACTTCTGTGGTTTGCATACGAATTGACTCCTTATATACGAATCAGTTTTTGTACGAATTAACATTAAGTCGGCGTAATTTAATGAATATTCATGAGGCGAGAAATATTATAACGGCAAATATAAGGAATTAAACTTTACGCCCATCAACAAAATGTCATTGAAAGAACTTGAGAACCATGTACATTTTATTTTCGAACATCGAAACGACCCCACTTTCATTATTTAGTCTCTGCAAAAATCGCCGCTAGGGTCCCCGTGATTTTACACTGTTGTTTATTCATAGCCCAGACCAGCAGCAATAGCCTGTGGCTATAAATAGCCACCGTCTAAAAAGTGCGGAAAACCAAGAGGGACAGACTGACAGACAGACAGAGGGACAGCTAGACGGACAGACGGACGGACAGACTCAGAGGAAACCTATAGTCCCCTCCGGTTTCACCGGTAGGGGACTAATAATGAGGACCTTAGATCATTAATTTTAAAAGGTACTAAATATAGGGAACCCCGATCCTTCAACTGGCGTCGAAATTTCATAAATATTAAGGATTCTGTAGAGGATTACACCAGGCGATGGGCCAGACATGAAAAAAGAAGACCTTGACACTTTGTCAGAATGGATTAAATGTATCAGATGTATGTTAAAATCGCGCATTAAAAGATTGAGGGGCAATATGAGAACCATCTATCCTTCTGTATTCAATAATCCAGAAGTGAAAAAAAGAATTAGATAGATTACATGATCAGTAGACGTACGTACTGGTCCCTGCTGACAAAGCAGGTAACAACATTGTCTTTGTTTGTAAGGCTCATTATATTAAATGTTTTTTAGAGGAACTTGGATTTAATTCTACAAGTGGTAATCCAACTTATACTCATAGTTCCCTTTCTAAGGAAGAAATTCTTCAAAATCATAAGTCAGTTTTGAATATTTTTAATATTCCAAACAACCAAAATGAATTTGAATTACCATATCTATATTGGATTCCGAAACTTCATAAAAATCCTTACAAACAAAGATACATAGCGGGTTCCAGTAAATGTTCAACCAAGCCCCTTTCTTTACTCCTCACTAAGATATTAACAGTAGTGAAGCAGAAACTTCAAGATTACTGTGCAACAATATATTCGAGAAGTGGTGTAAATCAGATGTGGATACTTAAAAATTCCAAGGAACTTTTGGAAAATTTGAAATCACAAGAATTTACCAAAATCAACATCTTAAACACTTATGACTTTTCAACTTTATACACAACCATTCCCCATGATGAATTTAAGTCCAGGCTTTTTAATATCATTGACATCTGCTTTTTCAATAAAAATGGAACTCGTAAATTTACTTACCTTGTCATTGGTCATTTGCAAAATTATTTTGTTAAGAAACATTCTGATTGTACACACAAGTACTCTGAAGTTGACATTAGAAAGATGCTCGAGTTTCTGATTGACAATATCTACGTGGTTTTTTGAGACCAGGTCTTCCAACAATCTATTGGAATTCAAATGGGTACCAATTGCGCCCCGTTATTAGCAGACCTTTTTTTGTATTCATATGAAGCAGAATTTGTCCAAAATCTTATACGTGAAAAGAAGACAGGCCTTTAACTCGACATTTAGATGTATCGACGACGTATTGTCAATTAACAATGGTTATTTCCATTCTTATGTCGATACGATATATCCTGGGGAGCTTGAGATAAAAGATACCACAGAGTCTGACACATCTGTTTCATATTTGGATATCTTACTTGAAAAAGACGTTAATGGTAATCTAACAACCAAGCTTTATGGTAAACTTTTCAATCGTCAACTCCCCTTACTTATGCAGCAATATACCTTCATCACCTGCATACGGGGTTTATATCTCTCAGTTAATTCGATACGCAAGAGCATGCTCTACGTATGTACAATTTCTAAAACGAGGTAAATTGTTAACAAACAAGTTGATGAAACAAGAATATCAGCAGTCTTGTTTAAAGTCATCATTTCGTAAGTTCTATGGTCGATACAATGACCTTGTCAGCAAATACAATTTCTCATTGAGTCAAATACTGACTGACGTTTTTCATACCAATTGTTAGGCCATTATTTACACACTGAATTGTCGACGGATTTTTCCGTTATTTCCCGATCATGACAGGGAGCACACGTCGGGTGTGACCGGACGGCAGGAGATGCTCACTCCTCCATGGCACCTGATCCGACCTCTGATGTTTTGGAGGTCCGTGTTTGCTCTGCTCCTATCTTGTATTGTTTAATGGACTTTTGAGCTTGAATACTGTTCGTTTTCTCCATATATTTCATCTAGGTCAAGTTCTATTTTGGGTGCGATCGAGCAATTTTTGACAGCGTTAATTCCCTTGGACTTTGAAAAATTCTAGAGAGAGAGAGAGAGAGAGAGAGCAGCAGCATTTCCTGTTAAACAGATTAATAATCTGAAATTTATCATGTTTCATTCAAAATTAATAAAAAGGAGGGACAGCACCCAATGCACCCCTCCATATAATGCCAATTATTCCTAAGAAAATGTTACTCTTGTATTCCATGGGCTTCTTAACTAAAAATATCGCTCGGTCCTCCTACAACAAGTCTTTGATCCACCTCTGTGAGAGATATTTTTCTTGAAATGCACTAGTCTAGCCTGACCGGTGATTGGCCCGACCGATATTTACTTGCCTGACCTCACGTGCCATCTCACTTGACTGCTTGTTTGCAAACAAACTTGTATAGGGTCCTCTGTAAATGGCGGATTCAGGATTTCCAGTTAAAGGGGGTGGGGTGGGGCAAGGGAAGTGTGAGCCACAACGCACACCAGTCAAAATACATTATATGAGAAAATGAATATTTGTAGATAAATGTAACATTAGTTCGTTACATATACGGTTCAGGCCCTAGAACACGGGGGGGGGGGGGCACTATTTTCTCAGTATAGCATTCTGCTATAGTTTTTTTTTTGGCATGTCAGATTTTTTGGCGAGGTCCCCCCCCCTTTTTTTTAAACCGTTGCTACGTACGGGTCTGTGGTCCGCACTTTGCGTCCAAAATACAAATCTAAAACGTTAGATGTCACAAAAAATAGATCTCTAAACAGATTTCATGCAAAAAAAAAAAAAAAAAAAACAAGCTCGTATGTACATCGAGTTTCATCAGTTCATTATTTAATGTTATATACTATATAACATTAAGTTTTTGATAAAAATATGTACTTTGAAATAAGAAAAAAACACACTTCCGAGTAACCGAGTACCATTTTTAGTATTCGATACTCGGACGTTCGATCGAGTACCCGGTTAACCGGGTACTCTTTGACATCCCTATTATATAGGTATGTGGACATTCAAGGTCTTGCGATAATATTTTTTTTTCATATTGAATTCTTTTAATTGACATAATGTCCGTGTATTATATTATCTCGTTGTACGTGAGGACATTTTTTTCGTCAGTGGGGGTAATTTTTTTAACATTTATTTACCATGTTTTTTAACATCAATCTCTCTATTGCTAAACTTTGCAGAATAACAGACCATATCACTTTAATAAATTATTTAAAAAAAAAAACAAAAACAAAACAAAAAACCAAACACACAAACAAACACGTACACGCACAGTTGAAATCGTTTCACTGATATATTCCGTAAATTCTATATTCCATTGTGACTGTTATTTATTAATCAAAAGACTTTTACTGAATTTTTCCTCTCTTTTCGTCTGACCTCTGAATGGCCGACCGATAAGCAGATCGCACGTGTCACTTCACACACGTGACTGATTGTTATACACACTTAGCTAACTTCGTTAACCTCCCAATTTGTAATATGCACGCATTGGATGGAACATTTATTAACATTATTTCTTTCTTCATGTAAAAAGAGTCAAGACACTCCTCAAACTTTTTAATCTTGAAACAAGATTGTGATTTTCGAAATTTACAGCTTCCCTTTTTTTTTTCAGGACCGCATTTTTACAGTGTACAATATTTAAAAATATATATATATTAACTTAATTAATAAAATATTGGCCGTGGTGTTCCAAAAACATGTTGGAATTGATTTGTTTGCTTTTGAAATATTTTAACTTTTAACAGTTAATATCTAATAACCATGCAAGCATGCACTTAATAAAAGTATTTGAAACGTAGATCTTTTTTCAGTCTGGGAGAGAGGGGCACCCCCCCCCCCAAAAAAACTTTTACACCCAAGCACACACATACACAAACAGAAAGGGGGGGGGTTCCCTCCCCAATACTTTCGGTGCTTCTTATTGAAATCAAAATTATAGCCTGAACAGGTAGTACTTATATAGAGAAAATAAATAAATGCAACGTTGTTAAAATAAATTAACACGATGATTCTTTTAGAAATATATTTTTCCTGTCAGTGACATTGGATTCCTTTCTTTGTATAGTAGATTTTTTTAACACAGCGGGAGCAAGCTAGCTCACGCCTTTCACCTCTTTTTCTTTCTCCCCCCCTTTTTTTAAATCAATTTTTTTTTCATTTATTTTTTTATGGAGACTGAAATTATTTTTTAACTAGGCCTAATTAACATTAAGTAGAGGTCGATCGACGAAGGAGCAAATCCATGAGTGAAGGGACCATGCTCCCCCACACCCCGTCCCCATACATCATACCTTGATTACTTAATATTAATTTAAAAACAATTCATTAACATTTTCTGTTTGTAAATAAACCCAACGTCGGGGAAAAATTCCCAAGGTCAAAGATCCATGTGCTCGTCTATTTTAATACATCCAATGGGATGAATGAAGAGAAGGATCCAAGCAATATCATTGGTCTAAAAGTAGGGCGATCATGTTTCCATCTCGTGCTCGAAAATTTCACGAAGAGTATGCTTGTTTCGAATAGTGCATGTAACGAAGATAGTCGTGTTTCTGGAAGCTCTTAGAAATGGCATCAGACAGAGGAATATTTGTACATTTAATTGCTGGGGGGTAAGTTTTTAATATATTTCGGATATAATTTATGTTTGAAGTGATTTTATGCACGAAATGGTCATTTTGTCGTATGAAACATGCATGTAAACAATAGATTTTAAAACAACTTTCCCAGATAAATTATGCAAAATGCAGTGAAATCAAGCATTGTTTACCATGTTTATAATGTTTTTTAAACGAAATTTTTAGGCCCTAAATCCTGTATGAATTTTCTGCACGTGCGTGTAGAACTAAAGGTCGTTCAATGACCCATATTTCATAGTAAACTGTGTGTAATTCATCTGGTTTTCTGTTATACTTATAGATCTAGAAAGTTATCAAACTAATTGGGTAAAAATTTTAAAACTAGGCGTACTACAAAGAAATTTTATCCACGACAGTCACTGTAATTTCATAACATTTTCAGATTACATCATGATATGCTCTGTGATCAGGAACTATTCTCACAAGATAGGATAATGTTTTTACCTTGTACTTAAAAATAATAAATAAACGTTAAATGCAGTGTTTTTTTAAATGCAGAATTGCAAACATGCTGTGCATTCACACCAAACACTTGCATAATCTGAATTATGCCTCCAGCTAATTTGTCACTGTAAACATTAAACACTTAACAGAATATCAGAAGAAGAAATATTGTCCTCTTGTTTTCAGATGATAATTAAATATGAATATTCCAGTAAGATTTTTGTTAAAAACAACAGACAGAATTTAAAGTGTGTCATTAGTCATTAGATCAGTGACCCAATTACCAATGTCACAGTCTGTCTGCATGATTACGTGGTTATAGATGTTAGATGAATTATTCCAGATAGTCACAAATAAAATTAGTAACTAATTTACAAACATTTTTAACAAATTATTTAATTTCAAAGAATAGGATTGATGATTAACTTCTTAATGTCAACTGTAAACATTTGTAATTTGCATTTAAAGTATTTTTTTGAAAGTCAATCAACATGCAGATAAATTGTAGAGGTAGCATGATTTCACTTCTCAGGTATAAGTTTCTTAATTAAAATATTTTTTGATGAATTTAAATGTCAGTAGTGAATAATTGATAATGAGTTGTTGACTGGCTTAAACTGGTTTGAGTTGGAAAACACCTGAATAACCATATGAAGAGTTATGCAAGAAATGTATGGCTTTGAAATTTTAATTTAAATTTCAAAAAATGGAGGAAAGTAATTGAATTAAAGATTTTATCACATATAAATTGAAATTTGATTATTATTTAAAAAATTTTTTTTTTCAGTGCTGGAGGTACAGCTGGTGCAGTGGCGACTTGTCCACTTGAAGTGGTCAAGACCCGCTTACAGTCATCCCTGGGAACGTCACTGACTGCATCTCACCCCGCCTTTCGTCCTTCACACAATACCGTGCTGGCCGCGCATGCAGCTGGTATCCACACCAGTCAGGGGGCTGTATTCCCTCTGATGAGATCACCAACAGGGAGTCTAAGATATTGTCTGGCGTAAGTAATGCACTAGGTTAAATGGTGCATAAACAGTAATTTAAAGCAGGTCCACTCTATAAATATATTAATCTGGATTAACGTAACTTGACCATTGCTTACGGTAAATGGAATACACATTGCTATGAATTAAATGTACTGTTATTGTTAAGATTAACTCGTCTTAGCTTGGATTAATATGATTCCCTCGTGTACTAATTTTTTCAAGCCATCACGAAGCTGTGAATTATTTTGACAGAATAAATCATGAACTAAACATACTTGATTCCATTATAATTATAAAATAAAACAAGTTAGTTATATGCACATTTTGGAAATTGCTAGAAATCTTTTTTTCATTACAGACATATCCTGGAAACAGAGGGTGTTCAAGGTCTCTTTAAGGGTTTAGGACCGAATCTCGTCGGAGTAGCCCCCTCCAGGTAAAACACTGTTGGAGATCTATTTTAAATTGAGAAAGAAACTGTAGCCACATATGCCAGTGGCTTTTTTAATTGTAATGGAGTGAAAATGTGCAGTATTTTTCTAGTTTTATAATTTTGGATACACCTTTCACTGATTATAATAGGCACTATCAATAAGTTGATTTTGGAAGGGTTTTCTGAATAAGACATTAATTTTCACAAGTTTGAAAATCAAATCACAAACACTTAATGGCTTTGACGTCCTTTAGTTGGTTTGTAAAGTTCATATAAGAGTTGTTTTATAACCTATTCATTTAGGCAAGACTTGTACGTCAATAGATCAACATTAAATTTGTTGGCCCCAGGCATTAACAAAAAGACATTAACTGGGGTTGAATAACATTAAAAATTACAGGAGAAGCGTGATGAACCTTTATTCAAAAAAAAAAAATTAAATAAAGAAGACAATATAAGTATAGAGCATGTAGGCTACAAAAGTAATATACATGATTATTAATTAGATAATACTCTAGAAATTTACCATGTTTGGAGTATGGATCAATTAAACAAGATGGAATTCTTTAACATGTCTCAAGTATCTGTTCACCTTGTGTACCTTGTTTAACGTGCAAATCAATCAAGCAGAACAATATAAACAATACAGAATATGCAGACTTTGGCAGTGTGCCAGGTCATATTTGGCATGACAGATCACGGTAATTTTCCCAGTGCCTATTTAAAACTTCGTGTAATAGAGGAACTACCTGCCAAGTAATTACAAAGATTTCCCACAACAATAACAAAGAACTTGTAATATTGATGGAATATTTTTAAAAAAAAAAAGAACTTTGCACACAGATAACATGGCAGCATACTGGTAGCTATACTTAATAAATACCTGGTGTGGTTGACCCACATTTAAGAATAACTTGCAATTCAATTGGGGAATTTCAAATTGAAAAAAATGGTGGAATGGGAAAATAATGATGACTGATATTTTTTTTTTCTGTAAAATAGAGACCATCAGATTGTAGATGTATCTTACACTCAGTTACATATAATCTGAATTCTGTAAAAATTAAGGCACTTGCCCTTATGTTTGGAAAACAGTTAAATTTCAATGTGGATTAGGTCCTTTTACCGGACCAGCATGCACAGATATTAAGCCCTGATGATTTGATATAAATAAATCAAATAATTTCAATTTCTCATAACATAGTGAAAATGTTCACTGTACAAAGCATCCTGATCATGCCATCTTGTGTCTTTCAGGGCCATTTACTTCTTTTCCTATGCCAACATGAAGACCTTTCTCAACTCAAGGCTAACCCCTGATACACCAATCGTTCATTTCTTCTCGGCACTAACTGCAGGTAATTTTATGTGATTTATTTATTTAATAGATCTATACATTTTAAGTTTTTGTGAGTGGCTTGGGCACGCTAAACTTATTGCAGTTAAGGACCCAATCATCATCGTTGGCCAAGAAGAATTGACATCATTTGGTAGGAGATAGTTTCCAATGTTGTATGTAAGGGCAGGATCGTTTAACTCTTAAAATTCCTATATCAAGCATTTTTGTTCCAAAATTACAAAAAATCACAACATTAAACATGTTACTTTATTGTTTTCATGAAGCACATGTGAAGGAACTAATGCAACTTTCCTAAAATCTATATATAGTGAAAATACTGATCATTAAGATGACCCCATAAAATATGGCACAACTTAATGAATGCATTTTGCCTTTGTATATTTTGTGTTAAATTCAACACCAAGTCAAATAATTCAGTGTTTCTTTTATAAGCATCAAATTTTTAAGTTAAAAAAACTGAATTTACTAACTCTGCCATCAAAATCATCAGTTACCAAATATTACATCTGAATCCTGACTTGTTTCCCTTGTCATATTTTGTGGTCAGCTGTGTACTTGCCATTGTTCCTTTGTGAGACCGCAAATACCAACAGTTCTTATGAAATGCAATCTCTATATAACTAAATCAAAAATTACAAAGTTTGACAGTACGTGTCACATTTAACAATGGCAAACAACAGTTTTGAAGCACACCCTTGTAAGACTTGAACTTCACAATAAAATCTGAAGGGGAATTTTTTTTAACAAGGAGAATATATGTAAATTCATGTTAATGTTTTCGTGGCAGCAAATCCTAAACATAAGTTTTTTCAGATGGATGCTGCAGCTTTCAATAGAGAAAACTACAGTACACTTGAGTACTGCCCCTTTTCTTCTCCCTCGCCAGAGGGCACTATTAACAGAGGGTACTTAAAGGTACAGTAAAGGTTACTTGGATTTTGGCTCTGTTTGGAATCTTTACCATTGTGGAAGATATTGCAATATTGATGCATGGATGTACAATTAGCTACAATGTAGGCCCTAAATTAAAAGATGAAACCCTACAAGATTTTTATAACCTGTTTTAAGAAAAAAAAAACTTGTATGCTTGGCATTTATGCATCAATTTTGCAAATTTACAAGAAAATTAAGAGAAAAATATAAGGGGGGAAAATCTCTTTAAAATTGCTAAGAAATTGAGAGTAGGGGTTAGGCACTCGACATTACTCAACTCACATCATTAACAGTGTGCCATACATACATTTGACATACAAAATTACAAATATTGTCACATTTGCCTACAGTATAATAGATTTTACAATTTATTTTATGTCTGCATACCATAACCTCTCAATATATATGCTATTATATATTCATTTTCTCCAAGTGCTTGCAACAACATATATACTCAGTTTTGGGATAACTGTATTCTACTGGTAATGGATAATATGATGAAAATAATGCTAACAACATGAGATCTAAACATGGAGATATTTTTCAGGTTTCACCTCCTGCACTCTCACCAACCCTATCTGGTTTATAAAGACGAGGCTACAGCTAGATCAAAAGTAAGGGGAATTAAGACAAGAAAAACTATCAATTTCAATTCTTATTAGATAATTAATTTCTGGGATAAAATTTGTATTGATAACATGGTATGTTTGTGTCATTAGGAGGAACAATAGGCTAACAGTGCGCGAGTGTGTCCGACAAATCCACCAGCAACATGGGATCCGTGGCTTTTACAAGGGAATCACTGCCTCCTATTATGGAATGGCCGAGACAGTTATCCACTTTGTGATCTATGAGGCTATCAAAGCACGGCTACAGGAACAGTTTCCAGGGGATCACTCCAATGGAAACAATTTCCTGCGATGTATGTTGGCTGGTGCAACGTCTAAAACAATTGCAACTTGTGTTGCCTACCCACATGGTAAGTGTCAATCCACAGTAATAAATTCATTCTTACAAATTATCATAACTGGTTAATATTTGTTTGTAGGAGTATTTAAAGAAATTTATTTGAATTATTCCAGAGGTTGCAAGAACAAGGTTGAGAGAGGAGGGAACAAAATATCGCTCATTTTTCCAGACGTTATTGGTGGTGTACAAGGAGGAAGGAAGAGCTGGGTTGTATCGGGGGATTGGAACTCAACTTATTCGACAAATCCCAAACACAGCTATTATGATGGCCACATATGAACTAGTTGTGTATCTTTTCTCAAATTAAGTATTAAGGATGGTTAGCATTCTGTGATAAAATGTCCAACCAGCAGGATTTCATTTCAGTCGCTCTCACAAAGGGAGACATCAATGGCATCTCCTGTCTCTGACGTGATGTGTTCAACATAATCTTTGTGCCAATCTGTGAATCTGAGATAGTGCTAGTCATGTATGAATGGCTTGCTGAAAATATTGCATGAAAATATTTGCATGTTCTACTGAAGAAAAGGTCGACTTTAAGTATAAATGTTTGGTTTTTTTCTGCAGTGACTTGACAATTGTTGTTTACAAGGAATGTGCCATGTTATGAAATGTCCATAATTCAGCAACATTTTTAAATGAACCAGATTTAATGTATCATATGTGATGTGCATTAGCTGTTTATTTGGAGAAACATTTAAAAAAAAACATCTTTTTGCTCGATAGAAGGAAAGACAAGTTCTAAAAGCAGTACATTTATTAATTTATCGAGTCAGTGTGTCATTTAGAATATGTTTTGCTTTTTGTAAATTAGAAGAGAGGTACTCCATAAACAAAATATAATTCTGACACTAAACATATATGATGATTGCTTGCTCAGGAATATTTATACCTGTATCAATTCATGAAGTGTGAAGGTAACTTAATGACATTGCCCAGTAAACTTTCTTTTGTTATCTTACATCAAGGTGAAAAATGTTTGTCCCTATTAAAATCTGAAGGAAAAAACTCATGAGATTGTTTTTGTTTTTTAAGTGGGTTACAATGACCCAGAATGAATTTGTAGAGTTCTGGAAAACAAGGACTGGAGGGGTGATTTCATGTTTGGATTTGTGTTTACAAATGGCACAACAAACAACATAAATATTTATGTGTTTTCAACAATCTCTTGGCAAGAGGGCAAACACAGCCATTGAAGATAGCATTTCAAAAGAATGTTAGCGTGCAAGTTTTTACCTTTTATTTACCTTAAATCCGGAAGTTGGTAGAGAGCTTGTGATAATCAGAGGCCTAAAATCTTATCAGTTTGGTGCAGAAATTGTGTGGGCACACTGTTCCACGTTCTTATCTGCATTATATAGCCCTTGCAGAGTTTTAATATCAGCAGACATACAAAGGTAAAGTGGGCCAACAGGTCATGAAATAATAAAGTTCAAAGGTTGGATTCGTATATTGCTGCACAATGAAAACTCATCCAAGGTCTCCCAAAACTGTGTGGCTAGCTAGGTTTGCTTAGATGACTAAGAAAACAATACTACTTGGGCACCAATAGATTAATTGAACAAAGTGTTGGTATAGGCGAGAAAATAATAAATAAGCCAAATTTAAATGCAGGAAGCAATTTAGGGTCGAAGTGGAATTCCACAAAATTTGAAACCTGAGTCATCCCTGCTGTTCTACAGAATAACTTTGATTTGTTCCTACATATTTCCTTGAAAACTCTTGATTCCTTATTGTAGCCCTTACCTACCCTTTGGGGCCCTGATCTAAACAAACTGAATCTACACCACCTGAGGGTGCTTGCACATTAAGACTTATCATGGCCCTGCTCTTGTTCATAGATTTTTCAAAGATTTTTAGTTCGCTTGAGTTGGTAAGGTCATCCCCTGGGCATGAGGGATGGGGCCAAAACCATCAAAATTAATTCAATCTTCTTTACTCCTGGACATCAAGAAGTCAAATTGTTGGCATGATTATAATGAGCATTGAGCCTTCTACTTAAATTGTGAAATTCGTGGCCCGAGGGTCAGGGTTCTGTAATCTGAGATTCCTCTGACTCTTAGCCCACGCTTTTATATTTTGACATATGCTGGGGAGAGTCAGGTGGCAATATTGAGAAGTGAAAATTCAGCGACACCAGCTGGTGTCCCTATTCAGCGACATCAGCTGATGTCGCTACTCTGCCTACTTTTTACACCTTTATTTCGTGGATCTAACTTCCAAGAAGTGAGAACTCATTAAAGGAATGATTCTTCTTCTACTTACTCATCAGTAATATGATTTGATTGCCATTTAAACTGCCCTTCCACCAACAAATGAAGCATTACCTCCTTGCCATTCAATTTCTTTGTGCAAAGAAATCAGCGATAAAATCATGGGGATGATTAAGGGTAAAAGAATCATTCCTTTACTGAGTTCTCACTTCTCAGAAGTTAGGTCCATGAAATAAAGTTGTAAAAGGTAGGCAGAGTAGCGACACCAGCTGATGTTGCTGAATTCCCATTTTTCAATATTGCCACCACTCTGACTCTCCCCTGCACATGTCAAAATATAAATTTAAAGTGGGGGCTAGAGTCAAAGGAATCTCGGATTAGGGGTTCTGGTGTTTGGATGGGGCTCTATTGATCGTATAGTGAAAATGCATAAGTTTTTTAAATTGCTTCTTCTTCCTCCTGTATAAATAAAAGACAAACTAAATGCATAGTTATGATCAGCAAGAATGTTTCTTCCAAAATTAAGAAGGAATCTTGGTCCCAGGGTTGGGGGTTCTGGTGTTGGGACATTTATTAATCATATATTGAAAATGCAAATTTTCTTTGAAAATCTTCTTTTCTTATCCTTTTTGCCCCTTGAGAGCCCTTAATTGGTCAATAAACCATGGAATATCCTGGGTATTTAGCAGACAAAGTGCATGTTCATGATGAGGAAAGATGCCTCTTCTAAAATTGTGAAATTCAGGGCCCCAGGGTCAGATTTACGGTTATTAGGGTGGGGCTTTATTAATCATATCATGAAAATGCAATACTATATACAGGGAAATTTTCCCCTTGTTTTATTTTTGCCCTCCTTGCAAGAGGGCGAATTAAAATGGGGCAAATTCAAAGAAAAAAGTATTATTTCTTAGCACATCTGTGTTTGGGCAAATTTAAAACTGGGCAAAATTATTTTCAAGGATGGAAGGATGAAAATTACCCTGCATAAAGTAATTCTTTGAAAATCTTCTGTGTTCCTGTATAATTGTGTTCCTGTATAATTAGCAAACAAATTAAGTACATAATTATGATGAACAAGGGTACCTCTTCCAAAATTGTGAAATTCATGGCCCCAGGGTCGGGGTGCTAGAGTTAATGTGAGGCTCTATTGATCATATGGTGCAAATGCCTCAATTTTTTTAAAACCATGTCTGCTCTTGGGTATGTTAAAGCAGAAAAACTAAGTGTACGGTTACACTCAGCAAGAGTACTTCTTCCAAATTGTGAAATTCATAGCGCCCTGATTAGGGGTGCTGGAGATACGGTAAGGCCAGGCTGTCCAGCACTTGACAAAAAATAAGGTCAAATTTTAGGGCCAAAATTAGGATTTTTATAACTAAATAAGGCAGTTTTAAACATTTAAATGGACTTATCTCAATTGCAAATTTGACAATAAAGAAAACTCACAAAAAATTCTCTAAATACAAAAAGGGCATCTTTACATGCTCAACTGCCTTTCACTGCATAATCTGAATAAGAACTGCAATCTACATTATTAAAAATCGCATTATTAGCTCACCTGAGCTGAAGGCTCAAGTGAGCTTTTCTGATAAAAATTTGCCTGTTGTTGTTGGTGTTGTCGTAAACTTTTTACATTTTTGACTTCTTCTCAAGAACCACTAAACTTATTTCAACCCAACTTGCAACAAACATTCTTGGGTGAAGGGGATTCAAGTTTCTTCAAATGAAGGAGACAGTCATGGTAGCTCAGTCGGTAGAGCGCTCGCTCTGTGATGAGAAGGTCGTTGTTTGAATCATGGCCGTGACTCACCTAAGTCGATAAAAAATAGGTAGAACTGTTCCTTCGCCAAGCGCTCGGCACTTTGGAATGAAAGTTGCGGGTCTTTTTGATGACCGAGGCCATGTCATGGTAGGCATTTTCAGATAAAGAACCCTCACTGCTCAATAGCCCTGAGTGTTGAGTAAAGGTCTAAATTTGAAGCCCTTCACCAATATAAGTTGACGTCTCTATATGAGTGAAAAATTCTCGAAGGGGACGTAAAACAACATTCAATCAATCAATCAAATGTGAAAGCTTCTTTATATTGTGTACATTCAAGTTTATTTGGCAGACAAACTATGAGACCCCCCTTCCTCCTGGGGCACACAAAAAAACTTGCATATTTAAATTTGCATGTAAAAATGCTACAAAAATTTTACACAGCCAAATCTATGCAGCCTTTTGACTAATAAGCTTTTGAAATCTCTGGACAAAACTTCACTCTTTGAAATCCTGTGACATTGAAGAAATACCCAGGTCAACAGCACCTAAACTGAGGTTAGTACAAGCTTTTTACAAAGTCATATGTCAGGGACCAAAATTTTATGTTCTTTAAACCTGACCTCTACCAAACAATCTAAGATCAGGGAAACAGGATCATGGCCCACCCTCTGATCACAAGCATCCTTTGTACAAAGCATCAGATGATCCAAACTAAATCCTACACTATCTATGGAACCATGTGACATTGTCCAAAGGACTCTAGCTCAGAGGATCACAAAACATGGTTTTATCCTCTCTTTGCAGTTAGAATTAGCTTTTGTTTTTTTTCTATTATACACAACTAAACAAACCATTAGTAGATGACCAAGATATAGGCTGCATATGAATGTTGCATCTTGATTCTGACCAAAGGTCACCGAGGACACCAGTTTTACATGTTGTCATTTACACAGGTTGTTAGAGTCCACCTGGGGCCTCATGATTACCAGCTTATAAATTGAAATATCACCCTTGACCTTTGACCTATATATGCTGATAAGACTAGCTCAAGAATGAAATGAACAGATTTTGTATACAATTTTTTTCTTTCACAGAAAGCCACTTTCCCTTATCCTAGGTGGCAAAAAATGTTTAATCTGGATGTAAATGATTGGAGTTCCGCACTTAGCAAAAATGGATTGAAATAGTCTTGTAATTTGTTTCAATAGCCTAAAACACCACAGGGGTACATGTCTGTAATTTAATAGAATACTGTAAGCCAACCATTATGCACAGCAACTCTTCAATTCTTTACCAGTTTGAAATTCATCCGCAATTATTAATTTTCACAACCGAGTAAACTTTCCACATACATATACATGTATATACAAAAAAAAATGTGATTTGTGACAAGAATTATTAGCAGGTAAAGAAGCAGGGTTGGCAAAAGACTGGGAAATACTCATATTTCCCAGGACAGTGGGAAATACTGGTAATTACCAAGAATTACTGGTATTTCCCGGGAAATAAGAAATAGCTACATATTTCATTCATATTGACATGTAGTACACCTTATTGGCTAAGATATCTACCTGGTATCACTGTCCCTGATTAAAAGAAATCTGGTTTCCAAGTAATTCATTTTATATAATCATAACATAGTATACTTATATATCAGTCATGAGTGTCATGTTTCATGCTTGAGTCAGATGTAGTCTATAAAGGTCCATGAAATGAACCCAAAGATCCCAATTGGGTTTTTTATGTAACTAAAGAAGGATCTGAGAAAATTCTTAAATGTAGAGTATGGTATAATTATAAATATCAAACCTAAGAAGAAGCCTATCAGTTCTCTTCAAGGTAATTATCTCGTAAAACAGGAGTACAAAACTGTCTAGAGCAATTTGCTAAAACAACACGATTGTTTGTAATAAGCACAGTGTTTACAGAAGGATTAAAACATTTCTTTTTCTTGGATTTATTATTAATAAACTAAAAGAAACTTGAATTGGAAAAACTCAGTTTTATACATCCAGGGAAATGTTTCAGAATGCTTATGGGTATGGGACCTGGAGTAGTAATACATTCTGAATAATTGCAATTTGAGACATATTCCATATTATTCATCTCCGGTTTTTATATTTATTTTATTTTAAGAATTTTGAATAAGATTGCATGAATTAAAGAGATAAAAAAACTTAACTTTGTATTTCCCAGTATTTCCCATTTAGAGAAAATTTGTAGTATTTCCCAGGATGGGAAATACCAGTATTTACCACTGGTAATTCCCACCACTGGTATTTCCCGGCCCCTGTAAAGAAGGTCATGGAACTCGCAGATATTTCTGGCATGCTAATAAAAATGGTTTACAATCTCTGTGCTGCTTCTGATTTCTGAATTCCATTTCCTAATACACTTTACCTATAAATTTTACTGTATAGTCATTTTAGAATAACAAAGACTGAGAGTGTATTAATCATTTAATATTAGAACAAACAATGCACTACACTTGTCAGAACCTGGTCACTCGTTAAGATAGTTCTCCAGAAGGGCCCGTTCTGATTGGTTGTCCTCTATCACCTTTGCCAGGCCCCTGCTCCTTACGTTGTTCATGGCCTCTTTAAGCTTATTTACCTCTGTCGTTTTTCTTGATCTTTTACTGACATATTTCTCCAAAATTTTCTAAAAATATAGAAAAGATAATTTAATAGTAGAATGTAGATATACAAAAAACAGTCAAACCCATCATAGCAACCTCCTGTGTTAAGGTACTCCCTGTTGTATGCCACTGTTAAATTTCCTTCCAAGAAATTTTTCCCGGTACATCATATTTACCTGCATCAGCAACTTGTCTAATGTGACACGCAAATATCCCTGAATTTAGTGACTTTCATTCCTCTCAATAACAAAAGTAATAAAATGTTTGGTTTTTGCAAATTCCTCCCAATTAGCAGAGAGATGTTTGCAAACATAAACTCATTAATGGAATATTTGACAGTGTGTAATTTGGTCTCATATAAAAACTTAGAAACATATAGAAAGTAACCACAGATTAACTACATGTAGAAGTTTATTTTACAATAAGTTTTTCCTTTAAAAAATCCTCGAGTTTTCTTTGTGATTATTGTAGTGTTTTATTTGTTGATTTTTTTTTCTTTTTGAGCATAATCTTGTCATGAGTAGTTAATTAAATGAAAATTGTTTTGGATTTTCTTTCAAAAAATAAATTTACCTTAATGTAATTAGATAAAGATTTTTCCTATGTATTGCTATGTAAATCTTCCATTGTGGTCCCACCCTACCCCCAGAGGTCATGATTTGAACAAACTTGAATATACACAACCTGAGGATGCTTTCATATAAATATGACCAATCATGGCTTTGCTGTTCTTAAGAAGAAGATTTTAAAAGATTTTTTCCTATATATTCCTATGTAAATCTTGGCCCCATCCTACCCCTGGGGGTCATGATTTGAACAGATTTGAATCTATACTACCTGAGGTTGCTTCAATATAAATATGACCATTCATGGCTTTGCTATTCTTGAGAAGATTTAAAAAAAAAATCCTATGTATTCCTATGTAAATTAATCTTTGATTGTCCATTGTGGCCCCTCCCTACCCTCTGGGGTCATGATTTGAATGCAACCCACAGTTTGGCACCATGGAAAAATTAATCTTTAACCTACCTGACGCTCTTGGTGTCAGGCAATTAGAGAAGTGAGTCAAACTGAACATACAAAGTCAAACTGAAAATACAAACCTTAACGTTATCCAGTTTATAATCAGGACGTTTGTATTGCCGAGGCATGTGTAGCTTATCTAGCAGACTTAGGTAATCACACGCATCCAGGACACTACAACAAAAGAACATAGCAAAGGTGTATTTTAAACTTTCAGTAAAACAGGCACTCTTTCAAATGACCACTGATTTGAATTGTCTTTAACTTTCATTTCAATAGTGATGTGGACGACTCTCTTAAATATTCATCAAATTTGACTATTAACTGAGAAAATAGTAGGAAGCAGGGACATCCCCTCTACGTTTCTTTGTTTAATGTGCTAATAATTTAGCATGCACCCTATCAATAAATTATAAAAGTTCATCTTATCAAGTAAACACTATTAAAGCAACTGTAACAGGAAAGGAGAAGAATGCGACAGACCAGACAGGGATTCGAACCCGGGCCCCATGAATCTCCAGTCAGGTGCTCTACTGAGCTATCTGGTCACCTGCGATCAAACCCACCTGATCGCTACACAATTGTACCATACATGGTATATCCATGTTAAAGCAGTGATTCATAATGAAGCACTATTCATAGTGTATGCATTATAGGTATTATACTCCCAGGTTTTCTATTTTGTCTTTAATTTGAAAAAAAAAAAAGGTTCATGGGCTTTGATTGTCACTTGAGTATCATAAGTTTCTCAGGCTTCGAGCATTTTAGCCACACTTGGAACTGGAACTTTGGTCTAATTGACAGAAATTTTATTTTGGTGAGAACTTTCATATACATGCAGCTTGTTTTCTAGAGGTAAAGGAGTAAAGAAGATAAGCTTCGTATGATAATTTTTTTTATTACATGTATATACATCTTAGACCCATCCTGGGCCTAATCCCTGGACCAGATAGAATGAACTTTATAATCTTTATAGATGGCTAGCTGCTCGGACATTGTAATCAGGCAAATAATTTGCCTGCTAGATGACAATGAGAAGATTTTAAAAGATGTAATGTATTTTCAATATACAAGACCAATTTTAGTGCTACCCTTGGCCTGAACCATGGAGCCAGGGGAAATGAATTTCAAAGCTTAGGTAAAAGATTGAGAACTCATTATAATTATGTCAACAGTTTGCCTGCTAAATGTAGATGTCCATGAGTAAAGAAAAAGATTTTATAAAATGTAATGTTTTTTCAAAATATGACCAACTTACCCTTACTCTGAAGTCTCAATGCATCACAATTTTGGTAAAGGGTTGATAGTTTATTTTTATTTTTTATTTATTCTTATTTTTTAGATTTTGTATGCTAGGTGTATATAAAAAGATTTTCAAATATGTAATGTATTTTCAATATATGATCAACTTTAGCCAAACCCTGAGGCTTGAACCCTGGGCAATGGGGCCATGAATTACATAATTTTGATAGAATGCTTAGCATTTATTATAATCATGGAAACACTTTGCCTGTCAAATGCCCATGAATAGAGAAGATTTTCAAAAATGTAATGTATTTTCCCTATACATGTACTGTGGCATCACCATCGTTTGTGGGGATTTTGTATTTACATAAGGGTATTACATAAGCTCCCCCAACTTCGTTGAGGTGAGCTAAAAAATGAATTTTATTTTTTAAAAAGATTTTTAATGAGTTCAGCCATAATGTTTATGCAAATAGTCTTATTCAAAGAGAAAACATGCTCATTAAATCTTCTGGAAAGACCTACAGGTACCTACAGGTATCTTTGTAGCATGTCCAGCATCAGAGGTTCTTCTCTTCTACACAGAGCCAGATAGAATGCCAGGGATCCAAAGTGCCGGGTTCCACGGAGAGAATCAAACTCCTCATTCTCCAAGATGTGGTTGTAAATCTGTCTTGTCATCTGAATAATGGGAAATATTTAAGAAAATTGAAATAAACTGTTTTCAAAGACATTTCATTTTCAGAGCATAATACTTGCCTAGATAAGTTACAAACAACATAATGGCTAAAACAAAAATGAATTTTTAGCATAAAGCAAACATGGAATGTATCCGATTAGTCATTCATTGCTGATTCTTCGTTTATAAGCTCTACCATGTCCCTAATATAATATTCATAACCAGAAACTAGAACTGTCCAAAAGGGACACATACCCCCCGCTGGGTTTTTCAGAGAAGGTACCAAATCACTAATGTTTTCTAGATGTGAGAGGTGTTCACAATTTGTTTAAACATTTAGAGTGAAAATTTAATTACTCATTATATTTTTTTAATGAATGAAACTAAGGTGCAGCCTAATAAAACATCAATGCTAGTAATTACAGTAATTTTTAATTACATTGAAAAAATAGTTTGCAACTATCTGTCATCTTTGTGAGACATGACACTCTGCAAATTGATTGTTGAAAAAAAAATATCATAATTAATTATACAAAATGAAATTGATCTTAATACCTTTATACTCATTTTGAAAATAAAAGGCTGGTTCCAGTAACTATGTATTTTGACAGACATAAATTACAATTAAGAGACTTAGATAACAGAGATCTTTATTTCTTTTTGCCCAATTCCCAGGAGATATAGATAAGACTTGCTTGATCAGAGATGCCCTAACAGCTTCCCACACTGAACTCATTAATTAATCTTTAACTGGATGCATGTCCACTCATTACTCCAAAGGGACAAATGGATTTACACTATCTGCTGTGTAATGTAAAAACTGTTTTTAATACTTTGTGATTTTTTTTTAGTTCTAATGAGTAGTTTTAAGCTGTAGTTCACATTTTTGTTCAGATGTTCTAGATTCTATGTCTCAAACCTTAGACATGAACCCGAAATGACTAAGTCAATAAAAATGAAAAAAAAAAAAACACCTGTAAAATGCAGAAAAATTATCAAATAATGTTGAAAATACCAGGTGGACATCTTCATATGGTAAATAATAAGTGTACAAATTTTCATACAAATCTATGCAATAGTCTCTGGGAACAGATCCGGACAAAACCACATATTAAAAATGAAAAAAACACCTGTAAAATGCAAAAAAATTATCCAATCATGATGAAAATACCAGGTGCACACCTTCATATGGCGAAGAATAAGTGTACAAATTTTCAGACAAATCCTTGCAACAGTTTCCAAGAAATGGTCTGGACAAAATCTCGTCTACAGACAGATGGACAGACAGACAGACGGACAAGCTGATTCCAATATACCCCGCCTAAACTTTGTTTGCGGGGGGTATAAATTACAATGCACTTACTCGTATGAACTCCGGATCATCCGGCTCATACTGTAAACAAAGTCTGTCCAGTATGTAGCTGTAGCGGCAGTTCTTTAAAGCATTCTACAAAAAAAAAAAAAAAATAAAAAAATAACTGGAATAGATACTGATGTTTAACACTTATACATTTCCATATTTTATTAAAACAAAAACAGTCTTGAAAATCAGGCTGAAAAAATTCAACAAAGCTGCAAATAATTACATCAGAAGAACTAACAAATTCTTATGTTTACAATACATTTCAATCTAATACAATCCATTAACAATTATTATTTTACATTTTGACAATGCTTTCTGGGTCTCTAAGGAAAATGATACATAAATTTAATTGAACTTTAAAGTGTGTCAGATATGTCGGCATGGTGTTGAAGAGTTCTACTTCATTCCTCTTAATCTGACTTTTCTTTTACTCTGTTCATTGCTAGGAACTTCAAAAGGCAATTTTTTATGGATAACAATTAAGTTACTCAGTCTGAATAATGCTAATCGGTTGGAAAAACTAAAATTGGTTAGTCAAAAAAAAATTGAAATACGTGTAAATAATAATGCAATTTCTTTAAAATTCATTTTAAAACACTCTGAACATCACTAAGTTAGCTGGAGGTAATTACTTTCTAATGAAAATCAGACTTCTTAGATCCATGCCTGAACACTCTACATAAGAGTGTATATGGCATGAATCTCAGAAGTACTGTTAACTGATTATGATTGTGTATCATACCTAATCTATCCTCTTTGATTGTCTATCAAATTATATTATTGAACTAACGTAAATTAGTGATTTACCTAGTTCTGATTATGGTGACAATTAGCTGCAATAATGTAGCCCTCTCTGATATTTTTTATCTGATGTTTTCAAGAGCCCCCCCCCCCCCCCAAAAAAAAAAAAATTGGAGAGGGCTACATTATTGCAGCTTGGTGACAATGCAGTATAAATCAAAATGAAATGAAATATCAATGCCTCTGATATCCCAGGCAGGTTTCATGGTTTTATTAGAATTTTTCTTGCCTATTGAAATTGAAATACACATACAGAATACATGTTGAGTTCTGATCAAGCCCAAACAGAACATTACAATAGCATCTTATTTAGTTCTCTTGTTTAAATAAATAGAACTTTAAAAAATGTCAAGAAAATGTGTATTTTGATACGATTAACCTGTTAATTGATCAGAACGTCTTGCAGCTAACCGATGGCCCATTCTGTATTTATTTGCCATCCCTACAGGGAACAGCTTGGAATCCTGCAATCAGCCTATAATTATTCATTTTATTATGTACCCAACTGTTTGTCACTCAGTTTTACTGATGAATTTATGCAATCACATGACAGTGCATTCTGGATCACCACACTGTGGTTTTCTGAATCCATATCACCCCTCTCTGAAACTGATGACATAGTCCTCGTTTTTACTCTTGCGCATCAAAAAGTTCCTTGGTTTGTTTAACGGAAAAAAGTTATGTAATAGATCCAAAAAGTTTCCTTTTATTATATTTTGCTAGTTGTAAAGGGGTATATAATAAATTTATCATTATAACAGTAACTTGGTACGAAGAGCCATATCACGTCTCATGGACAGGCACGGGTTAAGTTGACAGGGGCAGATCATCAGATCAAACGAGACGCGAAGCATTAAGTTTGATCTGATGATCTGCCCCTGTCAACTTGACGTGATTGAATCAAGTTACTGTTATAATAATATATATTTATCTACATCAGATACAAGACTCCTGTAAATGATACCTCTATGCTTTCTGGTTTGAAGAAATTTGATGGAAACATTGTCCTGCCCTCAGCTGGAAAAGCAATCTGAATGGCCCTCTCTCTCTCCCCATGCCTGGCCTCCCTGAGAGTCCCTTCAGTGTCCCTCACTACTATTAACTTGTCCTGTCAAGAAGATAAAAACAGAAATGAAGAAAAGTCATCAAAATTGTAAAATAATTCAGAAAAGATTGCAATATTCTGTTTACATGAAATTAACTATTTTAATCTGAAATACAGTTCAACTTTGTTATCTTGAACATCAATATCTCAAATATCATCCATATAATGTTGTATTGAGTTGGAAGTCCCAATCACATTTGCATTTTAACCTCAATATCTTGAATACTAGGATATCTTAATGTTTTTCTTAGCACAATCAAGTTTTAAAAGAACTACTTTTTACAGTAATTCAAATTCAAATTTCATTCAATAGCCTTGTAACAAATTATTCAACATTTAAAATTCATTTGAAATTGGGTTTTACTCACTATCAATTGATAAGAATGTCTGAAACATTGCTTTTGATCACTTGTTTACAATGGAAATATAAAATATATCAATGTGCTGACCTTATTTAATTTTTCTGATCGTGTGTAGGCTGAGGTATCTATAAACAGTAAATTATGAGTCATCACAGGAGCAATCTCTGGATTCCTGGCCAGCTCAACATCGATTTCTTTCCGAGGATTCATAAATGGCGGCCTCTGTTCGATTTTAATTCTTTCTTTTTTGAAAGCCTCTGCTTGTAACTGGAAGCAAAAAAGGTTATGTCATTCTGTAGAAGGCAACCAAAAGCAATTTTGTTTTACCAATCTCTGTAAGTGCAATGTCTACTGATGAATGTACATGTTTGAGCTTTGACAAGTACACATGCAGTAGAGCTTTATATATATACTAGTAATTTGAGACTGATTATCAAATATAATTTTAATTTTTGCTACAAGTATTATGTTCTGAAATTTCTCTCACTTGTATGAACACCAACATAAGAGTTGTCTTTGCATAATTTACATCACATGACCTCTTGAGTCCAAGTTAATAATTAAATAACTAAACACATATTGATTAAAGAAATAAAGATATTTTTCTTTATAAAGAATTAAATCCAAATGTCTCCTTTAAACAATACATATTAATACTAACTCTTCTGAGCTCTTTGTCTGGGACGACTTTGAACACAGGTTTATTTGGTTCTAAGGCAGGTTGTAATTCTGCCGTTCTCTTCAGATTAATTCCAGTGATGGTGTTAAGGATAGACTGTACTTCTTTCTCCATAAAAATAGGAAAAGGATCAACATTATGGGGTAACTGAGGTGGTCTGAATGGGGAACTTGTAGCATCTTGACTTACACCTGAAAAGGTCAATCTTCTGAATTAAATAGTTTCCGCACCAGAAAGATTTTACATGTCTGCCATTTCACCAACTAAATAAGAGTGTCACCCTCATTATTTGCAAAATTTTGGTCATTTCCACATTACCAACAAATATATGTACATGATCATCAAGAGGTCTGGTACAATCACTAGATTTACCTACGTAGCTTGAATTACCTATATAGCTAATGTAGCTTTATTTAGCTACTAAATCACACATTTCTAAAATTAGCATTTTTTTCAGGATGTGCAGAAAATCGCACTTTGATGCAGCAAAAATTTTCAACTTCAAATTGATCCGAAAACAATTCATGAAAAATTACTCTTGTAGATGTGTCTCTAACGGTGCAATTGCAATCAAAGTTCTAAAAGTTTTGAGGCTATATACAACAGCTAATTTGTGATCACACAGTTACAAGTTGAATGAAATGAGAAAGACCAGTTAACATAACAATTGATTGGTAATAATTCAGCACAATGTGGAATAATTATACTTATACATGCCTCACTGAACACAAGGTGGTGCACAGTTACTCAAACACTGGAAATGCATTTTTTGCTTTGTAACAGGAAAGGAGAAAATGTAAGGCTGGACCGGGAATCGAACCCAGGACGCCTGCATCACTAGTCAGGTGCTCTACCGACTGAGCTACCCAGGCCAATATCCACAGTCCAAACCATTACATTCCTCCCTCCTTAACTTGTCTTCGCCCTTGAAGACACAACCCAAGTTTTTTATTTGCACCTGGCAGGACTTTCACCTGCAAGTCCAGGGGTGGTCAAAAGCACCAAATCTGTTACAGGAAAGGAGAAAATGTATGGCTGAAAGGAGAAAATGAATGGAACCTGGGACCCCTGCATCACTAGTCAGGTACTTTACCAACTGACCTACCCAGGCCGATATCCACGGCTAATACCATTATAGCTTAAAAGTGTTTAAAAGCAGCAATGTTTAAACTATCTTTGCCTTGGATTGCATTGTTAAAGCTCCCTAGTATAAATATTAGTAGTCATATTCTTGCAATTTTTTGTCTATTTTAAATAAAAAGCAAAATTGTGACAAGTGGTATCGAAATAGCCAAATAAAGCTACCTCAAGTAGCTAAATAAAGTCACAGTAGGTAATTCAAGTTGCATAGCTAAATCAAGTGATTGTACCAGACCTGATCAAATGATATGAAGTCAGACTCCAAACCTATTTTTTGCAAATAAGTCATAAGGTTATACATATGTGGAGATCATAAGCTTTATTATTTTTTTTTAGAAATCTAATATGAAGCATAACTTTCAAAAGTTGGAGTGAATCGACATAATTTTTCAATCTCTGCATTCTTCAACTCGAGTTTCCTCTATCTTATCTCTGGTGATGAGGCGACCACTACTGCATGAAAAAAGAAACATGAAAACACGGAGCCCTTATCATCTATCACAAATGTTACAGATTTACCTCTTAATACCAAAAGCTTTGATCTGAAACATGACAACCGACGAAAAGTTAGTAAAAGCGTGGAGTTTGACAGACCACACGACATTTTTCTCCTAATATAAATTACAAGTCGTAAAATCAGATAAGTGTAATTTTATTTTATCTTTTAGTTAGCTTTCATGAAAAAAATTATATGATCAGAATAACTGCACTATTTACAGATATTTAATAAAATGTAAGAAATTAAAGAATTAAAAAGAATACGTTATTGTCGTAAATCTTACCTTACTCGACAACTCGTACATAGATTACTTGGAGTTTTTGAAAATTCCTGTGGTGTTACATGTATTGATATTTTCAGTTTGTTTCAGTATCATTTATTTTATTTTGACTGTTAGTTTTTATTTCCAGAATTCCCTTTTAGCTTTTCTTTCATTCTTCTTCAAGTTATTGAAGTATAATAAACGTGGTTTTGGACAGTTCACTCTCATGATAAACTGCAAAATTACTTACAACAAAAGAAAAGTTATATAGAAGTCACCTTGAGCAAGGGAGTCATAAATTTAACATTTAATTAATTTGGCATTTTTTCATAGGATGATATAGCATAGAATAGCCCCAACTGCCCACCGGCACTTGTTTCTGTAATAAATTTAGTTTACCTCCACTCGATATCTCAAGGTGTTATTATCATACTATTGGATAAACTTTTATCACAGAAACAAATGCCTGTACAAATGCCCATGAATCATCTTCGTTAGTTTTAAGTGTCTCTGATTCGCTTCACTCTTCAGTTGGTGAAGTTGGTGTAAAATTATCATTCAAAGTTCAGACTAAAACAGGATTATTTGTAGAAGATGTAATGCATCATAAGCTGTTAGCAGGAACATCATAGAAGAGGAGGGTGGCTCAGGAGGTCCACATATTAAAAGATCTCCATAAATTGCAACAGTGTTCAGTGAACTAGATCAAAGGCCTTTAGATCGCTTTAATCCGACTTAAAAAAAATTTGGGGTGTGTAAAAAAAAAAAAAAAATGCATGGAACTCATTTCATAGGGTACCCACTTTCGCCAATAAAATACTTTTAAATCAAAAGATCTAAAATTTTACTTTCTAGTCATATCTATTCACATATAAAGAACCTACATTACTACCAAAGTTCATTGCGAAATTCCGTATACTAATACCGAGATATGCTGAAATCAATTTAAAAAATTGACATTATTTTTTTTACTGGATAGATATGAATAGAAAGAAATATTTTAGATTATTTGATTTAAAAGTATTTTAATCGCAAAAGTAGGTACCCTATGTAAGGAGTTCCACACCTTTATCTTTTTTTTTTTTACACCCCAAATTTTTCGTAAGTCGGATTTAAGCGATTCAAAGGCCTGAGATCCATGACCATGTCCTGAAAGCTGTAACACACAATTCATGAAGATTGCATGAGGTTTAGCTTATCCGCGCCTAAAGGTGTTGTTAGCTTTCATAACCAAGACAACTATTCAATACTGTAAGTCCTCAGGGGAAGGGTTTCAGCAACTGTTCGTCCTGTAAAACAATCAAAAGTGATAAGCTATACATTTAGCCACAATGAAGACGAATACAATTCACTGTCAGATCATTCAACAAAACAGCATGCTATATAGCCATAGAACTTATACAGCGTCCATTCTCGTTTCATTATGAGTGAGTACAAAAAATATAGCGTTTAAAATCACTAAGACAATGGCATTTTATATACAGGTACCACAATACAAAAATCAGCTTCTTTAAAATAAGCATTATTTTCCCGAAGTAGTAAAACGCTTAGAAGAATCCCGAAGAAGTTTATTCTCAAAGATCCAGGATCCTTTTTCCCCTATCTGGCATTGTTCTTTGGAACTTCCTGCCTCAAATCATGGGCACTGCTTATTCTTTGTGTACATATGCCTAGGGAGAGAATTAAGTAACAATTCTAATTTAATGATCCGAATTTGATTGTGCCACAACGTTCCAGAAAAGCCTGGTAATATTCAGGAATGAGAGAAGAAGATGAAGAATAAAAGCAACTTGAGATGGAAATGATTAGATCCGATAAAAGAAGTATACAATACGTATATTCATTTCGACAAAACATCTTAAATATATGAACACTAGCTGAACACTATACTGGAGACATCCTACAATCATACTGAAAGTGTCCATCCCGACATGGGGTCATGACTACAGATTCCTAAACTTTGTGTCAATCCAAATACTGGTTTGAAGCTAAGAGATATATTCTACGTTGCTATTGTGCTGAGAAAAGGGGTAGAGTGGGGGTGGATTGAATGTACAGGTCCTTACAATTTCAGTCTGGGGGAACAACAAAAAAAAATAAGAAGAAAAAAAATTCACCGACAATAAAATTGGCGGGGGGGGGGGGGTAATCAGATGTTATAATTGAGGATGTACAAATGTGAATAAGCTTTTTTTCTAGTATATAGTATATGCTGGCAAATCATCGCCCATCTGGTTTCTATACAGGCCTGAGATAAGATAAATATACACATAACACAGGCCCGTAGGAAGCAATTTCAGTTTGGGGGGGGGGGGGCACAGCCATACATTTTTCAGTTGACAGTTGAGGGGGCACAAGCATATAATATCTCTGTTTACTATAGTAATCTATATATCGGCAAAATTATTGGGGGGGGGCAGGCCCCCCGTGCCCCCCCCCCGGTTCCTACGGCCATGTCACAACTAACCATTAAAAAAAATCAATGCTGACTTGAGTGTCCTTAACTTTGGTCTGAAGGTCAAGGTCACATCATTGCCATCAACAACTTCTCTGTTTACATTGACCTTGATCTTTGAACTTCACCCATGTATAACTGTCAAGAGTTCCATGACAGGTGCTCCCTTGGGACCCCCCGCCCCCCTTTCCAAGCTGCTACCCCTTGTTATCTCGCACCACTTTTTACTGAAATTGCTTTAACTACATATCAGTTGAGTTCACTCCTGTCTGTCTGAAAAGGACAGGATTTCTAGGCATGGAACCTTACCAAAAAAAAAAAACAAACAAACAAACAAAAAACAAAACAAAAAACCAAAAAACATTTGAATCATTTATCGTACAACTTAGTTTTATTTGCCGTAAACAAATCGTGTATTATGCCGTAAATCGTTCACTTAAGACCACGATGCTCAGACGCCGTAAACTTCGAGATTTGAAAGCAAAAGCAGAAGAATATGAGTCAGTTCTTTTTCCAAAAGACGACAAGAATGATTCAGATGACTCAAGTGACGAAGATGGCGGTAAGGATGAAAATAATACATAGCAGCTGCATTCTCTCAGCTTGTCATTGTTTACCAACAGAGAATATGTATAACGTTAGATTATGAGTACCAACATGACATTAAAAAGCAAGTCTTAAATAAAAGCTAATTAAAAGATTAATTGAAAGGTGATGTTGCTGCAGATCTGTAGTAAGAATAATCTTGATTTAGCTGCAGAACTGTAGCTCTCTGGTTGAGAAAATTTGGACCGACCAACCAGAGAGCTACAGATCCAAGCATTGTAAAAACCTTCGATTTACAGAACCGCTTTTTGTTGCACGCTTTGGGTAATATGT
The DNA here is from genome assembly GCF_033153115.1 of Saccostrea echinata. NCBI lineage: Eukaryota > Metazoa > Mollusca > Bivalvia > Ostreida > Ostreidae > Saccostrea > Saccostrea echinata. The sequence continues at coordinate 49,578,407 of NW_026889803.1, forward strand.
TTTACGGTATCTTTACATAGCTTACACTTTGATCTACCTCTTCAAACTCTAAACCACATGAAACAGGCTAGATTATTACTTAACCTACTATATAAATTGTAATTAGGCATTTTGAATTGTTTCCTGATTCATTTCAATGTTTTTGCACATCATGAAACAGTCAAAACTGTTTACCCAGTCACAGAATGAACTGTTGCATGGCTGAACTGATCCATTATGACGTCATAATTAATTTCCCGTCCTTTACAGCTATAATTTTGAATTATGTATAAATTGAAGCATTTTCATGGCAATAAATTTGAAATTATCATTTGAAGAGTAATCCTATTACCCATATAAATGTATATTAAATTGAATATCATTTGGAAGAAGAGGCCAAGAACACCTTTTCTGAGGGTAATTTGGAGAAAATATAGTCCCCTTTCACTCACTATAGATCTCTGCCTTAAATGTCCGACTCAGCGTATTATATTCAAACCCTCAAGTCATCATTATGTTGTTTACTAAACAATACATATATACATCAATTTATTAGTGCATGATAATACAAAGAAATAATACAAACTTTTGTCGATGTGTCTGTTATCATTACTTTTAGAAATTATATAGTAGGTTAGGTAATAAAACACTTATTTCATGACTAAGAGGGGAACAGTCAAACTGTTGTCCCTCAATAATGGGGAAGACCTGGGAAACTGTTGCCCAAGGCCGAAGGCTGAGGGCAACAGTTTCCCAGGTCTTCCCCATTACCTCGGGACAACAGTTTGTCTGTTCCCTTCTTAGTCATGAAATACAGTACCGACCAGACACAACCTAACACCAGAGCGAACCCAAAGCGCACCCCGGGTTTGCTCTCTGGGTTCGCTCGGGGTCCGCTACGGGTCCGCTTTCAGAAATTTTGGGTGCGCTCTGGGTTCGCTTCGGGTTCGCTCTGCGTTCGCTCGGGGTCAGCTCTGGGTCCGCTAGAGCGAACCCGGCGTTCGCTTTCTGGGTTCGCTTTACGCACTCATGCGCGAAGCGGTCCCCGCTTTAATCTTGCCGCCAGTAAGCTCCGCCCCTTGTTTATTCCAAATACAGCAGTGAAATCGGTCATTGTTGTTTTTGTGGCGATCGATACATGTGCATGTACAGTGTCTGCAATGTTATTTTTCACAACATACACGAACGATCAGGTTTTACACAAAATAGTTTAAAATATATAGGAGTGGATATTTAAAAAAAAAACAACAACTTATTAATATATATAGATATTTTAGATTAAAAATATTTACTGCTGCAATTAATCGACTTTGGAAAACTGGAAAAAAAAATTATAGAAAAAAATATTTTTGAAACTACATGTAAATAAGATTTAATAGGTATTATAGATTACAAATAATTATTAATGTAATTCTCCGACTTACAATTCTTTTTATCTTTTTGATACGTAAAAATGTAAATGATCGAATGCGGCATGTTTTATCACATGATATAGGTTGACTGTGAGTTTTGATTCAATTGGATTTTATAATATGCAGTATGGGGGTAAAAAAATTTTAATAGTGGCCTAAATAATGAATGAATACTTATATCCATCTTTCCATTTATGAATTTCAAAAATCAGCATTGATTTTTCATCATTCATCTGCAGAAATTAAAATAATAATAAGTATCAGGGATAAAAAGTAACCCCGACAATCATGTCTTGTACATTTGTCGACTAATTATTTATGCAAGTATTGGGAATTATTATTATTATTTTTTTTTGGTAAAAATGTACATTTCTGATGTATTGATATAAAAATATCATGACCACAATAAGCATTTAACGGGGCCCATCATCAGAGAAAAAAATTGTTAAACATCTTAAATACGCTTTATCGTTTAAAGTTACGCTGTTTTAAAAGAATACAATACTGTACGACTTATTATATTGCTTATTTGCTACCGATAATTAGTTCGTTCAATAATGTACATGTAAATCGCGCGTTGTTTTTTTTCTTTTTATTTCAGTTAATAAAAAAAAAACAAAACGAAACAACAACAACAACAACAAGGTAAATCAAGCTTTACATTATTTTTTTGTAAAAGATAAATCAAAATAATACCATTGTAGTTTACGATTGGACATACAGTACATGTACATTTATGCTGTTCTTTCTTTTTTTTTATTTTTCTCTCTTTTTTACTTTTCTTCCAATTAAGAAGATTAATAATTTTGATGTTGATCTGGATTTAAACAAAAATGTAAATTAGAATTATAAAAATAAAACAATTGAATGAAAGCACGTACATATACATACTCTTGTACAGTATCTTGAGATGATGAAATGCTATAATTTGTCAAAATGCTTTTTTTTTCTTTTTCTTTTTAGTAACAATTGTGATAACCATTATTTTCTTTTAAACATTAAAGAACTCTTGTCTGATAAATTTTTGCAATATAAATAAATGGATTTTAAAAATAAAAATAAAGAAAATAAATGTGTAAATATAACATGCTAACTGGATAATTAAAATATAAATATAATTATTTTTTTTAATCGTGTTAATAATAATTTCACACTGTACATAAACACGCTTTGCTTGTAGAATGTTTTATTTACATCGAATGACAAACTTGCATGCTGTTCGCTCGACGCGCTGATTGGTTAACACGTCTTATTGCAAATCCTGATTGATAGCTCAGTTACGCAACACCGAACGCGCGTTCGCTTTCTGGGTTCGCTACTGAATTTGGGGTTCGCTTTCGGCGTTCGCTCGGGGTCCGCTGCGGGTTCGCTCGGGGTCCGCTATAGCGAACCCGAAGCGAACCCAGGCAGCGAACCCGGGGTGCGCTTTGGGTTCGCTTTCTGTTAGGTTGTGTCTGGTCGGTACTGTAAGTGTATACTGTGACATCACATGATGTCATATGTTAGTTGCATTTTAACTGAGTTTAACTAGGCCCTTTGCAATTTTGTAATGAAAGGCTTTATTTTTTGCTTTGTTTAAGCTCTCTGTAAGAACTAAATCTTAATACATGTTAACTGTGGGACTGTTTATTCGCCATTATCACATGGAATCCTGGTAATGAAAGAATTCTGGGAAGGTTTCAAAGAAAAATTTAATTTGCTTGACAAATATACAGATTTTAAATTGAATTTTCTCTGATCTTAGACGCTAGTCTATTGAGCTTGCTTTGCTCTCTATTATTCTTTGTTTTATATGAGTTCCACTGCCAAAAGCATGGTAAACGTATCCGTTAATTAACCGTATATTTTACTCAATACTCATGAACTTGATAATTTACCTTTCAACAGTCCTAGACAGCATGACCTCAACATGAGGTCGGAATGTTGAGTTTTTGAAACTGACATTCAAAGGCCACATAGAGCTGTTTAGGATCACTGAAAGGTAAAAAAAAGTAACAAGATTCAGAGTTAAATGTATGTTTTAACTTTAATAAACTGGATGCCAAGCTTTTAGTGGGGTAATACATGTATTAATACAAGAAATAATGCTCAAAGTGTGTGACAAAAAAGCAGCACTGTAAATCGAAGGTTTTTACAATGCTTGGAACTGTAGCTCTAACTTGTTCTGCATTTTCTCAACCAGAGAGCTACTGTTCAGCAGCTAAATCTTGATCGTGCCTCGGGACAGACCCTCACACCACTCAGGCTTTCTTCCCCTTTTTGCGCGTTATTCAATGTTTAGAAGAATTGACTTGAAACATCCTTATTCAATATTTATACACTTTAGAAATGAGCATTATATATATTGAAAAAAAGTAAAGGGTAGACACTTTTTAAGTGTTGGATTTCAAGGGGTCATGCAGTAACTCATGGTTAAAAAGTCCAATTTGTATTCTTTACTTTTGTCAACAAACTGTACATTTCAATATATTTTATTCTTTCATTGTAATGTTTTGCTTACAAAATGTTTGAATTTGTATTCCATTCAAAAGAACTTTCGAAATTGTTTTTCATGTTCAACACCATTGAAGCCTTTCAGGGTTGTAATTATTTAACATGTATGATTATATTTACTTATTGTCATTATGGACTTCATTATGTGAATCATTTAAGATATAGGCTATACCATTTTTGGTAAGAATTATCAGTGGACCAGATAGTCTAGTTAGAATAATCTGACTGTGTCTTGATCGAGACAGGCCCTCCGAGTCCTTGGACATTTATCATTTTAACTATAGAGCATTCTATCTACAGATACTCTGACTTTGGCTTTATTACAGAAGACATCTCACTAAACATAAGAAGTCGGACACAGGATGATGAGAGTGAGGAAGAGGAAGCAGGCTCTGAGGAAGATGATGAAGTTCCTGAAGCCGTATCGTTTTCCTCAGGACGCAAGGCAGCATTACAAGAAATGAAAACAGCTCTGCAGCAAATAGGACAAAACAAACAGAAAGTGAAAGATAAAAGGAGGCAGCTTAATGAACAATTCAAATTACAGAAGGTGACAAAAATGAAAATCACTCCAAATATATGACATAAAACACTATCTTCAGAAAATAAGTGGGTTATTTTCCATTATCTGTTTCACAGTTGAAAAAATTATATTTGAAAGAAAGTGTGAATGTTGTATACTGATGATTAAAAACTGAGCCCTGAAATTTTCTTTGTATTTTTCTGATGACAGCAAAAGAAACTAGAAGATCTTGCTAAAAAGAAGTTATCCGAGGATTTTTTTGATGATTTACCTGAAGCCATTCCTAAAGAAAATAATCTGAAGAGGAAGGCTGTCAACACAGATCATAGCAAACAAGCTAAGGACTCTGAGGGTAATTTCTTTATGAAAAAAAAATCACTGTATGGGTTTAATGAATGGAACAGACTTCCTCTGTCAGCTTTTATACCTGTATTTTAATGTTAAGGAATTCTTTTATGTAAAAAAAAAATCTCTCATGAACTTTCGATGTGAACACTTGTTGTTTAGCTGTTTTGCATAAAGCTCAGGATCTGAATCTAGAGTAAACCCAAGAGTAATCCCTATAATCACTAAAGAAATCCTAGAGTAATACCTATAATCACTAAAGTAATCCTAGAGTAATCCCTATAATCACTAAAGAAATCCTAGAGTAACACCTATAATCACTAAAGAAATCCTAGAGTAACACCTATAATCACTAAAGTAATCCAAAAGTAATCCCTATAATCACTAAAGTAATCCAAAAGTAATCCCTATAATCACTAAAGTAATCCTAAATTAATACCTATAATCACTAAAGTAATCCAAAAGTCATACCTATAATCACTAAAGTAATCCTAGAGTAATACCTATAATCACTAAAGTAATCCTAGAGTAATCCCTATAATCACTAAAGAAATCCTAGAGTAACACCTATAATCACTAAAGAAATCCTAGAGTAACACCTATAATCACTAAAGTAATCTTAGAGTAACACCTATAATCACTAAAGTAATCCTAGAGTAATCCCTATAATCACTAAAGTAATCCTAGAGTAACACCTATAATCACTAAAGAAATCCTAGAGTAACACCTATAATCACTAAAGTAATCCAAAAGTAATCCCTATAATCACTAAAGTAATCCAAAAGTAATCCCTATAATCACTAAAGTAATCCAAAAGTAATACCTATAATCACTAAAGTAATCCTAGAGTAATACCTATCATCACTAAAGTAATCCTAGAGTAATCCCTATAATCACTAAAGAAATCCTAGAGTAACACCTATAATCACTAAAGAAATCCTAGAGTAACACCTATAATCACTAAAGTAATCTTAGAGTAACACCTATAATCACTAAAGTAATCCTAGAGTAATCCCTATAATCACTAAAGAAATCCTAGAGTAACACCTATAATCACTAAAGAAATCCTAGAGTAACACCTATAATCACTAAAGTAATCTTAGAGTAACACCTATAATCACTAAAGTAATCCTAAATTAATACCTATAATCACTAAAGTAATCCAAAAGTAATCCCTATAATCACTAAAGTAATCCTAAAGTAATACCTATAATCACTAAAGTAATTCTAGAGTAATACCTGTAATCACTAAAGTAATCCTAGAGTATTACCTATAACCACTAAAGTAATCTTAGATTAATACCTATAATCAATAAAGTAATCTTAGAGTAATACCTATAATCATTAAAGTAATCCTAGAGTAATTCCCTAGAGTAATCACTTTAATCACTAGAGTAATCCCTAGAAATCTATTTTGATTAAACTTGATTTGAGTAATACAAAACTTAGCCAACAAATTTCCTTTTAACAGATGTGGCATGTTTATATCATTGATTCCACATTATAAAAAATATGGTGTGAAAATGTCCTTATTTATAAATTATATTTCCATTATTTAATAGACGAAGAAAGTTTTGCTGACACAGAGGAAGATTTTGAGATAAATGATGACTTCATTCCATTAGAAGAAAGGTTTGTAATCACACTTCTTGACTCAATGCAAACCAAAATTCAAATTATCTGAATTTTAATTATAATTTCTTGTTTTCTCCATTATAACTAATATCTTTGAAGCTCATTACATGAAAAAAAAATCCAATGAGATCTAAAATAAGTTTTAGCAATTTGCAATGTAGACTAGGATGTGTTTTTTTCTTGCATAGAATAAAACTTAAAGTGGAATATTTACTAAAATTTGTTTTCATAATACATATGTTCTTAAAAGAGCTAAATCCACGAAGGGGCTAAATCGGCCTACTTTTTCAGGAAAATTAAACTGAGGGGAAGAAGAAAATTAACAATAGAAACATTATCCTTGGGTATCAAACTTAAATAGTTTATGCCAATTTTTTTATTTGATGACGTCATATTTGTACAGAAAACGTCTAAACACGTGCACTTTGCTAGTTTTTATCAAAATAAAGCATTTTTTCGACTTTGGTTCAAATTTTTGCTGTGGCCACACCCTTCGAACAAAATAAAATTTATACCATTGAAAAGAGGATTAAAATATGAATAAATAAAGTATATTTTTATTTTGTTCGAGGGGTGTGGCCACATCGAAATAAATACTTTTCGTTCGATTCAAATGTCTTAGCACCGACTCACACAGTGAAAATAGCGGGGATTACCCTACATTAATAGAAAAGAAAAAGATTCTATATTGTTTTTGTAAATATTAAAAAGTTTCGAAATGCTAATGTTATATTTATTATAAGTTATTTTGTGTTGTGGTGCAAAAAAATACGAAAAACTCTCGCTAAGCATGACTGCATGTAGATGCAATAATGTCGACATTTTGTGTACTACGCGCCTCAGTCCTGACCCAAGACTTTTCCTTCAAGTAGCTGATCTATATTTAACTCATCATTATGCTGAAATGTTTAAAAAAAATTATGTGTACTCTTTTCCTCTGACAGCCTATTTATTTATGCCTTGAATTTGTTTTCCAACTCCCGGCTCCTCGTCACCATGGTCACTATGTAATCAAAGGGAGATCACCCGAGAAACATGTATGCTACATCTTTATTTTCTCCTGAGTGGCCGTGTCGGAATAGCGTAGAATATTAAACAACTTACATCGGATGCAACTACCAAGACGTATTTATAATGATTGTTTTGCCACCTTACAAAACATAAATGTCGTGAAGTCTGCATCGACAGCATACAAATGGTTAATGTTACGCAATAGAGTCTATTATAACTACATGTATTATTATTATAACCCATACCCAACATGCGTTTCAGAAATCGCCAGTGGCATTTTAAGACAAAAGATTAATTAATATTTATAAGTGAAAACCTTTACTGATCAGAGATCTCTTAACATAAATTATGTTATGAAGTACTGAACCTAGAAAATTCGAGTTGACAAATCAAATAAACAATAGATTGATTTTACAGATCGCGTGTAATTTCTGTGATAGGCCTCTATAAGAAAAATGCCCTATATTGTATAAACGAATAACTTACAACCAAGGCAGTGACAACTCTTTATGGTTTTAAGTAATTTCGGTATCGCATGCATGCTGTGACCTAGCCAACACATGAAAAAAAAAATGTCAAAGGGAGGCTATTTGCTATCTCTATTTTGAGTTACTCCGCTTAAATGTAACAGGCCCAAGGGAGAGAGGGCAACCAGATTTACAAGCATGTTTATACATGTACGTGTAGTAGTGTAAATTCATAAAGGTGGGATTAGAGCATTGATATAAAATAAGAAGCAAAAAAAAAACTTATTACATTTACAAAAAAAGGACAGGGGTTATTGGGGGAGGGGGTTGTGGGATTCCCACCCTCACTCATTAAATACGTGGGACAGTTCGACCAATTACTGCTGCCATTTAAACAAGAAAGTAGTAAAGTGACCAATTATGTTAGTCCTTGTATATATAGTATAAAAAAAATGAATTCAATAGCAGTTTTCATTTTTTTTTTCAATCTCCTTGATAAAAATTTAATTTAAAAACGATTGATTGATTTTTCGTGACTCGGTCATTGCATAAATTTATTATAGATCCCAGGCCCGTAGGTAGCAATTTCAGTTGGGGGGGGGGGGGGGCACAGCCATACATTTTCAGATGGGTGCACTATCAACTACCAAAATTCCTTGACAAGCCAAAAAAAAAAAAAAAAAAAAAAAAGAGGGGGGATCAGACGTTTTTATTGACGGGGCACAAGCATATAGTAGCTTTGTTTTATATAGTATTCTATATATCGGCAAAATTGGGGGGGGGGGGGGGGGCATGGCCACCTCCCGGTTCCTACGACAATGTATCCTGAATGTATTATTATTATTATTAAACTGCTTATTTTGCCTGTCTATATCATATGTTTTGTTTTTTTTTTTTTTGAAAGGATGTCTATATAGAATATAACTTCATAGATCGGGCATTTGAACATGTTTTTTTTAGGGGGGGGGGGGGGGGGGGGGTATGGTAATATGTCGCTCGACATGTGGTCTGTAATTTTTTTTTCCGATGGTCTGTAATGATAGCCATTTACTACTGCCAGTAGCTGTTTTTCGTATATCTTTGTTTAATTACAAAGAGTAACGATCCGAAAACGTCCATATGCAATATGTATACGATATTATGATTATTTTATCGTCTTCTGTACTCATTATCGCCTACATGTATCTATTTGTAGTTGTGTTATAAATTGCACATGGAGAAACGAAACGTTATCTTAATTATATGAAAATCATGAGTAAAACGTAAAAACTGGTTTTGAACTATACGAAAGTCTTAGATGTTGTTATGTTTCAATTTAATTTTCACTCCTCACCAGATAATCATTACATTATGATTTTATTAAAAGGGTTTATAATAGGTACTCCCCAACATGGTAGTGTATAAGATATGATAATATGATAAGAAAACGATTAGTTAGCAATAATTAATTCGATCGTGTTTGTCATCTGAAATCTCTTTTCATATCTATTGTGGGTATATAAAAAACGTTTCTCTTTGATGATATAACATATTTATCATAATTAGTGAACTTTATTTCGATTAAGTAATTCATATTGAGTAAAGTGGTATACATGTCATTTCCGTTTATCTTGTTTTTTTTAACTTCAGATTCCGTTTTGAAATTCGAATACTTTGGAAATCTTGTGTTTTCGTTGTACTCTTAATTTTTTTTGCGGCCGGTTTGATGCTTTGCATCACTCTTGTTTAAAAGTCTGTAGTGGCTTCTTTCCTGACAATCTGTGGTGCGCAGGATTGCCGTCAAACGTCACTATTTTACTTGTATTACATGTATGAACGACAATTTCATTTCAAATGTCCGGGAAATGTCATAAATTTTGGAAGTGCAACGAAATTCTCAAAATGACAATAAAATAGATGGTAACTTCAAACGTATTCATTTTTAATGGACCTTTTCATTTTAATTTTATGTTTTCGTTCTTAAAAAGTACTTGTGTATTTTCTGAAAAAAGTCTATTTTTTGTTTGTACGCCGTATGACCATACAATAACACATTTAAGAATGACAAAATCCTTATCCATGTCTACTATAGTATATATTTTACTACATTAATTCAGTTTTACTCAAATATGATGGATTAAAACTTGTGTTTGTTTTCAGCTTAACGTGTCTCTTATTATCATTTAAAACGTGTTACATGTATCAACGATTATACCAGACAAACGTTGTATATAACAAATATTTGGCATTTCTTTAGAGTACAAATAGCTTTAATTAAAAAATAAACCAAAAGTTTTCAGAACTTCTTGAAAAATTCATAGTTTAAATTTTCCCAAAATTTTAAAGAAGAGCTTATATTGGTTATTTTTATTCCATTAACGTACACATGTTACTTTCTTATACAAAAAGTCAACGTCACAACGTTAAAGTATGTAACGTCAACGTTATGACGTGATACTATTAATAAGGAAAACAATACCAAATTTAAAAGACTGTAAAAAGAAAACCAGAAGAGATATTGTTAAAAAATAAATTGTTTTACAACATACAAATCTTAGAGTTTTATGTGAGAAAGTTTCATTTAATTTGATGACTGGGCCGATTTAGCCCCTTCGTGGATTTAGCTCTTTGTTTATCTTCTGCAGGTTAGGGGGAGTTACTGTTGAAAAAGTAAAGGAGAATGAGAAAAAAATTATGTCATCTGTTGAACAGGCCAGACAGTTTAAACAACAGAGACTATATGGTGGAAAAATACCCCGAATGACAAGTAGGTAGTCAGGGTCTCTTGACGGATTTTATTCTTTAACCCCATGTGGTATACATATATTAACCTTCACTCAAAATTATACTTGTATCCTCAGAGTATGGTCAAGAAAATTCTGAATTCGTCTGAATCATTCTTTATATAAACTTATATAATTTACCTTGTGTTTTGGATAAGTTTTTTTAACTTTAATCAAATATGTTCTTTATCCTTTAACTTAATAAACATGGGCTATGTTTTGTTGACCTGGTGGGTTGCAATCCAAAATATGTGCAAAGTTTTAGGAGTGCTAGTTTTAAGGATTTGAGTTTCTTGTCTGGAGCAGTAACTATGCTATTGTAAATAAATAAAGTGTAGGAAAATACCAAAAAACATAATTGTATTAATCACAATCGTAATGATGTGTTCTTATTTCTTACTTTTCTAAATTTCAGATGACAGTCTTATAGCGCTGAAAGGAAAACGAAGAGCAAGATATAAATGAAACACTGACCCAGTATATATTGTAATGTAATAAATGTAAATAAAGATCTATATCCTAACAACCTTCTCAATACTTCGTCCATTTAGTTTTCAAGCTGCAATTCAGAGGATATCTATTTGATTGCATGATCATAATGAGCAGCCAGCCCTTGACCTTCTTAACTCCTGAACTCCTAAGAGACAAGCTGCATGATTATGTTAATGATATTATAAAGTCCTCACCAAATATCTCAAAAGAATCCAGTTCCAGCCAGGCCCACAGTGCTCATTGCCTGAGAAACTCATGACACTCATACAAGGCTAATGGGCCTCTTGATTATATATTGTACCTCAACAAAGTTGGGGGAGATTATGTAATACCCTCACGTTGGTGTCCCAGGTTAAAGTTTTTGGAGCAGTTTTCAATCCTATAATTTTTATGCTCTATGTTGATTCTAGCTGCATGGCTGATGCATCTAGTATGTTTTATTGTACCATTTAGGTTTCAGATGCTGCATTTTCAGCCATATTTTCGATAAGAATGACCGTTTATGTTTTAGGAACAAGTTTCATTACCAAGTAACTATATTAGCCCTACCTAGACCAAATTTTCATGTATGATGCATTTAGGGATGCACACTACCAGACTTGCTTTGGATGCTGGATCTGAATTACATTTTCTGAACAAGTCTAGAGCAGGTTCATTCTAAAATAAGTAACTGTAAACCCCTATGGCGATCAAACATGCAGGGATGATGAATCTAGGGATGAACATTATCAAACTAGCTTCAGATGCTGATTCAACCTACATTTTCCAGATGAGTGAATCAGTGTTTTTGGAGCAGGTCATTTCCCAAGTAATTAAAGCCCTGTCTGGACCAAACTTGCATTCAGGAATGTTTCATGTTGGGATGTCAGTTACCAGTTACCAGATTTGCTCTGGATGCTTGATATGACCTATATTTTCCAGATGAGTGAGCAGATTCAAGTTTTTGAACCAGGTAGATTCTTAAGTACCTGCAAACCTCATGGCACTGAAGCTTGTATGTATGATGCAGCCATTATGATGGATGCACACTACCAGACTTGCTTAGGATGTTGGATCTGACCGAGATTTTTCAGAGGGGTATTTAGGTTAAAGTTTGGAGCAGATCTATTCCCATTTGGATTCTGAATATATGACCTAATGTTCTGGATGAATGATGATTGAAGTTTATGCCTAGCTAGGTTACTATATAAGCCCATGCTGACCAAACTTGCATTGATGATGCATCTAGAGATGCACATACAGACTTGCTTCAGATGCAGTCAGAAGTTGCATTTTCCAGATGTATATATATATGTACAACATTATTGAGATTTTTTATGAGTAAAACTATCTAGTAGTAATATCAGGGACCTATATACTAACATATATATAACTATATACCTAGTCCCGGTCAAAGAGCCCCCTGATTTTGGTCAAAGAGCCCGGCCCTAATATAATTTTACAGTAAAATGATGTTACAAAACTGCCTCCAAATACTGATCAAAGCGTCCCTTGATTTTGGTCAAAGCCTCCCCCCCCCATAATTTTTATAGAAAAATTTCATTTCGAAACCGTCCCCAAGCAATGTGCCCTCTTCTGATTTTGGTCAAAGCGCCCCTTAGAAATTTTTATAGAATGTTCGTTTGCAATTTTTCAAGAAAAAAAACCCCTAAATTTTTATTTAATTTCATTTTATTTCCCTTTACTAATTTATGTTATTTATTTCATATACCGAAAAATACATTTCATACTTTAAGTTTTAGCTGATTTTGTTTGTTCAGCGTGTCCCATGAAATGTTTCATAGACTAAGTTTGAAACATTAAAGAAAACATTTCCAAAGAAATGAGAATGTTCGCCGGCTTCATTTAATTACCCCCCCCCCCCCCCCCAATTGATACCGATGCCGTTGCTCAGCTCTTGCCAGGCGGAGGCCTAAGTGTGAAATGTAAAATTTGGAAATTAGAAGTTTATTACACTGAATAAAACCCTAGAAACACATACAGTGTATCAATATAATATTATTTAATAAATTGATATCCTTTTTTCTCTTTTTTGATCCATATATTAAGAGAAAAATGAAAATGGAGAGTAAACTTGATCGGATTACTTTTTACACTACCGAACAGAAATTTACTCTTGTTAACTATAGAACATATTCTAATACTATGATTTACTATGTATCTTCATATTCAAAGATGCATGGGGAACTGAAACTTTTCAGACTTGCATACAGATGTTGTACATAGTTGCATTTAAGTAATTTTCTTTTCAGGATTTTACATTTAAATTTCTCCTTTTTTAGGTCACCTGAGTCACTCAGGTGACCTATTGCTATCTGTTTTCGTCCGTCGTCGTCCGTCGTGCGTCGTGTGTTAACATTTGAACATTTTCAGCTTCTTCTCTGAAACCGCTGAACCAATTTCAGCCAATTTTAGCATATGGCATCTATGTGTGAAGGGGAACAAAATTTGTGAATATCATGGTTCCTGCCCCCCTGGGGCCTAAGGGGTGGGGCTAAAACCACCAAAATTAATGCAATCTTTAAAAATCTTCTTCTTTACTCCTGGACATCAAGCAGTCAAACTGTTGGCATGATTGTAATAAGCATTGAGCCCTCTACCAAAATTTTGAAATTCATGGCCCCAGGGTCAGGGGTTCTGGTGCTAGGGCGGGGCTATATAGATCATATAGTGAATGTGCATTATTTCTTTGAAAATCTTCTTCTCTACTCCTGGGTATTATTGAAACAAATTAAATACATAGTAATGTTAAGCAAGAGTGACTCTACCAAAATTGTGAAATTCATAGCCCCAGGGTCAGGGGTTCTGGTGCTAGGGGGAGGGGGAGGGGCGCTATATAGATCATATAGTGAATGTGCATTATTTCTTTGAAAATCTTCTTCTCTACTCCTGGGTATTATTGGAACAAATTGAATACATAGTTATGATAAGTAAGGGTGACTCTACCAAAATTGTGAAATTCATGGCCCCAGGGTCAGGGGTTCTGTTGCTAGGGTGGGGTTATATAGATCATATAGTGAAAGTGCATTATTTCTTTGAAAATCTTCTTCTCTACTCCTGGGTATTTTTGAAACAAATTAAATACATAGTTATGTTAAGCAAGAGTGACTCTACCAAAATTGTGAAATTCATAGCCCCAGGGTCAGGGGTTCTGGTGCTGGGGGGGGGGGGGCTATATAGATCATATAGTGAAAGTGCATTATTTCTTTGAAAATCTTCTTCTCTACACCTGGGTATTATTGAAACAATTTGAATACATAGTTATGATAAGCAAGGGTGACTCTACCAAAATTGTGAAATTCATAGCCCCAGGGTCAGGGGTTCTGGTGCTAGGGCGGGGTTATATAGATCATATAGTGAATGTGCATTATTTCTTTGAAAATCTTCTTCTCTACTCCTGGGTATTATTGAAACAAATCAAATACATAGTTATGATAAGCGAGGGTGACTCTACCAAAATTGTGAAATTCATGGCCCCTGGAGGGTTAGGGGTTCTGGTGCTAGGGCGGGGCTATACAGATCATATAGTGAATGTGCATTATTTCTTTGAAAATCGTCTTCTCTTCTCCTGGGTATTATTGAAACAAATTAAATACATAGTTATGATATTAGGAAGGGTGACTCGTCCAAAATAGTGATTTTCATGACCCTTGGATCAGGGGCTCTGATGTTAGGGACGGGCTCTATTTATTATATAGTGAAAATGCATTAATGCTTTAAAAATCTTCTTCTCTGCTCCTGGGTATTTTTGAAACAAACTAAGTACATTGTTATGATAAGCAATGATGCCTCTTCCAAAATTGTGAAATTCATGGCCCCAGGGACAGGGGTTCTGGTTCTAGGGTGGGGCTATTATAGATCCTATAGTGAAGGTGAATTTTTTCTTAGAAAATCTTCTTCTCTGCCCCTGGGTACTATTTAAACAAACTAAATACATTGTTATGATACACAAGGATGCCTCTTCCAAAATTGTGAATTTCATGGCCCCAGGGTCAAGGGTTCTAGTGAAAAGGTTTGGGGGGGGGGCTCTATTGATTATATAGTGAAAAAGCAAAATTTCTTTGAAAATATTCTTTTCTGCTTCTGGTTAAAAAGTAAAGAAGCTAAGTATATAGTTATGATGAGCAAGAGTGCTTCTTCCAGAGTAGTGAATTGCATGACCCGGGTCAGATGTGCTGGTGTAAGGGTGGGGCTCTTGATAATATAGTGAAAATGCATTAATTCTATTAAATAATCCTGTCTGCTCCTTAGTGTTAAGCAGATAAACAAAGTGATTACTTATGATGAGCAAACTTCTGGTCCCAGGGTGAGAGACTCTAGTGTTTCTTGGGGGGGGGGGGGGGGGGCTCTATTGATAATATTGTGAATCTGAAGTAAAAATGCATTATTTCTTTAAAAATTTTCTCTGCACTTGGGCATATCAGAGGCAAAAAGATTAAAAGTTATAATAAGGAAGGGTATTTTTACCAGATTTTGAACATCTGGACCATTTGTTCAAGTGTTCTAGTCCTGGCCAGGGCTCTATTAATTTGTAGTCTACTGAGAGGAGTTATTCCCCTTTGCCATTTACTTTTGATAATTAATCACTGTAAACAATGTACTTGAAAGGTTAATAGAATAAGAGAATTAAGCAAGAATTTTTATTGTATAATACAAAAAGTATTTTCATAGTTTTAATGATCAGATAGACTTGTAAGTAATAGATAAATAAAAATGGAACAAAAATAACTTGTCTTATTAAATGTTCATCAAAGACCAAGAGAGGCCAATCAATGTAAGAGATTTGAACAAGAAATTAAAATAGTACAGAAGCACTGATAGGTTTTTAACACACTGTATAGTGATAGTGATAAATGGGGAACAGATTAGAACCTAATTCATAAACTATCAGTAAATACTAGATTAATTATTTTGTTGATCCTGATCACCCTATTTTTCTTGCTTTTGGGCAACAAAGCTTCACCTTTCAGTTCATTTTATACTCTATGGATCCTCTAAATTGTTGTATTATACTCAGGTGACCATTAAGGCCCTTGGGCCTCTTGTTCAATTTATCTAATTTAAAAAAAATTACGCTACTTGTATAAAATACCGTCCTCAAGTTTTGGTCAAAGCACCCCACAATATATTTTTTAAAGGGGGGGGGGGGGGGGGAAGACGACAAGAAATCATTTCTGATTATTTATCAATTTGTCAAAATATCACTATCGGTTTCGTTAAAAAATGTTCTCCATGGGGCGCTTTGACCAATACTTGGGGACGGTATTTTAACATCAATTTCCTGTAAAATTCTATAATGGAGCGCTTTGACCAAAATCAGGGGACACTTTGACCAAAATCAGGGGATGCTTTGACCGGGACAGTTTTCTTAGGGGGCGCTTTGACTTGCTCCCGTCAAATACACCCTATTAGTAAGTGATAAATGCAATATATATTTATATATTTATAAAATTAACCATTTTATCTTTCCATTAATAAATAGATGTCTATGTGACAAGTCTTCATATTATTTCTTTATGGAGGTCACTTTAACATGTCCCTCATTTAGTAACGTCATGATAGCGTCATACATAAAACTATGTTTTGCACCCTTTAACACCTTGAGCAGTCAAACTGTTGGCATGATTGTAATAAAAATTGAACTCTCTACAAAAAATGTGAAATTCATGGCCCCTGGGTTAGGGGTTCTGGAGTTAGGGCGGGGCTCTTATGATATATAGTGAAATGCATACTTTCTTTAAAAATCTTCCCTCCCCTGTATATTTAATAGATAGTAGACAAGCGTGTCTCTTCCAAAATGGTGAAATTCATGGCCCCAGGATCGCTTGTTTTGGTGAAGGAGGGAGGGAGTGGGACTATTGATTATTAGTATATAGTGAAAATACGTTATTTCTTTGAAAATCTTTATGTCTGCTCCTGGGTATTAAGCAAACAAACTAAGTGATTAGTTATAATGAACAAGGGTGCCTCTTCCAAAATCCCTGGGGAAAATGCATTAATTCTTTGAAAATCTCCTTCTCTGCCCCTGCGTATTTAGCAGAAACACGAAGTGCATGTTTATGATGAGCAAGGACGCGTCTTCCAAAATTGTGAAATTTGTGGTCCTAGCGTCAGGTGTTCTGGTGGGAGGGGAATTCTATTGATTGTATAGTGAAAATGTATTATTTCTTTGAAAACCTTCTTTTCTTTTCCTGGGTATTAAGCAAACAAATTAAGTGCATAATCCTGATGAGCAAAGGTGTCTGTTCCAAAACTTTGAATTTCATGACCCCTAGCTCAGGGATTTTGGTGTTAGGGTGGGACTCTATTGATTATATAGCGAAAATGTATGAATTCTCTGAAAATCTTCTCTGCTCCTGGGTATTTTACCAGATAAACTACGTGCATAGTTGTGATAGCAAGGGTGGTTCTTCATTGTGAAATTTATATCCCCAGACACAGGGGTTCTGGTGTTAAGGGGGGGGGGGGCTCTCTTTATTATATCGTGAAAATGCATTATTTCTTTGATTTTTATTTCTCTTCTTCTGGGTATTAAGCGGGTAAACTAGATGCATGGTTATGATAAGCAAGTGTGTCTCTTCCAAAGTTGATAATTTCATGGCCCCTGGGTCAGGGGGTCTAGTGTTAGGATGGTGGTGTGTTGAATCTATAGTGAAATACATTATTTCTTTGAAAGTCTTCTCTGCTCCCGAGCATCTAGGGGACAAACAGAGTACAAAGTTGTAATAAGCAAGGGTATTTTAGTAGGGTTGTGTATTGAGCCAAAAAATTTGATGCGATACAATATTTTATAATGCGATAGCCGATATGTTGGATTCTTTAACAAGTCTATCAAAAAGTCTTATAAATCATTTAATGCATAAATTTAAAAAAAAAAAAAAACTAATTGTTTTATAACCCATTTCAAAGGTCTTGTCTCACCATCTCTCCAAATTACACTTCAATTTCAAACTTTTAATGACTGTAAAAACAACATGTTAAAATTAAATTGTCTATGTATTTTGTAATATTTATCTTAGATGTGCTATCTCCTAAATGATTATATCATTTTTTATCAATTTTAATTCAAAACAGTGAAAATATAACCTTTGGTGATTGAAATCCCCAACTTTTCACAGAATTATGAGAAAATCTGTCCGATACGTATTGGATTTATTTTTTCGATACGATACATTCTTAATTCGAAAGGTATCGATATATTGATACAGTCCTAATTTTTAGCAGATTTTAGAAATAAGTGGTCAAATGTTCTGGTGCTAGGCAAGGCTCTATTGATATTGTAGGGAAATTTGTACTCTAATGAGAGAAGTTATTCCTCTTTACTCTTTGTTTATAGTAATTAATTACTGCAAATAACATATAATTGATAGGCAAATTGAATAAAAGAATTAAGTTTCATTACACGCAGCTTAATTCACTTCCTTTTTCTGCAAGGTTGAAAAGGGCACCAATATTTTAACCAAATGTACTAAATGACAAAAGTTACGTCCCTTTTTTATAGGAATTTTCATGGCACAATGCCTTTCCCCCCTCCGATTATGTTACATTTTTAACTCATTTATTTTGTGCATTCTATATGGTCTCATCCGAAAGATCGGTCTCCACGTCCCACAGTGGGATTCGAACCCGCACGTAAGGATCAATTCCTTACCCTGCGACTCTAGAGCAAACGCTCTAACCACTGCACCATGCTGGCGACATGAAAGTATATGTACATTGTATCTTAAGTAGTGTAAATTCAAATTTGTTCATAGCACGGTCTAGGACGAAGCGACAATTGAGGATCTAAGTTTAGGAAAAGTGATCTTTTCAAGAACAACAGGGTCAAATCTTCATGTTGTGAAAATTAAAATTTGTTCAAATCATGGTTAATAGGAATGTTTAATATCGAAGAAAGGTAATCAGTATTTCTACTTTTAAACTTTGGTGAATATTGTGTAGAGTAGACAAAGCAAATTAGTACATGAAAATGAAATATGACATGAAAATTATCTAGTTTTTTTTTTATAGTTTTTGCCCTGTCCGTCCGTCTGTCTGTCTAGCTGTCTGTCTCTCTGTTTGTTAGTCTGTTTGTCCGCAACAACTTTAACCTTGCCCATAACTTTTGATTGGTTGGAGCTATGGCTTTCGTATTTCACATGTGTATTCCTTGTGACAAGATCTTTCTTTGGATACCGCCATATTTGACCTTTTGGCCTTGGCCTTGGAGTTTGACCCAATTTTGCAAAATTTTACCCATCTTTAACCTTGGCCATAACTTTTAAACAATTAGTGCTAGGGCTTTCAAACTTCATATGTGTAATTCTTGTGACAAGACCTTTCTTTGGAGACCAAAAACTTTGACCTTTTGACCTTGACCTAGGAGTTTGACCCACTTTTTAAAAACTTTAACCTTGGCCATAACTTTTGAACGGTTGGTGCTAGGGCTTTCATACTTCACATGTGTAATTCTTGTGACAAGACCTTCCTTTGGATACCAACAACTTTGACCCTTTGACCTTGACCCTGGAGTTTGACCTACTTTTGGAAAACATTAACCTTGGCCATATCTTTTGAACATTTGGTGCTTGGCCTTTCATATTTCACATGTGTAATTCTTTTGACAAGACCTTCCTTTGGATACCAACAACTTTGACCCTTTGACCTTGGAGTTTGACCTACATTTGAAAAACTTTAACATTGTCCATAACTTTTGAACGGTTGGTGCTAGGGCTTTCATACTTCACATATGTAATCCTTGTGACAAGACCTTTCTTTGGATACCAACAACTTTGACCCTTTGACCTTGACATTTGACCTACTTTTGAAAAACTTTAACCTTGGTCATAACTTTTGAACGATTGGTGCTTCGGCTTTCATATTTCACCATTTGTATTTCTTGGGAGAAGGCCTTTCCTTGGGCACCATTAATTTTGACCATTTGACCTTGACCTTGATGTTTGACATACTTTTGAAAAAAAACATTAACATTTTCCATATCTATACAATGGTTGCTGCAAGGGCTTTCATATTTCACAGGTATATTCCTCGAGACCTTACTTTGGGTATCAACATATTTGAATTGCATATGAGAAAATTTAACCTTTGCTATAAGTTGCCATACGGGGACACCAGTGTTTCACAAACGCATCTTGTTGTGCTGGAAGCACAAACTTGCTAAACTTGCTAAGTGTGACGTCGTCAACAGGAAAAAAGACGGCATATTCTGTCAAAAATTCAGGAACAACACAATTAATGACGTCAAGAAAGGAATTTAGAATTTTTTAAGTTATTGCACTATCATTGAATGAAAAACAAGTTAATGACAACTATCAAAGAGACAGCAAATTAAATTGACGATTTGTATTTCTCTGTTTGACCTAATTATTTGTAAGGGACTTTGCAGTTTGCTGTCTGGCGTTTTTGGTGTTCAGACACATATCACTAACGGATCCCATTTTACCAGAAGTTTGGGAGTCAAACGTATATACATGTACATGTATAAAGTGCTTTCTAACATTTATGACATGGGTGTAGTACTTATTTGACTGATACGAATAAAAAGGATTTTTTTTAAATGTCTATACCTCTGAAACTCCCCTGTCGGATGCAGAGTTCGTGTTATTCCATGGTTTTATGTCTTTGTCGCTAACAAACTGTGACCGATTTATAACCTTGGATTCCCTTTGAAAATAGATTCGAACAAGAACGCGTTACCCGAGGCTTAGATATTTCTTATTATCTTTATTCAAGGTCAGTTCTTCAAGGTTACTGAACAGTCAAATTACTTTACCATATAGATTGGTTGGTATGCCATGTTTTCTGATCTTCAATCAAAGAAACATCATCAGATAATGCAATGGACAAGGAATAGGACTGGGGTCCGAGCTCGTATTATATTTAAAGTAATCTTCATTTGTTCTTTGCATTCAGTCGCACAACAATTAAGGATGTAACAAAGAAAAAATCGAATATATAAAATTCACATACCTTTATTATATGCTATCCAAAACAAGCACCAGGTAAACAATCACTCAAAATATAATTTTGTTATTTAATCTAAAAGCACAATATTACAGAAAGTATCCAAGAATTTTTTTTACAGACTTTACAATTTATCAAATGTGAGTGAGTAAAAAAAAGATAAACTTCATAAATGAATCAATTGAAAGATTAAACTTTTGACATGTAACACACAATAGTATTTATGTAACGAAATAGAAAATCAGGTTTTAAGTAATAATCAAAAACCGTACCCGTTCTGTCATTTTAATATTTTTCTTGTCTTCTTTAATCTCAGTTTTTAGTTCATATTGAATGTAGTATAAGAAATCTTTGGTATCTACAAATATTAGTTCTTCCAATACAAATGGTCTACACAGAATAAGTCACTTATTGCTTTCAGATCTTTCAAATTAAGATTTTTACAAAATTATACACACAGCATAGTTTTACACTGAAAAAGAGGTGTTAGTAATTCGAAAGGGGGCTTTAAAAAAATTGAATTAACTTTTTGAGTTGGGTCATCTTTACACTTTTTTCCCTGTCTAGCTCACGATATTTTCTTTGTGTGTAGGGGAAAAATAGAAGCATTGTCCTCAATTAATCATCAAAACAAATTAACATCAAAATGAAATTTAACTGAATGCATCTCTAAATCTTAAATTGCTTGGAAATAATAAAGGGATCATACAGACAAGATACTACAACTTTGTTTTAAAAAAAAGAAGAGAAAATAGTTTTCAGCTTATAAAAATAGAAACAACAACAACAACAACAACAAAAATAATAATAATAATAAAACTAGAGCAGAGCTCGTTGCAAAGCAACGAGTAGGTCTTCCGTTGGAGCTGCGAACAGGAAGAAGTGACTTTGAGTCAAGGTCATGCCACATTCTAAGGTTATAAGCAATCTTGTAAGGGGTATCAACTTGCAATGTCTCACCAGTAGAAAGACAGTTAAGGAATGTTGTTTCTCCGTTGATGACATTGAACACGTTCAAATGACCTTGCATCAAACCATGACACACTCTGGTTATAAGCAAACCCTATCTATGTGTTACCGACTCGACAAGTTAACACATGTTCTTTCAGACCATTCATCCAGTCAAAACATTCTTTCCTTAGTGACCCTAAATTTAATCAACATGGCCGTAAACCGAGGGGGGGGGCACGGGGGGGGGCGTGCCCCCCCAATAATTTTGCCGATATATAGATTACTATAGTAGACATAGATACTTTACTTGTGCCACCTCAATAAAAACGTCTGATTTTTTTGCTTGTCAAGGAATTTTTGGTAGTTGGTGACCTTTTTTTTTTTTTTGCTTGTCAGGAAATTTATGGTAGTAGTGTTCCCGTAACTGTCAACTGAAAGTGTATGGCTGTGCCCCCCCCCCCAAAAAAAAAAACTGAATTTGCTTCCTATGGGCCTGATCAAGGCAATGATAACACTCTGTATGATATCAGCGATGCCCTTTTGTGTGTTTCGCACTTGACAAGTTCACAGTTTGCATTTATTGCATGATAGTGAGGGAGACATGAAGATTTCTTCGCCCATAAAAAATCATATTCCCAGAGGGCAACATGAAGATTTCTTCGCCCATGAAAAATCATACTCCCCGAAGGCAACGCCCGAGGGAAATATGATTTTTCATTTGCGAAGAAATCTTTATGTCTCCCTCACTATTATGCAATAAATTGTTTATAATACCGAATTAACCAAAATGCAGGAATTACAAAGGAGATCCAATGAATAAAGCAAACATGCATTTGATGAGAACGATATGAAAGATATGTAAGTTACAGGTACACCAATAGCCTCGTTTCATTAAAAAAAAAAATTCCTACGTGACAAGTTTGTGTGATCACACCAGTAACATTCAAACACCACCATTACATTTTTACACATTTAAATCGACACAATCAATCAACGATAATATGTTGACGGTGCGACCGTTGGGGCGAGTGCATTGTTCACTTAATTTTAAGATCCGCCTCTTCAAACAGCACAAGACATTTGGAACGTCTAGACTGTGACGTCTCATGACGTATGTTAGCTGTATTTCCATAAACGAATTTTGAAAAGTGCAAACATTTTAACAAAGAACGTTTAATCTACTATCTGTATGCAATTCTATTAATTAAGGTGATTTTTTGGGGTGAATTTTTAGTTGTTGTTACCGCGCGAACGAAGTTAGCAGCGTCGCTATAAACAATCTAATTCCTAACTCGTTTAATTGTGACGTCACAATCGTTAAACACGACGTTTTGTTGCAGAGCAAACATGATGGACACGTGACTTTCTCGGCCAATCAAATTCTATTTTACTAGTGATTTTTCACTTTTAAGCTAGTTTTCACAGAGGTATAATAAACTTTTTTTTTTAGACCATACATCGAAATAAATTATCATAATTTCTATAGTCGTAATTTATTAGGTTCAACTCACTGCTTTAAAGGATCATTGTAAATGTTTTATGCCCGATTTGGATACTGAACAACGTGTGATTTTTGAAACACTGATGCCCCCATATGGCATCTTATGGCAAAAGTTAAAGTTTCTCAAATGCAAGTCAAACTCCATGGTCAAGATCAAAAGATAAAAAAGAATGTTATTACCCAAATAAAGGTCTTGAACAAAGAATATACCGTGAAATATATACTAGTATGAAAGCCACAGCAGCAACAGTTTAAAAGTTATGGCGAAGGTTAATTTCTTTAAAAGGTCAAACTCCAAGGTCAAGGGATCATAATTGTTTGTACTTGAGGGAAGGGCTTAATTGTTACAAGGAAAACACATGTGGTATCAAAAAAGCCTTAGCACCAACTGTTCAAAAGTTAAAACCAAGGTTAAAGTTTTTCAAAAGTAGGACATACTCAAAGGTCAAGGTAAAATGGTCAAAATTATAGGTATACAATGACAGGCCTTGTCACAAGAAAATTACCTATGTAATATAAAAGCCCTAGTACTAGTCATTCAAAAGTTATTGTCAAGGCTAAAGTTGTTTAAAAGTTGGTCAAACTCCAAGGTCAAGGTCAAATGGTCAAACATATTTATACCCAAGGAGGAGACTTATCACAAGGGATACAGATGTGAAGTATAAAAGTCCTAGCACCAACTGTTCAAAAGTTTTGGCCAAGGTTATAATAGTTTGGTAAAATTTTGCGAAAGAGGATCAAACTCCAAGTTCAAGGTCAAGAGGTCAAATATGTTGGTACCTGAAGGAAGTCCTTGTTACTAGGAATACACATAAGAAATATGAAAGCAGTAGTTCCAACCAATCAAATTTTATGGGCATAGTTAAAGTTTTTGCGGACAAAGAGGCTAACACAGTCTAACAAACAAATAGACAGGTGGACAGGACAAAAACTGTATGCCCCCCGGATCTTCGATTACAGTAGCATAAAAAAATGTCGGCGTCTTTGGGTTTTCGCATTGGCCTTAAATCTGAAAATCCAAAGGATTACAAGGTGCATTACGATACGCTTTCACATCATGTTCTATAACCCAGAGCATATTGTCTGCAAAGATAAATATTTAATTCAGTATTTAATTAGCTATGCATAATTATCTATGTTGTTTTAAAAAGGAAATATAAAAAAAAATATTTGTTTTATATTTTTCGATGTAGAGATATACAGAAAATGTTTTCCAATTTTAAGTCCTATCGCAATACACATTAAAAAAAAGTGTGTGTTGGAGGGGGGGGGGGAGGTCATTACATTTTTGCTGGGATTCGCCTATGTATGACCGTAGAGAAACAAAGAGTGGGGAGGGGGCAAGCAGCAACTAAATCAAAATTTACACATTAAAACTACAGCTAAAGACTATTTTCAGAAGGTCTGCCCCCCCCCCCCGTACAATCCGTACAACGGACCTGTGAAAAAAATACTGATCCTACATTCAGAATCCCAGGGCACCAGGAAAGAGTGGCAAAAAGAGAATATCGGTTTATTTCAGTCTATAATTCGAACCAAAATATCTTTTCCTCAAGAGTCTTCTTTCTTTGAGTTCTTCCCAGTGATCGTGTGATTTATTTCATTTATTTTACGTTCTGTACTGGACTTGGAAAATGAGGATATCTTTAGGTTCCTGAGCTGGCCTTGAAGCCCGCAGAACAGATTTTCTGCTTTATGATAAATTCAAGTGATATGTAATTCGGTATTAATTTTGTGTTGATTTTTTTAATGTTAATTTCATCAAGAAATATGAAAATTTAATGTTTTAACTATACATAGTGAGGCATTTTTGTGTGGAACGATTATTTTGGGGTTTTCACGATTTTTTCATATGGTACACATGATAAGTAAGTGCAATAAATATAATTTGTGGAAAAAATGTCCAAGCCCCGGGGTTGAATATCGGGGGGGGGGGGGGTCTGTCAACAAGTACCTGTTGTCAATCCCGTAGAAAGCAATTTCAGTTTTTTTGGGAGGGGGGGGGGGGCAAATAGAAATTTCCATAGGTACTTGTACTTGATTTTTTCCTATGGTACACATGATGAATAAGTGTAATAAATATAATTTGTGGGAAAAAAAATGTCCAACAAACATCGGGGTTGAATTTGGGGGGGGGGAGGATCCTGTCCACAAGTACCTGTGGAAATTTCTTGATACATAAACAGAATTTAAAAGCATGTATAAGACATCAATTGAAGGGGAGAGGGCACGGCCGTAATTAAAAGTTATATAGAGACTAGGAAGGAATGAACTGTCATTAAATTTTGGTTAAGAACTATTACCTAAACTCTTCACTTTCACATTTTCAATTACAGATTCTTGTTTTTAATATATACATAATAATGTATAATGTACACATGTACATTTATATGTATCTATTAGATGTATAAATTATGTTATTAATCATTTTATCTTAAAGAAAAAGTAAAAATCTCAATCAAACTTGTTCCGCATATTATGCTCTCTGATTCATTACTCAACAGATGCTTCACATACATGTAAGAAGAGAAGACTTCAGACTGCAGGTGTGATAAAGTCACAGCATGCAGCTCCAGCCTTAATTCCAACTTTGTTCCAAAATATTATTATTCAACGCGAAAAATTAGAATTAGCCGAAAGAATATTTTGAATCACTTCGGAAATGCTACCGTAGCACCAGACTGAGTTCACAATATCGAGTGATTTTGATTGACAGGTGTAGCGACGTTGTGCATGCATTTCGTGTAACTATACATGTACTACAGATTGTGGTTGAAAATAATAAACAAACAGCTTTAAAGAAAAGATATTGTATACTGTACATATATTTGTTAAGAACCAGTTCATTCATGAAACGAATTTAGTCGTATAATGTGGGCCCATGTTATATTTGACAGGTTGATTTACTAGTAGAAATTCAATGGACCACAGTCATTTAGGGTATTCCGAATCACCCCGCAAATCGCGACTCTCGGTAATTTACCTTAGTTACCGCTGTACCTCGCACGACACATGCACAGGTGTGACAACCAAACAGTCATTATTAGTAAGGTCTATACTTGTTGCATACAACAAATAAAGAGGTAAACATAATGCGTTAAGTAAAAGAATTAATTATTTAATTCATTAACTTCCTATCCTTTTCGAAGAAAATGCCCGTGTGGAAACGTTGCATGGTATTTCTCATCGATGTCGTGGCGTTGTTGGTGGATGAAACATGGCATATAAGGTATCGATAGAACGGCAATCTTATAAGCTTTTGTGAGTATTATTTGTTTTTAATAACACCTTAAAAATATACTAGTTATGGCCGCATTTATAGCCCCCTACAGTTTCGAACCACGTGTGTACATGCCCCTAGCCAAATAAATTGCACACGCTACATGTATACTTGTTATATGTCAGATTATTATTTTTTTTTATAACATTGTTTTTCTTAAATGCAAAGGGTATGAAAGTAATGATTTGACAAAGCAAGAGCTATAATAAGACTATCCCGGGTCCCGGTATACACTTGATCAGTGTTGATCAATGGTGATATGTACGAGTACACGTATGCAGTGATATACATCATTCTTGATAATCATGAAATCTAAACATGAGTTGGTTTAATTCCTTTTCACAATTTTTTTTATCATCATTATATCATTATTTGGTAGCCTACTCGTAGAATTATGACTGTTCAATGTTAATTATTTGCATTAAAAAAATCATATAGGTAAAAAAAATTACATAATTATCATGATTATATTTACAGGACAACAATTTACAATCAGGTAATTTCAGAAAGTAATATTCTGTTTGTATTTGCTTTTCTGCATGATCCGCCTCTGAGAACGCTGTTTTATAGTGTGTCTACAGAAGGGAGGGAGGGGGGGCTTTAATAACTTAATATAAAAAACAACAACATTCAACAAGAAAATAATTCTTTTCTTTTGGTAAACAATACCAACTAATTCATTAATCATAATGTTGTTATCTGACTGTTTTTAGCCATTTACCTGGTGATTCGAAATACCCGGAAGTGACCTGCAATACACTAAAAAGGTGATGTAAATATAACCCCTGTCAAGGCCGCTGTATCGTAGATAGACTCGCCGTGTACTGTAGATTTGATTTTTCATTGAATTGGCTTTCCTTTAATACCAACCAACCATTTATAAACTTGTTAATAAAATCGTTTACAGTCAAAATGTAAAAAGTGAATCGGAATACTCTAAATGTACCCGTTATAAAAACAACTCATTATCAATTCAGTGGACCAATAATTTACTTCAAAATAAGCTATAGATCAATAAAATTGATTTCAGATTAACCAATATTTTGTTGCAAAGATAATGTAAAACAGAGACCGGGGATTTTGTATTTCTCTGTATTTTAAACACTCGATATGCGTACATTTGGGGCGCTCTTGCATATACATGTACACTTGTACATTCGAATTCATGATCGTGCTTATAAAAAGAGCATGTTCTGTACTTGCATGTATGTATGTATGTATGTATGTATCCGTAAAACTTTTCGATTTTCCCGAGAATTCATCCTCACAATGTCAATTCAGGTTCCGAAATCACAATACCTTGACATTGTGAGGATGCCGAGAATTGAAAAAGTCACCTCCACTTACAATTATCATGCATGTGTACATGCAGTTTAAAACACGAGACAGAAAAATAAATTGTTGCAAACTTAATGGTTAAGTCGGCAATTAAAATGTGTAAAACTTGAAATTAATAAATGCACGGGCGGTAAGGATTGATAAAAATAAGCGTGAGATAGAGTAAAATAAAATAATATGTAAGATTCGAAATGATTTCAAACCCAATTTTCCATTAATCGCTATGAGTACACAATGTATTTTAACACCGATATGACCCCGACTCTCTGCGGCCACGTGTGCACGAAGACTGGGTTACAAGGCGACAGAGCAGAATGTAAACTGTGCTGTAAGAAGGCGTGAATTATTGTATGTTTAAAAGTATTATTTGATGTATATAGTTTAATATTTAATGAAAAATTTAATGAAGAAACAATTAAGAGACTGATAGTAAAAATTATACTTTACACAAGTATTAATACTTAATACTTCCATCACTAATTGCAATTATTTGCCTTAGCACCTTTTCAATTACAATTGAAATAGAATACAATTACACGGGACAGAGAAATAAATTGTTTGTTTTGTTTGTTTTTTTTTTAAATCGTATTGCTGTGTCGACAGTGAACAGGCCGGTAAAAGCGATTAAGATTCGAAATGATTTTATGCACTAGTGTTTGAAATTAAGATTAAATCAAAGATGCAATTACACGGGACAGAGAAATAAATTGTTTGTTTTGTTTTTACTTTAAAAAAATCGTATTGCTGTGTCGACAGTGAACAGGCCGGTAAAAGCGATTAAAATTCGAAATGATTTTATGCACTAGTGTTTGAATTTAAGATTAAATCAAAGATGAGATTAAGTTATCTTAAACTGTTAAAGATTAAAAAAAAAACCAAACAAACAAACCACAATGTTTCATTAGTCGTTGTTTCTACACGATGGATTTAAAACGTGATCACAGTCTTCACAGATATTTGTTTTGTTTACATGGTTTATGACCGCAGGTGGCTGGTCGATGGTGACCTCGGCAACGTGGGATCGCGGATTGTGTTACATAACAAAAAACATCTAGGTGAACATGGAGAACGTAAAATGCGTACAGTTAATGATCATTAATTATTCGAAGCTTAGAGTTTAATATTACTTACATAGTTATATAGATACATTTAATTCCTTCCTTTATTTGAAGACGTTGTTCCCTTTAAAACTAAATTAAAAAAGAAAAGAAAGTTGTAAAAAATAATTTATGAGTGAACCACAGAACACGTTTAAAACCTTATTTAGAAGAAAATTAACATTAAATACAGTAGGGTATATTATTTATAGCAAGTTTGTTTAAGTTATACACATGAAGAGTTCTGATTTACTTGCCGAATGAAAACGCTTACCTGTTTACGGGACCTGCTTTTTACCTACATATTACGACATATTACGCAATACTCGAACAAAACAACATTTTTATGAGATCAATAAGGTGTTAAAGAGCAACTTTAATTCCTAAATCCATATCGAAATATTTACCGTTTTTGAGTTATAAAGCGAAAACTTTCAAGGGCTCTAGATCCCTAATTTTAGGGGCCAGCCCCTTTTAAATGATATCAAATGAAAGCTCTTGGAATTATGCACAACTTTTATTCTACATGTTTTAACAAATTATTTTTAGTTTTAAAGATATAAAGGAAAATATGTCAAAATTTTTGCTCTTTTTCGCGTTCTAACTTCTGACCCCTCTCTAGCGCCATTTTTAATGCAAAAATCAAGAAAGAAAAACCGATGTGCACAACTTCAATGCTTCTTCTTTTCAATTTCAAATGGTATTGTGCTCCAATTATTACAGTTTCCGAGCCTTTGTCTGGAAACCAGAGGCATAAAAATTTCAATCAAAGGGGAATAACTCGTGAACAGAAGGTAATTTCCGAATTGTATTACAGTATTCTGAAAGTGTTTTGTAAAGTCTAAAAGCTCTGAAAATTTTAACAAAATCCGTTCAGAAATGAGGAAAATATGAAGGTTCAAAGTTGGCGTCTAGGAAAAAAAAAAAGAAAGAATAATAAGAATAATCTTAATCATTACAATCAGTAGAAGGTCTTCCGTTGGAAACGGAAGACCTTAAAAATAAACAGCTTTAACTTAATACTGAGACCTCGGGAATTAATGTTTTGTAAACGGATAGTTACGGCAAAATACGAGGGAAATCTTGATACAGGAATACATGGGGCACTAATGTGATTTTTTTTTTCCTTCTGTAAACTCGGAAAATATTACTATTGCAACTTTTTTAACTTTAACAAAACGAACTAAAATTTTTATATAATAAACATAACAGGTAAAATATCACGCTAATATGATGATTAATGTATACAACAGATAAGGAAAATTTAATTTGAAATTCTTAAAAAGCAAAACTAAAATAATTGCTATTAAATTCATAACATAAAAAGTGTCATAAAAAATAAACAAAACAAACAAAATTAAAAACAAAACCAAATAAATCAACCTGTAAATAAATGAATAAATAAAACAAATAAAAGAAAAGAACAAAACCAAAAATAATTCTGACAAAAAGTAAACAAGAGATTTAAAAAAAAACAAAACAAACAAAATCAAAGTACAAAAAGACAATAACAAAACATACCAACAAACAAACTAAGAAAATAAATAAGGAAGGAGAAATTAGGCAAGGACACAATTAGCCAACACATTCAAAGGAAGTTACAACAAAGCTACATGGGGAAGGAGGATATGGCTACCGTTAACATTAGCACTTGTGAGGAAACAGAAAGGGAAAATTAAACACACACACTCTCCCTCACCAAACACAAACAAACATACACGCACACATCCTCACATACACACACACATCCTCATACACTCACACACACCCTCACACGCACAAACACTACAATAATGAGGAAACAACAAGAGATGCCAATTAACATGCAGAGCCAAAAACAAAACAAATCAAACAAACAAAAAACAGGAAAAATGGAAAGTTGACTCAGGGATAGACACACAGGAAGAAACAACAGTTGATGTTGCCTACAGCGACAGAAACAAAACAAGCAACCAAGAAAAGGTGGGTGTTGACTCTGACAGAGATCCACAGGAAGAAACAAGTGATGAGACAAACAAGATGACACAGATGAAGAAAAATCACAAGGATTGCCGAATAGCATTGACATGTAAGAAAAGAAAAATATGTGATTTCAGTAGGTAAAATGGTTGTGTGGAAAAAGAAATGGAAGAAAGATGATAAACACAGCAGGAGGAAAGTTGCTAATAATAAATCAGCAAAGGGATATAAATGTAAATAATGCATGACAATAAAAGACATCAAATAAAAGTAAAAAGTAAAAAAAAAAAAAAAAAGACGACAACAAAGCAAACAAAATAAAAAAAAAAAAACGAAATTGAATAACAAATGAAACGACGAGACAACAGTAAAATCATAAATAAAATCTCTAAGAGTTAAAATTATTTATACATTGTACATATAAGGAAAAATATCGGATCTAGATGAAATTAAGAAGATATATTGATTTTTTTCTGTAGAAAGTCCTAAATTGAATTGTTTAAAATCCGCTCTAATATACTCTTACGTTGATAAGTAGGCTCAGAAATAATTATATTGTCTGTTGCAAGAATGCTTCTGTATTTAATTGTATGAATGATCGAAGAAGAACCAAGTTTGTATTTTGACTAAATATCTAAAATAATTTCAAAAATACTTGTAAATATAAATAATAATAATAATAATAATAATTCTTTTCTACTATTTTGTTGAAATATAGAGGAAAACATCGAAACTAGAATAAGGAACAAGTGTACTTTTCTTTAAAAAAAAAAAAGGAGGGGTAGGTACTTTTATCTACTTCAATATGTAGGTAAGGAAATTGTGTATAAAAATGATATATATTATAGAAAATGTACTAGCAGTTAAAATTTGGATTTATAAATCATGTTTTGAGATTATTAAAGCTGAGTTTTGATGTTTATGGCTAAGTTTCTTAAAGATATTTATCAAAAATAAAATTTATTACTCAATAATATTAAACTGTAAAATAATTTGATGATGTGTGATGGAGACCAAAAATAGACTTTATATGTCAAATTGGGAATTGTACCCTTAAAAAAGTTAATGTACAGTACGGGTAAAAAAAAAAAAGAAATTAAACCCAAGTCCCCAAATCCTCTTCTTGTGGTGGTGGTGGTGGTGTTGGATGCCAGAAACTCTGTAATTTTTGCCACAGCCAGCTGCATACCCTGACTATTCCACTTTTGATGAAATTGTAGACAGTGTATAAGATTCCACGGGGAGGAGACCTTGGTACATTGCCGTTACGTTCACAATGCTCGTTTACGCTTTGTGCGATTTCTTCCAATATACTGATCAAGTCCTGGAGTTGCGGATTTCTCACTGGGGGACTGCTTAATGCAAAACCTTTTTAAAAAAGCGAATTGTACAAGTTAACGAATAATTAACAAATAATTGAATGATAAAGATATATGGTCCATAATTTTGAGTGTATTAGATTGGAAAAATGCACTTCGTACACAAATGGTATTGTCTTCTCACAATTTTTTTATTAAAATATAAAATTTGGTTTTATGACTATAGTCATAATTTTTTATCAAAATATAAAATTTGACTATATTCATTATATCAAATTATACATTTTAATAAAAAAAAAAATTGTGGGAAGAGTATTTATTTATTTATTTTTTTTAGCCAAAGTTAATTCTGGAAATGAGGACTGACGGAAAAATGAAAATAAAGTCAAATAAAAATTGGGGACCTCGTCAAGACTAGCTTCAAACAGACGTGGACCAATTTAAGCAAATCCATGAGGATCAGAACAAGGTTCACAAAAATAAATTCGGCCATGAATAAGATTTCAAACAGGCTTCACATAAGAATGTAGTCGTCCAGTAAGTTTCACCTGTTCGTTGTCAGGTTAACCTGGGGTCATTCAAGGTCTTTCTATAATACATATTCACGAAATCTTTGTTATGAACAGGCTTTTGTAATGCATAGTATTTCGATATACGTGTTGAAATTAGTAACGTTCGCTTTCAAGGGAAAGTCATTTCTCAAGACAAATTACAAAATGTACACACATTTTTAACTTCAATCAGATTCTCAAAAGATATGCAAAATTACGGACCATATCACTTTTAAATTAGCATTTAGAGTAAAACAAAGCATGAAACACAAACATACACTACCACGAAAAATAGCAACCAATCCACAAACAAACAAACAATAAAAAACATACATGTATCTCAAAACAAGCACAAAAGCCAAAACATAAATAAAATAACAACATCAACAAAATGACAACATAATTTATAAAAACTTCACAAGTATTTTATTTTGGCATACCTGAAGTTCCTATTACGGGTTGGAAGACCGCTCCAGAATTCCAGGCACATATATATCTTCCGCTCTCTTCAATATGGGTAAATCGATTAGCCCCATCTTCCCAAAGGAAAGGGGAGAGGCTATCTCGCCATACAATTACCCATTTATATTGAAAATCCAAGCCTGCGGGCAATTTCACTCCTACAACCCATTTTCCTGAATGCATGGGGACTTGCTCTACAACGACAATCAAATTCACCTTCTGTAGTGAAGAACTATCGCAATATTAAAAAAAGCAACGAGTTTTCAAAGAAATATAAAGGACATTCCTTTCAATCAGAGATGTGCCATTTTAGTCTTCAATGCGATATCCATTTTTTAATCGTGTAAAATCTTATTTAAAAATTCAATTACTGAACTGCATAACTGGTTTGTTTTTGATCCACCCGTGGTCATAAGTTATTTAAAACATTGAAAAGACGTTCTCTAACCCGGACCTGCAATTAGTGCATCCTTCAGATTCCAATTCCCTAACTGGGGGATGGAGCCAGTGACAGCTAGTGCCAGCTGGTCTTGTGGAACTTCGCACTGACATTCTAGTTCAACCCGAACTAATCCCAACCTCGCTGAAATTTCACACACAGCCATTTCTACTTCTATGATAACCATGCAATCTATTGTGACGTAGAGGTAACAAACTATGACGTTGCATCTGACCTTTTTACTGTGACGTCAATAACCATCAACATAAATATGTTCCTCTACAAATTACAAAGGATTACTCAGAGACATTTACAAATATCTTATTTTCACTATTTCATCGGATCTGCAACAGCTTCCAGGCCCGTGCTTTTGCCCCGCACTACCATACTACGCTTGCGCATAGCACTAAAAAATCAAGAGATGTTCCTTTCAAGAAACAAATCCCCACGAAAAATCCCATGTTTGTCTTACCAGAGTACATCATTGAAAAGTCAAATCATTTTTGCAAACATTTGTTTTCTTTTGCCAATATTTTTATTAGTTATTAATCACATTTGACGAAAACATTTGCATCTCTTTCTTTTAACTGTTGAAAATTGGAGTATGTCCATCTCTTTATAGACAATTGAAAAATACAGTAATTTATCTTCACTATATTTAGAATTTTTGTAAGTAGTACATTTTTTCTAGTGCGAAAATATTTTTACAGAAAGAAAACTCGTACTGATGTAAGCATTTTTAGGTCAGCTCAGTTAAATCAGGTGACCTGTTGCTACCTTCCGTCGTCGTGAGACGTTTGTAGTGCGTCGGTCGTAGACTTTTGAACAATTTTAACTTCTCTTGAACCATTATACAAACTTCAACCAATTTTAGCATATCAATTTTAGCATACATCAATGGGTGAAGGGGAACAAAAATTGTGAATTTCATTGTCCATGTCCCCTGGGGCTTGGGGGATCGGCTAAAACCTTCAAAATTAGTGCTATCTTTAAAAATCATCTTTACACCTTAGGTAGCTAAACACAGTTTCGTATAAAATCCAGGGGTTTTTCTCAGAGAAAAGCATGATGGGTAGGGATTTCCTTGCTATTTTTATGCAGTGTACATGAAAATTGCAGCTTTGCATAAAGTAGAGTCTTATCTTAAGATTAAAAGAAAAAAGTATACAAATATTTTTTGAGAATTAATTTTTGTGTGACTTTTTAATAGTGGGAGATAACTCTAAAAAAAGCCCATTAGAATTGCATGATTTGAGTAGCTGATAAAGTAGCTCTTTAAAAAGCTGGAAAATACAAAAAGAAACTTAAAGACTTGTTCTATGAAATGCATAGCACTTATATTTTCTGATTTCTGCACTGTTTCATCAAGGGAGCTAAAAATGCGTGTACTACAATTATACGCCTAAACTTCCCCATTTTCCTCATGTTTCATGTGTCAAATAGAAATCCAGTCAAAGCGCAAATCTAATTTTAAAAAATTGGATGTTCCGAATCCGCTTCCGCTTTTCAAAAGCGGCAGCGGATTCGGGACATCTAATTTTAATTAGATTGGTCAAAGCGCCCCCTAAGAAAACCGTCCCGGTCAAAGCGTCCCCTGAGTTTGGTCCAGGCGTCCCCTGATTTTGGTCAAAGCGCCTCCTGATTTTGGTCTAAGAGACCCCTGATTTTGGTCAAAGTGCCCCCTGATTCTGGTCAAAGAGTCCCCTAATATAATTTTACAGTAATCCGTCCCCAAATATTGGTCAAAGTGCCCCTTGATTTTGGTCAAAGCCCCCCTCATAATTTTTATAGAAAAATTTCATTTCGAAACCGTCCCCAAGCAATGTGCCCCCCCCCCCCATCTGATTTTTATAGAATGTTCGTTTGCAATTTAATTTAAAAAAAAAAACACTAAATTTTTATTTAATTTAATTTTATTTCCCTTTATAATTTATGCTATTTATTTCATATACCGAAAAATACATTTCATACTTTAAGTTTTAGTTGATTTTTGTTTGTTCAGTGTGTCCCATGAAATGTTTCATAGATTAAGTTTGAATAATCTTAAAGTAAACATTAAAGAAAACATTTCCAAAGAAATGAGAATGTTCGCCGGTATCATTTAATTACCCCCCCCCCCCCCCCCAAATTGATACCGATGCCGTTGCTCAGCTCTTGCCAGGCGGGGGCCTAAGTGTGAAATGGTCGTACAGAAATGTAAAATTTGGAAATAGGAAGTTTATTACACTGAATAAAACCCTAAAAACACATACAGTGTATCAAGATAATATTATTTAATAAATTGATATCCTTTTCTCTCTCTCTCTCTCTTTTTGATGCATATATTAAGAGAAAAATGAAAATGGAGAGTAAACTTGATCGGATTACTTTTTACACTACCGAACAGATATTTACTCTTGTTAGCCATAGAACATATTCTAATACTATGATTTACTATGATTCTTCATATGCAAAGATGCATGGGGAACTGAAACTTTTCAGACTTGCATACAGATGTTGTACATAGTTGCATTTAAGTAGTTTTCCTTTCAGGATTTTACATTTAAATTTCTCCTTTTTTCAATTTATCTAATTTAAAAAAAATACGCTACTTGTATAAAATACCGTCCTCAAGTATTGGTCAAAGCGCCCCACAATATATTTTTTAAGAGGGGAAGACGATAAGAAACCGTTTCTAATTATTTATCAATTTGTCAAAATATCACTATCGGTTTCGTTAAAAAATGTTCTCCATGGGGCGCTTTGACCAAAACCAGGGGGTGCTTTGACCAATACTTGGGGACGGTATTTTAACATCAATTTCCTGTAAAATTCTATAACGGGGCGCTTTGATCAAAAGCAGGGGCGCTTTGACCAAAATCAGGGGGCACATTGACCAAAATCATGGGAAGCTTTACTCATCAACATAATTTCATTTTTTTTTTTTTTTTGACAATTTATGGCCAAGCTAGCTCCAGAGACATATATACGGTGGCTGGTATAGAACATGGTATGAGATTTTTTTTTTTTATTAATTCGTGGCCACGAAATAAAAATTCGTGGGAACGAAATAAAATTCGTGGCCACGAATTTTTATTTCGTGGCCACGAATTAATAAAAAAAAATCTCATACCATGTCCTATACCAGCCACCG
This sequence comes from Saccostrea echinata, assembly GCF_033153115.1. Lineage (NCBI taxonomy): Eukaryota > Metazoa > Mollusca > Bivalvia > Ostreida > Ostreidae > Saccostrea > Saccostrea echinata. The sequence goes on from NW_026889803.1 coordinate 49,615,519, forward strand.
TACACGATACATATACCTGGTACATGTATTAGCAAATTTAAGATTTCTGGTTTAGATCCGCCCCTCAAATTTCTTTAAGCACTCTCCAGTAAAGAAGATAAAAATCTTATCATACAAAACTGTCATGGACGTCACGAAGGAGGATGATCCCGAAATTGAAACTTTGGTAACTGTTTTACTTTTTTATTTGGTGGATAAGTTTGCTTAATGAACACCAGGTTAATTTAATGAGCATATTAGATTGTATATATTTGGTAATTATCAATATTTAAATACTTAGCATGTTGTTTTTGAAAATTCGGTAAACATGGTAAACAACTTGAATAAATATTCTTTGCCAAATATTGATGTTTCTGAAAACTTGCTTTCAACAAACTATTTCTTCAACACATGTTCAAGTCCTACATTTAAAAATTCAAAATATGGTAGATCTTTAATTGAACTTGGTCTGGCAGATTAGTATATTGAATGTAAGCTACACATGAGATTGATTAAGATGAAATCCTATATATATATATATATATATATATATATCACCAGATGATTTATAAAAATGTGAAAATAAAAGTTTTGTTCAGTGATTTTACATTCTCACAGTTGAATTTATTGGGCTAATTGTATTCGGCGCGTCGGTGCGCTCACGCAACAGATTTTGTTTATAAAATAATTTATCGCTTATACAATTTTGTTAGCATCATAAATAAAAAGAGAAAGTTTCATAGGTGGAATTATGTTTTTGAAGCTTCAACATCATTATTTAACTGCCTGTGGTTTCTTTTATTCATGGCCACTAATTAATACACAGGTTTTATCAATTTTCATTGGCATCAATTTTTGTGCAATCAGCGAATGACTCAGTATTTCGTGAACACAGGTCATCATAAAACTTTTTGATATGCTTCTTACTTTAATGACCATCAAATATTCTATTTTAATTTTCACTCTGCAAAACACAAAACCACAAAAATTAATGTTTAAGGAATGTTGATGGAACCATTGTACATGTATTTTATATGATTGGATTTTTAATGAGATAAGTGGTTGAGAAGACTACAATATGGGGAGGCAGGACTTAATGTACACTGGCACATGATCTGTAGTGCAAATGATCTGTTTAGGTTTACAGGCCAGCCATTTCTGCAACTAAAGTTACTACCCCCTCCTCAAATAAAGACAAGTTAATTTTTAATAGTAGTATTATTTTAATACGTAACGAGGAATCTTTGTCAAACACTGATACCAATGTATGGCAGCTTATTGCCATGACAATCAAGTCTCTAAAAAGGAGGTTAAATTCTAGAGTCTAGGGTCATTATGTAATACCGGTAAATTTTTGTTATACATAAAGAAAATTTATAAAAACCAAAGCACTAAATATTTTGAAATGCTATAGTTAATGTTTGGATATATATATATAGAGAGAGAGAGAGAGAATGAGAGAGAGAGATGAACGAAAGTAGGCCAACTCAAAAAATTGAGGTAAATTTCGGATTACTCTAACACAAATTGTGGTAAGGCATGCATGGATCAAAGGGGATCCGGATCCTTGGAAAATTCAAATTTATTTAAACTGACATACCTGTAGTAAAATTACTAAAGCTATGCCTCGGACCTCTTCCCCTTGCGATTTGAGCCAACACCTCCTAGGGAAAAATTTCTGGATCCACCCAACAAAAAATTCAATCGGGCTCGGGCTGTCGACTTGAATATAAGTGATAATTCTTAAATTATAAAGAAATTCGATGTCATTTGAGTGTTTTAATGCAGGGAGAAAATACTTTTGTGATATTGGGATGAGATGGACGCGCAGTTATGCCGACGCGCCGAATACAATTAGCCATTTATTGACTCTTTCTCAACATTGACATTTACTTTGTATGGTGTGGAAACTACATTTTGTATTTAATTTTTTATCATTTCATTTTATCATCATGCTATAATCAACTTTTAATACCCAGTATGTCTCTGGTAAATTTTGTTCTGACACACAGAGGGTTCTTGTCATATTGTTTTTAATTATATCTTCAAATTGAAATGTAAAGGTTTTTCCCACTGTCTATAAACATCTGAAAATGTAAATATACACAGTATTTCATAATATAAGACAACAATCAATAAATTTTGTGATTTTCTAATTTACAGAGACAGGAACTAGACTGGCTTCTGACAGACCAGGTGCACAAGGTCCTTGAAGAAATCAGTAGTATACTGTGGGTAAGGAATTAAGCAGCAAATTCTGCCCCTGAAGAAATTAATCCAATGATTTCAGAATATAGCTGATATTCAGCCAACTGGTAATACACTGATGACTTCTTGATTTCTAAAAGATCTATAAATTTCAGAACATGTACCAATATATTAACATGGTCTTCAGCATATTAAAAAAATATAAAAAAAAGCCACTGCAGGTACCCTTTTAAAAGGTCACATTATTCCAGCTGAACATTAAGTACCATACATAATTGTCTGTCTGATATTTCCTATTAGCAAAAGCCAAAATGCAAATTTTTAACATTGGTGTCATCGTGAAATATCACAATTGTTGAATGAATGACATGTATTTGTTAAGAATATTGACTTTCATTTAAACATGTATATATATAACGTAAAATGTGTTTTAGCAACCCTTTTGATGGTAATGATAAATTAGTAAATGTAATCTCTGTGATTTTTTTCCCTTAAAATGAATTTTCCTTTATATAAATGTAATGAGTTGTAGGTATACATGTGTACCAGTACTAATGCGAATGTTTCATAAAAAGTATACATAAAGTTTTGTGTTATATATCTGTATATGTACTATTATTTTACAATGTACATTTCATGTAAGTTTGGTTTTGACAGGGTTTACAAATTGATTCCTTTATTGCAATATGGATGTGGTGGGTGGGGGGACTAAAGAAAAGGTTATGTTACATATATATCACATTAAATATTCAGTAAAAATATTTATAGGGCCATATCTATAATAATGACATCTAGAATGACAGAAGCATTGTTTCACTCGAACAGTATGAAATTCTTACAGTCGATAGAATGAACAATGTATTCAAGTACTCAATGAAACAATTTCCACTCAATTGTAAAGTTCAGTTTTATCCATGTTTTACATGAACATTTACAAACACTATGTACCTTGACTTTATTCTTTAGTTTCATCTTTTCTCTGTGTAAAAATTACTTTGAATTATACATTTAGTATAATGATATTATTTATTTTTGTTTGTTTTACATCAGTAATAGTGGATGACCTAGTGTATTTTAGATATTTTCAGTGAATGTTAGTCAAAATTCTTTATATCAATTGTGAAGCAGATGTTTCTTTTTTGAAGTTTTTTCTCTGTGTAATAATTACATTGAATTATTCATTTGTTATTATAATATATTTTTCTTTCTTTATGTTTTACACCAGTAACAGTAGGGTACATTTATTTTAGAATACATTTTCAGTGAATGTTTAGGGAAAATTCTATTACAGTTGTACTTCGGTATCTCGAACACAGAAATCTCAAATATCATGAATATGTCAAAGTGATTTTGAAGTCCCAACTGCTTATTCCCTATTAAGTATTTTACCCTGGATATCTCGAATCCTCGGTTATCTCAAAGTATTTTCTCGGTCCCTTTGAGTTCGAGATAACAAGGTTCGACTGTATATCAAATTCTGAATCAGATGTATTTTTCAAGATGTTTCAAACATATAACAAACATATATAACATATGTTCAACATTTTATGTCCATAAGTACATGTTTTTGTTAAATATAAGTGTATTGTGTGAATATTTCAGAACTTAAAGAATAATTCTAAAAATTCATGATTTTAAGTTATTTTGAACTTGCTGTTTATAGCATATAACAATTAATTTATGAAAATGACATATGCATGCAAAACAGTGTGAGAGATAAAATGGTGAATCATCTATATTGGTAATTTATTCGGCTGAAATGAGTTTTGAATCAATTTATCAAATTACAAGGAAAATGTACTGCTACTTTACTCATACATTTATTTTGTTAAACATTAACTGAAATTTGTGAAGTAGTGAGGATAAATTGAATTTTCTATGATAATAGATTAAATTCATGTGGAAAAGGGGTGGGGGGTTGTCAGTGAAGTTTGGGTGGAGAGGGGCATCATTTTTGTTAGCTTACTTTTGATTACTATTTTCTAAAAATTTATAGGAGTGCTCTAGACGTCTCCCAACAAGACCCGGTCATGGTAAGAATTTTATGGTTTATTTCTGTTGTTTACCATTTCAAATTGAAGGGAAAACTTAGTCTATGATTATTATTGTTGCCTTAAAAGATGCCATCTCCTCATCACATCGAAACTTAATTTTCATTGTGATGCCCTGAGGAAAGTTTTACTTTTCTACTACTCCTTATATGATCCAAATTTGATATGAAACAAAAGAGGACATTGCAAACGGAGTACATGGTTTTGGAAACTTAAGGAACTGTGTAAAAGATGCAACTTTTGTTAATGTGTTTCAGATGAAAGCAAAAGTCTAGTGATGCCTCAAAGACTTCTTTTGTCTTGTACAAAGTGAGTTAAATATTATAAATATCTAATATTAAAATCATATTCGTGATATTTTAACAGAAAGTTCTTAAATGTATTGATGCCTATCTCTTTTTTAGTGGAAGTAATGGCTCTGTGAAGTGTGTTGTTACTTTAAAGGGGGATCGAATTTCAGATGGGGTGAGATATTTTTCTTAGTAGCTTGCTAACAGCTAGTACATATTTATTGATTTGTGATAAAAGCATTCTTTCACTCTTCTTACTGTAAGAGTAGAAATATTTGTCTATGAAAACTTTACTGAAAGGATTGCCCATTAGTATCAGTGTGCATATTGTATATTGTAGGATATCAGCTTTAAACATAAACAAGGAAAAGATAACCACGTCTACAAGACATCTATAAACCCAGAGGTCACATGGAAACTACAGCAGGTTAGCACTCCCTTTACTTTTAAACATATAATATTATAGTGTGTGATGCTCAGCTTCCTACTAGCTTGGACTAGAGGGTATTCTTTGGAGGATCAAAGTGTTTGTCCTCCCCAGAACTTCACCCCAAAGAATAGGATGTTGGCACTCCCTGAGAGATAAGGACACATCTTTTATCTGGAGGGTGACAATATGGTAGTGTGTGATGCATGACTTTCTACTAGCTTGGGCTAGTGGGTCAGCCCTTTAACTTGATTGGTATGCCAGAGGTCCCAGGTTCAATCCCAAGCAGAGGTACATCATAGCATGTGTTTTGTTCAGGGCTCAAACATAATTAAAATATGAATTTATCCATCAGAGAAGTTGCCAACAAATGTTACTTGTCTGAATGCATATTTTACTTGTCCAATTCTGAACAGATATAAAAAAATTGAAGAACTTTATTAAGGCTGAAGTAGCTGTGAAAATACCCATTATAAAGCTTTATTCAATCATGAAAATAAAAATATTACTGATCCATTAATTACCGGTAGTTATACTGTATTCGATGAGGTGTAACTGAGCCTTTAAGATCGAAAAGTTAGATGTTTCTATTAAAAAAGAATCACAGTGTTGTTTGAATTCTGTGGAGATTTATTCACATTCTTCTGGTAAAAAGTTTTCTTGTCCGATCCTTTAAGTGTTTGTGTAGATTGACTTGTATGATCTAAAAGAACTTAACATGAACAATCAGACAAATGCTAATGTTGAGCCCTGCTGTTACACATAAATATTTTGATCTGCTCACAGAGAACACTCAACGAGTGTGACTGATCTGTGTGAGTGGATCTAAGTATCTGATTTTAAGGATCTAAGTATCTGATTTTAAGGATCTAAGTATCTGATTTTAATCAGATGTTCTAGTTCTAAATTACAGATTAACATGTACAGTATATGTATCTGTTAGATTTTTGTTTGATTTTTTTTCCTTTTTTGATCATTCAATATGATATTTTAGAATAAAAAAAGGGAAAAATTAATGCTTATTGGATGTCTCAAAAATATTTGATATTTTGACTATTTTATTCAACAGGTACAGGATGCTACCAATTTTCTATACAGTGCCATAAATATCATTGAAGAACAGGACGACAGAACGGGTTATACTTCAGCCAAACAAGTCATTCTGGTCAGAATTGCCATTTACTGTGCTATAAAGTCAAGTTTATTCTCTTTCAAGTTATTTATAACCTGAATAAAGTCAGTTTGTATGAATCAAGTCATTCTCATTCATATGCATGTAGGAAAAGTCACTTATTATCTCATTCAAGTCACTTAGTGTTGTTTAAGTCACTCTCAATCTGCCCTGAAGATAAAAACTTAGTCATAGTTCTTGGTCAAAAGGCATTGTATTCTGATTCATGTTAAAAAAAAAAGTCCTCAGTCAAATCAAACCATACAGAGTCCTTGAGAAAGCATCTCAGATTAACTTAGTCATTGGAAGAGGACCATACAAGTCAAGTAAGGAAAATGTCTTAGCCTATTTCTTCTTTTTTTTAAAATTTTTGGTGGGGAGGGGGAAAATTAAATTGCTGGGTGAGACTAGGTTATTTGTTCATGCAGGTTATAACATTCTACAGCAAATATCAGTGTACATGACTACATGTATAGTATTTCTTTACAATGTCATGTGGAGTATTTTTGGAATGTTAAAGAGATATTCAGTAAATGTCAGTTTGATTATGAAAGGTATTTTTATCTCATTGCAGCTTCTAGACAGGGTGATTGACAGTTTAAACCAGGGCAGATCTGCCTTGGCTTTTCCCAAAAGGAAGTCTTTAGAAGAACTGGTGTATAATAGAAATATGGTAAAAAGCCAGATCTCATTTCAAAATTCGGCGTTAACATTAAATTAATTATTGACTTACTGTAATCACCATGCTTATTTTTGTCCATTCTTGTCACTCGTAAATACAGATATGTGTATGTACAATAAATCAAAATTAATTTCACAAACACGATTCACAAATTTCACAAATTACTCATAAAAATAATGAAAAATGTCACACTCGCACAGAGAAACAATCACACACACACATTTAAGGAAGCTCTAAACACTAATGAAAAATGCTTTTTGGGCTTTGAGGAAAATATATCATATAAAGGTGCACATATTCAGTGTATCTAGTTCATTTTCAACATAGGGTGCCTGCCTTATTTCTGTGCAGAAAAAATGTTCAAAGACAATGAACTATTTGTGAACAGAAATCACTGTTGTTTACTTGCATCGGGAAAGTTAATGGAAATAATTTATTCAATTACTTAATCTTGGCCAAACATAACATTAAGAATACTTTAATTCATAAGAAATTGTGTCATTAACTGTAGATTCATGTTTATACTATTTTTATGCCCCGCCATAAATATGGCCGGGGCATATAGTGTTTGTCATGTCCGTCTTCCGTCCTTCTGTCCTTCCGTCACACTTTGCGTTTAGCTCTGTTCAAAGCTCACTTTCAAAGAAAATATCCAAGATATTTTTATCAAACTTCATATGCTGATAGATATTGATGAGGGCTATGCAACTGCATCAACATTTTTTGACCTTGACCTTTCCTTTGACCTTGACCTCACTTTTCTTAAATTAGTGTTTAGCTCAGTTTTAAAGATACCATTCAAGATAGTGTAATCAAACTTCATATGTTGATACATACTGATGTAAGCTATTCAATTGCATCAACATTTTTTTGACCTTGACCTTTATTTTGACCTTGACCTCACTTTTCTTAAATTAATGTTTAACTCTGTTTTAATGAAACCATTCAAGATATTTTTAACAAACTTCATATGCTGATACATACTGATGAGAGCTATTCAACTGCATCAATATTTTTTACCTTGACCTTTCCTTTGACCTTGACCTCACTTTTCTTAAATAAGTTTTTAGCTCAGTTTTAAAGATACCATTCAAGATAGTGTTATCAAACTTCATATGCTGATACATACTGATGAGAGCTATTCAACTGCATCAACATTTTTTGACCTTGACCTTTCCTTTGACCTTGACCTCACTTTTCTTAAATTAGTTTCTGAATCAAACGTCATATGCTGATACATACTGATGTAAGCTATTCAACTGCATCAACATTTTTTGACCTTGACCTTTCCTTTGACCTTGACCTCACTTTTCTTAAATTAGTGTTTAGCTCAGTTTTAAAGAAACCATTCATAATATTTTCATCAAACTTCATATGCTAATACATACTGATGTAACCTTTTCAACTGCATCAACATTTTTTGACCTTGACCTTTCCTTTGACCTTGACCTCACTTTTCTTAAATTAGTGTCAAACTTCATATGCTGATACATACTGATGAGAGCTATTCAACTGCATCAATATTTTTTGACCTTGACCTTTCCTTTGACCTTGACCTCACTTTTCTTAAATTAGTGTTTAGCTCAGTTTTAAAGAAACCATTCATAATATTTTCATCAAACTTCATATGCTAATACATACTGTAACCTTTTCAACTACATCAACATTTTTTGATCTTGACCTTTCCTTTGATCTTGACCTCACTTTTCTTAAATTAGTTTCTGAATCAAACGTCATATGCTGATACATACTGATGTAAGCTATTCAACTGCAGCAATATTTTTTGACCTTGACCTTTCCTTTGACCTTGACCTCACTTTTCTCAATTTGTGTTAAAATGTTGCATTACTAATATACCCTTGGCGGGGCATTCATGTCCTATGGACATATTTCTATTTTTGACCTTGACCTTTCCTTTGACCTTGACCTCACTTTTCTTAAATTAGTGTTTAGCTCAGTTTTAAAGAAACCATTCATAATATTTTCATCAAACTTCATATGCTAATACATACTGTAACCTTTTCAACTACATCAACATTTTTTGATCTTGACCTTTCCTGTGATCTTGACCTCACTTTTCTTAAATTAGTTTCTGAATCAAACGTCATATGCTGATACATACTGATGTAAGCTATTCAACTGCAGCAATATTTTTTGACCTTGACCTTTCCTTTGACTTGACCTCACTTTTCTCAATTTGTGTTAAAATGTTGCATTACTAATATACCCTTGGCGGGGCATTCATGTCCTATGGACATATTTCTATTTCTTCTAAGGGCAGATCACTCTAACTCAATAAAACTACCCTACAAATAGAACTCTTTAGTGTGCAGTGTTTAGAGCTTCCTTAAGAATAATCACTCGGACATGTAGTAGCATTCAGACATGTACTTATGTATGTAAAGAGCAATATATTTGCTTTTTATTTCCCCTGCAGTCTAAATTCAAGGGAGCAAATACATTTAGACACTCGAACTCAGTTAGGCAGGTTCATGCTTACTGGCAAAAAGTATATGCGTACAACATGTATTACTGAACGTAAAGTTGATACCCTCATTAATGAGTATGTGTAATAAATCTGGTACAAGATGGGTTATTAGGGAAAATAAAATAAGGTATGTCAGAGGTAACATTTTGTATTCAACTCATGGCTTGTGTTTCATCTGAATATGCTCAGATTCCTGTACATTATTTATGCCCTGATGGCAGCCAGATTGAAGTCATATCATTTAAACCTGTGAATTTGCTTTAATTTGATCTATAAAAAATGAAAACATCAGCACTCTTTATTAGATTTATGTAGAAAACCTACTAAATCCCATCTTTTAACACTTTTTTCCACCAGCAAACTCTACGTCCTTCAGTGCCAAATCATGTAGCTTTAAGTTTTTATGTCCATGCCTCCAAACTAATCCTGTCTGTTTATCATCTGGGGAACAATGCCTTGACACATCAACTGGACATCATCTCCAGAAATCAGGTCAGTATACAGAAATCTCTGGAATTCCATATAATGGGCAATTTCTGTGGTTGTCCAATTTTTGTGGAATTTTGCAGTTTTATCAAAATCACAAAAGTAAATATTTATTTTAATTACTAAAATATTTATAAAGTCCTGTATATTTGATATTGCAGTTTAGGAATTTGAAATATTAAATGCAGTGCAGAACTTAAACTGCCATTTTCAATTGCCAAATTTCAAGGATCAATTCACAAATATTTCAAGCTGCAGAAATTACCTATTATACAGTATGATGCCTTTTTGTCCTACTGATTGAGCTTTAAGATATGAAAACCAGTGAGCATATTATGTAAGAGAAGTGAATAAGTACGACACAGAATCAGCTGACCACTTTAAACTGCTGACTAGAATTTTAAAAAAAGTGTTTATCTACTAGGTTGAGTGTTCAGTGCAGTGGTTGAATGAAGCGGTGATGTTGTTTACGTTAGCCTTACAACGATGTCAACAACTCAAAGATAAGGTCAGTGGGACCCCCATAACTTTTTTTAGCATCAAGTGGTTACTTACTCTGTTATTTTTAGGTTTGAGCTTTAGACAGACAAACACTAGGTGTGCAAGTAAAAAAACCAGCTATGTATTTCATGATATCTATTCATGGGGGAATTTCATACATCTTACAATTTTTAAAGTGGTTATTTTGCTACTCAAGCTGATGGTTAGTTGGGGAACAAGAGAATTTTATTCATTGTTAAATTTTGAACTAGAAATGAATACTGTAATTTTAAGATGAGGCCCTCCGCAGGTGCTCAGTCTATCTGCCTCTCAAGCTCAATGTTGGCCATCTGTCTGTCCATCCAATTTCACTTGTTTAGAGTATATTTTCTCTTCCCTTGATAGAGATAGACATGAATTTAGCAAGAGTTATTTCCTGTTTGCTGCCATATTGGAGATCAACATTCTCAGATTTCTTCATATTTTCTTCAGTTTAAATTTTTCAATCATACTGGTGATTGTGGTGTAGGAAACATTGTTTTACTGAAGAATATACATTTGTTAAGGCCTCCTTTAATACAGAATTTTCATTTTTAAAAAAAAATTTCCCAAATATTTCTGCTATACTTCTTTTAAATTTGGTAAAACAAATAAGAAAAGTCATCAGAATTACCTCTAAGATATCAGACTTACCTCTAAGATGGCAGCCAAGGGAAATGACTCGGAGGGAAAATATGTCACACTAAAACCATCTATAGAGTTCCCATGGGTAAAGGGTATATGTAGTGATCTTGAACTAATTCCCTAGATCAAAAGTATCTTTGGGAAGATCCTTGTCTTGGGGCTTATTTTCTCTTCCTTTGGTCTGATCTGGCTCATACTTCACCCACACAGGCATAGTGTCAGTGGGTAAAAGATGTGCAATGACCTTGAACAAGTTTTCTAGATCAAAGGTCACGATCAAAAAATATCTCTGTGTTAAATCTTTGTCTGGATGATATTTTTCCTCCTCTTGGCCAAATCTGGCTCAAACTGCACCCAGATAAAGTGCCTGTAGGTTCAGGATGTGCAGTGAACTTTAACCAGTTTTTAGATCAAAGGTAAAAGTCTGAAAACATCTCTATGTAAAATCCTTATCTGGATCATACTTCATCCATAAACTGCTCCCTGGTATAGGAATTCCAGTGATCTTTAACCAAGTTTCTAAGTTAGAGGTCATGGTTATAGCACATCTCTGTGTAAAATCCTTGTCATGAGCATAATTTTTCTTTCATTGGCTTGAGCTTGCTCATATAAAGTACCCATTATTAAAGGTACATGTCAAAGGTCAATGTCAACTGCTAGAAGATCTTGTAGGAAATTTCTTATTGTAAATATTGTGAGCATATTTTTCTCCCCTTTGTCCAATCTGTTTCAAACTTCAACCAAGAAGTGCTCATGTCTAAAGTTTGTGCATTGACTTTGATCTAGCTTTCTAGATCAGAGGATAAAGTCAAAGCAGAACTCTGTGTAAAAAATTCAAGGTCAAAGTGTACCTTTCAGTAAAATCCTTATCTGGAGTATATATTTTCTACCCTAGGACCAGTGTGGCTAATACATCACCCAAAGAGTGGCCTTTGGTAAAGGGCATACAGTGATTAAACCAAATGATAGGTCAATTTTATTCTTTTTAAGTTAGATGGTAGTAAAGAATCACTGACAGAAGTAATGAAAATATTAAAGAAATTTTCAGAAATGTCTGGTTTATATATCAATTGTTCAAAATCCCATGCAGTTTGGATTGGTTCCAAAAAATATAGTCAAGAAATATTAAGTCATGAGTATAACCTTAAGTGGGGATGTACAAGATTTACCTTACTTGGAATTCATTATGATGTTGATTTAAGTGAAATTGAAAGACTCAATTATGAACCCAAAATAAGACAAATAAAAGCCACTATTAGCCAGTGGAGTAAGAGATATTTGACACCTATTGGGAAGATAACTGTTCTTAAAACTCTTGTTCTACCTCTCTTAAATCATATACTAATGGCTATTCCCAACCCATCAGAAAATTTTTTGAAAGAACTTGAAAAATTATTTTTTTCATTTGTATGGAATGGTTTACATCACAGAGTGAGGAAAGATGTCTTAGTAAAAAAGTACGAAGAAGGCGGACTAAAAATGATAAATCTTAAAGCTTTCATTGCATCTCTTAAATTATTTTGGATGAGACAGCTCACTCTGTCAGATAAAGGTTTACAAAACTTTTTACCTAATATAGATTTGATAAAAATATTAACATGTGGCATTGAATATATTAAAACTATCATGAGGAATTTAAAAAACAAGTTTTGGAAAGATGTCTTTGAGGCTTGGACTGTTTTAAATGATAAATATTCTATTGACTGTAAGGTTTCAGGAGATGTACCGATTTTTTATAATCCTAAAATTGTCATTGGTGGGAAAGCTATTTATAATAAGAATATGTATGACCTGAATATTAGATTTATAAATGATCTTATAGATGATAATGGTTTCTTTTACAGTTATGAGGGTTTTCGTGATATATATCCAAATATTAAACTCAACTTCTTAGAATTTGCAGGTATAATACATGCTGTAAAAGCATGGATGAAAGCAATGAACATTAATGATATTATTGCAAAATTACCAAACCCATTAATTTTGTCTAGCACTCATATTCTTTCAAAGTGTAAGAAAGCAAAACAGTTTTATGAAATAATCAATGTTAATGATGTTGAACCCACTGGGAAAACAAGATGGAATGATATTTTTGACTTGGGGAAAAATGAATGGAAGATGATTTTTAAACTTCCTTTTAAAATTACAAAAAATAGTAAACTTCAATGGTTTCAATATAGAATTTTAAATAAAATACTTGGTACAAACTCCTATCTATATAAAATTAGGAAAAAAGATGATAAATTATGTTCTTTTTGCAATGTGGAAGAAGAAACAATAATACATGTTTTATGGGAATGTGACAATGTACAAACTTTTCTTAACAGTTTTGAAGTATATTGTGAGTAAAAGATGGGGCTGCAACTTTCATTCACAAAGCAAAGTTTTATTTTGGGGTTTCTAGGAAAAAACAAAGATATTCATAACTTGTTGGCCTTGTGGATAAAATACTATATTTATACAATGAGATGTTTAGGAAAAAAATTAGATGTCAGACCTGCAACTTCACATATTAAACTTTTTTATGAAACTCAGAAATATTTATCATACAAAAATGGAGACAAAGAGGTATTTGACACCAACTGGAATCAATGGAATCAATTGTTTTTATAAATCTGTTATATTAATTATTCATGTATTAAATGAAAATTGAAATACATGATAACATGCCAACTCTCTCCCCCCCCCCCCCCCCCCCCCCCCTCTCTCTAAAAAACCACAGTCTGAAAAATATTAAACTTTGTATTATATCATATCTCTCTCTCCTTCCCTCCTCCTCTTGCTCTCTCTCTCTCTCTTAAAAACCACAGTCTGTAAAAATGTTAAACTGTGTTTTATATTATGATATAACAGATTGTGTATTAAATAAAGAATTAAAAAAAAAAGAATAAAATGAAAGAAATGTAGAAATGCAGATAGCATTTTTTCCCCCTTAATACTGCATCATAAATTTTTCTAAGCACACAATGGTCCTTTCCAAATAGAGTCCTTGACAAGTCCCTTTCAACAAAGTCCTTTACTAAAAGCAGATCCCTTTAAGATGGTCACCATATCACTAGTTAAGGTAAAGAATTTTAAGCCCATCTAAGCTACAGCTGGTGAGTTTTTTTCTTGTAATAAAGGGGACATTACTTCACTTGAACAATCAGACACATTTTTGCAATACCTTATGTACCATGACCAATTTTACACATCAAAAATGATTACTAGTATATCTTCACGTTTGAAGTTCTCTATCGTAATGAAATGTACGGTACATGAATATTCATAGCTGATTGGCTTAGAGTCCCATGTAAGGGTCACAATTAGAGTGTCTAAAGTTCTGAAAGAAAAGGGAAACCTGCAGTTTATTTGTTGGATCCTATCTAATGTGAACAAAAATGTGTCTTTCTGTCCAGGTGTGTCTTCTGCAGCAGTGTGACAATGGATCATGACACAAAAGAATATTCCAGATTGTTTTATGCAGCATACAGAGAAAAACACAAAACATTTCATATCTTTTAATTCATTGTGATATTTGTATTTTGTTATTGTACATAAGATTTGATTAAAATACATGTTTGCAGTTTGTTAGATTTTCTTCTTTTTATTTGTCAAAGGACTATATTCTATAATGACCAATATTTGCCCCCAAAATCAAAATGATGGAGAAATGTGTAATATGTTCAAAACCAGGGGGGATATCTCCAATCTTCAAAGCATTTAATATTTTCATCAGCCATGATGCCATATGTTCGATATGAAGTCATAAAAATGAAAAAGAAAATTTCAATGATATTTAGAGAAGAAAGTTTATTTTACGTCAATGTTTTGATTAAAAGTCACTGTGTGCAGGTCTGCTTCAAATCAATCTTTTGATATAATGTTTAGAATGATAATATCAAAGAAATATATGAATATTAATTGTTATCAAGTTTGAACTTTGAAAATTATATAGTCAAAATTGAACAAATTTTGTCCTCTTTCTTAAATATACTAGAAGATCCAAATAGTTTGTGACATCACAGAAACAAAAATTGCCAATAATCTATTTTCAAACTACAGTAAAACACCCTTATAGCAAACAAGTTCATATTGAATTGATGCTTACAGCAAAATAATTTTCATTTCCTGTGACTATAAAAGTATATTGTAAGCTGAAGGGATATAGCGAATTATGCTTATAATGGAGCAAAATCCTCCATCTCTGGCATTTCGTTATAAGCATGTTTTACTATATAATTTTTTAGGGGGTAATTCAGATTTTTTAAACAATATATTCAATTCAGCACATTTTAAGAGATTTTTCAAAATTTTAATTTTATTGAGGTGAAAATATGCATATACCTCAATATATAGTTCTTTATTCATGAATTTTATTTAGAACATGTGAAAAGACAAGATTTGATTTTTGGGGATTGGGGGTCTTTAAAACAATAGGATCATTTCTGAATATGATTTAACATTTGTCTGGGTATGAGAAAATTTTCTAATTACTGCTAATGTTTTGTGCAATTGGTGAGAAATTTCAGGAATTGCATGACACAGATGGTTCTTGCATATCTGATTTTAAGGGTTTACAAGAATTGATGGTGTTCCAGATATTGGTCTGTCTGAAGAAGAACTAGATATTTTTATGTTAGCAATAAAGAGGAAGTAATTACTCATGGTTTGAGGGTCTTGTATGATTATAAACCAAAGAGGGATGTGACTGAACTTCCTTTCTGCTGTAGTGATATTTCATCTAGATTAAACAGAACAAAGCTTGGAGTAACAACACTGCTATTCTTAATCATCTGCTCATGACACTTAACACTAAGTATGAATAAAGAGCATGTATAATTTATCATTTGATCTCGACAATTGCAGCCATTATGCAATGACTACTGGTGTTGATGACTCTGTATATACTTGTTTTTCTCATCAGGTTCTTCTGCCACCTACACTTTCTCTTATTAAACTGGTCAGATACACGTAATGCCTGCTGACACATGCTATTTTTATTGCAATAAATTACAGACTAGAGACTGTTGCTCAATTAGATAAAAGTCAGCAAGGTTCGAAATTCACTTAGGGCCTTTTTTGGTCCTGCAAGTTTTAGAAAAAGTAAAACTGCTTAGTTTTAATTGACAATGCATTAAATATTATTTTGACCCCTGTGACTGCATATCTATTAAAAATACTAGGGATTTCAATTTTGTCAGTAATTCATATTCGAATATTCAATGAAATTATTCGAATATATTCGAATATTCAATAAGATTTAGTTCATTTTATATATGCATCATCTTACCCTCATGACAGATTTGGAAGAAAAATTGGGTGTAGAATTTTGTGGGTGTACAGTAAGGAATTTTACATTTGCTATTTGTCGATGTTTGAAATAAATAGACTGATTTGAATGTACATGTAAACATCCGAATTATAATTCTACAAATTATATTTTTAAGCTCTAAACGATGAACTGATCGTCTTATCAAGAGCAAGGTTGTCGTATACTGTTCAGATTTAAATGTATGTAATTAATTACAATTATCTACCCAATAAGAGTTGTAATTATAATCCTTGATTCAATGTTTTCAAAACACAAACAAACAATTCCAAGGACAAGCTTCGTAGTTGATTAACTATTTTCCCGAAAATGATTTTTAGAATTTGGAATATGTACAATCGAGGTAATCAAGTAATTAACGCAATTTATTCTGAAATTGATCCCTTTACGATATTACAGACTAATTAATTCAATGATCAATGAATTTATTTTGTCAAGTAAACTCTTCACATCTTTTAGATTTACAAAGAAGTGTTTCATTTTGATGTCCTCGAAATTAATCATAGTTATCTATTTTTTGTGAAATCTGGAAAAAAAAACGAATATTCGAATCATAAATTCTTATTCGAATATCAACTCATCGAATGAATATTCGAATAATCGAATATTTGTTGACATCCCTAATTAAAAATGACATAATTTTCTGGCTAGTCAATGCATAATGACATCAAGAATAGCATCATTTTTCTAATATCTTGAAAATATTACAAAAATGGCCAAAACTTTGATCCCCTTTGGTGGCCCCATGTCATCCCTGGGGGCCAGGCCATGGTTTGAACAAAATTGAATCTCCAATACCTTAGGATGCTTGCAGCCTTGCACATAACTGTTCATGGCCCAGTTGTTCTTGATAAGTTTTTAAAGATTGTTTCCTTTATACATGTATTTATTTATAAAACTGGCCCCATCCTACCTCACGGGCCATGGATTGAACAAATTTGAATCTCAACTATCTAAAGATTTGTCCCCTGTACATTTCTATGTAAAATTCTGATCCCTAAGGGGCCCCCTACCCCCATGTAAAACTTTGATCTCCTATTGTGGCCCCACCCTAACCCTTGGTTTGAAAAAAATTAAATCTACACTGTGTCAGGAAGCTTTCATATAAAATTCATCTACTCTGTCCCTGTGGTTCTTGAGAAGAAGAATTTTTATATCACCCCACCCTATATTTGCCATTTTTTGATTATCTCCCCCTTGCAAGAAGGCGTGGATCTTCATTTGAGTAAACTTGAATATCTTCACCCAAGTATACTTTGTGCCAAGTTTTGTTGAAATTGGCTCATTGGTTCTGGAGAAGAAGATGAAAATGTGAAAAGTTTAGGGCGCCGACGACAGACAGCAGAAAATTTTTGATCAGAAAAGCTCACTTGAGTCTGCAGCTAAGGTGAGTTAAAAAGCAATATGTATTTTTTACAGTAGGGGTGACTATATTTCAAGAAGGCAAATATTTTTTTGACAAACTCGTGTTCAAATAAGAAAACATTGGAGGAGGAGAATTTTGATATGACAACTTAAAGCCGTTTGAAATGAAAATTTAAATCTACTAGTATATTTGAAGTAAATTTTAAAATCAATAAACTGAATAAAGTAAGAATTTGGTGCAAAAAAATTATATGTCTGTACTCTGTAGTTAACTTCCTCATGCGGTTTAATTCAAACCTGTCAGTAAGTGTAGAAAAGAGGGAGAGAGATAGAGCTTTTGTTTCATTTTTAGTAATTATCATGTTCATCAACATATAAGGAAATGTGTATCTGTATGAGGTCTTCAAATCTACCATCTGATTTTATCATAGTCCTCAATTTTTCCCTGAAATCTAATTCTTATTTTTGTTTTCTCTTAAGCAATATGGTACGTAACTTTATTAGGCCATTCCAATTTTTTTCTATGTTTAACGTCCGCGGACGGATTGGTTTTGAGGTTATGAAATTGAAAACAAACACAAAATCGAAAAATATAAATATTTGAAACGCAATTTGCTCTTTTGGGTTCGGGGTCTCTCTTTTATTAAGTGGTGTACCAAAAAAAAAAAATGTGTTTCAATAAACTGTTAGTTTTACGTAGTTGCAATACGAAGAGAATTCTCAAATGACAATGATGATAAATTGTAGAATTGCGCTTAAAATGCTGTGTGTGTTTTTTTTTTTACTATTGGTTTGTGTGGGGTTTTTTTTCGGATAGAAAGATAGTTTTAATTAAGGATGGACGCTAAACAAAGAAAAAAACTTGAAATGGCCTTATTTCAGGAGAAAAATAAATGTCAAAAACTGCAATTAAATGTATTTTTCTTAACCATATTTATAGTGATCGATTATGAAAAATACAGTACAAAATTTTAAAATCTTCACACTCCAGAGGAAAAGGAAAATAAGTATATAATGCAATCTGGCAAGTCTAGTCATATTTATAGAATCAAATCAATGTCTGGGCTTTGGCAGAATGTAAACTCTTTGTACCGAATATACAGTACATCAGTGCGAGAGTTGGCAATGATCTCTGTTTCCAGAAAGAAAATGAGTCTGGTCAAGGGGAATCTGCTTTTTGTGGACAATAGCAAATATTAATAGTTGCTTCATACAGTGTAAAAATCAGAAGAGGTATAATAAATTCGTATATAGAGAGCTTTTATTCCTCAGAATGGTGTCACAGATTATTCGAAACACAGATTATTCGAGATCGATTAAAAAAAATAGGATACTAGGGTTTAGAAACATGGTTATAGAGTGCTCTATAGTTCAAAATTACTACTTTATATTGTCAGATTTACAGGGGGGGGGGGGGATCCCCTTCAATCAAGTAAAACGTGAAGAATGGAATACATTAAAATATTTTAAAATGATTGAACATGTATTGAAATTCAGAAAGAGTATGGAAATGTTATCTGTTTTATAAAATCTACTATTGAACCAATTTAAAGTTTATTCAAAAGTTAGAGAAGATTTGAAATAATTCCAGCACTTGTTCCATTTAAGTATAGTATGTCAATGGTGCACACTAAATTTAGGAAGAAAAAATACAATATAGGTACATATTTTTGTAATGTCAACTTCCTTTGTTATTAAACACGTGTCACGTGATTATTCTTGATATATTTTTATAAACTCACTGAGTCATCAAATATCAATCTCGCGTCTTCAAAATGAAGGGCAACCGAACTAATATTAGTCTCAGTATTGTTATGTTCTGTGGATATTACATTCATGTATTTGGTAAGACTTTATGATCAGGATACTATATGTGTAGAGTTTCAGAGTATAAACTTTATTAAAATTAGTTCTTTAAAGGAGAAAAAATGAAATACTAGTATGATAATCAAATAAATTGACATGTAGACAAAATTTGTATCAACACCAATATTTTGTTAAAGGGCAAAGATTTAATACATCTATTATTTTAAATACATGTGTATATTTTTATTTAAAACAATCAAATATCACATACTAAACAAAAAAATAATTTCTTAATAATGATAGAATTACTGTCAAAACAAAATGGTAGAATAAAACTTTATTTAGCATTGGAATCAACGATAACAGTTTATATTTAAATTTAAATTAACACCAAACAGTGACTTGTAATAGTAAAATTGTATATCAATTAATTTATAACTTTTTTTAAAAGCGAACGCGGCTATAAGACTTGGCGTCACGTCTGATTATGACACTGCCTCTCAGAATTGCCCACTAGTTAACGATTTTGAGCTTAAGAGCTCGGATTTCGGCGCTATGGAGCCAGGACAGAGTTACTGGGTCAGTGGAAAATTGGTGGAGCTAGGCTGCCGAACACGAGGTATACATATATGTTTGATACCTACTGGTTATATGGGCCTCCGTATTGATCACATGTGATTCTAGTGTGAAATGGCTTTCTTTGGAATTTGGTCATCTATTGATAACAAATAAATCGTTTTCAGCGTCTGTCGTTAATAAAGATTATCATAATTAACATTATATTCTTAAGTTGTTTATATAGATCTTTAATTTTCAATACGAGATTCGGAATTTTAATTTGCTATCGTCAAAAATATACATTAATTTTAATTGTTTGTTTGTTTTTTAAGAAAAACGTTTTACACGCTTTTTGCTGTAACATTTACCCCCCCCCTTTTTTTTTTTACTTTTTCCACGAGAGTCTGAAACAAATTGTATGCATTATTACAGATAACTGCTCTCGACTGGTCGTAGGACAAACTAGGGGCTCTCCTAGTCAGAGTCTAGACTTTATCTGCCGTAAGTGACATCATTTACATAATTCAAGTATTTTAGAATAATACATTTATATGTAATATAATATGCTCTGAGTACCTTCTTCATTCATCCATACGTCAAATACACTAAATTTGCCACGGCATTAAGAAGATGGGTGAACAAGGCGGGCGAAGTGCCTATAGTGCGACAAATATGAAGTGAAAAATAAATTCTCAATTTTATCAAAATTTTATTTGATATTTCATCTAACATTAAAGTATATTTTATGTAAAATCTCTACAATTTACAAAAATTTCACAAAGACTGAAATTATTTGCATATGAAATAGCATACACACACTAAAGAGGACAAAAAGGACCATTTTCTCATACTTTAACAAAATTTTTCGATATGAGTGGGTCTTCGCTCCATTTTTTTGAAAGTTAATCCTAAAAGTTTGCATAAAAATATACATTTTTTTGGTTTACAAAAACATGGAGCAAAGACCCACTATACCTTAAAAGTACACTTTTATGACAAAGCATTCACATCTTTCCGAGAAATACTTAAGTCCATTAAGTCAAAGGTCATATCACGAACATGATTTAAATGCCACTGTTCATCAGGAGCTTTATAGCGTAGTGGTTAGCGTGTTAGTCTCAAAGCAATATGATACTCCGGATTTTTATTGCTAGGGTTCGAATCCCACGAATATTATTTCATTTTTTAATAAAAGATTTTTTTTTCCGAGATCTTTTTTTCTCAGAAAAGTTTTGTTGATCATAATTTCATAAATTTCAATAATGAGAACTTTACTTTAAATACTTAATTCACAAATTGAATATGATTTTTTTAATATCTGAAGCTATAGGCATTCTGCACGCCTTGTTCACCCATCTTCTTTCTTGGCTCCTGTATGCGACACGTGGTGCTTTTAATTGTCATCAAATCATTTTGCCAAATTAATATAATAAATCAAGATACAATATACATGTAATACAACTCCTTATTGTTCCAGGAAACCTGGTGTCGCGTGAGCACCTGACGAGAATGGCCGTGCGGTGTGCTAACGGTTATGAAGTGGCTAGTATAATGTCTTATGAGGACATTAGGAACCTTCACAACAGGACCGTGTTCCCCACCAACCGGGCTATGATCATCAGAAACTTCAACAAGCCAGGTATGGGAATTTATTGTTTAGTGTTTCCAGAGTATTGCCTCTGTATGCAGGCGCGGATCCAGGAATTTTTTTTCCAGGGGGGGGGGGGTCCACCCCAGTCAAAAAAAATTTCTAACCCAAAAATTTCTGGACAAGCAAAAGAAAAAAAAACCCACTAAATTCCCTTCCCAAACGTATTAAACCCAGAAAATTACTTGACAAGCAAGGGAAAAAAAACAAAACAACCTAAATTCCATTTCCAAATCGTGAAAAACACCTATTTCGTGGTGATGATGGGGTCCACGATTTCGGGGGGGGGGGGGGACCCCTCTAGATCCGCGCATGGTATGGTCTTTAAAAACGTCGTCAGACCAGGAGAAGGAATTTATTATTTAAGTGTTTCTATAAGTATTATCTTAGTAGCTTATAATGCCAGTACTTTATTCTGTGATGATCATTTCTCAGAGAGGGATAAACCATTCGTTTAAAACGCAACAACTCTTAGAGGATTTTTCTCTAAATACAAAATATTTTTAAGTCACTTTGGTTTGAATGAATTGATAAAAATGAATTTTAAATGAAACCATTCTCTCTGAGTTTTATTTGGGGGGGGGGGGCAAAACGGACAATGCAATAATCTTAAGAAATATAATATACAAGAATCTGCTGGTCACAGTCACTGGGCATTAAGACATTGAAACACAGTTGTAATTTTGAGAACGTTGACGAGTTGCCAGTGTCCTTAACGTTCAGTATACACTGTGCTATTAGAGATGTTTACAAATCTTGTTGCAAACACATTGGAACCCATGAATATTTTGCATGTCTTTAACTAAGATATTATGGTAGATGCATCATGATTAAACGTCATATTTTTTCACCAGGGTCATGGCGTGGTGGTCAAGATATGAATGAGAAATGAGATCATATTTTGTTTTTAAAGAATTAATGTAAAATTGTTCATGGTATTCAACACTCCGTAGTTAATTTTTTTTTCATGGGGAAGTCCCGAGTAAACTTGAAAGAAAGAAAAAAGAATAAAAAGGGGGAACTTAGTGATGTTCGTCCGGTGTACATTTTCAGCACGTCTATTTTTAGCCTTTTCCTGTTTCTCAAAAAAATAGGTAAAATAGCACAATAAAAAGAAAAATGCACAAAGTGCTAAAAATTTTGCGCAAAACAATAAAAAGGAAATTCGTGGAAATTAGGTTCGCACAATAAATTCCATGCCTGTTGTTACAGAAAGTCAGTTACAGAATTTAAATCGTAATTAATCCTCTCAATGTCTTCCATTGGCATGGCCATAGGAACCTGGGGGTGGGAGGTTGTGCCCCCCCCCCCCCCCCGATAATTTTGCCGATATATAGTTTATTATAGTAAACATAGCCACTGTGTTTGTGCCCCTTCAATAATTAAATCTTACGACCTTGGGGTGCCCCCCCCCCCAACTGAAAATGTTTGGTTGTACCCCCCGTAACGTAAAAACTGTATAAAAGTCAACCAGAGCTTCCTACGAAGGGGATACATGATTGCAATATTATGCTATTATTAAAGACCGAGAAATATTAGACCTTAGCTTCTTTTTCGATAATTTTCCGTAGTAAGGTACATTTGAGTGTACGCCTTTAAACGTGAAAAGCTGACTAGAGTGTATTAATATTTTTCTATCCATTATTAGGATACCTCGAGACTTGTAAGGTTGTGAAACTGGAAGGCGATAGAATGACATTTAGCTATCAACCCTGCAGCGTGTCTCTCCCTCCACTGTGTTTAACAGGTATGTTAGTATTCATTTTTGATTAATTAATAAGAAGTAAGCGTTGTCCAGTATTCCAAATGTAACTTCATCCATTCCTAGGTAAACGCAACTCGCTGACGACTCTGATCATTGAAGACTATAGCAGTGTAAACTCAAAAGTTCCGAATCAGAGAAAAAACAGGTTTCGGCCATTGACTACCCTGTCCCCAACAGTTAGTAATGTAACTCTTCAAGATAACATCACACGGACGGATGTCGTAGCACTCGAAAATAACGGTGAGATATGCCTGTCAGAAACTTTCATGTTTTTTCTTCCGCGTTACTTTCCTACGAAGTAAGGGTTAATGTACGAATAGTGTTCCATTCCTTAAAAGAAATAGAGCCGAGGCCCCGAAGGAGCCAAGGCCCATTGCTTTTAAGGAATGGAGCACTACGAGTATATTAACCCGCGTAAAATCCACCTTTTTAAATGCTTGCAATTATTGTTTGTTAATATGTAATAAAGAATATTTATAAGATACACTGTAAATATACATTTAACATATTAGTAGTATTTATTTCTATATCGAGAAAAAGTAAGGCGAAAAAAGTGTACTGAAGTTATTTAAATCCTTTGTCATTCAACAGCTTCGATAGCGTAGTGAGATGAGTACCTGACGCCGAAGGTGAAGGTATCGGGTTCGATTCTTAACACTGCCAGTTTTGTAATGAATTATTTTTATGCACAAAATGAATTATAAAGCAATTAATGACGCATAATTAAATACGATAGAAAACCCCTGTTTAAATGTCAGATTATTTTGTGTGTGAAATGTGTTTCCGTATAAATTGAATTATGTACAAAATGTTCATGTTTGTCGTATTGATGTGAAAATATTATAAATTCCAGACTTCTGATATTTAATAGTTCTGTTGTGTTGGGTATGAACATGAAGAAGATGCAAATACATTTAACATTAATATAAAATATAAAAGCAGAACGAACGTTTGTTTGGGTGCAGATCATGAAATGTACTAAGCTCCACGGGTATTTGTTGTCATATGCGCATTAATTCAGACTTCCAAATTGTTATTTGGCTAGTGATACCTTTAAATAACATTTGTCTCTAGGTGAAAGTTGACTCGGCAAAATGCGCCATCCCATTGTTTAAGTTTTATAAGGTGATTACACCGCCTATACCCGATTTCGCGGATACAACGATACCCCGATTTCGGGGACTATACGCGATTTCACGGATAATACCCGATTTCGAGTATTCTCTCCAACCTGCTTAAATTTGTTTGTACGAATAACTCCTGTAAAACTAAACATATATTACAGTGTATTGATAAAGTACAATTTTTTAGCTGTAAACCCCGTTGAAATTTGTAATAAAATGATCATTTCTGATGTTTTTTGTCTGTAAACATATGCCCCCCCCCCCCCCCCCGTAAAACAACAAAACTTTTGGTATGAATTTGTTAAATAACGATTCTTAATACATGTAAAAAGGAATTTTTGTTTCACCGGGGGGGGGGGGGGGGGGGGGGGAGAGAGATGTTTAAAAATATTTTCTGTTTTCCATTAAAACAAAAGTTTTACCAAAATTATAGAGTTATCTCTCTTTGTTTTCCCAAATTTGATATGTTTTGTGAAAATTCATATAAATATCTATATAAATATGAACAATTATTCAAATCTGTTAATGTTTGAAAATTGACTTTGAGGTAGGCGGGAGAACAATACTATCGTTCGCAGTTCTTTTCTAAGTTCTTTCCTAGGTAGAGGTACAGGAAGGAACATAACAGATTCTGTTTTCAATGTAATTTTCAACTCTCCATTCCTGAAAAATAATGGAGCGCTCAAATAAAAGAGTGAAGCCACAGGTGGATTTTACGTTATATAGGCACAGGCATCTGAAGCTGCTTGGACCCCCCCCCCCCCCAACTACATGAACTAAGTAATTAAATATGAGGAGTCTTTATTTTCTCGAAATAATATGATTTCTCCGTCAATTCTATCTGTATGTCATTCTTTGCAATTGGTTTTGTTAAGATTTAAAAATTGGCCATATAGGGTATATTAATAAAAATACAGTATGTGGCCAATTTTTAAACCTTACAAAAGTACAAACCAATAGCACTGAATGACATACAGATGAATTGACAAAGAAATCACATATTTTTGAGAAAATAAAGACTCCTCATATTTTATTAGTTAGTTGGGAGGGGGGGGGATCCATGCTTCAGGTGCCTGTGAGATACCACGGCATATTTCGAAATTTAATTTATTTTTTTATTTTTTTTTTTTTTTGAAAAATATTGCTCGCACAATTAATTATGTTGTGTGCACGAGTTATTCTGTCGTTCACTTCACATATTATACAATTATTACCTCTACAAACATGGTAATAATCTTTACTAAATGATATTGTATATCTTGTTAACAACAAAAATCTATATCTTGTGCCAATAATTTTTGTTGAGTTTTAGAGATTGCCCTTCTGTAGTATTTTTTAGTTAATGTAGAGGGACAATCTCTGTAACTTAATAAAAAACCCAGAAAATAATATCGGAATATAAGTATGATTAACTAAAATTTCGGATATTTTTGATAAGATAGCGTGTCTACTAAAAATGCCCGGAAGGGAGGGTGAGGGGGGCACCATCAATACGTCAGGTGCTTGTGATATTTTCCAGAAGAAATGCTTGCATGCCCCAAGTATTTTAAAATAATGAACATTATCTGTTCATCTCTTTTCAGATATTCGTCTTTTTGGTCTTGGTCCTATTCATCTTTTATCCATTGGAACAGCTGTAATATTCACTTTTATCGTGTTACTGGTTATAATAATTGCATTAATCAAAAGGTATCTAGAATTCTTCCATATATATATATATATATATATATATATATATATATATAAATATAAATATACATGTATATATACACATAAATTTTCATATTTTCAACATTCAGTACTATTTAGCATTTTTTTTTCCAATTCAGTTGATATCAATTTCATTTTATACCGGTATATTAGGTTACAAGGTTAGAATTATTTTATTTCATAAATAGAAATCGAAGAGAAAGAGAAACCTCTGACCCTCCCAGCGTTAAGGACATCCAGAACGAATATGCATCCTGGTTCTCAAGTAAGGAACAGCTCACCGAAGAGTCAAAGGGCAATGGGGAAGGGGAGGACGAATGTCACTACATGACGATCCCTGCCGACAGGGAATACCAATCATTAGACCTTTTGGAGCAAAGTCCCGAACAAAGTCACGCGTACACGTCTATAGCGACATCCAACAGGACAAGAGTGTTCAAAAAGAAACTCTCCGTGTCTCTTCAGAGATGAATGTTAACTGTGTGCATTAAAAGAAGCCTCTTGGGTCTTTTATTTGCAAATTTAATGGAGTGCGTTTTTGAATCTCCACTTAAAGAGATTGACAGAATGGAGATCAACGAAGTTTCACTTTCCTGTGTCCGTACTGAAGGTTTATGGCTGTCCAAGTGAGACACTTTCATACATATTTGAACTCCTGCCTTAATGGGTAGATGTTTTCAAAGTAGTTTGCTCATTTCTAGTTCTCTCTGGGTTTAATCAGTTAAATCAGAATAACCACGGAGGATGTTTTTCCTCTTTAAAAGATACATGTGTTTAAATGAGTAATATGTACATGAATAGAAACGAGAAAAACTTTGTATATTGACAGTTACAAAGCATTGTGTCTGTTTAAAGTAGACATCACCATCAAATCAATTTCAACACATGAAATGATATAAATGTACCCATGCCCATTTTGTGGACAAGCCTGGTTAATATGATCATCTTTTGCTGAATTACTTATTGTTTGTTAAAAAAGATATAAATTGCTATTTTGAACATTTATTCTGTGAGTTGTACACTAAATGTTATGTTGCATTGTCTACATGTTATAGTCAAGAAAATTTATTACAAGAGAGTATCTATTGAAAGGATTCACATTAAAACCAGTTTAAAAACCTGGAAAAGCAGTAATACATCTAAGCTCAGGGATTTCACCCTCTTTTAACCTTTTGTTTTCTTTATTTGTAGTCACTTAATAAAAAAAAAATCAGCAATTAAGAAATATTTTCATCATTGAATACAGCTTTTACTTTTCTTTCCAGCATGCCTGATATATTAATCTCTACAACAGTAAAGCTAGATCTACCACTTAAAGTTTAGAATTCTATGTTATGAACAAACACTGATTCATATTACATATCAGAAAAAGAAATAAACAAGCTTCTTTCTCAACAGGAAAATGAGGTGGGTTTGTTGTTTACATCTCTTCAGTATGACTACATACATGTACTGCTACAAATAACCAAGAAGTAATTGTATTGACAACAGGAAGAAACAGAAATCTGGGGGCTGGTGAATGGGAGAAAACACAGATGTACACTATATAGAGGAGTATTGTAACAAAGTCTGACAATTCACTTCTAGATCAAGTTCATTCACAATACACTGTGAAGAAAAACACCCTCACAAAAGACTCTCCAGTTAAAAAACAAAATCTGCCCTCAAGAATTCTTGAAAAGGCTATAATGATTAATGTAAAAATTAACAATAACAAAAATGTCACAGTGCTGAACTCTTGAGAGTTTCAAAATGTCTCTGATAAGTCCGTAGCTCTACTGGTTTGAACTTGTGAAATCAAGAACTGATATATAGTATATACCTTGATGTATTTTATTTGTGTGCACAGTTTTATCAAAATCAGACCAAAGCTGTAGGAAAATAAAAGTAGGAAAAAAATATTGTGTAGGCAGACTGACACCTTACCAATGCAAAGTTCTTCTTGTCCATGACCAGTAGAGCTAAAATGCCCCTTGTAAACAGTGCTCATGATAATTAATGATGCAATAAATTAGCCATAAAGTTCTAGTGGAAGACAATGTTCCCCATGTGAACTCTGACTTACAGTCATTGTGAACAGGAGGTCCATGGACCACATTGCTCACCTGAGCTACAATGTCCAACTTTGATCCAAGTAACAAACTGGCTTTACTATATCAAAAATATCAAAGGAAGGGGGAGTGCTGTTGTCATTGTTAAAAAAAACTTGAAACTTCTAAACATAAGCTTGCTTCCACAGTAATTTCAAAGGTTCTATATCTGTTTATTTGTTAGAAGTTCTCAAAGTTTTTTCTATGTCTTTCTATAATGAACTTTGAACCCCTCGTTGGGACCCTTTCCTGATTGGAGG
Organism: Saccostrea echinata; assembly: GCF_033153115.1. NCBI lineage: Eukaryota > Metazoa > Mollusca > Bivalvia > Ostreida > Ostreidae > Saccostrea > Saccostrea echinata. The sequence goes on from NW_026889803.1 coordinate 49,644,102, forward strand.
TCATAATTTGAACAAACCTGAATCTATCACATATAAGGAAGCTTATCTAAAAGTATTTATGTTCCTGACTATTTGATTCTTGAGAAAATTTTTAAAACAGCCAACCCTTTTTTTCATTATTTCCTTATTATCTCCCCTTTAAAAGGGATCAGACCATTCATTTGAATGAATTTGTAAGCCCTTCATTCAAGCATGCTTTGTGTTTGTTTGAAATTGGCCCAGTGATTCTGGAGAGAAAGTCGAAAAATGTAAAAAGGTTTACAGACACGGACAGACAGACGGACACCGGAAAAAAAATGCAGAGAAGCTCACAAGCTTTCAGTTCAGGTGAGCTAAAAACAGAAATCCTACTTCATTTTCATCAACAATTTTTTTAAAATATTATATTCCTATACAAGTGTTTCCCCCTCTTTGGTAAACCTTGTTTAATATAATACTACTTCTTGATTTTACTTTCTACTGGATTTCACTCTGTTGTTGATGTTAAAGTTATCTTTACCTAAATGTTTCATCTATAGGAAGCAATTGGATTTGCTATTATAGTTGTAAGTATATGAATAAAATTGTAACACATGCTAATTTCAGATGTCTAAATATCTATAGATTATATATCAGAATATAACTAACATGAAAAATAAAATAAAGCACTGGGCACATTTTATGGATTTCAAAAATGCAAAGGAATATAACTTTCCCATAATACCCTTTTGACCATTCAATCAATATTCAGAAATGCACACAGAAAAAATAAATGCTGAGGTTAACAAATGTTACATGTACTACAGCTGCCTAAAAATAGATTATTGATGAAATTTACATATGTATTGAACAAAATATATTCTATATCCATTAAGCTTGATAACTAATTTATTACTAATTTGCATTTGCTACACTTAAAATTCATAGAACATTTGGCACCATCTTTTCTTTTCTAAAATATCTGAAACCTCAGTTGTATTCAACATAATGTCCAGAGAGAATTCATATAAGAATTCAAAGGGGAACAAATACATTTCTTGAAGTGTATCACTTATTAAATGTAAAAAAAATTGGTCCAAATCATTAAACAGTGACTAGAGTTTCTGTCAAAATAAATGTGGAGACTGCTGTTAATAAGGAAAAAAAGGTATTCTGTATATTCCTTGTTTGGAACTGTACATATTTTCAAATACAAAATGTAATGGCAATGTCTTAATTTCATTTATGTCATTCAGATAGTTTACTTACATGTACCTCAATGCTGCATTACATATACGTACATACATATGTACATGTACAAATAAACCCCAAATTTTGGATTTTAAAATTAAAGCACTGTGTTCTAGTCTGGTACTTATGCCATTAACTTTAATCCCCCTCCCCCCGCCCCACCAAAAAAAAACAAACAAGAACAAAATCCTCCTCCCCCCCCCCTCCCCCCCCCCCAAAAAAAAAAAATCACAAATTCCTATAAAACTTTTGCTGCTGAATGCTCCCATCCCCTGATTATACATAAACACAAAAGCTGGAATGTTCAAATTTCATTCCCTCGAGTTAAAATCTTATAAGCCTAAAAAAATATTTTAAAAAAGGCATCATATTTATACACAGCATGACAGCATTCATCTGAGATTCTCTACAATAGTTTGTTAACCAATATTAAAATACACTGTAAGCAACAAAAAACAAGCCATAAGTGAACACACTTGACATTGGTATGATATTCATTATCCTAAACATTTTATATACTACCACTGGAGCATTCATGACCAAATAATTTGTTGAGATATCAGTTCTGCAATACAAGCAACAGACCACACTATACAACTCAAAAATGAGTTATGATACAAAAAAATTATACAAACAAAAGAGTAAAAAAATATATAATGGTACATGTACAACAAAACACACTGCCTAATTTCATTTTTGTATTGAATTGACTGAGACAATTGGTTCATGTACCCTCTGTATCAGGATATGTAGCCAGCTGTATAAAACCTATCGAACACATTACAACAACTCACAACAAGCCGATCAACTAATACACAAATCTGCACCGGCTAGTCAGACTCTAATGTAAGAACACACAGAGATGCTAGTTAGATTCTAATGTAGGAACACACATATGACTGGACATACAGAGATAAATATGTGAGTCTTGGAGAGGGACACACTAGATATATATGTCTTAAAAAACCAGAGGCTTGGCTTATTCTTCTTTGAGTGACAGATTATACATGGAGTATTCATTAAGACCAGTCACTTCACGTTCAATGTCCAGGAATTCAGGTAGAGCCAGATCATCTCCTTTCAGAGCTGTGTATGTTTCCAGAATCATGAGACCTTTACATCTGTAAATTCAAACACAGAACGTCAAGCTTTTAGAAAACCAGAAGTCTCTGACAAGACTTTAGTTCTACTGGTTTATACTTATAAAGTAGCACTTGGACATGAAACTTTGCAACAGCAATATATAGAATAATGATCCTTGGTTTAATCTCTTTGTGTGGCAAGATTTATTCCAATCAGACAAAAACTATAGGAGAAGTAGATTTTTGAATGCATTTTACAAATATTTCTATTTTTAGTAATCATGGCAACACCATTAATCGTAATCAAAAAACTGATATACAGAATTATGAATCTTAGTTAAGTCTACTTGTGTGCCAAGTTATATTGAAATCAAACCAAGGAGGAGTAGCATTTTGAAAGTATTTCACAGAAATTTCTATTTTTAAAGACCATGGCAACACCATTCATGGAAAGACAAAAACTGATATACAGAATTATGTATCTTAGTGTAATCTACTTTTGTGCCAACTTATATTAAACTAAAACCAAGGAGGAGTAGCATTTTGAAAGTATTTCACAGAAATTTCTATTTTTAGTGACCATGGCAACACCATTCAAGAAAAAACAAAAACTGATATACAAAATTATGTATCTTAGTGTAATCTACTTGTGTGCCAAGTTATATTGAAATCAGACCAAAACTGTAGGAGGAGTAGCATTTTGAAAGTATTTCGTAGAAATTTCTATTTAAGTAACCATGGCAACACCGTTCATTGAAATCAAAAACTGATACGCAGAATTGTGTCAACGGACACTTTACTATCGCATAAGCTCTTCTGGACACTGACCAGTAGAGCCAAAAAGAAGATTGTGTTAAAACAAAAATCTAATTATTTTTCCAAATTTCCTATAATAGCAGTCAAAATTTTGCCAATTTATTATGTATGAATTTCTTCTCATGGACTTCACTATTCATATACATATTTACACATCAATGAGTAAATATTATGAATCCGCTCTGCTCTTAACAGATAAACACATATACACTGATGACCAACCTGTCAGGACTTGGCTCTTTGTATATGTCTAGATGGAAATACTGGTTGTTCCAAAGGAAGCATCTCCTTTTCTTGTAAATAGGCCATCTCTTGGTGTCTCTTTGTTCATACAGAATCTGGAATAAAGGGTTTATAAATCAAACATGTATTCATTTGACAAGCAGTTTTAGTCAGACTTTTCAAAACAATACTAACTTTATGAACTAAATCATGTATGAAAGTTCATGTATGATCATCAGATATAAGTACATGTAGTGTGCAAGTGGATATTTTTATGCATGGATAAAATTTACAATAGCTATGCTGTAAGCTTCAAGCTGTGTAAAATTTCCCCACATGTATAGTCACAAAAAAATTGGATGTAATGAATACATATTTTACACCTAATGTAAGTAATGTTCATCTGTCAAACAAACATACTTAACCCCCAGGGCAAATAACCACTTTACAGTACATGTATTATGAACTGTGCCATGCAACTTTGCAAGACTGATCGACTTTTTTTCTACATAGATAATTTATACATCTACTAAAACTTTTGATAACAACAGTGCTTTGGAAAATTTACACTGCTAAGCTACAATAAAGAAAACAACAGAGTTAGATCTTGAATTTAATCTTGGATCTTTAAGTATTTTATTAATACATACATTGAAGTCTTTTTCTGAGATCGACATGCGGATTTCTGCCATGGCATCTTGAACTTGTCTTCTCATGGTGTGAGTGTATGTCCAATAACCTAAAATACAATCATAGCATCTTCATAAGACTGTACACGTACAAACTCACATTAAGTTACTTTAAGCTGAGTTTACAAGACATTCACCATTTTGGCCCCGTCTGCGTATCCTGGCTTGAGTTTTTCTGCTGGGACTAGACAAATAGTAATGCTGTACATCAAAGTCTTGGAAGCCAGGAAATTTCTGCAACAAAAATCACAAGATAATTACGAAGAAAATTAATAAAATCTGAGCATATGTTTTATAGGAAATGCTGGTCACTTGCCAGTACAAGAGTGATAAATTCCTATATGATAAAGTTATGAAGTTTCAATTAACTTGTAATTATCCATTAAATCTATTTTAAATATTGTTCTGCTATGTTACTTACCGAGTCCTCTGCCAGAGATCTGACCAAGAATTTTCTCTTTTTGCTTTCTGAACTTAACCTGTCTTTGACTTCAATACCTAGCCTACTGCACACCGTCTGAAATAAACAGCAATGCTGTAGAACTCGGAATGTGCAATACAGCACAGAATGAATCTTACTGACTTTATAACGATAAAACTACAAAATAATCTAAATCTATCTATGTCAGCATTGATTCATTGCTAAATACGAGGTCCACTGAACTCAAAGCTCACTTCTGTCATAAAAAAATTTGTGAACTTTATCTCATACCCATGAAATATCTGCTGACGGCCATGAAACTGTTCTGAATAAAATATCTATAATGCTTCAAACCAATTAGAGGCCACCATAGCCATGCTAGAATTCCATGTAACTGATACACTGTAACAACAATGCTTCTAAACCACTGTAAAATATATAGGTGCAGTCACATGATGCAATTTTTTTTTTGATATTCCATATGATTTTTCCAATCGATTTGCTTCTGACTAAAATTTACCATGTGATCACTTAAGTCAAAAGCAAAATCTGACAAGTTTTCACAGTAGGTGAAAAAGAATGAACTTTATTTGAATTATATCATCCAAATCAGTTTGAAATTAAAGATAAAGAGTGAACCAAAATAAAAACCTAGTATTAAAAACAAACAGACTATATATATCCATATGATACATAAGTGGATTGAGTAATATAAGAAAGGAGGAACCAAATATTGGAGACAAAGGTTTTAAAGAGGATTTAAACACTTTAAAATGCAAATTCATGTGTTAGATGTAAAAAAATAAATAAATAAAAAGAATTCCATTTTTCCCATTGTATCAATGGATTACGCAAAATATGAGAGAACAAATTGTTGGGCTCATTTTTTTTATACAAGCTATTTCATCATTTATGAAGAAGTCGCAGCAGTGCAATGTGTAAATTACAATCATGTCGACTTCAAACATTATAATGGGGTTAAAGTACATAATGTAAAATAAAAGAATTGAAAAAGCAAATTACCTACAAATTAATAAAATTTAGTTAACAACAAATGAAATTACGTTAATTTGTCGTAAACAATATAATAAGTATAGGAATACATTACACATTACATTGAATGTAATAACGAATTGTGTGACCACCACACCAATCAACTAGATTCAACTAGCCTGAGCAAGTCAAATGAAAATTGAATGAATAATCGCATCGTGTGACCGCACCTTATGCCAATTTGGTGAATTGAAATTAGAATTACATGTAATATATATAGGAAATACATGTTGTGTCTTCTACTGAAACTAGGCAAAAATGACCTTTTTAAATATGCTGATTTAAGATCTGCTTGCTTTGCATTTTGTATATATGCCATATATAGTTAAGAAAATAAAACACATTATTACAATGGATTATTCATGTACCTTAATTGCTTAAGTTTTGCAGAATGACTTAAAAAAACCACAAACATATTTATAAATGTGAAAAATATTTGAATCCTCAATATTGTATGTGTGGTAAATTCAACTGAAGTGCAAAAATTCACAGTGGAAAAAAAAAATTCCTTCAAAAGAAATATTTAATAATATTTTTGCACTTCTTATTTGTGCAATTCACTTAAGAATCAGACTGCATAATTTATAAATGTAGATCTTTTTTTAATTTTAGAAATGTAAATTGTATACTCAATTTCAACAAAGACTACACTAATTTATTTCTGCTTAGGCTTTACACATATCAATGACAGTGGCCCAAATTTCTTTTAGCAAAAAACATAAATAAAGTCTATACATGTATAAAAGTATATCAAAAGTTACAGTAATTGTGAATCAATCAGTATAACAAACCGGTAGAACACTTACTGCAATCATTCTGTTGATCTTCTCTTCAAACCCTGTGCTATTGTCAATGACATCATAATAAGGATGACCAACCCAGGCCTACAAATCACACACAATATCAAATTATTACTGACCAACCCAGGCCTACAAATCATAATATCAAATCATTACTGACCAACCCAGGCCTACAAATCATAATATCAAATTATCACTGACCAACCCAGGCCTACAAATCATTATATCAAATTATCACTGACCAACCCAGGCCTACAAATCACAATACATGTATCAAATTATTACTGACCAACCCAGGCCTACAAATCATAATATCAAATTATCACTGAACAACCCAGGCCTACAAATCATAATATCAAATTATCACTGAACAACCCAGGCCTACAAATCATAATATCAAATTATCACTGACCAACCCAGGCCTACAAATCATTATATCAAATTATCACTGACCAACCCAGGCCTACAAATCACAATACATGTATCAAATTATCACTGACCAACCCAGGCCTACAAATCATAATATCAAATTATCACTGACCAACCCAGGCCTACAAATCACAATACATGTATCAAATTATTACTGACCAACCCAGGCCTACAAATCATAATATCAAATTATCACTGAACAACCCAGGCCTACAAATCATAATATCAAATTATCACTGACCAACCCAGGCCTACAAATCATTATATCAAATTATCACTGACCAACCCAGGCCTACAAATCACAATACATGTATCAAATTATCACTGACCAACCCAGGCCTACAAATCATTATATCAAATTATCACTATTGTTTGCAATGTAACAAAATAAATCAATGACTCTGAAAAAAAATTAATAACATAAACATAATAACTATATTGAGTATTTACTGCTGCAGTCATTTCATCCAGTTTACAAGCCACATCCAGGCCTTCGTGACGAGTATTGTGTCCATCCACTGTGTAGAAAGCCTCCGCACCATTGGCTGCCGACACCATGTGTATGATCTGGTTGTACCGGTTGTCACGGAGCTGCACAGAATTCCAACCATTCTTTTCCTTCATCTTCTCCCAGTCATCAGCATTTAAATCTAATTATAAATAGTTAATCAAAGTAACCAAAATAAGTAATTACATGTTTATTGTAATGCATGTCATTTCAAGTATGAAACTGGACGGACAATTGGTACTCTTTAAATTATGTTCAACATTGTTACACCTATCACTGCTTTGAACTTAAATTTATGACCCTAAACAATAGCTTTATTCTCAGTAGCAAGTGTGAGGCTGTATAGCTGTCTATACATTATATACACATTAGAATGGAAAAAAATTGAAACAAATTTAAATTAAACCTGTCTGCAATCTCTTCTACAACTACTATTCAAGATATCACATTTACTCACAAGCTGAGGCATCCATGAGGCCCCTGTCACAGATAAAAAGGCAATTCTGTTCACAAGTGTTGCCAAGTTCAAAAAATGTGTCCTCAATCTGTGTCATTGTTTTAATTATGTTCTCCTGTAGCTGGTATGCTGTAAATTTGGATAAAAGAAGTCAAACAAAAGGTTCATGGGCCACAAGGCTCACCTGACATCAAATGAATCCTCTTAATTCCCTTAGTAATTTAAAACTCATTATTTCAACCACTTTCATTCACTATACATTAATAGTACTTAAAGAGGCTCTGCTGTTCTTTAAAAAACTAGATGTGTCGTTAATGCCACAAATGCCCCCACAAGCAGCCAAATTTTCAAATGCAATATTTAGTTTTAAATTTGTATTCAAACTTGACCCATATTTTCTGATAAAATGCCTGCATATGCAATTTCAACCTTTTAAATACATCCCTACAAAAGTTAGAGAGCAGAAACTGAAAAATTTCTTATTTTTTCTAAGTTCAAGAGGGGTAACTCTGTCAAAAATCATTGGACCATGACCAAATTCAAATTTGACTTCTATTTTCTGGTAAAATACCTGCACATGTAATTTCAAACTTATACATACATCCCTACAAAAGTTAGAAAGCTGAAACTAAAAATTTTATATTTTTTCTAAGTTCAAGATGGATAACTCTGTCAAAAATCATCGGACCATGACCAAATTCGAACTTGACCTGTATTTTCTGATAAAATACCTGCATATGCAATTTCAACCATATACATACATCCCTCAAAAATAAGAGAGTGGAAACTGAAAATTTCCCTCTAGAGGGAGAACTCTGTAAAACATAGGTAATCAAAGATTACGAAGCTCACCTCGACAAATGTTATCTTTAAGTAAGGCAAATTTCACATATTTTTTTTATTTAGTGTACATCCCAAGATCAATGTCCATGCAAGTTTGGTTTAAGTACGACTTATAGTTACTTGGAAATAGACCTGTTCAAAAAACATTTATCCTGTTTACTAATCAAGAAAATTTTGGTCAGTTCCAACATCCAAAGTAAGTCTGGAAGTTTTTGTCCTTAGATGCACCATCTATGCAAATTTAATCATAACAGGCCATAATGTTATATAGCTACTCCAAAAAAATTATCCTGGTCACTCATCTGGAAAATGTAGGTCAGATTCAGTATCCAAAGCAAGTCTGGAAGTGACCATCCCTAGCTACATCATCCATGCTAATTTGGTTAAAATATGGCTAAAATTCTCTCATGTGGAAAATCTAGGTCGAATCCAGCATCCGAAGCAAGTGTGGTAGTGTCCATCCCTAGATGCATCATCCATGCAAGTTTGTTCAAGGTAGAACTTATAGTTACTTGGGAATGGACCTGCTCCAAAAACTTTAACCTGGTCACTCATCTGGAAAATCTAGGTCAGATCCAGCATCCGAAGCAAGTGTGGTAGTGCCCATCCCTAGATCCATTATCCATGCAAGTTTGGTCCAGGTAGGGCTTATAGTTACTTGGGACCTGCTCCAAAAACTTTAACCTAGTCACTCAACTGGAAAATCTAGGTCGGATCCAGCATCCGAAGCAAGTGTGGTAGTGTCCATCCCTAGATGCATCATCCATGCAAGTTTGGTCCAGGTAGGGCTAATAGTTACTTGGAAATGAACCTGCTCCAAAAACTTTAACCTGGTCACTCATCTGGAAAATCTAGGTCAGATCCAGCATCCGAAGCAAGTGTGGTAGTGCCCATCCCTAGATCCATCATCCATGCAAGTTTGGTCCAGGTAGGGCTAATAGTTACTTGAGAATGGACCTGCTCCAAAAACTTTAACCTGGTCACTCATCTGGAAAATCTAGGTCAGATCCAGCATCCGAAGCAAGTGTGGTAGTGTCCATCCCTAGATTTATCATCCATGCAAGTTTGGTCCAGGTAGGGCTTATAGTTACTTGGGAATGGACTTGCTCCTAAAACTTTAACCGGGACGCCGACGCCGACGCCAGGGGTATAGCATAAGCTCATCTCGACTTCGTCGAGGTGAGCTAAAAATCATCGGGCCATGACCAAATTTGAAATTGACCTGCGTATTCCTATGATGTATCCATATGTCAAATTTTGAGATGAATGTATGCAACTGTTACAGATATAATGAATGGAAAGTCAATGATGACGGAATGACAGAATGACGGAACAGGGTAACACTATATGCCATTTCACAGTGGGGGCATAAAGAAAGATTCTTAAAGATTTTTCCTATATATTCCTATGTAAAAGTCTGACCCTCAATAGAGGCCCTATCCTAGCCTAAAAGGTCATGATCTGAATAAGACTGATTCTACTGTTCATGGATATGCTAGCATGTTGTAGCCCTAGAATATTTTTAGTATTTGCTATATGAATTTCTATTTAAATTTTGATCTATTATGTCCCTACCATAGCTCCATTGGTCATGACATAAAAAAAAACTTGGGTTTTCAATGCATTGGGATGCTTGCATATCAATATTAGTAACTATTGTGGCCCTGATATTCTTGAGATTATTTTCAAAATGTTTTTCCCCATCAAATACTGCATATTTAAAACCCTAGCCCTCTATGTGAACTATGTAGCCTCAGTAGACAACATTTCTATGATAAATGAAGATGATGATTAGATACTTGTATATTAATTTGATAGCTGTGCATGCATTACTGTTCTTCAGATTTTTTCATACAGATTCCTATAATAAACTTTGACCACTTTCTTTGGCCTCTTCAAAGCAATTGTAAAAATTTTATGCATACTTCAGTCTACACTAATGAAGAATGCTTTCACATAAGGTTTGCCTTTTCTGGCCAAATTGTGTCCAAGAGGTTTTTTTTTTGTAAATGACACCCCCACCTTTCATATTACTTAATTTTCTCCTCTTAAAATGGGAGCCCTTTCATTCGAATAATCTTGAACTCTCTTCATGTAAGGAAACTTTGTACCAAGTTTCCTTGAAAATGGCCATGTTGTGTCTTAAAAAGAAGTGCAGAAAATTTTTAAAAAATATAACAACATAAACTTTGATCAGAAAAACTCTGACACTTGAGCTTTCAGCTCAGGTGAGCTTAAAACTTAATTCATATGCAATTTACCACACAACTGCATTTTATTTAAATGTTCCCTAAATCATTATTAACATACTTCAAAAATCTTAATATGACAAGATTAACTCTTAAATAATAATGCAGACATTTGTGCTCATATTTTGATAAAATGACTGGGGAACAAAATCTCTGGTCAAATCTCAACAAAATTTGGAAATATTAAAGTGTAATCACATTAATGTCTAATATATGGAAATGTTTAAACTTTGACAGTTGTGTACTGTATAGGAATTAGTACATCAATTATCTTGGAGACATTTTTTGTAAAATCCAGTTTTCTTACCTTCTTCTTTGGTGAGACTTGTAAATTTCACACCACCACTGGGGAAAAAAGAAAGAATTATAACTGAATCAAAATTAATTTAATTAGTATCATCTTGTCAAACTCCTGTATAAACACAGTAACTGTGCTAGAGATTCTACATGATTCTATAAGTAAATCTGCATTTTCTGAAGCCTGCCATGAGAGATATTTTTTTTAAAATGATGCAAAGGTTGAAAATAATCGAAGACCATGGGATTACTCCAACAGCACCTGTGATGAGTGGGTATTGTGGGGGAGGAGGTTTCAGCTGTAGATATGTATACTTGATATGATGGTTTTAAAAGCTATTACTGAAATAAAAAAAAGAAGCAATAACTCACCTTAGGAATATATATGCTGTTTCTGGCAATCTGTAGACCTGATAAATTGAGAAAAATATTCCATAAAATATAAAGATTAGGTTATGAAATCCCTACTAGACATCTTTATTGCAAATTCTGAAATTGAAGAGCTCTCATTTGGGAAAAGAAAACAAGATGTGTTTGTGAAGCACCAATGCCCCCTTATGGCAGCTCAAGGCCAAGGTTAAAGTTTCTCAAACATAGGTCTGACTCCAAGGTCAAGAGTTCAAAAATGGTGGTACCCAAAGAAAGGTCTTGTCACAAGAAACATACAAAAGGAATATGAAAGTCCTAGCACCAACCACTCAGAAATTATGTTCAAGGTTAATATTTTTTAAAAGTAGGTCATACTAAAAGGACAAGGTCATGCAGTAAAAATGTTGGTACCTAAAAAAAAAGGTCTTGTCACAAGGAATACAAACGTGAACATGAAAGCACTAGAACCTTACCAACCATTCAGAAGTTATTGAGAAAGTTGAAGTTTTTCAAAAATAAGTTGAGGTCAATGAGTAAAAATGTTGGTACCTAAAGGAGGTCTGGTCACATGATATACATGTCAAATATAAAAGCCCTCACACTAGTTATGGCCAAGTCAAAGTTTGGTAAAATTTTACAAAAGTAGGTCAAACTTCAAGGTCAAACTCCAAGAGATTATCGATAAATATGTTGGTACTCAAGGAAAAGTCATGTCACAAGAAATACATGTGAAACTATGAAAGCCATAGCTTCAACCAATCAAAAGTAATGGGCAAGGTATAATTTTTGTGGACAGACAGACCAAAAATGATATGCCCCTAAATCTCAATTACGGGGACAAAAAAAAAAAAAAAAAAAAAAGGAAGCAGCTAAATTTCGTAGTATTTCAATTTAAATGCAAAGTCCTAACTATATATATATCAGGTATACTTTAAAATGTCTGAGTACACTCAAACAAAATGTTCACCAATTTTTCAACCTGGAACCTTAGAGATGAAATTAAATTTATAATGTTTTATATTACCTTCCTTTATTTTAAGCTAAAAACCCAATTTCTATGCATATATGTAATTTAATGAACTTTTTGGAACATATTTTAAGTGCTAAACGCAGTAAAAATCTATCACTTGTAATTCATATCTGTTGACAGTATGAAATTCATTTTCACATGCAGTAAGTATGTGAATCTTAATTTCCTTTTTTTATCTGCCATATAAATGATTATGTGGTAGGTCTGAAATTTAAGACCAGTAGTGGACATTTCACATTTGTACTGGCATGTAATCAATCTCCTCCACAAATTGACAGTAGACATGTGAACTCTGTCCAGGACGCTTACCTTCCAGTTCATGCTCTCAAAAAATGAGCTGAGGCGGGCCTGTCCTGTGGTTTTCCCCCCACATGGCCCTGAAACACAAACACAAATGACAAAATGAACTGACATATACATTAAAATACCTCACAAATGCATCCCTGGTGAGGGATGGAGCCAGACCACTGAAATTCTCTGTAAACACGCCTCATCCATTTAAACTTTGTATGCATACATAAATTTACAGTATTTGTATATATACTGGCTGTGTTGATTCAGCTTTTCAGTTTTCATATTATTTGCCTTATGTCCAAGACTATCTCCTAGTTATGTCATAGAATCAAAACAATGTATGGATATTAAGGCAACGACTCTAAAAGTTTTATCTGACCTGAAGAAAACTCTTTTGCTTGACTACTTTAATACGAAAGTTACCATTTTAGTACAGTCATGAAATTACAGAATTCAAATTATAAATGTATGTGCCACAATTTATGACATAAAATTAATTCCTAACCTGTATAATATATGTCCTAAGTTATACCACTCATCATATACAATTTGTAAATACATAGTGCATATTACTATGAACTATTTACAGTATATTAGTCAGAATTTTAGATGGCTTGTGTTTGTACATGCTAACTTATATCATGTATATAAAATTGGAACGACTAGTGATTAATATGGTTGATTTCAGCAAAGGACTTAATTATTGAGATAAAATGTGTTTGTTCCAGAAGTTTCCATTTATTTGAAGTTCACTGATATACCCAGGTAGTACACTGCCTTATGTACAGGGACATGTATATACAGTGCATATGACTGTAAGCAGCAAATTAAGCTATGTGTATGCCTTAATGAATAATCATTATGGCAAATATTATTGCAAACATAAATTTAAAGACATTATTGCTAAGCTAGGTAAAATCCCACCTTCATACAGCGAAATTATCTTTAGAAATAAATATTCATCAAATACATGGCAAGTTCCAAATTTGAACTTGTCTTAAAACCATACTTTAACATGTAGACAGCACTTATAATCATTATAAACCATATGACTATGTTAAACAGCTTAATAATAAATATTCTTGTTTTTCTTAAACCTGTGTTGGTTACATTATACATGTTAATTATTACAAATCTCCCATTTTGTGTACATAGTAGGCAAATGCAAATATTCAGTTAGAGTATATGTACTTAACAAAGACATTGGATATAGATCAATATAGCAGTATATTTATTTATTGTGGTCAAATACCTTTGCTTTACATATGCATGATAAGCTTAGTAATGCAGTAAAATATTATGCCTAGAAGTTTCTAGAATACATAATATTTTCAAATGAGAAACTCTCCAGTATCAGTAACAGCATGTACTGATTACAAACACAATCTACAGATATCATATAACACAGAAAATGTACCTTTAAACCCTAAAAGTACATTAAATCTTAACCATTCTTAAAATAACTGCATGTAATCATAGGTATCTGATTTAAGAATAGAATGCACAACCTCAACCAATCAAAGAACCTACAACAGGCAACTCCCCTTCTCTTTTGAACCCAAACTGACCAAAAGTATAATATGAACAACAAAACCAAAATAAGGAACATTGACCCAAACATCAAAACTGGTCACAAACCTAATATTCTGCAAAATAATAAAAAACATCCATGAAAACTTTTCTAACATATAGGAAAACTTCATATATTTTGATTTTGACAGATAGTATAGGAAGTGTCTTACTGTATTTTATAACATACTCAGTCATACTTAATGATGTCCCTCACTTATGATATGTTATTAAATCAATTTTTTTAAAAAGAGTTTGCTATAATATTATCTTTTTAAAAAACTGCACATCTTGGAAATACACTGATTGGTATTTAAAAAGCAATTTGTCAAAAAATGTCATCTATTAAGGTATTCAATGTATAACGACCATATTTTGTATCTAATAAATGAATGTTCCGATATTTTTAATCATGGTAGCATTTTGAAGGTCTTATCAAATAAAAATACTCCACCAAAGGAATTTACAAAATTTTGATAGTTGTCCAATTAATTGCACCTTGAATTTTACATTGAAGTCTATGGGCAGCACAGGAATTATTAAGACACTGTAAAAAAGTAATTTGAATTTCATACAAATCTCTTAGTGAAAATATGCATAAACTCTCTCTTTATTAAAATCAGTAATAAAATTAAACATTTACCACAGATATTTTGACAAAATTAAAATTTTCTTCTTTTCATCAAGGGCAGATAACTCTTCAAAAACATTTAAGATGCAAAATGGCCGGCTTCTTATATGTTAAAAGTCATGTGAATTTGGTTCATTTTACTTTCATTGTTTCTAGCATTACATGTTTATATCTAGTTTAAAATGATTCAAAATTGTTCAATAGCCTTTCATTATACATTGAATACCTTAATAAATTAAACATATACATAAAATAAAAAAAAAAAATCAAAAAACAAACAAACACAACCCCAACAATTACAAAGCTTCATAGAAAGTGTTCCACTTTGCATAGCTTTGTAAAATAAAATACATTCACGAACCAAATATTTAACACAAGGAATCAAATAACACACAGGGAAATCTTTGCTAAAGTAATAAAGTTAATAAGATATAAAAAGTCAATTTCGGAATTTTAACCTGTATTATATTTTCCTCAATAAATATGTCAGTAATCCAGCTTTACACAGTAAGTTGTGTGATTAAATAATAACATGGATATCAATAAATTAAACATATGTAAAGCATGGTATTTTTCCCATATAATAATCATTATAATGTCCTATATCCTGACTACTCACCGATTTATTTCATGTAACTTATATGAAATTCTGTGATGGTAAGTGTATCTAATAACTTGCTGACCTTCCCGATCCTCAGTAATAAGAATACGTTTTTTTAATTAGAGCAAAGTTAGAAGAAAGAGGGCCAAGGTGTAGGAGCTACCTCACACTTGTTCACAAGTGTTGTGGAAAAGAAACAATAAATTAATGATCAAAGGATATACAAAGAAAATAAAAGCTACTGCATCCTTTTATCATGTTCGAAGGTATCCAGAGCTACAAAGTCAAAACTAAGACCACGTGCTCGTATCAAGTTTACAAACAAGTTTACAATCAAGCCATGAAAATGGACTTACCCCCTGTGAGCACGACTTTGTACACTTTATTACGATTTTTCCCCTCTTCCTGCGACATCACGAAGATCTGTTTGTGAATGTCTGTATAACCTCGTGTCAACTGAAGGGGAAATCGTAATGCATACCTCCTAAACAAATGGCAGAAGTGTCTCATCCAATAGTAAGAGCGCATGTAATGAGAAATCAAAACAGAGGAAAATATTTATAGATTCTTGAGCCCGATGCATTTAAGTGAACTCATTCTAGCATCTGGCAAAAATTGTGTTATATAATGCTTTCCAACTGGTAAATTTGAAGTATAATTTTGCGATTATGACGACTATTGAATGAACCATGGACTTATATACGTCCCTGATTGGATAGGTGTGATTAAAGGGATAGAATGCATTTAAAGAGTGTTCGAAGCAGGCTCGTAGCAACGGTTTCAAAAGAGGAACAACTTCCGGAAAAAATCTGACAAGGGGGGGCACTTCCCAACATTAACTGACAAGCAAGGCCCTCTGTCCCCTCCCGTTCTACAGGTCTGCGAAGAGTTTTATTCATGAGATAGTCAAAACAGGTTTGTTTAGATATGTTGCTCAGTCGGTAAACACCTGTAATTATAGTCAAATTAATATAAACTAAAACAGGAAAATATATTTCATTGTTGTAGATTTATTGCGAACAATAAATGTTAATTATACACCAATTTCGTTCGAATAAATGCACGCGACATAATAATCTGTCACATTTAATGAGACCGGATTAAAAACCTACATGGTTAGTCCTTTGAAGTTCCCCTTTCCTCCTACATAGGTGTCTTCTTTTCCAAAAATCAACATACGACAGCCAGATTATTTTCCATAGTTACATGTACCTCTAAGCTACTAAGCAGGGTGGGGTTACGGGGTGTTGCAACCCCCTTTGGATTTGCTAGAGAGAGAGAGAGAGAGAGAGAGAGAGAGAGAGAGAGTCACGAATATTTGTTGTTTTATTTTTCCAGAAACGTTTGGCTTCCGTCTAGTTTTACCAATTATTTTTTCGTGAAGTGATGCTTTACCGGTTTTAACTCAACATCATAAAAGTGAAATTTTGAATGATCAATTTGTATATTATTTACGTGAAACGAGATGGAGATTGACATCTGATTATAATTATAATATAATTATGTATCAATATGTAAGTGTCTCTCCAAGTTTATCGATTTTGAATATCCAAGATACCTGCAGTTGAAACTAACAATGGTTCATTTAATTCTAAAAAATTGAAATTTTGCACAACTTCAGAAGAGTATTAACTGTTTTCAAATCCAATATAACACCGCTGGGGTGGAGGGGACATACTTATGTTTCGGCTTGCAAAAGGAGTGTTTCTTGTACATATTGTTTGTTTTTATTTTTGGCTTTTTCCCTTTGAAGAACTACTCAATTCAAATAATCACAAAATAGGATGTGGTAGCGAGGTCGATATTTACTTACAGTAACGCAAATTTAAAAATTTTCTCAAACACTCTTTCTTAAACGGATCGATCTAGATAAAATACCGGGCTTTTAAAGGGCAAATTTTCAAATCACTAAAGCTAGGTGGCCTGATTTACATTTTAAAATTGAAATTCAGTGTTTTACTTTTATTTTAATTTTACGTATATATAATCAGTTTCTTTATCGTAACAAGACTTTGTGTTGTTATTAATTGATAGTATAAGGCCCGTAGAACGCAGGAGGAGGGGGGAGCTTTTTTCTGAGTATAGTAATTTTCCTTCAGATGCTGGGTGCCCCCTCCTTTTTTGCCGCTGTTAGGTCAAGAACTGGCATATTCAAGGATCTGGACAGTTAATTAGGGTTTTTTTTTCTTTCTTTCATATTCAAAGATAATCCAGTCTCTTACTGAAGAGAAGTAGATATGGCCTTCCATTTCTCGAGGAAAAAATAAACTTTCAAGATAAAAAAAAAAGACTGAAACGGCTTTGTGTAAACTTTTAGGGGGGACTTTAAGATGGCGCTCCCCTTAAAATTGTCAAATTCAATCTAAATCATGACTCGGTCCTTCTCTCTTTCAGGGGACAACATTTGATTCTAATGGGGGGGGGGGGTAGATTAGTCAGATTATTTTTTTTTCATGCCATGCAATCAAGGACAGATTATTTATTTTCAAGATGACCAAGGAAAGTTTATTTCTTATTTTCTTCTCCACTGGAAAAGTTTTGAATACTACAAAAGTCCATTAAGTTCATTTTCTTAAGTTAAAAAATAATTTTGCTTTATAACGCGAAAAATATATTTTTTTTACGTACGAAAATGAGCTCAATGGATTTTCGTAGAATAGCAAACAAACAAACAAACAAACAAAAAAAAAACCCCTTTATTTCGGGAGTAGGGTGGGGGGATAGAGTAGCACCAGTCAAGGACAGAATATTTTTTACTTGCCAGTTGAGGACAGAATATTTTTTAAAACATTTTCTAGGACAGATTTAAAAAAAAAAAGAAGCCAGCACCCCCCCCCCTTTCCCCCTATATTATTGCAAGAAAGGAGCTTTTGATGTCTTGTTTACTAGCCTTTGATTTCATACATTTAAAAAAATGAATTCAACAAGAGCTTCTTCCCTCGTTTTCATCATTTTTAATAAATTTATTGAATCGACTTATTTAAGTTCGAATTGTCCTGTACCCGTGACATTCCTGTAAACAAATCAACAAGTGTAACAGAAATGACTGTAATCCTTTTTTAAAAAAGACTATACTGAAAAAACCATTTCCCAACAGACAGGTAAATAACAACGGTAGAAATAACAATATAAAATATCTTACAGTGCAAATGGTGCCAATACTAAAAATCGTTTTATGTTAGGTTCCTCTAGTTAAGACTGCCAAAGTGTTTTGAGCTACAAATCGCATGTTTTTATTGTTTTAGTAAAGCATTTCGAGAAATATTAGACCACAAACTAGTTTTTACTTTTATTAGTAATTAGTACATCAGTGTATCCATTGTGTCAGAACGGGTTTATAGTAGTACTGTCATTTTGCCCCAATCCAGAATGCATGCGCACCCCAACAACGAAATTCGTCGAAACTATAAATTTTGGACAGAGACGTCTGTCCAAAATTTTTATTTTCGACGAATCTCACTGAGATTACGATTTACCCAAAAGATATTTATGGGTGCCCAAGTACATGCACGAGCACCACAAATTCAATTAATGAGCACCCAAAGTTCATTTCTTGAGTACCCCAAATACATTTCATGAGCCCCCAAATACATTTCATAAGTGCCCAAAATAATTTCATGAGCGCCTCATATACACTTCTTGAGCACCCCCAAAAATTGAATTGGTATAACATGACGACCAATAATACAATATAGTTTTTATGAACCAAACATCGTAACTGTGAAGTTGTTAATAAAGATTATGAAATATTCCTTCACATATAGTGCTTTATATTGAAATTCAAGCAATAAATTTAAAAACTTAGCAACAACACCCCCCACCCACCCCAAAAATACTACAAATTTACTTATATTTACATATTTACTTAAGTAAAAAAAAATCCAAAAACAAAATACGAAAACCTATGATAAAAACACCTTTTCTCCAGATTTTTTCCTCTTTAATATCATTATAAGGTTAGCATTTAGTTTTGGTCAGTTTGTGAATTCTAGTTTTTGGCAAGTAAGACTGATCTTAAAATCTTTTACATTATTTATTTATTCACAGCAAATGAAAAAGCTACAAAATTATTTTCAAAACTACACCATTGCTTGTTTACAAGTTTCAGAAGATTGCAGCATGTAATATTGGGTACTTGTGAATTTAATTTGGTAAGAAGATACATTAACATACGCATACTTGGACACTCATAAAAGAAAAATTATTAAAAAAAACTTTGAGAACTTTTGGATTTAAGGTGCAGAGACTATAGTACTTGTCAGAGTTTCTGCTATCTATGTCCATGATGGTTGCACTAAAAAAGAAAAAAAAAACTTTTTTTCTACATAAATGAAATACTAATATACAGAGATTTATTTGTTAATGATTATGAAAATTAAAATGCCTGTGATAAATGCCACCAACTCCTCAAGAACAGCTACAAAAGAAGATGTAGAATTATAATAACTTGAGGTATTTTTTGCATATATTTTAACAAAATTCAGATAGGAAAGTTTTAGAAGTGTCATTTTTCTGATCTGTATTATAAGATAGAAACTACTCAATTAGACCCCCCCCCCCCCCACTTTTTATACATTCTTTATTTCATGCAGACATATTTAAAAAATCTAACAGTCATCTAACAAGCTATTTTGTACAGCTCTGAAGAAAACAAAACATGTATTCCTACCTAAATGTTATAATTTACCTTTCTTGTTTTGATGAGAAAATATCAGAGAAGAATAATTCCCAGTTTGAAATGTTGATTTTAGTCTAGGAAAAAGAGATGGCAGAACTGTTAGGAGGAAAGGCAATTTTAGAGAGTTTACGTACAGATGTGTCTGACATTCAGTGGGCCATAAATGGAATCCTCTCCCGGACAGGACCTGTTACTGTCACGTCCTGGAAGTTTCCTGATAAACAGAGTGCTGATCTGAATGTCGAGGAACTTTTAGATTTATACAGTTATAGTGAAGATGCTGAGGATAATCAAGTGGCCCACATAGCCCTGTATGAACTAGTCATTGACAGGTAACCGTGCAGTTTACACTTTTGAATTATCATACACTAGTACAGATGGTAACAAGACGCATACCTCTAATGCATTGTCCATTTTGCTATAGTGTTCAAACTAACAGTAACATTTTGTTTATTTTATAAGCCATTGAAATCAGTTTTTTTTCATGTATTTTTAGTTTGTTTTAACTTAAAAATCATATGTCATAATGCAGAGTAAAGTATCAGGTATATTTTTACATCAGTACCCATATAATAAATTTTGACTTGTAGCCAATGAATTTTTAAGGTATCACAGATGACAGTGAATTGCAGATAAAATTAAATGTAGATTATAGAAATTCAAATTTTCTATGAGAATGTTACTTCCAAAGTATTACTCTGTAGCTTCTATTTACTGGTTAACTCTGTTACTTTTTTGTTTGGTATAGATTTGTGTTCCTGCTCCAGACCCTGTCCACTCTGACTCAGCAGATGTTGGTCAGGGCAGGGGAGGACATCACTGACCAGAGGACCTCTTCTATTGGTCTAGTGGTCAAACAGTTCTGTAACAGACAAGTACAGCTCAACACAGTTGTTCAACAAACCATGTCTGATGTAAGTTACAACAACTCAAAATGTACTTAAAGTATGCTGGGAAAAATTTCCGTGGAGAAATAGTGTAAATTAATACCATGTGGAAAAAAGTACTTCTACAGTATTAGTTAATGAAAATGATTTATATTTTGCAAGTTATAATTTCTATATATACTTAAACAGTGTACATGTATAATATATAATTAAATATACTAGTGCTATGTATTTACCAACCCACAAAACTGCTGGTGACTTTGGAAAAATAATTACATTTACATGCATATGCTGGTTTATATACAGATAAAAACAAAGTCCAGAGAGATGATGGACTTGGAGAACAACATGAGGAAGATGTCGGAGGAATTATCTAAACAGAGTGAAACAAGCTCCCAGAGTACACAACCTTATCACTTTAGTCCTCACAAGGTGGGATCCGCCATGACAGGGTTTGTCACACCAAGTCAGATGGAGAACATAGCTCGGGACGCCTGCACCAAGTCATGTCAGACAGTAGAAACTGCATTTGTTCCTTGTGAGGGGTGTCATGTTGTACAGAAAAACTTCAGAAATGCTGGAGATGTTATCATAAACATGTGTCAATCTCAGAAACTGCCCTCCTCCTTACAGAAGTACCGCCCTCTGGTGTCCGAGGTGAAATGGTTGTCTCCCAATGATGTGATAAGATGGGCTACAGAGCAAGCTAAAGATCTGGGTCGCATCAACAAACATATGGAAAATCTAATGGCAACGATTAATCCCCTGAAAGAGGAGCTGGAAAATTGTGAACAAAAGTGTAAGAAACTGGAGAGAAGAGTGGCAAATTTTGATGCCGAGATGAGAAAGGAGAGGGAAATCCAGACAACACTGCAGAAACAGTTTGATGTGAAGTTAACGGACATTGAGACTGAACATAAACACACTGTGTCTCTAGTGACTAAACAAATGGAGGAGGTCAAGTCTAATAAAGAATCTATAGAAAAACAGCTCACAAAGTATAAAGCAGATTTAGAATCACAACAAAGACTTCTAACAGAATTGGGTTTGTACAGTTTAGCTTAAGAAGTTCAGTGTATGTACCAGGAATTTCATAAGTAATTTACAGTTGAAAAATAAAAATAATTCCTGTTGTCATTGAAAATTTAATGCTTTTGGATTCCTAGTTATTATAGATTGTATATTGCTGATTTCTCCCTGTAGAAGATACCAAGAAAGCCTTAGTTGATGAGCTAAAAGTAAAGCATGCGGACTCCACAGAAATTGAGAGACTACAGCGTCACCTGGACAGTGTTCAGAGTCAACTACAGGAAGTAGAGGAAAAGCTGGAACGATCAGCAAAGGAACTGTCTAAGGAGCAGGCTAAAAATAAAAGTGCTGCCAAACATAATCAAGTATGCAACAACAACATTGATTTAAAATCAAAATTATCAGTACAGTAATTGTTCCTTTTGAATTCATTCTGTAACTGAAATTTTCCCCACCATACATTGACATTTATATGGATTGAAACAATCTCATTGTATTTATACCATTTCTTTGTCAATCTTTCCGATCCTAAATCCAGAACAGTTTTGTTCATTTCATTTGAAGTTATATAAGAATTCTGGTTTTTCTTCTCATTTTGTAAACAGAGTCTGCAGACAAAGCAGAGTTCCTTATTACAAAGGATAGATGACCTTGATCAAGAAAACAGAGAATTAAATAACCAAGTGACAGAGCTAGAGGAGGAAAAGGAGAGGATAGAGGAAACTCTGGAGAAAGTACAGAAAAATGTCCAGCATTACAAACAGAAAGTCAAGGACAACCAGGTACAAAGTCAAGTCTAACGATGTGGAAAGTGTATTCAAGTCAAAGGTTAACATGCATGTATCTGTCAAAATAATGTGAGATCACATTAGAAATTCAGATATACATGCATGTATATACATACAGTATATTGTACACAGCAAAGAAACTTCTATAAATATATGTGTCATTAGTTGCCAGATAAAACATTCATGTATAAAGTATGTGATTTTATAATTTTGGTATAAAAATGTTTCTCATGGGGAGAAAGAGCAAATATCACTGTAATTTATAGAAAACTCAAGCTGGATAAGTTGATCAAACTCTAGATCTGCAATTTAATTTAAAAATGCTTTTCCATGTATATACCTGCCTACTTGGATAGGTAATCATTTGAAATGGAATAGGTGTTGTGAAATTGACATTGGTTTCTAGGTTTGAGAGATCTGGTTCTTGAAGTATGATATGTTATACTGTATCTCCATTTTATATGATTAATCTGCTCATTTATTGTTAAAACTATGACTAAGTGATGTGAAAAGCTTTAATATAAATTCTAAAGAATTTTCTTGTATTTTCCCATGGTTTAAGATATGTATATTTTATAGGCTTTAATTGATGAACTGAGTTCACAGAAGGAAGAACTTGAGGGCTCTATAGAAACCCTGAAATCAGACATACAGCACCTGGAGAGTAAGCTGGAGGAAGCCGTGGAGCGTGAGAAACTCATGATAGAGTATCCGGACCTAAATGGGCCAGTGAATCCAGGCATGAAAGGTTATAAAAAAATCCAGATCTCTGTTAAAATCAGCCATATTATTATATACCTGACTCTGTCGTTCAGGTATAACTTTGTTCTCTGTCAATATGACTTAAATCATCAGTCCAAGATTTGAATCACTCTACAAAAATTAATTATTGTAGTAAATTAAAATAATTGAAATTGAACTTTAACAGGTACTGGGGACATTGTGACTGACATGGAGAATCAGGTCAAGGCCAACACAATCCGGATCCAGATCCTGGAGGAGCAGAATGAGACACTGAGGAACTCTGTTGGCAAAGTCCTCGGCATGCAGCAGGGCAGGAGTCCTCCAAAAATAGCATGGGAAAATGTAAGATTAAATGGCTGCAGAATAAATAAACTTTTACAAATGTGACTTATCTAGTGAACTTCTCCAAGTATGGAAAGGATTCTTTCTAATGTGATAACTTCTGTATAATAATAGATACTCAGACATGTATTGAATCAATCTATGGTGTCACTATAGTCAAACAAAACTGTCTTTCAGACTGGTCCGATGCACTTGTGGACAGATGAAAACTTGGAGAATGCCAAACAAGAAGATAAAAATATGAAGAAAAATATATGGATTCCAGACAGGTGTACATTATTAAAAGAGATAAAACAAAATTTGCTGAGAGTTGTCTTATTCATTTAGTCTCACTTTTCATGCACATTTTTTAATAAAAAATTGTTTATTGTAGTTCTTATCATGAGAACCATAATAGCAATGCCAGACCTGAACATGAAGAGAGACCAAGAACCAAATCTTCAGGAAAACCAAGATCCTCGGGGTCAACATATGGGGTAAGAAATCAAGGAGGAAATAAATTAAATGCTAATAACTAATGAAGTCCGAGCCTGTATTGTATGATTATTAATCAGTGTGTGGTTACAGTTCTGAGACAGAAGAAATTAAGCTTTTGTGTTAAGATATAATGGTATAAATGTGTGTAGAACCCAGTGTCTGATGAGTTCATTGTTGGGAGAGGCAGCAGACCTTCCAGTGCTGTGAAGAAAACGGAACGACCTGCCAGTGGTAAAAAGATGGTAACAGCTCCCGTCAATGCCACCAGCATCAGTGCTTATATCCAGCTAAAGAGGGCAGGAAAACTCAACATGGAGGACCATCCCAAATGTAAATGTCAATATTCTCACAGTAGAGTTATTTCCCTTGCACATGTGCCAGGATCATTTATTTAAATAAACATTGTTACTTTCATTTTAGCGGCTGTACCACCCTCAGGACGAGAGAGGAAGAAGTCACCTCAGGAGAAGCACCCCCAGTCTGCCGATCCTCACCCTAGACATAACAACCATCTCTATCAGAAGACAGAAATGTTCTCATGTGCTCAGTGTGACAAAATGTATTCAAGGGCAAGAGACTTAGAGATACACAAATCTTATTGTACAGGATGAATTATTTAGAAACATATTAGATGCTACAGTTTTACAGGAAATCTTACCATGCATACAATGCCCAAATCATTTTGCATTGTGCCATGTAATAGACTATTGAAAGGGTCTGCTGTAGACTTGTAATAGATGAATATTGCCTGTACATAATCTTGGTCTTAGAAATCTGCACAAGATTTTTGCACTTTCTTTAGCATGTTTCCTTGAAATGCACTGATAGCAAAATAATATATACATGTACTCAAGGCAGTGGGAATTTTTAATCAAAGTGTATCGGTACCTTTGTGTTTAGAGTACATGGGCCTTTTTCATCAGTGAAGAAATATATAAAGCTTCACCATTCCCTGCAATTTTACTATTAATGGAAAATTTACTGTACAGAAAGTTAATATTTAATTTCTATGTTAAAACATACACCATACCAATAGCTGAGGGGAGAAAATCTAAACTGCAGTCAGGTTATTTATGCACTTGCATATGCATACATACATGCTTATGTCAATATAAAACATTCCGTCCAAAATGGAGAAAACTCAACTCTATATGCCCTAAATTAGTACATGTAATTGTGCTTGTTCTATATTTGTTGATATGATTGTTAGATATAGTGTAATTTATATGTTGCAAGGTGCTCAGTATATGGAATAAATGAATAAAAGTAACATACCAGGTAGTTAGAGTCTTTGGATTTCCTAATTACTAGTATTACACAGCTGAAATTGATATAATTTTCTTAGATCAGATTCAAAATTTTAAAATATTGAATCAATATAATTTTTATTCTATTGCTATCTGTTTTTGGCCATTGTCTGTTGTGCGATGTGCATCAGGCGTAAACTTTTGAACATTTTCAGCTTCTTCTCTGGAACCAGTGAACTATTTCAACCAATATTGGCATATAGCATCTGTGGATGAAGGGGAACAAAAATTATAACATTCATGGCCCCTGCTCCCATGGGGCCTGAGGGGTGGGGCTAAAACAATCAAAATTAATGCAATATTTAACAATCTTCTTCTTTACTCCTGGACATCAAGCAGTCAAACTGTTGGCATGATTGTAATAAACATTGAGCCCTCCACCAAAATTGTGAAATTCATGGACCAAGGATCAGGGGTTCTGGTGCTAGGGTCGGGCTCTGTTGAATGTATAGTGAAAATGCATTATTCCTTAAAAAATCTTCTCCTCTGCTCCTAAGTATTCAGCAAACAAACTAAATGCATAGTTCAAATGAGCAAGGGCGTCTCTTCTCAAATTGTGAATTTCATGGTCCCTGGGTCAGGGTGTCTGGTATTAGGACATATTGATTATATGGTGAAAATGCATTAATTCTTTGTAAATCTTCTCTGCTCCTTGATATGAACCAAGTGCAGGGCTAAGTTGAGCAAGGGTGTCTCTTCCAAAGTGGTAAATTTCATGTCCCCTGGGTCAGGGATTCGGTGTGTGTGTGTGTGTGGGGGGGGGGTCTATTGATTTTATATTGAAAATGACTTGATGCTTTGAAAATTTTCTCCCCTGTTCTGGGTACTCAGCAAACAACTTAATGCATAGTTATGATGAGCAAGGGTGCCTCTTCCAAAATTATGAATGTCATGGCTCCTGGGTCAGAGGTTCTGGTGTTAGGGCAGGGCTCTATTGATTATATAGAGAAAATGCATAAATTCTTTGAAAATCTTCTTCTTAAGCTGATGAACTGAGTGCATGGTTATGATGAGCAAGTGTGTCTCTTTCAAAATTGTGAATTTTATGGCCCCTGGGTCAGTGATTTTGAAAATCTGCTACCCTATTCCTGGGTATTCAGCAAACAAATGAAATGCATAGTTATGATGAGCAAGGATGCCTTTCCAAAATAGTGAATTTCATGATCCCTGGTTAGGGGTTTCTGGTGTTAGGGTGGGGCTCATTTAATTATATTGTAAAAATGGATCAATTCTTTGAAAGTCTTCTTCTCTGCTCCTGTATATTCAGCAGATAAACCTGTATATTCAGCAGATAAACCAAGTGCATAGTTATAATGAGCAAGGGTGCCTCTTTCAAATTGTGAAATGTGTGGCCCCTAGGGGCCAGGGGTATCTGTGGGATGGGGGGCTCTATTAATTATATAGTAATGCATTATTTCTTTGATAATCTGCTCTTGGGTATTAAGTACATAAATAAACTAAGCATATAGTTATGATGAGCAAGGGTGCCTTTTCCAAAATTATGAATTTCATGAGCCCTGGTTCGGGGAGTGCTATAGTGGGGCTTGTTTGTTTATATAGTAAAAAAAACATTTATTCTTTGAAGTGTTGTATTGAACTCAGGTGATCGCTAAGGCCCTTGGGCCTCTTGTTTGTAAGTAAAATTATTTGATTCATTAGAAATCTTTATGTCTCAAAGGTATGTTTTGTATTTATTACTTCCCTGAATACACTAGAAGTCATACTTGAAGCAAGATATGCATTTTGCAAATTTGCTATATATAATTATACCCCACGCAAAAAGTTGCGGGGGGTATAATGTTTTTGACCCGTCCGTCTGTCAGTCAGTCCATCAGTCCTGTTTTTTTTTCAGCACAACTCCTCATAAACCACTGCACATAATTTCGTCAAACTTTGCAGATATTTAGGACACAATGTGTAGATGTGCATATTACCAGGAAATTCCGATTCCTTTATTTTTTCTGGGAATTTCGGCACTTTTCAACTTAGATTTTTGGCCATATCTTGTATATAGAGATGGACAGTTTGTCAGCGCAACTCCTCATAAACCGCTGCACAGAATTTCGCCAAACTTTGCAGATATTTAGGACACAATGTGTAGATGTGCATATTACCAGGAAATTCCGATTCCATTATTTTTCTGGGAATTTCGGCACTTTTCAACTTAGATTTTTGGCCATATCTTGTATATAGAGATGAACAGTTTGTCAGCGCAACTCCTCATAAACCGCTGCACAGAATTTCGCCAAACTTTGCAGATATTTAGGACACAGTGTGTAGATGTGCATATTACCAGGAAATTCTGATTCCATTATTTTTTTTTTTGGGAATTTTGGCACTTTTTAACAGATTTTTGGCCATATCTTGAATATCGAGATGAACAGTTTGTCAGTGCAACTCCTCTTAAACCGCTGCACAGAATTTCGTCAAACTTTACAGATATTTAGTACACAGTGTGTAGATGTGCATATTACCAGGAAATTCTGATTCCATTATTTTTTTTGGGAATTTTGGCACTTTTTAACAGATTTTTGGCCATATCTTGAATATCGAGATGAACAGTTTGTCAGTGCAACTCCTCTTAAACCGCTGCACAGAATTTCGTCAAACTTTACAGATATTTAGTACACAGTGTGTAGATGTGCATATTACCAGGAAATTCCGATTCCATTATTTTTGCCCTAAGAGTTTTGCCTATTATTGAAGAAACTTTCCAGCTAGGTAAAAAGAAAATCCACTGGAATCAGCTTTTGTAATGAAATTTTATGTGAAATATTTCATGACCTTAAAAGACCCCTATTGATTTTGAGATCAAAATATTAATGATTTAACTCACACACACACACACACAATCTTGGATAGTTCTCTCTCTCTCTCCCTCCCCCCTCAAATTGGTGCTTTGCCTTAAATAATTTCATAAGTACAGTATATGAACAAATTCATATGACTATATCATAATTTTGTTTCCATCAATTATTTTAATGTGTAAATTGTCATGTGTTGGACATGGACTTACACTCATTAACAAATCGAAATCACTGAGGAATTTAAATTACAGTTTGTCAGCATAACTCCTGCACTGAATTTCCTGAAACTACCGGTAGGTATTTGAGACATAATGTATAGATTTGTATATTACCAAGAAATATCGATTCCATTATTTATCTAGAAACTTCAGCCCAATTAAATTTGTAACATACAACGATTTGAATGTCCTTATATGCAAGAAGTTTTGATGTGATGATTTTTTGCAAGTAATGCCCCTTTTTGAATTATACTGTGTATTTAAAATGCACTGTGCCATTCATTACGTGTTGCATTGTCGAGTTTTGGGGGAGTGTGGAGTATGTGAGCTTGCTCACTTTTTCTTTCAATTTAACATATTCCTTATACAGATATAACAAATTATAGATAAAGCGAAGTAAATTTACAGGTCCCTATGACTTTGTTGTATGCAATTTTACTGGATAATCATCATGTATACAATAATGCCTGCTTTTTTTAAAGTAACTTCTACTATCATGGTGGTTATTGCAAAGATCAAAGAAATGTGGCAGCCATTATTCTCCAATAAATCACAAATGTTATCAACAAATTATCAATAAATTTAAAATGTTTTCCTCTAATTTTGACTGCTTTTCTATGAAAAGAAAGCATCATTTGATTGTGACATTATTGACTGAAAAAAAAGTTACTTGATTCAGATTACGTTGCACTTTCTCTAGTGTGTTAATTGCAAATGAACAAGAAGAAGCATTCAAATGTGACATCATAAGACACTTTTGTTAATGCTGAAATCTAGCTTATTCAATTAAAAATTCGCCATAGCAGACTAGAAATAATTTTCTTGTCATCAGAATTGTTGAATATACCGATTTTGTTGGAAAATAAAAACCAAGCCCAAGGTATATTTTTCAGTAATTCCTCTAGCCCAGGAATTATTTCTTAATTCAATAACACAAACTCATCTTAATTTTACACATGTATTTATTTTGAAATGCCATGACATATTAGTAACAAATGATTTAGTCCATAAGCTTAATGTAAATTGCACTTTTATTTGTCAGGAACAGAACTTGTACTCTCTGCATATCTGCATATAACTGCAGAAATAATTTTGCACATAAACACACACTGAAGCTGAGAGGCCTTGTATCTAAGGACTCAGTCTGTCAATAAAGAGTCAGTGGTCCAACTGCTGGCCAGTTACTCCACACAAACATGGAGGGTCAGTAAAATGACAGCAGACACCCTCACTTTTTCTTGTCCTCCTTACAACAGATGACATATCTCTGCGCCACCAGGAGGGGCGGGGAATAACCATCGGGGTAAGAGGTGTCCTCAAACAGCACCGAGTAATCATCCTGAGGCTGGAATCAAACAGAGATATTATATAATTATTATATAATACAAACTTTCATACTATTTACCCAAATTAACTACCGGGAGTTCCACATTCATTGCTGCACTAATGAAGGCAATATTTGTATAGCTTATTATAATAACAGGCACTGTAGCATAGATAAACTATTGGTTCTAGAGCTACACTTTAAAATAACCAAGATGGAATATCCATTTTTTTTATCCGCTTTTACATATTAAAAACTCTAATGTAGGAATTTTCATTCAATTGGCTTGAAAATTAGAATTATGTTGAACGAAGCATACCTTCCGAGGAGGATCATGGATTAAAGCTCTGTAAAAACAAGTGGTCTGTGGATACAGAGCAAGGACAAGCTGTAATAGAAAATAGACCAGCATTTAGCATACGATTCTGATAGGGCCATAACCAGCTGCAACAGAAAAAAAACAGCATTTAGCATACAAGTCTGATAGGGCCATAACCAGTTGTAACAGAAAATAGACCAGTATTTAGCATACAAGTCTGACAGGGCCATAACCAGTTGTAACAGAAAATAGACCAGTATTTAGCATACAAGTCTGACAGGGCCATAACCAGTTGTAACAGAAAATAGACCAGCATTTAGCATACAAGTCTGATAGAGCCATAACCAGCCGTAATAGAAAATAGACCAGCATTTAGCATACAAGTCTGATAGAGCCATAACCAGCCGTAATAGAAAATAGACCAGCATTTAACATACAAGTCTGATAGGGCCATAACCAGCTGTAACAGAAAATATATGAGGATTGCAACATGTTTTACAATTACTTAGCTATGACGTCTTGCAATTTCTCAGCTTTGATGTCACAGCCTACCCCACTGTATTATAAAAAGACAGCTTTATGTGAAAGTATGGAAATGTGCTAAAGACTAAAAATAAGTCAATAGGACACGAATACCCTGCCCAGGCTTCATTAGTAATGAAAATTTGTATTAGTATATAAAGTTTGATGAAAATACCTTGAAAAGTTTCTTTTAAACTGAGTTTTATACACAATAAATAGTAAAGTCAAAGGTCACTGGGAAGATCGATGTAAAAAAAAGGACACAGTTGGTAAATTCTCACCAAATAATGTATCAGTGCACAAGCGTACATAAAAATATCTCAAACAGTTTATTTGAAACTGAGCTAAACACAAATTCAAGAAGAGTGAGGTCAAGGTCACATAGAGGGTCAAGGCAAAAAAAAATTATGATGCAGTTGAATAGCTCTCATCCATATGTATAAGCATATGAAGTTTGATAAAAATATCTTGAATAGTTTCTTTGATACTGAGCTAAATGCAAAGTGTTATGGAAGGGCAGACAGAAGTACAGAAAGACAGAAGGACACAAATGACAAACACTATATGCCTTGGCCATGTTTATGACTGGGCATTAAAATGTACAAGTAATAAACAGAAAAAATCAATGTTTTCTAGTTGGATATGGACAGCTGGATATGGAATTCATTTCACTCCTGAAAAGGATTTT
This sequence comes from Saccostrea echinata, assembly GCF_033153115.1. NCBI lineage: Eukaryota > Metazoa > Mollusca > Bivalvia > Ostreida > Ostreidae > Saccostrea > Saccostrea echinata. The sequence goes on from NW_026889803.1 coordinate 49,675,801, forward strand.
TATTTGTATTTTCACTTGTGCTTTCCACTTGTGAAAGTATGAGAAAAAAAATTCTGTCCCACCTATGAAATAAATTCCAATTACAAAACATTTAATATCCTCTATTTATTTAACAATGAGGCCACAATGAGGGATACTTACAGTGTCCTTTGTAAACAAAGCATCTGGATCTGTTTCTGGATTCGCCTTCCAGATAGGAAGGGGCACTATTCTCCTCTTGCTAAGAGTGTGTCTCCTTTAAGTATCAAAACAACATTCAGTCATTCATGTTCCGGTAATGTAATTTTCACATCTTTATATTGTACAGATAATCCATGTATTATTGTGGAAGTAGAAATAATTTGAATTCTTCAAAAGATCTTAAAAATGACTTGATTTACTGCATGATCAGCTACTTAACACACCACTTAATGTACATTAATAAACAAGGAATAAGTTAATTTTGTCATCATAAAGTTACCCAGAGAATAAAAAATCAAACTTACTCCTTGCCCTCGTCAGCATCAATATCATCCACATCATATTTATTAGAGCTTTGGCTAAAACTGACCACTTCTGCAAGTATCCAATTCTCCTCATCATCAGACTTCACCCGTGCTGCCACCTTGTCACCAGGCTTAGCCACATAATTATTGTCAGCTGGCATGGCACCACACAGAGGTGGTGGTCTACAGGGAGAACAAAATTTTCATATAGGGCTTTTATAGATAAAAGTTTAAGGAAATAAAACCAAGGCCAAAAGGGGTAACAGATCTCAAATTAGTGATTTTACACCTACATAAAAATCATGACTCTGTCATTTAGCTAAATGTATCCTGAGAATTACTATGGATGTAAGGTGGTACTAACAAAATCCATGAGATATAAGACCCAGTGATAATAATAGAATCATTCATTACTACGAGTGTGGGATAGTGAAATTCCACCAAGGGGACAAGATTCACGGTCTAGGACGAGGCTTTGCCGAGTCCTAGACCGTGAATCTTGGCCCCGAGGTGGAATTTCACTATTCCCACACGAGTATGTAATGAATGATTATTTTTCTCGCATTATTTTATCCAAAATAACGGCCTGTCAATGACGTCGCCATGATAGGGCTAAAAATATATTCTTTTAATTTTCCATCTAATTAAAAATCTAAATACACCATCGGAGAGAGCGTACCTGAAAATGGTTTACACATAGTGTAAACTGATAAAATGAATTTCAGTCCATGTAAATTAATTAGATAGATAAAAACTGGGAATAAAAAAACTTATCTATTCGATAGCATACACATTCATTCAAGAAGAATCCTTCCGCGATTTAAAAATAGTGCCATTTAAAAAGTGAAAATACGACAATATTTTGAATGAAAATAAGTTTATCTTAATAAGTTAAATGACAACATTTTAAGTATATGTAATATTTTTTAACATTGTTACAATTTCTTTTTATAAAAACGGAATGTTTACGTTATCGTTCGCGGCGTAGTAATACACAGTGTAAGACAGAAAAATCTCACACTGCTGTCTCACACCAGAAAAGTCAATCTCACACTGGTGATTATGCGAGAAGTAATGATTCCATGTCTTGTCAGAAATCTGCCAGTATGTTCTTACTTTTCTCCCGGTTTGCTGACCCACAATGGCAGAGTCTGAGCATTCTGTTGTAGCATTGACATCAGAACCCCTCGCCTCATGATTGGCTTTGGCCTGTCTGAATCTGAAAACATTACATCCAAGAATAAAACGTTAAATAAAAAAATCTCAAATTCTAAACTTGATTTGCTGAATACCATAGATATAAATATTGATCCAGTGTTGCTAAAAATCATTGATAAATCCATTTGTTTCATGACAAGAAATCATCATCCGCAAGGGATGTCTACGGACATAGCAAATATTACTTGCTGATTGTCTACCTAATGTCTGGTGACACATAAGGCATCTTGCTTTGCTGTTATAACCTGTGCCTGTTGGCAGATAACTTACCTACCTAGTGGCACATAATGCTTTCTGTGATAAACATGCATCCTGTTATTAAATTTGCTAAGTAGCAGAAAGGGTCTTTTGTCAGTATAACGTGTATTGACTGTAAATTTATTTGCATAGTGGCACAAAAGACTTCTTGCTAATATATTTCGTTATTTATCTGCCTGTTGGCTCATAAAGTCTCTTGCTGATATTTACTCACTCACAAATAGAAATTGATTTTAAACAGTGATTGTACTAACCTAGTCTTCTTGTTTCTCTGATGCTTTTCACTTCCGTTATCTTATCCAGAGCTTTTCTTAACAACCTGCAAAACTTGATATTACAACTTCTATATCATATTCTATTTATGATATACTGTGCTTCTCTCTTCTTTGAAATTGATAAAAGCAAATTTTTGTCTGAATTAATTCAATTCAACTTCACAATACAAATTATGTAACAAGAAAAAAAATCTTCATATAACTTTCAACTTATAAAATATCCTGAATGGAACTAGCAATATTATTAACTGTCTGCTAATGATTCACTGTCGGCTAATGTTCAATACTTAAAAAATCAACAAAGTTGAGTTTAAAAATAGTTATTTTATAGAAGAATGAAAAGGAGGACTACTCTCTGATACAGTACTCTGCCTCTAACTCAGCATCCTGCATAGCTGTTTTATACAGGCCCTTCAGCTTGTTCTTGTAGTATGGTGTTACTAAAAGATGACAAAATATACAGGTTAAAGTCCATATTGTTTGGTCTGTTCTACATCAAATTTTGTGTTTCACACACTCTGTACATGTAATTCAGCAGCATTATATGCTATCCTACTATGACAACAATGAAATATCTGAATAGATCAATTATAAAAGTTATTCCAACTTTAAAACAAGAAGCCCCTTCGCCACAATGCTCATCTGAATCAATATGGCCCTGCTGTTCTTCATCAGCAGATTTTTTTCTATTATATATTTCTATGTAAAACTTTGATCACCCATTGTGACCCCAACCTACCCCTGGGGGTCCTGATTAAAACAAACTTGAATCTACACTACATCAGTATGACTTATCATGGCTTTGCTGTTCTTGAGAAGAAGAATTTTTTCCATATATATTTCTATGTACAACTTTGATCCCCCACTGTGGACCCACCCAACCCTCAAGGGTCATGATTTTAACAAACTTGAATCTACACTACTGGAGGATGCTTCCATATCAATATAACTAATAACCATGGCATTGCTGTTCTTGAAAAGAATTAAGATTTTGAAGATTTTTTCCTATATATTCCTATGTAAAACTTTGATACCCCATTGTGGCCCCCTCCAGCCTCTGGGGGTCATGATTTGAATCTACACTATCTAATGAAGGTTTCCCTTAAGTTTCAACTTTTTGGTCTAGTAGTTCTTGAGAAGAAGATTTTTAAAAGATTTTGCCAAATTTTCACTAATTCTTAGTAATTATCTCCCTTGAAAGAGGCTTTGGCTCTTCATTAGAACAAAGAATCCCCTTCACCCAAGGATGCTTTGTGGCAAGTTTGGTTGAAATTGGCTGAGTGGTTCTTGAGAAGAAGTTGAACATGTGGAAAGTTTACAGATGGACAGATTGATGACAGACAAAATGTGATCAAAAAAGCTCACATGAGCTTACTGCTCAGGTGAGCTAACAATCATTGCCTTTATAACAAAAAATTATTGAATTATGTCATATCCATGAGTAAAAAGATTCAATTTCAATCTCAAATTAAAGAAAGAAAGATGACAAAAAGGTTTGCTTACTTTCATTCTTACTTTTTTGTTCCTGTTGCATTCTCTCATGTGTCTTAGAGATGTTTGTTAGATTATGTTCACCCTGGGCCCTTTCATCCTGTTTAATAATCACAATGTGATAAGGCTCAGATTTCTGATACCAGAAAAATACCTGTTATATGGTAGACAGTATTCATGTTCAAAAATATGCAATTCAATCATCATTACTGGTAAACACAATTTCCAAATACATGTACTAAAAAGCTCCTTATCAGCATGTTTTGTTGTAGGTCATAAAAAGAGGAGATTTCAGGTTTATTGATATTTTTATGGCAATTTACAAAGTAAATGAAAAATACATGTTCAAAGTTAACCCATTTGAATGATACAATGCATACACATGTACCGGTATATTTTATTCTAATTTAGCATGCAGATGCAATACTATCAGATAAATTTCTGGCAATAATAATTCTTTACATATCAACTTTACAAAAAAAAGAACTACACAGAGATGATTGGTCTACTTATTCCCACTAAAGCACAGCAAGTTTTGGTGAATTATATAATACATCCTTGATCTCTTAATGAGTATAAATCAATTAATAAATAGATGGTGACAGAAATTTATACAAATGATAGATACTGTGGAGAGAATTTCCATTCAAAAATGTTCATTTGTATAATTTAACGTTACTTAGACTGGACCTTCTGAATGGAGGATACTGTTGGATTACCTGTATCTGATGAATTAGACCATACAACTCTTTTAGAAGGTCTTTGATTCGAGTCTCTGCTACAGCTGTGCTGGTAGAACTATCAGATGTAGAGGGACTCTGACTCGTTCCCCCTCCTCCACTATTTGTCTTTGTTCGCCCCATCTGTTTGGATATCAAATTGTAGGATTTGAATACAACTTATTCCCTCATTTTTCAAAATGAAATCTGAAGACATCTGAAATTAACTCAGTAAAATGTTGATAAAGTCTTAGATCAAAAAATTCCAATTCCTTTTTATATAAAAACAGTTTTTTTTATATACAAAATTAAGGGGTCTAAAAGTTTTTTTTGCCACTTTGGTATCATTAAAATTTTAACTATCTTTAAAAGTTTCTGTGGTTTTATATATATATATATATATATCATTAAGCTTTTCAGAATAGCTTAATTTAACTATTTTAACATACTTTTTTCCATAAACGTGTAATTTTTTTGCAGCATGTACAAAAAGTTGCACTTAGGTACAGTAATATTATTCAACTTTGAACTCTTCTGAAAACAATGCATATAAAAATCGCTCATCAAATTGCATCTCCTTTTGGAGACTTTGTACTCAAAGTTCAAACAGATTTCAGGCTATATAAACATATATAGATATATAAAACATATGATTTGTCTCTGCAAACAAATTCAACACTCAAAAGAGAATGCACATCTTTCATCACTCTTACGGGTGTATTGTATAGTCATTAAAGACTTTATGTCAAGCTTCAAACGAATATCTTGTCACCTTACGGCTTACCTGTTCTTCTCACTTTGTTTTACTCATTTATTTCACGACGTGCTCAGGTGCTGTTCATTGTTTATACCGGAAGTTGATCCGAACTCGTACATCGACGCGATGGGGATCTACTTATTATCTTATGTTTTAAGATACACTATTCAGTTGGTTTGAATTCACATTCTTTAAGCCAGAAAGTAACAAAAATAGTGAATATTTGTTAGAGGACTTCTTAACAGCTTAAGAAATATCTAAGCGTGAAAAAATTTAGTATTTTATATTCGAGTTTGGTATACACTAAAACTGTAACAAATTTGCTTAAGCGCTTTTGATACGATGAATACGATTGGTCAGTGGTAGTTATCAACAAACATGGAGGAAATAGGCGTGTTCATCTGTGGTTGCATTTTCTTTCCTTCATGTTTTATCATAATAAGATATTTTCTGTATAAGTTCTTTGGTTCACAGCTTACAGATGGTGACGTGCACAATGTCACAGAAAAGTGAGTATTGTTGGAGTGATAGATTCACTGTAAAGAGGAGCGAATGTCGAAATTACATGTCAATGTAAGCCGTGCTGGTTTATGCATACATGTATTTTGTATATGTAATAGCATAGTTAGGTGTACGTTTGGAATAAATTGGAATATCATAGTCTCGATGGACATACACATTGGATTTTTAAGTCTTTAACTTCTTTATTTTGCATTGTCTAATGAGGAAATTTCCGTTAGATAGAATTGTGTGTATATAAACAAAGTCGACAAGTTTTTTTTACATTGTACATGCACAAAACATATATATGTGCATGGTTGAACTATCTCTCTCTTTCTCTCTCATATTATGTTTTTGATAATTTAGGTGTGTTTCAAGTATTCAAGCAGCAGTAGCAACCGTTGTTGGTTTATTAATAGCAATCAAGTGCCAGAAAGATATCATGACAGACAGGTGTGTATTAAACTATAACTTGATTCCTTCAAAGAAACATTTTTTCTTAACCAAGCAAAAAAATCCATTGAAAACCATAGAGATTCAATATGCTGAACACTTACAGATTCTACAGAGCCCAAGACTTGGTGAAGTACACTTGATAAGTTTTAGGCCAATAAATTCCTTGCCTTAGCCTGTATATATGCATATATTTATAAATACATATGTGCATTGATTGATGCATCATTGTTGTGCCCTAGGTTGCCATACAAGTACTTGCATTTTACAGCATTTTAAAAGTGTGTATAATCAACTATCATTCAACTCTAAACCTGCTTTTAGAAGTAAACACTGCACCTGCAGCATCAACAGCTAGAAGATAGAGTGTTTTGTAAAGCATCTGAGTTTTGTTCAATTTATTTTCTTATTTGACATGCATTTCAAATTCTCCAATTTCATTTCAGATACATGTGTTAATTCTTTGTATACATAAAGGATGAATTGGTTCTTTTGTTTCAATATTAATATACAAATATTTCAGTCTTCTTCACTGCTTACATGTACATATATTATGAACCATGTTGAAAAAAGAAAAAAAATTTAGAAAAAATGCCTTTGTCTAAATAAGTAATATTCATATAGCTTTGATAGCATTTGTTTCATAATCAGTTTGTTCCTTTTGACAAACCTTTGTTACTTCATTTTCTTTTGAACTCTGTATTTTCATCTCCTCTCTGAATCTTTCTAGAACTGAATTGTTACATATGAAGTAATTAGTAACAATGCTGAAATAGAAAATTGTAAACATTTTATACAGCTAAAAGGGTTGAACAAAATAATTGTAACAATGACAAATGAAAAATTATATTTTTTAGAAGCATATGAATATTACATGTACAAGCATGTAGATGTCCCTTTAAAATTATTATTGTCTTCTTATCTGTGAAAATAGGTATTACTTTTGGAATATCACTGTGGCTTTGCAGTCAAAGAATGTAATTAGTGCGTTGTTTGATGTCAGATAATAACTGCTATATTTATTAAGAAATGTTTTTTTTTCATTAAACAAATATTAATGGTTCAAATATTTTGATCTATTGTAAGCTGCATAAATAGTTGCATATATATATAAAGCTGCATAGGAACTATGTATTTTATAATAAAGTGATAAAAGCAGTTTTATTTAAAGCTTACATGTCTGTAATGAAATATTTTTTCATTATTCTGTTGTGAAGGATCATAGAAAGATACAGGATTAATATTTACAGAGACTAATCAAGAGGTCAGCTGGACGCATGTCTGCTCTATCTAGTCATCAGATCACTAGTGAAAAATATGTTACCAATTGAGAAATACTGTGCATCAGTTTATGATTTTATTGAACTAAAAGTACTTTCATTGCTTTTTCAGACATTGGTTGACCAATACATATGCAATTTTTGGGATACCCTATTTCACTTATGACACATTTGCAATGTACTTTTCATATATCTATACCAAGCCTGATGTGCAATCAAAACCCTTTCTACAAAGACTCAAACATTTTGCTGAAAACTCTAAAGCCATGCTGTGTCATCATCTTCTTTTGCCTCTTATTTTATTCCCATCAATAATTGTAAGTATTGTCTTTTTTTTGCTTCCAAATTTAGTGCAGTTTTCTGTACATTCACATGTGTATATATCAATGTGTAACTAGATTGTTTAAAGTCAAACCTCTGCTAGTATTTCTGAGATCTTACTGGTTTCTTATTAATTACACATTGCAAACACTTTGATATCAGGACTATGCTTGATGTTAAAAAGCACTATTTATTTAAAGGAAGTTTTTAGCTAGAAAGCAATTTATATCTGGTTTCATTTAGTGTAAAATGCACACATTTTTTTTCTTAATTTGAAGAACACTATAACTTGTATAGCTAAGGATACTAAACATGAACAAATAGAGACTTTATCATTTTTGCTCTTCCAGTTTTTCCGAAAAGGACTAGGAGACTTTTTTGTTGGAGTTTTGTATATGTGTGAATTTACCATTCCATTTATCTCGGCAAGGATGATTCTAGCTCAGGTAGGACTGAGATCAATTAACCTCTTCAACAAGATCTTTTATGGTGCAATAAAAAAACAGTGTATGAAACACATGTGGCATTTCAGAATCTCTGTAATTAACATATTATAAATTTCAGTAAGGTGGAAGATTTTCAAATTCATTTGCAATTAAGCTAGGTCGGACAGATCTTCTTACTAACATGACAGTAATTAGATTTTGATGGTTATATACTTGGCCTATGAATCAATCATCATTTTAATGATTTGCTTGTGAGGAAATTCAAAATTCATTCATAAAAACAATTGGATCTTTTTTGAGAGCTATGTATTTAAGTCTAAAGTCTCTAATCTTTGAATTGATGTCGAAATATTCATCCATTAAATTTTGATGGATTACAATACACTAACCAATATATTCAGAATCAACTGTTAAAAATATAAATGATCAATAATCAATCAAGGTGAGAGTTAAAACTGATGTTTGAACTGCATGACACAGGTGTCTATCTCTGATTCAAAAGAGGAAATCAAATAAAATCCAATTACCTCAACCTCAGATAAGTTTTGGGAAACATCTATATTTGATACTTAATTTATCTGCCATTCAAAATTCAAGATCAATCAGTACATTATTTGTTTTTTAACAATAAAATAATTAATATATGTAAAATTCATAGCACTTTCTGTCAGTATATATATATACATGAGGTTTGATTATATTTTCAACATCTGAAGGTCTATATTTTTGCAAGAAGAATGACACTTCAGATTTGTTGAGAACTTATGTAAAGTTAAAATCAAGGTTCTTTGATCCTGATTCTTATGACCTTGTTTTTGTTAACAGTTACAGATGAAGCACACCTGGTACTACATTGTGGCAGGACTTTCCATGATCGCTTCATTCCTTATTTCTCGTGTGCTGGTTTTTCCATTTTTGTATTGGAGATATGCAGTTTATAGGGGTATCCCCCTTTCTCAGGTCCCCCTTGGGATCCCCTGGAAATGTAACATTGGTTGTCTGGTCATCTTGCTTCCCCAGATCTATTGGTTACTCCTCATGGTCCGAGGGGCAATCAAATTATTCTACAAAATCTATTTCAAGTCCAAACCACAATGATACAAGGTGGATAGAGAATTTTTTGGTTCCAAAGACAATATATTGCCTATAAATTATGTTAATACACGTACCTCATGAAAGAATTCCAAATATAGATGTGTTCATATTTTTTAAATATTTGTAATACATGTATACCAAAACTGTATTCATTACTATTTATTGTCATAAAAACCCCCAGATTTCTTTGATTGTAGGGTACAGTTCTTTTTCATGTTTTTTTCAATTATGTAAATTCAATCCTTCCAAAGTATTACTTCATCTTACAAAAATAATAAAATATATATGATATTTTTAACACACCATGTAATAATATCTTGCATATTCCTTGTTAAGTGTTGACTGGATCTCATGGCCACTCCCCATCTTAACTGATGAGCATAAATATATTTCTATCTATTGGTATATATGTATATAGCATTGTAAATGTAAAATATATTCAATGTTTAGTAGCTGAATATGGAAATTACTTCACAAAATTCCATATCTGTCTACAAAACATGGAAATTTTTGCTTATTACATTTTCTTGGGTTTTCCTTTCGCCCCTGTCCTTTTTGTATTTGCTATGTTGTAGAATGTAATGTCATAGCTGAGAGGTTGTGAGACAACATAGCTTAGTGATTATGAAATTTAAAATTGTAAGTATGGATTAAAACAACAATTTGTAGAAACTTTGGCAGATTTAATTGTATCGGGATTGTTTACCTATTCATGCTTTCTGTCTGTGATGGGAAGGAAAATCTCGAGTTTTGTTACAATTTTTTATTTTAACTGTGAAAATATCACTTGTAAAAATATATTTTTTTTTGAAAGGGTCAATTGCAGTATTTCACTATTGAAAATGTTATAAATTTTATTATTTACCAGTTAAGATGGAGAGTGTGCATATGATGGATCTCATTGCATGTGACAAAATGAAACATGGTGAACTACAGTGTAATTTTTTTTGTGATTATTTAGCAGTTGATTTGTAATTGATTTATTAATGTGTAATTTGTTCATATATGCTCAAACATTTCAGGTCACATGATTAGCAATACGTGACACATAATATACATGATTAGCCTAATTTGTACCAGTATAGATTTCATGACATCTATGTACTGGCCATAGTGTGTTACCAATACTTATTTTAAGAAATATTCTAGTCATAAAAATTTATGTATTACTGTTCTAACAATTATTTTATTGGAAAGTGGAAAGGATAATTCATTGTATGTGAAAGCTATTGTTCTTAAATGTCAATTTTTGGTTTTCCAAGCAGATTTAAGGGAATTCCCACCTTCATATGATGTCATAGATTTTTGCAAAGTCTTTCATTAATTTAACTTTGTGCCCAATAGAAATATGTCATAGGAAAATGTGATTAAATGTGTGACTAAAAATATGGTTTGGTACAATAATTTAAAAGGTTAAAATCTTTTATAAATATTTAGTTATTCATTCTTTGAAAAAATGCACAAGGGAAATAACTCTTACATATGTTTCTTCATTTATAATACTTCTATTGTAAAATGGTTTCCATAATATCCACAATTTATACATATTTATTTGGAACATTCAATATTTTGTCATTTGAACAAGTTTTAACACAATTTTTTACAGTGAAACTCATTTAGTGCGAACATGGATAAACCAAATTCAAGGATATAGCGATGTTTTTTTGAATCCCCAACGAAATTCTTAACAAATCCTAGGAAGATATAATGGTTTAAACGAACTCTGATATAACCAATTTAAGGATATAGCGAACAGAATTTCTGTCCTGTAGGGATTAAAAATAACGAAATTTACATCCTTTATAATGAATTTTCAATATCTCAAATTTCAAAAATATTAAAATGACATTATTTTTTTTTATCAGTATTTAGATTTGAAATTCCATTTGTCAGAAAGATTTTAGTAGAATTTTATATTTAATACCTTCCAGAACATTTTTGGTAGTCATACTTGAAGGAGAAGATGCATATTGTGAATTCGTTATATATTTTAAATGAATTCGTTATACGTCAAATATAACGAATTATGGATTTAACGAAGTAAATTCACGGGTCCCATGGACTTCGCTGTAACCGAGTTTTACTGTATAATGTTGTTTACCAAAATAAGTGATTTTTTTATGCTGACATATAATTCTGACTTCTTAAAAAGGGGGCAAGCTATATTTTTTGGTGATTATTGATAACATTAATCTTTATTCAGTGGAAATTAATACAGTTTCCTACTTTGATCCCATGAAAGTGTGAGGGTAGAGGCACCTTAACATGATTATGCTCAAGACATCTTAACACAGCATGTGATGAAGTAACTGTTCTGCTGGTCAGCACAGGTTGTGATCTTACGTGATCGTTCTTTCTATATGGTTATATGTATACACATGTTAATATACATGTATGAATGCTCAATAAATATTATTTAAATTATGAATACTCTTCATAAAATGGATAAATAGTGCCTCATATTTAATATACACTGTTATAACTTCAGAGATAGGTCTGGAGAGGGATTGATGTGGTTTTTAGTTAGTTTGTTTTTTTTGTGAGCTGTCTGTCCACTGTTGAACTCAATAACTACTGTACTATTTCAGATAGATTTATCATTGTTTTTTTGGTCAGCGTTTTTTAAAAATTGTAACATAGGAATTTAATAATGCCAGGGTCATTTTTGCATGGACTAGTTAGAAAGTAAAACTAAAGTATAGTTTGCATTTTGATTTTCTTATAATGTCCACTAAGATAAATTGTCATTTTTAAAAAAGTTCAAAGATGGGAACAGTTGTTAAAGCTGGGAACAGCTGGAAAGAGAATGAGGAATTTGATCATAAACAATAGTTTACTTTTCCCTCTCAACTCCGAAAAATGTATAATTAATGGATTAAACACATCTCTTCACATTAGCTGCTTTTCATGTGGTAAATGTTGATGAATGAATATTGACAGTGTGATTGCCACAGAGAGTATTTTTTATTGTAATTAAGCAGTTGATTTTTGTTTCAGTTCATGAGAATACTGACAATATGATCAATAAGTAATTTATTATTTTTGATGATTTTGTCATCAATGCTATAATATTATTAGTCTATAGTTATATCAGAGTATCAGTTTAAGTTTAAAATACTGTCAGTTTGAAATTTTAGATATCCACTTTAATTGTGGGATTAAATTTTTACTAGCTACAATTAATCCTGAGAAATTGACAGGAGTAATTTGAAGGGGGAATAAATCCATCCTTTAGTTGACAGCAGCGATCAAATATGAAGAAGGGATATAAATCAAAGACTGTTGTTAGATTCACTTTACTGTCAGTTTTCTGAATAATTTGAATGAACTCTAAAAAGGCCAAAGAACAAGTCAGCTAATATTTTATCTTTATGAAATCTTAGTCTGAGTGACATATTAAATTTGAATTCGTCATGTAAAATTTTCGATTTTGTCATTTTAATTTGATTCATTTAGCTAATATCATTGTTTAGCTTTTTTTTTAATTGCAAAAACGCCCTGTTTCATTTTCTTGCGAAATTTTAAGCAGAGTTTAAATCTGGTTTAATTTGAACTTACAATTATGTAACAGTAACCAGTAATTTATGATTTCAAAATTGATATCATGACATACCTGTAGATAGAAAAAAGAACAGTTGATGCTACTGTGAGAAGATTGTCTAAAATTTATCAGATAGGATTTTGAACATTAACATTTAATTAATTATGAAATAAAGTGTTCTGGATATTGAAACACGCCAAGAATTAAAGTATATGATACATGTACTGTCTGCTCTAAGAAAATGAATACTGTGCCTCTGTGTGAAATAGACATTGTTTTTATGTTGATTTTACCGTACATGTAGATATTATTGTCTTGGTGAAGTACTTCATTCTGTCATCCCTCCAGCAAAAGTCATTCATGTTATCATGTATCAGTACATGTACTGTCGGAAGCTGATTCCGCAGATTCAAATCTTCAACCACGAAATCAATCCCTTCGAACCAACATTTTCATCAAACCACGAAAATTTGACACCCCCAAAAAAATAGGAATATGCGATTTTACAGTACCTTAATAAGATTGGGATTTATAAGGTATATTACTTACAGTCTCATATGAGTGAAGTTATTAACTTAGTATAGTGTTGATTTATAAGGTATATGACTTAGTCTCATGTGAGTTAAGTTATTAACTTAATATAGTGTTGATTTATAAGGTATATGACTTAGTCTCATATGGGTTAAGTTATTAATTTAATATAGTGGTGATTTATAAGGTATATGACTTAGTCTCATATGGGTTAAGTTATTAACTTAATATAGTGGTGATCAATTTTGTAACATAGGTGGCGTTACGTAACCCCCTTTCAGGTGTCTTTTAACGAGGTTCGCTCCTGAGCTTTTGAGCAGATTTTCATTTTAACCTATATTTAAAAAATTCTGGATAATGTTTTAATTCTTACAATAAATTTGGATTCTACAATGCCAAATAAACTATATTCAGTTAAAACTCCATGATTAAATTCCATACCAAAAGCATTAAGTGAGGAACTATATTTTGTGGCGGAAGGTTTTTTAGAAGAAAATGATAACTTTTTCTCTTTTGAAGTATTTAAAGTATGTTAAGTTTGGATTCCTATTTTTACATGCAGTCTGCACACAGAGTTATTTTGTGCAGTGAACTGTTCTATACTGGTCCTAAATTATATATTTAATAAACTGTCATGAATTCTATCATCATATTTGATAAATATAGCAAATATATTGTGAAAATCAAGAAAAAAATAGCCCTAATTTAAGTTAAAAATTAGCACTTTTTTAATAATATCTAAAAATTAACATCACAGACCCCCACTTTTAACTTTCTTTTCTGAATACATAAGATACTTTTAACCATTCTTCTTTAATTCAGTAAAATGGCATTACTTTTTACTGAGTTGTTTGCTTGTTAAATTATTAATGCTAGCAAAATGAAATTTTTTTGAGTGCAAAAAGGTCAAATAATTGAACATGCGGAGTAATTTGAAAATTTTTTCGTTGTCAAAAATTTTAATGGGTCTATTCAAGATGAAATAAAACTGTGCTTGTTCCCGTAACTTATTTGAATAAAAAATATTGGAGGAAAACTGTAAAAAATGATTTATGTGTAAGACGTTTTACAGTGCAAAAAGGTCAAACTAAATGGCTCTGTAGCGCCAACAGAAGCGCATTAACCCCGATTTTTTGATTTGATTTTTAATTTAGCTATGTGTATAAATTCTAATACAATTCTCATTACTTTTGATGTCAGGATCCAACCTCCTTAAGATTTTTTTCATGTGCCTCCCCCCCTTCCCCCGATTTATAGATTAGAAGTAATATCCCTAGCAGGTCAGTTAAACAAAGAGAACCCTAAAATAGCTCAAAGAAGTGTACTTTCTTACAAAAAAATTTCTACAAAATCCTATGGCCTAAATTGTTGAGTTGTAATATATTGGTTGAAGCGTGTTATACATGTAAATACCTCCCATGGTTATGTACGACCTTTGTGATCATACAAAGTATATGACCTTCCACAACATGCGCGGATCTAGAGGGGGGGGGTAGGAGGTGTCCGGACCCCCCCTGGAATTTGCATAGTTATTAAAAGTAGATATTGAAGTAGATAAAAATAATGACCTTGGACCCCCCTAGAAAACGTGGACCCCACCATCACTACCACAAATTAGGAGTTTTCACGTTTAGAAAATGCATTTTACGATATTTTTTTTTTTTTGCTTGTCAGGGAATTTTTTGGGGTTTTTTTTGGGACTGGGATGAACCCCCCCCCCCCCCTTAGGAAAAAATTCCTGGATCCGCGCCTGCACAATCCTAACATTTAAATTTTTTTATAAACAAGACTTAACCCTGTAGAAATAATAATGGCTGAATCTAATCTAGCAAACCTTTTAGTTACAAGCAATGTTTGTACCAAGTATAATCTCCTGATGCTCCTCTAGGTCTTATAATTCATTTTTTTTTTAATTCATAGCCTCGTGACCTTTTGTAGTTGACCTTTTTATATGGTTAAGAACAAGCAACCTCTTACCATGCAAGGATGAACTTCTCGTATTCAAAGTTATATCCAGATTCCGAGTATATCTTTGAAACCAAGCGGGACAAGAATTTTACACTTACTAGCTTTACATACGGAAGTATTTACATGTTTATTGAATTTAAAAATAACAACGCAGAATCCACAAATTTCTTAAATTTCGACAAATTAATCTGAAAATACCAGATGCATAGATTTAAATCGCAATTATTGTAGAGTAAACTTGAAGGGAAAACACAACGGAACGTATCATTTTTATAAAGTAAAAAAAAAGTAGAGAGATTAGATCTAGTTCATCTCCGATGAACAAGTGTCTTCTAAGGACAGATTTAGTTTACATCCTTAAGTTCTTTTGCTTGGTGTATACCTAGTATATAATGTTACATCCCAGGATATCCTTACAGGAAAATATTCCGTCAACAAGTAAATTAACTTAATTTATAACTTCACTGTTATTCCCCCTTCTTCGCAGTGAAAATGCGTTTAAATTGCAATATTGTTTTGCTTTGCACAATTTGTATGAGTTTGTCATGTGACCAGAGACATATAAAAACCACATGGTTTTTATATGTCTCTGATGTGACACTTGGTATATGATAATCAAAATTATGCTGTGGCTCTGAAATAAACCATCATTTCATAAGACACATATTTTAACTAGGATGCGGTTACTTTGTTTACAAGGTTTTGATTTGATTTTACAATAATTGGGTCGTGCATAGCATTAAATGTCCGTGACATATGTTTTGATGTATAAACAGAACCATGCAATCACTATTAAAAGTAGACAACGCCTGTGATACGAGGTGATGCGACAGGGCCGCTGACGTGAACAGCTTGTGAATAAACTGTGTGCTATACTTAGAAACGAACGACGAGCCTGTCAAATTTCATGAATTTTAATCATACTGTCCAAGTATAGGAGTGAGTTCTGATAAGTAGGCCAGCGTAATTTATCGCCTTTCTAATAAGGAATATTTCTAAACCTGAAAGTTACATATCTATATATAAAAAAAACTATGCATGGTTTTTGTTGCTTTAATTTACATAAATATAACTATTACTGCATCGAAGCCAATAAATACTCAGTATTTGTCATAATGTTATTCTTTTGAAATACTAGAACTTCACGTGTATACAAAGGAACATGTATAAACTGATTCTATTTGATATATACACATCCATGTAATATACAAACTTATGGATATTCCAAAGGTGTATACATTCAAAATCGATCTTAGAACATAATGCTGTATTCATTTATATGCAGACTTTCTCATTTCCATTTCGATTGTCAGAAAACATCATCTGTTATTTTGCCTTTGGCTATCTTAAATGAACTTGTTTAGTTGATGAGGTCACATTAACAACAAACAAGAAAATGCATTTATAATAGACGAAAATTTTAAAGCTTAGTGTGTTAAGGAAAGAAGTAGAATCGTGCACTTTTGACAAAAAGAACGTTTTGGGTTGACCTCCCTTAATTTGTGTCGCCATAATTTGTTAATGCCTTTGTCGTAAGCTGTTTTTAATATGAAAAAAATTTGAGTTTTACATTTAATCTCATTTAAAACCACTTTATCACAATTTAATTATTTTTTAAGACCGTGATATAATTAACTTTAGTTGACAATTAATCTACAGTTGTTTCAAATATTACTTAGTGAAACTAAACTTGAAAGAGAACTGGCACTTACAATTAAGGTTGCTTAGCAAGAAGTACGTTTATTTTGGTACACATAACTTCTCTATATTCCAAAGTGTATAATTTTTCAAGAATAAAGGTCATCGCCCAATCAATCGCTGCTTTTACTTTTAAGCAGACACCTCTGCTTTGAAATTTGATGTCAACTAAGAGTATAGGAGAAAAAGAAGTGAAATACGAAACCAACATTTTTCGAAAATCTATCAAAATATGTCTTTTAAATCGGCATAATAAAAATACTAACAAATGAAGTCAGTTAAAGAAGTTAAAATGTTTGAATCAATTATACCCCACAAGGAAAATGATGTGACAATTACGTATAGTAGTCCTGACCCTGGGTTTGACTTTGATGTGCAGTGTTCCTGCGTGGGTTCCTAACAGTGAAAAAAATACGTCAGAAAATGGTCAATGATGTCCTTCTCTTGGAATAAATTTCGCCCTTCTGAGAATTATCAAGCATTTCGCTCATATATTTAACATACATTAATTACAGATTCCGAATGCCCAAATATGAATAATCATGTTAAATTTAGTAATCAGTAAAAAGATATCTGAGGGATTCATTAAGTTAATTACATGTAAAAGATTACGGTAAGAGAAAAACAACAACAACAAAACAACAGAAAATTGATTTCTTAGCGTTAAAGATATTTCTCTCTACCTCTAAGAGATATCTCTCTAACAGATATTTTTCTAGCTTTAAGAGACATATCTCAAAGCAACAAAGGTACACATGTATTTCTCTAAGTTAAAGAAATATATTTAATTTAAAGAGATATCTCTTTCGGCTAATAAAGTGATATTTTTTTTTCCAAATAAAGTGCAAGGGTTTGCCCTAGTTTTTCAGCCTGTCGACAAAGTATATTCATGTATCTACAGCTGATATAAGGAGATTAGAAGGAATTGAGCCATTAGTTTGAAAACTTTTGCATTGTATTTCATTAATATCAGAAAGCTTGGAAGGGTCCTGGAATCAAGCCTTAGTCCGACTGATATACCTTTCCCCACATGTTAAACATGAAAATAGAAAAAAAAAATCAAAGGAAGTAAAAAGGAAGTTCCATATTGCATTCCTTACAGCGAACTGCCGACAAAGTTACTCTTTATTGTCTGTGGAAATTCATTAACCAATTTTGAACCATGCAGGTGATCATTACTCTTGATTTTATAAAGGGTGTACTTTGTCATGTTCATAAAATGCAATAGAAAAAAAATCAAAACCTCAGAAATGGCAAATATAAACCACAACCTTCTTGTAATACATCTGTAAGAGTTTACTGACCAAGTCTCATCAGGGGATTTACCGGGAATGTAAAGAAAGTAGAAGGAGTATTTGTTATTTAAGAAAAAAAAAATACTTGTAAGATTCACAGGCATTTTTTTTTTAAAAATTCTACACACCCAAAAAATTTTAATTAGTTGAGACAAAGAAAATTTGAATAATTATCAAACAGAAGGATAAAGAACGTGTTATTTTTTATCAGATGAAGAATATGATGCTTTGAACCGTTCTGTAACTCAAAACTTTAAGGGGAAAGAAAAAAAAGGAAGCGTAGTAATATTGAGATCAGACACTTATTTTTGTATTTTAGTGTGATATGATCAAACATTTTCAAAAAAGTTGTTTCATGATTTAATCAATTTACGATTATCTAAGATCAGAATACTTTTTAAGGGTCAAATCAAGTTTTTTATTACGTAACGAGGTGCCAACTCGGTGAAAGCTAATTATCATAATTTTATGTAGTTAGCACAATCAACTTAAAAAATCTTTTTATGTATATGTATACTTTTTATAATTTTTTAGTTGAATTAACATTGGTTTTCAGATCTTGTGAAACCGAAAAGCCATTATTTTGCTTTAACATGAATATTCCTTGATAAAAGTAACTGTATAACCAATTTAGAGTAAGAGAGCTCAAGATAAGGACAACTTTTCCCATGTTCTTCACTTAAAAAAACCATAAGATAGAAATCTGTATGTAATTAATACATTTTAGACATGTTTTTAAATTGAAATCTTACACAATATGTATAATTTTCTGGTGTTTAGTTTGCACCGCTTCTAAAAGTTTTGTTTTTATTTACTCGCATTATCTCTAGTTCACCAGTATTGTCGGATTTATTTTACGTCTTTTATAAAATCTTCAATATGACCACTTCAAAGTAGTAATGTTGCAGATTTTATTTAAGAAATAAGATATGTCAGAAGTATTCTCGGTTTCAATAAAATAGCCCCCCTTCTTTTAAACAAAAATCGATTCCCAAGATCTGTTTGTGAATCAGCGTAACTCATTTGCAATGTACCGGGGCAGACAGATTTGTCCAAACCAGAACTATAGTTAAAATTTAAACAGTGCATGGTTGAAAAATCGAAACAAGAACTCGGTACCCGTTATTTTTCACACTGTCAATTTCTGTGACCTATAAATCTGAATGAAATTTTAGTCGATTTATGTTTAATACATTAAATGGGAATTGGTGAAATATGGAGATAAAAATCAAGCTCAGAAGTCCATAGAAACAATACAAATCGGGAGCAGAGCAAATACGGACCTCTAAAAACATCAGAGGTGGGATCAGGTGCTAATAGGAGCAAGCATCCCTTGTCGACTGGGCACACCCGCCGTGTGGTCCTTGTCATGATCGGGCAAACAGAAAAATCTGTAGACAATTCAGTGTATAAATAATGGCCTAACAATTAGTATGAAAAACTTCAGTCAGTATTCGACTTTATGGTGGATTGTATTTGCTGACAAGGTCATTGTATAGACCATACAACATGTAAAATAATGACTTTAAACGAGACTGTTGATGTCCCTGTTTAATCAACTTGGCTGTTGTCAATAGCTTGCATTGCTTTAGAAATTGTTCGTGCTCTTGCGTATCGAATTAACTGGGAGACGTGGACCCATATGAAGGTGATAAGGGTACATTGCTACACTTCTTCTCATTAATAAGTTTTTGAATAAATTATGCTTCATGTGAATACAAACTAGGTCTGCTAATAATGGGGCGCAATTGGCAGCCATGGGAATTCCGACCTGTAAAGACGAATAATGACCCCCATAGAATAAAGACCGGGTGTCATGACCCCTCAGCCGTAGAAAAAAAAATGATTTTTTTTGTAGAAAAAGAACCCTAGGGGTCATTTTTTTTTATGTGTGCGTCCTATAAAAATTTGACCCCCTTTGGAAAATGACCCCTTTTCCAACAGAGTGCATGATACAAAATTTATAACAGGTGATTGATGCCAAGGTTTGAACTTAAATGTTTAAATATTCTTCATGTCCTTTTTGACCAACACTGGACGAACGCGCAATTAAAATGTAATAAAACTGCATTACATTAACATGCATATTTCTATCTTTTAAGCCTATTGTGTTCTCAGCACATATTGAAAATCGCAAAATGGCTACTATTGGTTATAACAACGTAATTTTTTATGACTGTCTTCCATTTGTTTCATATTTGGATATTTGACTGATTATAGACATTCAAGATAACGAACAGTGATGATTTTAAAATATCCACGAACATTACAATTCTGTTAACAGGGCATAAAAAAGGACCCCCGAAAATTGCAGAGGTCGGATCAGGTGCCTAAAAAGAGTAAGTATCTCCTGTTGACCTGTCACACCAGCCGTGGGCCCTATGAATAAATCAGGTAAACGGAACATTCCGTTTCGAAATTAGTATAAAAACAATGGCCAAACAATTGACCCAATTATAGGTTATATTTTTTGACAGGGTCATTGATACGACCATTGAATTTACGAAATGCTGACTTTAAACGAGGTTGTTGAAACCCCTGTAACATTAACTTATATGTATTATATGTAGTAGCCTGCCTCGATTTAAAAATTAATCGTGCTCTTGGGTATCGAATAAGTTGGTAGACGACCCGGTATGCAAATGATAGCGGACCGGGGGTCATTATTCGATGGCGAAAAATGGAACCCCCAGTCATTATTCTATGGGGGTCATTTTTCGTCTTTACACCGGCAGGTTGTTGGAAGACCTGATCTCCAAAAACTACATAGATGTTGTTAATAAGAAACTCAAGAATCTTTTTAATATCAACTTCAGAGTACACTGCTGTTAACATTTTAGTGAGGAATAAAGAAAGAGGTTTCGTAGAACATTTACTGTAACCCGCTATGACGATTTTGAAGGATTTCATCTTTAGAAAGGGAGCTTTGGGTAAAAGTTGAATTACCACTTACAGAGTTAAATCCCAGTTCCTCTTTAATGCAATTAAAATAATGAGCCATTCAAACAAAGACAATGTTGTTACCTGCTTTGTCAGCTGGGACCAGTACACACTGATCGTGTAATGTATCCAATTCTTTTTTCACTTCTGAATTATTTAACACAGAAGGATAGATGGTATTCATATTGCCTCTCAATCGCTTACTGCGAGATTTCAATATCAATCTGATACTTTTAATTCATTCTGACAAAGTGTCAAGGTCTCCTTTTTCATGTTTGACCCATTGCCTGGCGTAATCTTGCACAGAATCGATATCTATAATGTTTATGAAATTATGACGCCAGTTGAAAGATCGGGGTTCCGTAAATTTTGGACCTTTTAAAATAAGTGATAGGTTCTCATTATTAACTTTATTTACGTGACCAGTATTGACGTTTCCAGCAGGTCTATAGTTGTAGGATGAAGAAGAACATGGACACGTTGAAGGATTATGTTTCAGATGTTCAATATCTAGGCACTGTAGAGTTTTTTTTTTTAAATTAAAAAGTATGTAAGCAATATTCGATAACGAGGTAAATTATTGACAGACAAGTTGATGAAACAAGAATATCAGCAGTCTCTTTTAAAGTCATCATTTCGTAAGTTCTATGGCCGATGCAATGACCTTGTCAGCAAATACAATTTATCATTGAGTCAAATGCTGACTGACGTTTTTCATACTAATTGTTAGACTATTATTTACACACTGAATTGTCGACGGATTTTTCCGTTATTTCCCGATCATGACAAGGAGTACACGGCGGATGTGACCGGTCGGCAGGGGATGCTCACTCCTTCATGGCACCTGATCCCGCCTCTGATGTTTGGAGGTCTGTGTTTGCTCTGTTCCTATTTTGTTTTGTTTAATGGACTTTTGAGCTTGAATTCTGTTCGTTATCTCCATATATTTCATATTTGTAAGAAATACAAGATGTGAACAAGACTTGACCCTTTTGTGATTAAGAATATTACTTATATTAACTGCGTCTTGATTCCTTTCTTGGCAAATTGAAGTTTAAGGAACAAACGGGTTGTTTAAGCAGTATTTTCTTCCGTAAAACGTGGCGGTTTAAAAAGCCTGATTCATATGAAAAAGGTGATGATAACGAATAGTCTCATAAATCCTGGAAACAATACAAAATACGAACAGGGAAAAACACCGACCTCTGGAAACATCGGAAGTGAGACCAAGAGCCTAGGAGGAGTAAACATCCCCTGTCAACCGACCATGTCCGCTGTGAAACCTTTGTATTGATCAGCTAATCGAAATGATCCGTAGTCAAAATCAGTATAAAACCATGGCCTTACAATTGGTAGTTAATTAACATGTCAGCCAAAATACGACCCAGGGATCTAGGTTGTATTTGTATATATCTACCATAGAATTTGCGAAATGCTGACTTTAAAGGAAATTGTAAAAAATCCGGTAACAGCAACTGATTATTATTATTAGACTAAGCCTTTTTGAGCCCTCTCCAAATATCAAAGTCAAATATATGTTTATAACGAAAATTTTATATTTATTATGGATGTCAATGAATATTCGAATATTCATTCGATGAGTTGATATTCGTCGGATTTTATTAAAGATAACTAGTATGATTAATTTAAAGGTATGAAGGATGTAATTATTGCAATAATTCAGAATTACCAAACAGAATTGAGATGAAATGCATCTAGTGTATCATTTCTGCAAATCCTTTGGTAAAAGTTTAACCCATAAAAAATTAATTGGAACAGTGCTGGAATAAAATGTCCTTGTTTAATTTACTAACGATCAATTTAGAACGCCCGTTTTCTTTCTGAGTAAGGTGTTTCAGAGGAATAATTTTGTTCCCGAAATCAAATCTTTGGCTATATTTTAAGAGAGGAAGTACTTGATTTCTGGACATTAGTGACGTGTGAACACTCAATAATAATATTCATTTATTGACTGGTTTCGTTGGCAACATGCATTTTGTCGGACCTAAGAAATCAAAGACAAGGTGGGTACGTTCCAGACAAAGAGACGAAGTAAATGAAAACAAACTTGCTTGCAAGCATACATATAAATATGTCCTTTTAAAAACTGCTTTTTTGAAATCGCAGAATCAAAATCATGTGGGATTTTTTGGTGGGTGGGTGGGTGGGTGGGTTTATTTTTCTATAAAGCAAAAATATATATAAAGCAGGGTGTATCTTTGGTGTATCATTATACAGGAATGCTATTTTCCTACAATGCCCCATGTCTTACATGACTATAGGGTGCTACAAAACTTTATAAGGACGAATACGTTTTCTTCCCTAATCTGAATATATTTGTCACAAAAAGGAATGCATTTTTCTGAAATGGCTTGAAGATTTTAATTTTTAAACAATCCCTAAAAGGTTACGTAATTAACCTGATAATAAATTCTGCAACGTCATTAATCATAATTGTTTGTATTTCATGCATATGAATAAATTTCAGATGCTTTTCTCTTAAGAATGCATGTCAACATGCGTGACCTATGAAATTCGCAACATATGATTAAAACAATAAGTGTCAAAGAGTTTCTTAAATGATGACACACCTTCATTTGTTTTGCAATTAAGAGATAAAAGCATAAACAAACCCCATTGGTTGCTTTTGCTTGATTCAAAGGCTAAAATTGTTACCTAAATAAAAAGACCTTAAAACCAGTTTTTTTTGGTCAAACGATTATTTTATAGATATTGATTAGTTATTAATTCTAATTTTAAATGCAGAATTTTTTATTTGTCACTAGTTTGAAGTGCTTAAGGTTTGACAAAATTTGCAGCTAAGGCCGACCACGAGCCCGGCATTATTTTGATCTCTACTGTATTCCAAAAAAATACATTTTCAAGAAATTTGAAATAGCCATTAGACCAACTGTTTCTTTCCTGTGCTACTTTCGAATACTGCTTATGCACATTAATGAAATAATGTGCATAAACATATGCATTCTTACAATCGATCGGGGGAAATAAAGCCATGCTTCATCAAAGCATAATTCCATTTTTTATATTTACATAGGCATTTCTAAACGGGTACCTCAAAATATTAAAACACACAAAATAATGACTGGTTCTCTCACACGATGGAATTTCCGCATTTATATATAAAATATTAATTTATCTAAAGATGTATATATGAGAAACAACCATGCGGCATATAATGGGGATACTTATTTACATAAATGTGGTGAACCGAAACAGATGATAGAATATATACAACTGAACATTTCATTAATTTTAAAAAAATGTTACCAAAGACTAATATTTTTGTCATTTTATAAATGAAGATGATTAGCTCAGTCTAAATATCTCAGGAAAACCCACTTAGGTTCGTGAAAAATGATAACGATTACTAGGTTAAACGTCTGAAAATAACTGGTATCATTTTTGGTATGATCAGTTGACAGATAGGTGTGCCAGATAGCTAATATTTACCAAAAATCTCCACAAAGAGATATACACAATAGAAAATGTCTTTTACAATAAACCAGTTTTAAATGTGGTTTTAGACTCCAGATCCATATCACGCTTTGTACATAATAAGACGAATAATCGTAATTTTGTACTTATTTTAGTGGAATGTTATTCATTTAGCGTCAATTACAAAGATTTATTGATTGTTTTCTCTTTATTCTATATCACTGATTTCTTTTAATTACGTTTCCTTTTAATTACGTGTCTTAGCTGCTCGGTATATGTTCGTATATTTGTTTCTGACTCATTCAATCTATGGGGAAAAATTAATAAAAGCTGTTAACACTGTGTTTCTTTACATCATATACATGTATATATTTTTCAAATTCGGTTCTCCATCATCTTCTTTACTAAAGATCCGAATCTCAACGGCTGTCTTGGCCATCGCAGAATTTCCTTACCAACAAGCAACACATTCAGGTTTTATGTGCTCATAGCACGAAGAGGACTAAGTAAGTAAGTAAGCAACACAGATTACTGAACTGAGATTTTAAAAAAAATCGATTGAAATGGCAAGGGACTACTTGTAAAATTTCATTTTTCAAAAATAAATATGTAATATAGAAAGTTTTGTTACCGGGGGTATATATAGAGACATTTTTGGGTGTGTTATCTTTAATTTCACCAGCTCAGTCTTTATCCCAAATAATGCTTTTGTGTCCTTTTATATATTTCTGGAAAGTATAACGAGTTGACCCAATTAATATTAATCTGAGTTTTCTGATAGTATAATGAGGTATATCCATGTATATAGCTGGAGAAAATTACTGTAAACAATTATGTTAATAAATGATCTTCTTCATCTTTGTTTCTTTCCATGTTGATGAATCAGTCACGAAGGCTATGTAAATATAGCACTTACCAAGTACTAGACTTCGTAAGATTAACATTCTTTCGTGAAAAAATTAATATAAATAATAGTTACCCGGGTAAGTCAATTTTCAATCTGCTGCTGTGGAGAAGTTAAAAGAAAAATAGCTAATACAGTCATGCTAGTTGCTGAATGACAGCTGTTGCTTTCAGATTGTTGCTTCTGGTCATTTCTACATGTAATCCAACATATTCACAGTTCCCTTTCTAAGAAGGAAATTATTCAAAATCGTATGTCTGTTTTAAATATTTTTAATATTCCCAACAACCAAATTGAATTTGAATTACCATATCCATACTGGATTCCTAAACTTCACAAAATCTTAAATGTTCTACCAAGTCTCTTTCTTTAATATTAACAGCAGTGAGAAACTTCAGTAATGTGGATACTTAAAAACTCCAAAGAACTTGTAGAAAATTTGAAATCACAAAATCTTACCAAAATCAATAGCATTCAAACGTATGACTTTTCAACACTTTAAACAACCGTTTCTCACAATTAATTAAATACCAGACTTTTGACATCATAGACAACTACTTCTTCAATGAAAATGGAACTCGTAAATTAGCATTCCTTGTCATTGGTCATCTGTATACGTATTTTGTTAAAGAAGACATTTCGAACTTATACACAAGTACTCCAAGGTTGATATTAAAAAGATGCTTGGATTTCTTAGTGACAATATCTATGTAGTTTTAGGAAACCATGTAATCCAACAATTAGTTGTGACAATAGTTACTTCTATCATTCATAGTCGACTCAATATATCCCAGTGAGCTTGAAATGAAAAATACCACAGAATCTGACACATCTGTTTCAAATTTGGATATTTTACTAGAAAAAGATGGTAATGGTTACAAACAACTTGATGAAACAAGGATATCAACAGTCTCGTTTGAAGTCATCATTTACCAAATTTTATGGTAGATACAATGACCTTGTCAGCAAATACAACCTATCACCTAGTCAAATGCTGACTGAAAGTTGTCATACTAATTGTTAAGCCATTATTTACACACTACGGATTTTCCATTTTCCCCCGATCATGACAAAGAGCACACGGCGGGTGTGACCGGTCGGCAGGGGATGCTCATTCCTCCATGGCAGTTAAGGTCAGACGACACGTTCCTCAAAAATATGTTTTGTATTTCTTGGTATTATATAAAAATTATGCATAATTGTCATTCTCTTGTGATTTCTACATTGTCTTCAATATGTTTTTAAATATGAGTACACTAAAAATTGTGATATAGGCCATTCAGAAGATTACCCATAAGGGATATATAAGAAATATCACCCTGTGGTATCTTGTCCAAATGCCTGGTAAGGTACCCTAATTTTTTGTGAGGAAACTTGTTTAAGTACCTAGACTTCAAAGACAAATTCTTGGGAAAAATTATATATTTTTGAGGAACGTGTCGTCTGACCTTAATCCGATCTCTGATGTTTTAGAGGCCCGTGTTTGCTCTGCTCACGAACTGTACTGTTTAAATGGATTTTGAGCTTGAATACTGTTTGTTATCTCCATATTTCGTTGGAATTCCCATGGGTACAAATTATGCCTCTTTATTAGCAGACCTGTGTTTGTATCAATAATTTATTTACATCTCTTGCTATGGCATTCAATTTGATATTTTGATATCGACGACGTTTAAACAACATTCATTATCAATCCTACTTCGATATATATTTGGATGTTTTACTAGAGAAAGACATTTATGTCAAACGAGAACTAAACTTTATGATAAACCCCTTATTCATGTAGCAATGTACATGTACTTTCATCAACTGCATATGGAGTTTGTCTCCGAGTTAAATAATAAGCAAGAATGTTTTCTACGTATAAAAAAATTTCTAAGTTGGCTATTGACAAATACGTTTATCATACAATATCAACAATTTCTTTTAAAGTCAACCTTTTGCAAATTTTGTGGGCGATATAATTACCTTGTTCGCAAATACAATATGTCATTGGGTCGAATGTTGACTGAAGTCTTTTATACGAATTGTTGTATCACTGTTTTTATACTGACTTGTCTAATGATTTTTCCGTTTACCTGATCAGGACAAGAAGCACATGGAGGTGTGACCGGTCGACAGAGGATGCTAACTCCTTCGTGGCACCTGATTCGACTTCTGCTTATAATTTGTATTGTTTCATTGGACTTTTGAGAATGGTTGACTGTTCGTTTTCTTTAAATTTCATTCCTTTTAATTGTCTAGTTCATTTTTTAAGATATAGTATTAAATGTTTTTAAAGTATGTCTATTGAATAAAACTCTTTCTTTTCAAAATAATGTACATGTACCGTGACCACACTCCGGAATTCTATTGCCAATCAGAAATACGTTAAAAGTTGTCATATTCAAAAATGCAAACCATCATAAATCTAAATCCACTATTCCAGTCAAGTCACTTACTGTTTAGCAAATGGTATGCCTTATTTTACATCTGACAAAATCATAGAAGACATGCACTACAAGCCCTGAGAATAAGATTACATTTAGTTGCTAAATGATAATTTTCCCCCTATCCTTAAATATAATTCAGGATTGCTTTGCATAATCTTAACTTTATATTTGGTGCCATCAATTACTAGTTGTCAATAAGAACAAGAATTCGCTTGCTCTCTAATCACGAAATTTTAACGAAATTATAATATACAACGCATTAATTGTCGGTTTGTTTCTCACCATCGACTTTTTGCGTTCATTCAAGTATGAAATTTTATGCTATATTTTAATTAGAAGTATAAATTGACGATGCAGGTAAAGGGTTTTGGACAAGAACGCGTGACACGGGGACAATAATTTGACGCAACATCTACACTTGTCTCCGTTTTTCTGGAATAATCACCCCAACTTATTTTGCGAACTAGAAATCTCCACTGGTAATTTTTTTTCGACCAGTTTATAAAACAGTAAGATATAAGAACATGTGCAAGTCGTTTTGAGATATGTGTGTCCTACCAAGAGTCGAAATACAAGCCTTTCAAAGACAGTCATAAACTTAGGAACTTAGAAGTACTGTGAATTTATTGCATTGAAGAAATTTTATAATTGGATATACAGAAAATGGCTTTCAATAAAGGAAACTATGTCTTCTTTTTGGTTGTGATGCTAATTTCATTTTCGAAAGGTGAGTGATTTTCCGATATTTTTATGAAATTAAAAATTGTTGTTGTTTGAACAAAAAATATTGCAACAATTGAAAATATCATCGTCTTATCAAACTCAAGCAAGGAAACAAAAACACTTAATTTTTTTCCTAACATATTTTATTCAATAAGAAATTCAAATATTCGACGCTTCTGAAAAATAAATGTATAATGAAAGTTTCCGATTAAATTTCTTCAAAATCCCAATTGCAGAACAAACAAAAATATTACCCTGCTCATACAAAACCTTCAAAAGTATGATAAGAATTTTAATCCCATGGACGATGCAAAAAGATAAATCAGTATACTTTTTAAATATACAATTTAATTTTTTTTTGTATACACCAATGTTCCATGACATTGTAATTAAAAATAAATAATGTTGCTTTTAGAAAAGTGTTTGACAGATGTTAAGTTACATTCCCTTCCAACCACCCAAATCACGGCTTTAATATGTCAAAATTCCACTACACTTCATTTTTGTAATGGACGTTTGAAAAATATATTAATATATAAAGAAGAAATATGACAAAGTGACAAAGAACCATTAGTGGCAAAAATATTTGTATATCTGTTCTGATCTGTACAAATTTAGTCTGATATGAAAAACACCTAAACTGAGTCATAGTGTTTAATAATTTGGTAAACTAAGGTCACTGTTGAAGCTTCAAAATATCTTTACCTCCTAATAATTTATAAAAAAAAAAAGGTTAGTGGTAAACCTATTGAATTAATAAGAAAACAGAGCTAGGAGGCAGAATTGTGTTCTGTTCTACAGGTAAATGTCGCTATTTTTTAAGTGCTGAATCCGATAAAGATAAAAAAGAAAACTGATTAGGAAAGTGATAGAATAGAAAAAATATTGGATATGTGTGTGTCATCAAATTATGTCAATTTGTAGATAAATGGAATCACGATCTGCATTTAAGTTAATAAAACTGGTTGATGTTTGATTGATTGTACTCTTGTTTCTTTTGAATAAACCATTATGAGGTCTAATTAAAATGAATAGATTTGACAGAAAGCCCCAACTAGATAAAAAAAAAAAGGTTTTTCGTTATATGTATATTTTTTAGTCCTACAAATATTTTTATGCACGTGTCATGTAATTAATCTAAATAAAAAAAACGTTAAAATGTTTTAATATAATAATTAAGCCGTTTCCCCACATATTTAAGTAGATTTAGATAGAAAAATATCATCATGGTATTTTTTCAAATAAATGAATATCACTTGTTTTTATTCGTGTTTGTCGCGAAATAATGACGACATATAAAATACCGTTTTCCAGCCCATAATTAGGAGTTTATTTGACATTGCAGGACAGGACCAAGTAACGGACAACAGTCTGATTCCTAATATGCCATCATTTCCAGGCGATCCACCGCCGGCGGGGGGTAAGTGGAACTCAGCGTCGTTCATTATTTTTTTTTTTGGCACTGTAACATCGTCACAAGAAATTGATTTTTGCCATAAGAAAGCACGTACGCTATCAGAAAAATGCAAAAATGAAGTATCTATGGTAAATGATAATACATTTCTTAAAGGAATATGAAATCAAATATGTTTGTTTATTGGTATTCATTCTCACGATGTTAGAAGTGCCTTGATATATTATGTAATGGAGACAGTAACCTATGACTTAGAGTTAAAACCAAATTTTCCTTTACAGATCCTTTTGACGTACCTTTGGTTGCCACAAACACTAATGAACAAGTTTCACTGGGTGCTTTGGGAGATACGCCAACCATCGACTCAGTTGCTGATCCAGTTTCTCAACCGATAGCTTCAGATGTTCCTGATGTTGTAACCAATGAACCGATAACCATGACGGAGAATGTTGAGACGTTAACAGATCTTCCTCCTGTTGATAGGGGCACGAGGTTGAACCCTAGAACAGGTGAAATCGTAACCGACCCCCCGGATGTTACTGACACTAATTTAATATCTGGACCGGACGTCATATCTGTAGGAGATGGCAGCATTCCTAGCAACCTTGCTGTAGACCCAACTGTTCCTGTTACAACAGTGGATTCTAATTTTGACCTTAACGGCACGTTTGATGGAAGAAACGATATGCTTTTACTCACTGGTACAAAACCAACAAACGATACATTGATCGTTGGTTCTGAAATACCTCCATCTGTAGAAAATATTGGTAATATCTCTCTTGCAGAGATAGCAACAGGTCTCTCTACACAAGTTCCTGATGTAACAGACACTGTATCTGATGTAATAGACACTGAAACTGAACTCAAAACCTCAGTGGGAGGTGAAGTGACTCAAAATGCTATCGGTTTAGACAACATGAATACAATTGACAGCATTAGTACAAACATTAATGTTCAAAATCCAGAAATAAGCATCAGTACTACCATGGGCGATCAAACTTCTGTTGATCAAGGGATACCCTCCGATTTATTAAACACACCAAATGTAACCGATTTTCCAAATTTACCTGAAGCCACTGACAGAATTGTCGAAACTCCGTTGATAGCAACTAGTACCGAGACCTCAAAAAGCACGGTGGACTTGAGGTCTGAATACGAACGGATAACAGAGGAATACGAATCTTTTCTAGAAGAAAATCCAAACACAACTTTCCCCGCCCCTTCAGCCCCACCTCCCCGAAAAGAATTCCCTTCGGCCCTTCCCCCAATAGAGAACACACCTGTTATTCCCCCAGCACCTATCCCTCCTGTCCCTTCTTCTAGTCAAGACCTACAACCCATAGTTACTCAAGAAATGGTTTCCACAGTCCCATCTGCTATTGAAGACACACGATTTGTAGTTCCTAGAGAACCCGTCCCTCCAGCCCTACCTCCCAGAGAAGATTCTCTTCCAGGACAGACCCCTCCATCCGAAATTGAGACATCATTTACAACACAACCCATCGTACTTACAACAAGACCGACGACTAGTGGCATGGAAATATCAGTTCAACCTGATATTTCTGTAGCAGGAACAGATACTTTGACAGAGGCACGATCTATCCAAGTTTCTTCCACCATGTCTCCTGAAGCATCCACACGAAGGGCATTAATCACTCGCAATAGGATGAGAGGGATTCCCGATTTACCAATTCCTCCTCCCCCTCCATCAGACGTTTTTAAAACAGACTTTGGTGAAAATATAAACCAAAAATCTAAGAGTTTCAAATACGAACCAGTCATTCCAGAAAGAGATGTCACAGGAAGAAGCGACGTAATAGGTATACAAACTATTTCTGACAGAAATACTCCTAAAAACAACGCATATCCCTTTGTAATTGACCAACAAAGAAATCGCCCAAGAGAAACTGGCACAAGACAAAGAGATCGTGGCATGTCACTCATTCAATATCAATTTAATAATAGAAATACACAAAGAGCTGGTAGGCGATCTGGAGAACGAGACAATAGAACTGGAAACAGAGCAACAAATCAACGTCAAAATCAAAATTCATACAGCCTGCAGGCTCTCTTTGACAAGGATAAGAAATTTATTGCAAGATTTGACCAGCCAGGTATGCCATTTTATCAGGGAACTTCCGGAAGACAACCCGACAACGCATTCTTTTATTCTCAACCAAGCAATTCAAAACCATTTTACGAAGTTCAGGATTCTGCAAATACCAGAGTATTTTCAGACTCTAAGGACACGATGCCGCCGATTGTTGTAAGAGAATATGACCCTAGGTCCAGTCGTCAAAAAACGGAAACAAGAATACAGAGCACTTCTAGACCTGTCGCTGCACGCTTTAATCCCAGAAATGTTCGAGATCCGCAGGCTTCCAGAACTAATGCACCATCTTTTAAAAACCGAAGGGACAATAGTTATGAAATGTGGTATCAAATAATGGGAGATGAATGGGAAAAAAATCCAAATAGATATAGACAACCCGAGGTAAATTCATCTCCTAATCGAAGAGACATGGGAGGAAGAGTTCTGAATACCTTTTGGTCTGGTTCAAGTTTCGATGGCAGGAGTGGAAGAATGCGAACGGAAAACAATAAAAGAATTTCCAGCATAAACAAACCTTCCAGAAAAGAAGGAGGAAATCCTACAGCAGGATCACAAATATCAAATCGGAGAGATAATTCTCTCCCCTTTGACCCCCAGATTCAAAGATCTCGATCGAGTAACAGCATGTCTACAAAACAGTCACAAAGACCAAATCAAAAAGCTAATTCTTTTGTTTTTGAACCACAGCTTCAAAGATTCCAGTCTTCTGGCCCTCATAGGATGAAAATTAAAGAATATACAATAACTAGGGATCCTAACATTGTAAGTACTACGGAGGCGCGATTAAATCTTCGTGTTCCAACACTATCAAGGCCACTTGAACCAGAAGAAAGGTCAAATTCATTATTTTCCCAAAACAATCCCCCACCGATAAATATTGGTAATGATATTTCTGAATTAGAGTTCCAAACTTTTATAACAACTACTGAAAGACCAACAACACTACCACAACCTTCAGTTGTTTCTGGTTTTAGAAACCGACAACGCTCAGTAGCAACTACAGGGACCAGAAACAAGAATCTAAGCAGAAACAGGGCGTCTAATGACAATCTTCTACCACCACCACCAATAATTTCAAGACAAAGAAAGTTTAATCCGCCTATAGAAAGTGTTTCTCCTATGAACCCCCTTGACAACCAAGTGAATGAATTTAGGACGGCAACCATAGTCCCATCGATACAAAGTGAAAGAGATATCCCTCTTGTTAAGTCAATACCGAATGCTGTACCATACGTACCAGAAATGCAAACACAGAGAAAAAGAGACAGAAGACTCTCTGCTTTACCACGACCTCCAGCAATAGTTGTCGGTTCTTCTTCGGGAGGAGATTTGACTGGAGCGGGCAACGACCAAAATCCACCGTCCATTCGAAACGCACAACCATTGCAGCAATCTACACCCTATAGCTTTACACAAGTACCAGAACTGACACCTGTGCCTCCTTTGTTTTCTGTCAACAGGACATTAGTCATGAAGCTCCAGAATGATTCGGTTACTAAGGAAGAACTTCATCCAAGTAAGTACCTTAATTTGTTTTAAAGAAGTCAAAACTTAACAAATTATTTTTGACAAATCTAAATTTATTTTAAAATCCAAACATTTATTTTGATATATAGAATAAAATACGGAGATATCAAACAGTATTCAAGCTCATAAGTTTATTCAAGCAACGCAAATCAGGAGCAGAGCAAACGCGGACCTCTAAAACAGCAGAATAAAAAACCACACTGCTGACTATTCGTAACTAATCAATACAGTGCACAAAATTTGCTTTTTTGACTAAGTTATCATTCATTCACATACATTGCTTAATGTATCTTTTTTGTTCTTTTCTCCCAATAGGTGTTTGCCATCAATGCCACTATGTCAGTGACGTATGTTATTTGAGTGAAGCTGGAATTTGTAACAGATTTGTCGAATGTCACAAAAATGGTGATCAAGTGAGAGCGTTTGAAAAAGAATGTGCGATTGGAAACTTCTGGAACCCAGAAACACTTGCCTGTCAGAAATCCCTTTATGTCAATTGTCCTTCTGGTAAGCAGGAACAATTTTAAATAATGTTTGAATGAATATACATGTATACATATTTTAAAATTTTATTAAAAATACACGTTTACAATTTTTTAAACTATAAATTTACTGAAAAAAATGCATTAATGGATTTTCTTTTCTCCTGGTTAGACCCCTGCAAGAATCCAGCCGTGAAGACTCATCCATTCTTGGGACGATGTCGATATTTTTGGAAATGTAATCGGGGGATGTCAGAGTTTGAGTTATGTAGTCCAAATTATAGATATGATGGGGTAACAGAAACCTGTGTTCCAGACTTAACTTGCAAAGATAATGACCTACCCAATGAATTAGCTCCACAACAAGAGAAGAAACCAGAGAGTAAGCCATCTTAGCCTTCTAACTTCTTGTTTAAAAAAAAAATCCGGATTTAATTCACTCTTTTAATTCAATTTTGTATGAAGAGTTATCATATCAAACCTAATTTGGCGTAGAATAACATTTACAAGCTGAAAAATTTTACATTGAATTTCAATAATAATAAATTAATTAACTGATTGTCTAAGCATTTGATTTCCATCGTTTTTTACAGAGTGCATTTGGACAGCTGTAGATGGTACTTTAACCTCATTTACCGACGGATTTAGACAACAAAAATGTGCGCCTGGAACTCGCTTTGATGAAGTTCAATGCACTTGTGTTATCAGCAACCTGAAACCGGAAGGAGAAGGTTGGTCTATCAACTAAGTTTCTTTATAGCAATATGAATATTTAACATTGCCCTGGTACATTTTAAAACCCTTAACTAATATACATGTCTTCTCGTACAGTGTGTAATCCTGATACGTTGATTGACTTTGAGGGAGGTGAACCAGCAGCATTTACCGACAAGTCCGGTCATATGAATGGAATCGGCAAGAATGGTGTTATTTTAAAAGATGGCACTGGTTTCTTCTTTGGACGAGGAAAACTGTCTTTTTGGCGTTATGCAAATGTGGAACTCGGACCCTTACTTGCTATTCAAATTCGCTTTTTCCCTTATGGACACGCTAAAAATCCTATGGGACTTGTATCCAACTGTAATGGTTCTCCAATAGGATCTACTGTTGATATTCGGCTCGATACAAGAACACAGAAAGCGGCCTTTAAATTAAGTACCAACCAACAACTAAATAACGTCATCACTCTGCCTTATGAGGTAAGTTTATGTGCATATTGTGTAACCTTTTTTGTGTTTAACTTTTACATTCAACTTCCTGCTTCCTGTCTCCATTTATCGAAGTCTTACTGAACTCGATACTTTCATAATAATATTTATTTTCAGCCTTTTAAATGGAATACAGCTACTTATGTCTATGCAGGAGACACTTTTACTGCTAGCATTAATGATAAAAAAGAGACCATACCAGTAGAAGGTAACCATTATATATATGATAACTAATTTTATACATCGTCAATGAAAGTGTTTAAGGTTAAGAAAATTCTAAAGAAAAAAAAATATTTGATTTCAATGGGACTAATTTTCCATTGCTATTGTTGTAGGTTCGATTCCTAATAGACATCCCGCTATTCAAGTTGGAGGTTGTAATAGAGAGGATGGATTCAGGGGTTATGCTGATGATGTAAGTGACAATACACATAAGTCCAACCTGACTTTTACTAAAATATGTATCTTGATGTTTTTAAATCGTACTTATGAAAGTGTATTTTTATTACCTTAATTTTTTTTTTAGATCAAAATTTACAATGGATGTATCCCAGAAGAATTTGAGTACATAATCTTCACATGATGACCAGTGGTACCTCCAATAAGAAATCCATCTAGCAGTCGGTAAATCCCTATATACAAGACATTAAACTTTGGTACCTTCATATCCATATACAGCAATGAACATCGTGACAATTTAACACATTCCCTCGTGTTATGACTTGTCATATCTGACGGCGGTGAATATTTATGGCACTGGGAATTAACCGAAGATTTTGAGACACGCCTAAGGAAGATCTTCTGAATATAAATGAGACCAATTGAGAAACTCACAGAAAAGTGAATACGTGGTAAGGCGTAATGTGGAACGGACTTGGTGCAGCGGCGCACTGAAATGACACTAGTGTACATTGGTTATGTTGTGTCAAGACCTGTAAAACACATAGCATATCTCATGTTATTATTCATAATTTATTGTCCATAATTTTTGAAATATTCCAATTATACGAAAACCTCATGAATGTTTTATAGTGTTATTTTTGTCACAATTTTATTTGTAGTAGTAACTGTGTCAAACACATGGTTTCCTTGAATTCTCATCCGTTGATATGTTACATGACATCTACAAAAATGTAATGTTTTATTTATAACTTATTTATTAATTATATATCTTAGTTCTATGACAGCCTTATATATATGTACATACCATGTATGAGTGACGGAGTTAATTTCAAATTGATGGTGGCTGTAATTGATATCTCTGTGTTCGATTTCCTTAGAAAACATGTATATTTTGTTTGTTATATATTCTTTTATTTTTGGAAATGAAAGATGACATCTATGTTTAATGCAAAAAATAAACTTAATGAAATGTAGATAATCAAAGAAAATATACAAGCAGGATTTATTTTTATTAATAAGCGGTAGTTGAGAACAGTTCTATTGAAAATAGGAAGAAAAGCTCTCCCTCTCAATAATAACCATAACATTTAAAATGATAAAACAAGTTGGATTCAACAACAGAAGATAAATATACTGTGTAAACAAAGCAGATATATATATATATATATATATATATATATATATATATATATATATATATATATATATATATATATATATACTAAATTGAATCTATTGTAGGAACATTTTCTTCTGTTTTTTAAAATAATTGGTTTAATTTTACTTGCCATTTTGTTTTGATGGTTTAATGATAAAACATTAACATATGGGACTAAAAAATCGAAATAAAATTAAAGTATAAAAAATCCAAGTAAATCACATGAAATTCTAATATATTCCAGAAGGAAACCTAACTTCTGATATGCACATGTTATCACAAATAATGCAAAAATAAACAATTTACTCAATTTCCTTAGCTTTTTTGGAATTTCATTTATGTCGTTCTTATAAATGAAATACATACAAGAATATAGATGCACCGTATCTGTCGAATAACGAAAAAGTTGTTAAATATCAAATAAAAAACTTCAAATTAGACCAATTTAATCGGTATTCGTTAAGATTTCAAGATATTTCAAGTTTATAAAAAATAAAGTGTTTATAAACAAAGTGCATGGAGCTCATTCAGATCTTGTGTATATCAGATTAATTAATTCGTAGCAATCTTTGTGATGTCGGTCAATTATACAAATAAATGATTATCATAACTAAACACAAGCCAAAAAAGAAAAAAAAAAAGAAAAAAAAAAGATAAAAAAAGAAAAAAAACAAAATAATAATAATAATAATAGGCTCTCAAATACAGACGAAAAATTAAAACAAATAACTTCAAACCTTGTATTGTAATTTTGAAACATTCTACATAAATCAAATACTTAGCATGAGAGAGTGTTAAAGTCTGGATTTTTTTTTGGTATGCTCTTTTGTTAATTGTTCTGGGATGGAATCATTATTTTGAATATCGTTTGCATTTTAAAACTACATAATTGGAATTTTCATTACCTTAAAAAAATCATGGGAATAATATTGCCCCAGAGGAATATAACGGATAAAATATATATATCAAAATTAAAAAAAATTGTACTAGCAATTATGCAAAGCCGAAGGTGTCATTTGAAACTGAGACGTTAAGGTAATAGTTGGTACATTTTTACCTATATTAAATAACAAAAAGTCGTGTACATATTAAATACATTAAACTTATTCTTTTGATAAATACAACGACACGGCATTAAATCTTTAAAGGTACGAGGATGCCGATGACAGATTATATTCATTTGTTCTCCTCTTTTTTATATTGCTCACATTCTACAAAACGTAAATATATGTATATTACCCAGAAGTCCGTGTTTTTTTTTTGTTCTCAGTGCCCTTAGTCATACTGCCTCAATAAAACACACCGGGCACTCTGATTAAGGTCCCATCCTTTTAATTCTTGATATGCCGTAATCATATTTCATAAACGTGTAAGGAAGTAGAAAATAAGTATCAAAGACGACCTTCAAAACAGTTTGTTTTGTATAATACATCCATCTTATCAAAGAATTTAAGATATATATCTTTTTAACATAACTTTATAACTATATTGCAAACACTTAAATTATGTATCCTGCAAAATATCAATGTTAGAAGATTATGAGAGAATCTTTTTTGGACAAAAACATTTTATAGACTCGTTATATAATATTTTGATTGGTAAACTCATCAATTTTTGTCAAATATTTTGATGAATAATTCTGACAATGAATATAAATTCTACAATACATCATTCTTGGCATAATTTCTTGAAAGGTTTTCATACAATTATAAGTGACTAGAAATATAAAAATGAAAAGACGCGTTTTACTTTGGAAGCAACAAAGAAACAAAACAAGTTGAAAGCATCGTCAATCACTCAATTAACTTACGTAATAGAGCTACACTGCCATTACAAAACATGTCCATGTTTGTTTTTCCATTCTGATTTTTTACGTAATAAATATTCAGAATATTGGCGAGTTCCGATCCTTTGAGTAAGATTCTTATAGAGTTTGACGTGTGGGAGGTTCTTGTAATAGCTCCAATTCATATCCCCGGTGTTTGGATGATAAGTCCTTTGTCTGATTATTTCTTCTAAGCAGTCTACAGAAGTAGTGTCCACGCGAATATCAAACTTGTTAGCGATGACCTGTGGCTGCCGGAGAAGCCATGGTAGATCTGAGGGACCATAAACACATACTGACCTCACCCACTGGCCACCACAGTCCGCACGCCTCATCTGCCACTTTATAGCACGTGACAAAAATGTATTGCTTTCTTCTGATGTCATGATGTCGTACCCACCAGGAGCCCATGGTAGACTATTTAATGTTGCAAATAATGTTTCTTCGGGTGAATATGTGTATGATAACCATTCAATAAACTCCTCGGATATATCGTCAAATAAAACGAAGTTCACAAATGCGTATGTCAACATAGCGTATGCACTACCTTTCCTGATTTTTATAGGGTAGCGGAAAGATGGATGAGTGGTATTCGATTGTATCATTTTATTTCGAACTTTTACATATTTATACTTGTATCTATATTGCAAACCAACAGGAAAATCGTAACTTTCAATATCATTTGCTCCATTTAACGTTTTTAATATCTGCACTATTTCTAAATTTGTTTTTAAAGGGAACTCCTGTCCAGTAAGGTTGATATAATATTTCCATTTAACATTTGACTTCATCAGTACCCTCATGCACTCTAATTCAGCATGTACTAAATCAATGCTGGCGTATGTCACTCTTTGTCTGCCTTCCACGACGAACACATTTTGAAAACAGCGACCCAGTTGCTGCATTATATTAAAAAACTGTTTGATTGCCTTTCTGTCCACATAGATACAATACACATTATGCGATCTGTAAATGTTTCTCAGTAATTGCTCACCTTGGTCTGCGTTGGTGTGCATTTTTATGGTAAAGGCGAGCGGAAAATTAAGTTCCTCCTGTGACAAAGATTGCACGATGTATCCATGGAGATCTAAAAGAGCCGTGCAGTTCTTGACCAGATTGAGAATCATACAGGGTAGGACTGGGTCAGAAAACCTCGTTGTTTTGCTTAAAGTCACCGCATTCTCCTCTCCTCGAATCAAAGGTCCACAAGTAATATTTTTCCTTTTCAAATTTCGGCATTTTGACATGTCGTTATTAGAATAGCTTGAAAATCTATTTGGTGGTGGTCCATCGTCAATTAAGAAATTTTTTTCTTTAGTCTCCATTGGGAATGTTTTAAGTTTTTGGAATATTTTTTGGTATAAGTAAAATGTTAGAAAAAATGCAACTAACATACCAGACACAAAGTACCTCAACGAAAATGGATATCGTTCCATAATAGATGGACATCTGAAATAGATAAATATACATGCATACAACACCAAATAATACTGATCGAGGAAAAAGAAATATTTAAAAAATACATCTTCAAAAGACATTTTCAAAAATGAAAGATCGTCTGTATTTTTCTTATAAGTTTTTCCTACCTTTTACATCCTGTATCTAACTGCCTGTCGGGTTTGGCCTTGCCGTTGGAAATGGAGCATCACCAACAAGATACAATTAAGTATCCTTCTCTCCAACAGGCCCTCTGCCAATCTGTAGTAATGGGTCAACGAAACTCCCCCACATCGGAGGAGAGCACAGTATGTGCTGCACCGAACAGTTGTTCCCCGCACAAGACATAAGCAATATATTTTTATGAAAAAAATGTTTTAAAGTACATTTGTAAATGTCCTTATGGCTTCTGATGTAATATCACAAATATTGAGTGTATTTGAGTATGGCACTGTAGAATCTCCACAGGATTGACATTGCTCAATAACCTCGATTTTTATGGCGTACCAGTTAAATTCCTTCTGATATAGACAATCCAAATCTCAGAAGCAAGTGTTAAATAACGATGAAGCAATGTTATAGAGTACAACTCCTTATGTAATTCACTTTTTAGAAGTGTATTGAAACAAAATGCAACATTATAAAGCCTGTCAAAATTAAAAAAAAAAGTGGGGAACACCATTGTAGTTTATAAAAATATTAGTTTTAGGGGAACAAAGAACTTTTTTTTATTTATGAGTTGCAGATTACAATCTTACAAACCTCTGGTGCTTTACCTCTTACACATGAAAATCAAACGGAAGTAGAGACTCTGAAGTAGTTCTCACAAGTCTATGAAGTTAATCATAATTTCATGGAAAACTTGTCTTAATTTATGAAATAAAGACTTTGTATTTGGAAACATCTGTTTTGATGTACAAACATCACTTAACCCTTTTTGTTGGGAGAGCTTCAATGATGTAGCAAAGCACGTGTTAGTTAATAGAGAATTTTGAAATTGTCTAGTAATGACAACTCTAGAAATGAAGTTCAATGAATACACATTTTCATTAGTTTTACAATTTAAAGAAAATTAATGGGTTTTTTTTAAATAAGCTGATGACAATACCTGAACATTATATCAGATGTCTACTGATGAAAAATTATGCAATAATGAATGAATAACAGTGACTGTGTGATTTGAAATTTGGTCGCGAAGTTAACCATGACAGGGATGTCCAAAGGACCAATATCAAAAATATCCATTCTGCAAAAACAATTCTTGGTGCATGATGCATTACAAACGCAATGCGATATTTTGAGACATTTCTCTAAGCGTAAAGAGTTCAGCAGCTTGAACGTTAAATGAAAACTTGGAATACACTATTCAAGAGGGTCTTGGTATGTAATTAGAAAACCATTAGTCTCATGGAGTGATGGAAGGCAAAATAGCTCACAAAAATCTGAAAGCTGTTGTTATAATGTTCTTAATACATTTTCGTTCGTATGTCATTACTTTATTATTAATTGTTTTTATATTCGAGGTATATACTCACTTTAGACCACAAAAAAAGTTTAAAATAAACTCACAATTTATAATACAATGTACTAGTATTAACATTTCTAACTGTTACTCCTTTGAGGCAAAAACTCTGCTTTGTTAATTACGTAAATCATGATAATTAAACTTCCACAATTTCAATAGTTTAATATTCAATATTCAAGGATGACTCTCTTTGCATTACATGTATTTTGATTGTCTTTGCAATGAATTAGTATGAAAAATATTCCGTAACTCTAAAGTGAAATATGGAGATAATGAACAGTAATGAAGCTCAAAAGTCCATTAAAACAAACCAAATCGGGAGCAGAGTTAACACGGACCTCTAAAAAAATTAGAAGTGGGATCAGGTGCCATGGAGGAGTAAGCATCCCCTGCCGACCGGTCACACCCGCCGTGTGCTCCTTGTCATGAACGGGCAAACGGAAAAATTCTTAGACAATTCAATGTGTAAATTCTAGTCTAACAATAAGCATGAAAAAAGTCAGTCATCATTTGACTTAATGATAGATTGTGTTTGCTGACAAGGTCATGGTATCGACCATAGAAATTGCGAAATGATGACTTTAAACGAGACTGCTGATATTCTTGTTTCATCAGCTTGTTTGTCAATAGTTTGCCTCGTTTTAAAAATTGTTTGTAAGTAGAGCATGCTCTTGCATATCGAATCAACTGGGAGACATAAGTCCAATATGCAGGTGATAAGGGTATATTGCTACTTAAGTAAGGGAAGTTGACGATAGAAAAAGATGAAGTCATCACGTTCATATTAAAGTTTTGTGTTAGACTGTAGGTTAAATTCATCTACGTTACTTGTTATACATCACAAATTATTTATTTTCAGTATTGCATGCTTAAAAACAAGTATATTCTTTAATGATTCATCGTCAAAGTAACTTCCAGGAACTATACTAATGACTAAGGCATCATGCATCTTTTACAAACGGAATCCTTATACATGAACCACAAATCGTAAAAGGAACAGTATAACGCTAATTACATACATTTTTCACTTGGCACTACATGATCAACCCATAAGTATATATGTTTAAGTATTGAATGTACTAATGTGGTTTATAGAAAAAAGTATAACACTGACATAAAAAATACCTTTTGTTGAGCTTAACTAGAATTTTATATTATCATGTCTCCGATGTCCGATTCAAGGACAAAATTTAACATAATTTATTATATTAATTCTGATGTAGTTTGAATTGAATGAAAATAATAAAACAAGATGTTCATGGCTAAGATAAGAAATGACCTTTTGTTTGTGTTTATTAATGTCAACTTTACTTATCAAACTTAATCAATTATGATATTCAATAATTTTTTTCCTCTTTCCTTGGGTTTAGGGTTTATTATTTTAAACTATTTTTTTGTGTGTACTTTCTGTATGAAAAATGTATTTGAAGGCAATGCCAGTTTATTTGCATTTTAATTGAAAATGTATTGTTAAAACCGATTATTCTTATTTGATTTATTCTACAGTTTATATAACAAATGATTTGAACCCCTCCCAAAAATAATACATTGTTTGCACTACAAAGCTCATTTCTAAAATTTATTTAAGTTTTTTTTTTAGGATTTTGGTATTTGTTTTCTTTGTAAAATGGTAAAAAATGACTTTGTTTACATAGTGAATATTAGCTTCAAGCAGTCTCTATGCATGAATCACTTTAAAGTATTTTTTGGAACTGAAATATCATGTTGTGTGCATTGAGTGATTAGAAAGAAAATTACAACTTGAATTTCTGAGATAAACCCATGTGGTTAGTGATACAGAAAGCTTCTTAAAGCTACTTTAATATGATGTGGGATGAGGGGTATAAATCAAAATAAAAATTACAGTTTCTAATTAAATGAATGAATATTGCTCTACATCTAGCAACAAAAAAGCATTTCAATCAATCCCAAAATATACGCTTAAATCTGAATAATTATACACTGACATTGAGTCGAATCATAATTTTTTTAAATGTTTTATTTTGAACCTTTCGAAAAGAAGAAACTCAATGTAAAGGGTGATTGTACATCTTTCAAAAACATGTATATAATTCTTTTATTATATAAAGTAAGGGAAAGGTATAAAATTCGAATTTACAGTTAGCGAAAACTGAGCTCCATTCAACTTAAATATTTAGTCACACCTACACATAGTTTGTTTCCTAAAAATAAATCATTTATGAATTTAAATCGTATTTGTGGATTCTCAAAATCTCTAGAGAACTTAAAAATCTGAAACCACAACATCTTTTCTAAATCAAAACGTTTGAATTTTCATATCTTTAAGCAACCATTCCTATTTATTAATTAAAGGCCAGCATGAAATCATGGATAACGACTTCTTTAATAAAAAATGAAACTCGGAAAGAAGATGGGCGTGTTTGGCGTGTGATCTGCAGGAATAAGGCGTACGAAACATTTATAGTTTAAATGTCTACGATTTGGTCGGCTGACCACAGCTGGACATACTTTAAAAGTCACGCACATGGGAAAATGTTACATTTAGTTTGAAATACTTTGTCAAATATAATATATCAGTCCGCTTATCTTAATAATTACTACATGTAAAACTTAGTAACGCTTGACATAAATAATAAACACGTATGGGGTATAATTAAATGCAATTACAAGTACATGTAAATATTAAAGTATCAGTAGGTTGGAAGAATTGCTTTCGCTTTCGGTGCAACAGAACCAGAATTTATCTATTTGAAAATAAATCAGTACATAAAACTAAACTGACAAAAG
Source organism: Saccostrea echinata (assembly GCF_033153115.1). NCBI lineage: Eukaryota > Metazoa > Mollusca > Bivalvia > Ostreida > Ostreidae > Saccostrea > Saccostrea echinata. Next base: position 49,720,449 of record NW_026889803.1, read on the forward strand.
AATTGATTGTTTGCACCAAAAAAAAAAGGAGTAATAATAACGCTCAATGCGAGGATCGAACCAAAAATATTTCATTTCATTGCACTGGACGGGTAACGCATACTACTGAGCTATCAACGCTACATACACTTCATGGTTTTTAAAGCGACAATGAAGCACCGCATTTACACATTGGAATTTTTTTGAAAAAAAGTTCATTTTTAATTGTCTCTGGGTCTTCTCTCCATTTCTTACAAATGTTTGTTTGTTTCTTTAAATTAAAATGCACACAAATAACGTTTCAAAATCATGGAGAGATGACCCAGAGATAGTAAATTTTTAGAAAAACGTGTTTAAAAATGTAACATTTTGTACCAAATGACTCGTCTAGCCAATTTTCAAGTTCTTTTTTAGCAAAACAAAAAACGATATCGGAAAAATATGTCCCTTTCCTATTTCACAGTAACCCGATTCATCAAAAGAATGCTAAAATTTTATGTGACAGATCAATGAAATTTTCACTTTTCAAGTGCGCCCAGATTCCTGCCGAATGCCAATCAAAAGCGCCCTCGTTCTTTCCATACCTTGTGATTAGTCATTTGCTAAATAACTTCTTTAAAAATCGTTCTTATTCTACTCAAATGCTGGAATTTCTATTTCAATTTATTTTCTGCTGAGGCTAAACATCCTATGGCAAATTACAATTTGTACAATTATATATACATAGGAAATGTATACATACATCTTTAAGTGATAAAAAGAAACCAAACTAAATAGTGTATGATAGAAATTATACAACAATATTAGTACCAATATTATTACAGTTATAGTTAATACAATATGCGTGTTAAGTATACATAGTAGACAGTTCTATTGTCGACAGTTTCTTATTTCATAGGCTTAATTTTAAGATATATTTTTTTAGATTATACAGTTCTTTGACATTATTAACACTGATGAGCTGTATGAATTTAAACCCAGGGGAGTTGCTCCAGTAATATTTCTTACTAAATTTCTGACGTCCTCATATGTAGGGCATATAAGTATGAAATGGTAAGGCCAGAGTTTTTTTATTTTCTGTTTAACGGGAATTTTTAAGAAAAAGTCGGGTCGAGGGGGCGAAATAAAATAAAAATAAAAAGTTCAAAATTTGTCGAGTCGAGACCATAAAAAAAATAAAACCCAAAATTGGTATGAATTTTTTTTTTTAATAAAATGTTGAAAAATGAAAGAAAACACCATAAAATTTTGTTCATCATTTATTTGCATTTCAAATATGGAAAAATAGATACAATGTACAACTAACTATATGCATGTGTCATCCAATTGTGGTTAATTACACTTCTAAATTCTAGTATGAAAGCAAAACAATAAAATCTCATAGTTTGAATTATTATACAGCAAAATAATATTGGATACACGGATAACAGAAAAATCCACACTGCTTAAAAATTTATAGATGTATTCTGGTGGTCATCTCCTACTGTATAAAATTTATAAAAGTAATGATAAGAAATGTTTTAAACTACATGTATTATGATTATGATTTAACAGAAGTCTTGAGAAAGAGATGGGGTTGATAGCTAACTTGACAATGTGTTCCTAGTATAGGGCTAACACATTCTTGAGGTTCAGAATGGAATTTGTCAGCAGAAATTATTTGATGAACAACAGCAAAGTCATCTTGGAAATCTTCTGAACTCTTCACAAATGGTTGGGTCTCCATCAAGAAATCAAACTGCACTAAATTTACATTGTTCCTTTAAGATACTTTATAAATAAAATCAAATACATGTAGTAAATCTTAGAAAGTAGAAGATAAAAAACAGTATTTACATGAGATTCTTTTCTTTTCTTTAAAATAAAGATACAGAACATTTTTTAAGAGAGTTTTTGATAATACAAATTTCTTTTATAATAAATATAATAATTTTGTTCTTTGTTCAATTTGCATTTAAAGTATTCAATTGGACAATTTGTCGACTTAATTCTTTCTATCTCTACCTTTCCACAGGATAATGTGTGCAACTCCAATTAGCTGTCACTTGTCAGTGTTATATTCTTTTCCAACTCTTGTAATTTTGTTGGAATCCTTGTCTCATTTAATTCAACCAAGCAGACATGGACTTGTATCTAAAATATTTTAATCTTCATTTTAAGTCCCTGATTTAGTTAAACACCATCCATCGTAAAATTATACTTTACCGCGAATTTTACCTCAATTTGTTATGTGATCAAATTAAATATACAATATAAACATCTTTACAAGAAGAAAGAAAACGTATCAAAAAATGTTAACCATCGAACAACTATAACAGAAAATTTATTAAGACATCTCAAAACTTACTTAACTTGGACATAAGTTCCACAGTTCAGTGTGCATCTGGTGTATTTAGGTTGTTGATGCCTTAACTCCGGTTTCAGGATCTTTTCTGTCTTAATCATCAATGGATTTAATATTACTATCCCGTCATTTTTATCTATAAATGTCTCGATATGACATTTTTGTTTGTTGATAGAACCCGCGAAATTGCGATAAACTAGTTTTTCAAACTGGTTACGATATCGTAATCAGCAAGACGCTCGTAATAGAGTTTGATTAACACAAGCTATGTCAAACGTTTACATGATTTATAAAAAATATGGTGTACAACAAACCCGATTTTATTTCAAACCATTAAAAAATGACACAGTCGGCAGGAATTTTAAAAATAAAAGTGAAGGCATCAACAACCTAAATACACCAGATGCACACTGAACTGTGGAACTTATGTCCAAGTTAAGTAAGTTTTGAGATGTCTTAATAAATTTTCTGTTATAGTTGTTCGATGGTTAACATTTTTTGATACGTTTTCTTTCTTCTTGTAAAGATGTTTATATTGTATATATAATTTGATCACATAACAAATTGAGGTAAAATTCGCGGTAAAGTATAATTTTACGATGGATGGTGTTTAACTAAATCAGGGACTTAAAATGAAGATTAAAATATTTTAGATACAAGTCCATGTCTGCTTGGTTGAATTAAATGAGACAAGGATTCCAACAAAATTACAAGAGTTGGAAAAGAATATAACACTGACAAGTGACAGCTAATTGGAGTTGCACACATTATCCTGTGGAAAGGTAGAGATAGAAAGAATTAAGTCGACAAATTGTCCAATTGAATACTTTAAATGCAAATTGAACAAAGAACAAAATTATTATATTTATTATAAAAGAAATTTGTATTATCAAAAACTCTCTTAAAAAATGTTCTGTATCTTTATTTTAAAGAAAAGAAAAGAATCTCATGTAAATACTGTTTTTTATCTTCTACTTTCTAAGATTTACTACATGTATTTGATTTTATTTATAAAGTATCTTAAAGGAACAATGTAAATTTAGTGCAGTTTGATTTCTTGATGGAGACCCAACCATTTGTGAAGAGTTCAGAAGATTTCCAAGATGACTTTGCTGTTGTTCATCAAATAATTTCTGCTGACAAATTCCATTCTGAACCTCAAGAATGTGTTAGCCCTATACTAGGAACACATTGTCAAGTTAGCTATCAACCCCATCTCTTTCTCAAGACTTCTGTTAAATCATAATCATAATACATGTAGTTTAAAACATTTCTTATCATTACTTTTATAAATTTTATACAGTAGGAGATGACCACCAGAATACATCTATAAATTTTTAAGCAGTGTGGATTTTTCTGTTATCCGTGTATCCAATATTATTTTGCTGTATAATAATTCAAACTATGAGATTTTATTGTTTTGCTTTCATACTAGAATTTAGAAGTGTAATTAACCACAATTGGATGACACATGCATATAGTTAGTTGTACATTGTATCTATTTTTCCATATTTGAAATGCAAATAAATGATGAACAAAATTTTATGGTGTTTTCTTTCATTTTTCAACATTTTATTAAAAAAAAAAATTCATACCAATTTTGGGTTTTATTTTTTTTATGGTCTCGACTCGACAAATTTTGAACTTTTTATTTTTATTTTATTTCGCCCCCTCGACCCGACTTTTTCTTAAAAATTCCCGTTAAACAGAAAATAAAAAAACTCTGGCCCAAAGGATCTACAGATAGGTATAAAGCAATTATACCTACATGTAGGTTTAATTCAATTGCATCTAGCAAGTATACCTGTCCTTAATTCTTGTATTTTATACCTATCTTCAATTCAGTTACACCTATCTTCAAATCAATTGTACCTTTCTCCAAATGAATTAAAGATATATATGATTGAGTAAAACATGGAGATAGATACAATTCATTTGAAGATATGTACAATTATTTGAAGATAGGTACAAATATTTGAATACATGTATATGTTAATTTACCGTTCCATAGTATATCTGATCTAAAATTAATTACTCTGTGTTGACGTTACAGGTAAATTGTACACAAAGCATATTAAGAAATACACATGTATACGAAATGAGATTTTTGTATTATTGTTTATATAAGTGTTCATCACCTACATTTTTAAAAACAGGGCATTATTATGGAGGCTTATATCATTTTTGTTTAGAATTTTTTATGCATTTTCTCTCCAAATAGTTCAGCTTATTCTGTTGCAAACTGCCTCCTTTTTCATCTCCCCTAAAAGATTCAAAATCTGAACCTGTTGAACAATTAATCATCTTTTGATGGGATGGTAAAATTTAAGATTTAGGACAATGACGTGAATAAGTTTGAGAGATTTTTATAGGTTCTTTAACAGAGATCATTTAACTGCTTGACAAGATAAGGCGTAGAACCTATAGTTTTGGATGTATCTAGTCTAATTATTTATAATTTTAATTTTGAAGATCTTATCTCACTGTAAAGAGCTTTTGGCATGTATACGAAAACATTACTACAACGGTATAAAAATGCGCCATACATAGTTTATTGGCAAATCAGACAAAAGACGTGGTTCTAAAATAAATATTTATTTGTACAAGTGTAAGAGATTGGTCATGATCTTGACGCAAGGTCTTTTTCCCCCAAGACTCAAGGTCATATATAATATCCAGGACTATAGCTGAGAAGAAAGCGCCCGTTTTTTTTTAAATATACAGTTCAACTTCGGTATCTCGAACAAGGATATCTCGAATACCATGAATATGTCAAAGTCATTTTGAAGTCCCAACTCCTTCGCAGCTATGTTAAGGCTTTCCGAAGCTTTTAAACGCGCTCAAAACATAATATGTCATTGCGAGGTCGGTTTTAGTTTTTAATTAATAAGTATTGAACTTAAGTACTTCCAATTTATATAGAGGGTTTCCTCGGCTATATATTAAGGTATGTCACTCGTCAGCCTTTTAGAAAATTTCAGTCAGAACCTCTTACTTAAAAACTATTTATTACAATTCAATCTTTATAACATATTTAAATTAAACAATGTAAAATGTTCAACATTCAATTAAAAAACTGCTCAAAAATTCACAAAGAAGCAAGATTTATAAGGGACTATTTCTTGTGGCGGAAGGATATTTAGCAGAAAATTCTGCAAATCTACACATTTTTTAAATTTAATATCTTGGAACTTAAGCCTCACATACTTTTACTCAGAGAATACTTTCCGTTATGATATGCCTGGAATATTAAATATAGGTCTCAATTTATATTTTTATAACAAAATTTACACCTTCGCTCAACAAACATTGCCAAGAAATGAAGATATATTAAGGAAGTCGAGATAAAATTTACACAGTTTTTTGCCTGAAAATCACATATTTTGACCAATATTTCAAAATTTACATCACTGACCCCAGCTTTTTCTTTCATTATTTTAAACTACTCGATACTTTTGACCGATCAGCAAATAAGTCGTAAAAAGTTTGATACAAGAAAATATTCTATTGCCTATTTAGATTTTTAATACCCCAAATATGAGACTTTTTAGTGCAAAAAGGTCACACAATAATTTACGCGCATTAATTTGCATGATTTGTTCAATGATAAATATTATTCAAACTATTTTACGTAAAATAAGATTATGTTTATTGCCATGGTTACATCTTATAAAATATGATAACGGTTAAAGTGATTAACCAAAGAGTTACAATTTAAGTGCAAAAAGGTCAACTTAATTGTACCGTAGCTCAGTTAGATGCACACTGACCTCCCATTTTCTCTGCGATTTTGAGTCATACTATATGAGTACTTATCCAAAATATACTTCTCAAAAAATCCTTGATATAACAAATTTCACGAGTGACATACCTTAAGTGTAACATGACTTTGTTGATCACGTGAAGGTCATTTATAATTTTTTGAATTGTTTCATATAAATCGCTTCGGCGCAGGTAATTAACACAATAATTATTAACATTTTGTTATATAAATAAACTCATCGTATTCTTGTGTATCCGAAATGTGCTTGGGAAAAGTCATAGTATTACTTAGATACAAAATATTTCCTGAGAAATTCAACTTACCTACAAATTTGAGGGTATCTTCCACACAATATCGCAATCTGTATTAAAACAAAGCCAACACATATTTTTCCCAAGCAAGATTCAGTTAGAGAACAACCTCTTACAGATTTCCACAAAAATTCTCAGATTAATCCTCATTAATCACCTGCGCTAGACTCTTTTATACACACAAAATAAATTCTACCCCCAACCACGGGTATAAAACAGAGTACATTTCAAAAGTATATTTTTCATAAGCATTTTGAAGATGCTGAATTTCAATCAAGGGTAGGTAAGCGGTGAATTTTTAAAATGTTCGGACATATACGACTTAAAAAACCTTTAACGACCCGTGAATTTTGCAATAGTTATCTAGCATTTTACATGCAGTTTGAAATAAAGTGTAAAGTTCATGACACTCTCCCCGTCATAACACCTCAAATTTGCAGTGACTTGACGTCATGTGAAGGCACAGAGTGCACTGTGATATTCTACGGGAAGCCTTAACCTACCTGCGTTATTCCCTAAGTATCTCGAATCCTCTGATATCTCGAAGTATTTTCTCGGTCTCTTCGAGATAACGAGGTTTGACTGTATCTAGTTTTTACAACCATTAAGATAATAGTATTATATCCTTATTATTATTAGATATGCTGGAGGCTAGTCATAAATATGAATTAATATGTTTTACGGTGTGACCGTTGGGGCGAGCGCAGTTGTACCATCCAATTACACTTGTAAACTTTGATCCGCCTCTTCAATCTTCCAAACCGCACGAGACACAGTCTAGACTGTGACGTCATATGACGTCGGAATTCACGGAGACAGCCGAGCGTCTGGTTGAACGAGACTACAGGCCTAGTGCAAATTTTAATGAAATACATTGTAGAGTAAATGCAATTATTTTTTTGTTAATTTTAAGCTCTCGGGAAACTGCAGGCCTTTTATATTTTATATTATTTTTATCGTCATTATCGCATGGAATCCTGGTAGTGAGGGAATTCTGGGAAGGTTTCACACTGAAATATGTCATTCCGAATTTTCTCTGTTCTTACACGTTAGTCTATTGAGCTCGCTTCACGAGCGGCGCTTCGCGCCGCTTGCTGCGCTCGCTATAAATATTGAACTATAAATACATGTACATGCAGGAACAACTTACACAAGTGTGAACCATCGTCTTGTGCTCTTGATCTTTTAGATATGACTTTGTCTTATCACAAGAACATACCTGTATTTCATCAACAATAAAATACTGTATACAAGTATATAGAAGGGTTGAAAGTTCAAAGACATACAATAGCTATGACTTAATGCACAACGATTTTCGAACATACGTTCTTAATATACATAAATAATATATATAAACAAATGTTTATTGATATATTATAAATTTATACCAGTATCATAAGAATTTATGCTATAAAGTTTTGAGCTTGATTACAGTTTGTTATCTTCATATTTCATGCTATCATCTATAAAATAGAAGTAAACATACAGACAGTAATGCACATGTATTATTTTCTCCTTTATGAATTTTGCTTGTCATTTTTCCTTCCAATGTTTCAAGTAGATTATATTTATGCACTGTGAAGAACTAAATTAACAAGAACAATTTATTTTTCTAAGGGCGTTTCTAAGGTAGACATCACGTAGTTCCATACTCATCTAAACAAATTCATTTCCTTTTACGCTTGCCTGAGTCAACGGCTCATACGTTATTTAATTGTTGAAAGTTAGCTAAGCGTCTTTCATAGATTAAAATATAATAAATGTACTTTTTTATATTACCAGGGACAGAGATCAACCAAAATATAGCACATCATTCATCAGTTAAAATTAAGTCAAATTTTCAAAAATGAAGTGGAGATAAAACTGAAAATGGTGATTTTAGTGACAAATTTGAAGGTGCGTTCAAAACCCTCATTCTCAAAAGCTTGGGATCAAATATGACACATTTTAAAACTTTTTATATATAGGAATACGTAAGAATGTTCCTAATTAAAAATAAAATCAAGACCGTAGACTAAATTAATTTGCAAGAAAACTCAAATGTTAAGATTCAATACAAGAGTATAAATTTTGCAAAACATTAAACTTTAGTTAATTAATCTTCCAAGATCCTTGTAGATAACCTTTTTTCAAATCCTGGCAAAGAGGGAGGGACACGTGTACAGTTTGGAACCAAAAGGGGAAATTTAGAACATAAAAATAACTCTTACAAAGAGGAACACTATTAACTATCAAATATTGATTTGCAAATCTGTCTATATAATTTTTTGCTATAAAAATGTTGAAATCATGACCCCAGTTGGCTTTGTGCCATTAAAAAAATATTTTTTTCTGTAACAGTTGAGAAATTCAGGTGAGTGTTGTAAACCACGAGTATCTTGTATCTTCATATACTGACCTTATTAATATTGTAATTATCTTACTAGACTTGGATGTAAATTTTCGTGCTACTTAAACTAAGGATGTTTACATAGAAATTAATTTTGATTGTTTTCCCAATTAAACCACAAAGTTGCAAAATAGGTTAGTGTTTGTTCCGCCCTTGCAAATCGAAAATTAAAAAAGTGCAATTAATCAACGGATGTAAATGCATACAGCCAATTAGTAAATAATTGGGTCAACAATATCTTGTTAAAAAAACTTAACATTTTTGTTTTCTCAACGAAATATTCTTCAATGTTCAGTATTTTTCCCATTGAATGACATTATATTTTATAAGTATGTCAGCATTGAATATTTTCGGGGTATGTTTTTGGGGATTTCGCACATGTATGTGAGAGTGTTCCCCTCTTAATGTTATGAAAATCACAGTGGAAAATGTAAACGATTTTTATTGAGAACTTCAAGCGAAAACAGAATCAAATACCGTGTCAGGTTCACAAGAGTTATCTTTCTTTTTGTTTTGGTCTGCACACGTTTGACATAGAACTGTAGCTATTTCGGATAGACATACCAGAGAGCTACAGGTCCACTTTTGTAAAAATTTTTGATTTACGGTAATACTTTTTGCTGCAACTTTCGGGTACCATTTCTAGTCTTATTTGCATTCCCCCGCTTTGAGCATATTATCTGTTAATCATTCCGCACTTCCTAAAGAAATGGGATATACTGTTGTTATCCAGGTTCGCCCCCCCGGTCTATCACAATCACACCTTCTTCTTTCTCAAACTCCATATTTTAAACACTAGCCAAATCATCTTCTATAGAAGATATGATTGGTGGTGTCCTGTAGATGTGCAATATGGCTTCGGAGTTTTCATTTTCATATACTTGGGGCGAATATGGGATTGGAAAGCATCGTTTTTCTAATCAACAACAGCAACAACAAATCTGTTTCCCAGAATCCTCTAACATTTTAGGCAGCGTAAACCATCTTGTGTAATATGATTGGCGATGTCTTGCAGATGTGCAAAAAGATTCTGAATTTTCATTTCATTTTAATTTACATTCTGGAGCCAGTTGAGCGCGATTGAAAAAGGCTGGTGGAACTCTTCTGGCATTTTACGCAGTAGCCAAATCATCTTTTGGAATATGACTGGTGGTGTCCTATAGATTTACCGAAGCCTGATGTGTACAGAACACCAACAATCATATTCCTAAAGATGATTGGGCCACTACGTAAAATATATAGGAAGTTCTGGTGATATAAACGATTTGACTACTGCGTTAAATGTAAATTAGGGGTTTGAGGAAGAAGATAGTGTGACAGACAGACCAGGATAACATAAATATTATATAAAGACACTTTCTTTGGAAACTGCTGGTAATTTTGTTTTCAGATAAATAACACTCTATTTATCAATCTCTCACCAGAGGGCGTATTACGCTTCGGTACAATACGTATTTATAAGTGGAGCGTAGCGGGAACGATAACTCTTGATAGAGATTGTGTATTTATGTCTTCTCAAACTGACCCTCGGACGAAAATTGACCTTGTCAGCAAACACAATCTTGCACATTTCAAGACACCATCAATAATACTCCTAAAGATGATATTGTCAAAAAAATGGAATTTTGTGAAAAGAGTTATGGGAACCAGCTGACTGTAGAAAAGTCGATTTTCGAACTGTAGTTGGCCAGTAGGATTAAAATCAAAATTTCGAAACTTTATTGCACATCTACAGAACACCACCTGTCATATTCAAAAGTTCTGGGAACCAAGTTTTTGTAGATAAATCTTTATCGATCTCCAACTGCAACCCATCCATTACCACCAATAATATTCCATGGATTATATTGCTAAACTAAAAAATTATGAGAGGTGTTCTGGGGACCCGCTGTTTGTAGTAAAAAAGAAGAAAATTCTGAAATGATATTATACATCTAAAGGAGACCATCAATCATATTCTAAATATAATGTGGCTAATGCGGAAAATTAAAGAGGAGTTATGGAAAACCGTTTTTTTTTTAAAAAGAAAAACATCCTTTTTCAACCCTCAATTGCTTCAAGGTTGAAAACGAACCCCCCAGACATTACTGCACATCTGCAGGATATCATATTTCAAAATATGATTTGGCTACTACGTTGAATTTAAAAGGGGTTTGAGGAAGAAGATATGGTAACAGAAGGACCAGGATAACATAAAAAAAAAATCTGTCGGTAGACGTTTCAGAAACGTTATAGACTTTTAGAACCCACTTGGGGTTAAAGTTGATAGTTAAAGAAGTAAAAAGAGTAGAAGTAAAATTTATTAATTAATGGATACATGCTTCCGGCGGGGAAATGCGCATAATGCCAGACATAATACCAGAAAATGCGACAAAAAGTGTCCTCTACCAAAGTCAGATTTTATTGTATATTACAATAAAAGATAAAAAAAAAAATCAAAATTTGGTAGAGGTTAAAAGTGTTGTCATAAATCGAAGGTTTTTTCCCCCTCCAACTTATATGTATAGATCTGTAGCTCTCTGGTATATCTATCCGAATATTTTCCCCAGAAAGCTAGTTATGTAGCTAAATAAAAAGCTATTCTTTTATCCAGCAAAAGTTTTTAAGTGTTTTAATGCTCTCTCTCTCTCTCTCTCTCTGGATAACTTAGTACATTTATCATTGCATATGACCCGTAACATTCATATGTGCGAATAAAAGTCAACATTACGGAAAGGAGACTTTTTAAAATTTTGCGTCGATACAGATTACATGTTATTCGTTGCTTATGATTTGCATATGTGCTACATGTAGCATTTCTCCTGTAATTTTCTAATTTGTATACATAACTGCCCCCTCCCCCATGAATTGTTTTTGACAGAGATTAGATTTTAATATTACTTTTCTTTTTGTTTGTTTACATTACTTTTTTTTTAAATAAACCCCGAACTTGCATTTCAAATGCAATTATTTGCCGTCTTAACCATTTGGAATACGGTATTTTTAATGTGACAGGGGTTGTAGAAATGAATTTTAATGAATTTCAATGTGCAGAACACACAAAAAAGAAACTTATTTTTACTTAAAAATGAAAATTGAACATTCTTCTACGTGAATTCACGTAAAAAGAACACTTGGATGAAATTCACATGAAATTTTTCATGCTAAGGACCTTTTATACACCAATGAAACATATTTTTAAGGCTCTGAGAAAATTATTTCATATAAAGATATAAATATGGAGATTGTCTATTTAATTTTTAACATAGGGTACCTGCCATTTATCCCCAGGAAAAATATTCAAAGACAATGAAGAGGTGGTGAACTCAAATCACTGTTGCTTACTTAAATGGCAAAAATGCATGCAAATAAAGCGTTCAATTTATTCAGCTAGGCCAAATGAAATGTTTAAAATGTTTGAATTGATTACAAATTGAATAATAAACTTTAGATTTCAATTTCCAAGGGCAGAACTGCAAAAAAATACCATGGAATTAAAACTTTAGTGTGCAGTGTATAGAGGATTCTTAACTTTCTATAAATTCACCTGAGGAACCTTTGGTTGTACACCACAGGGGTTTCCGTTTAATTCAGAAGTATCTTCCCCTTTACTTCTCATGCGTAAGCATATCCTTACTTACTCCTTCTATTATATGTGATGTCATCTGCTTCGTTTCTAGGTGTAGAAGTATCGATAATGAAGACCAGTCATTAAATAAAAAAGAGCAATAACTACGAGCTAAATTATTCATGCAAAATCTATAGTAAGTAATGTTATGTTTTCTTTAACTTTCAGGTACGTATTAAAAAAAAGGGAAAACTGCCCCCCCCCCCCCCTTGGTCTACGTGCCTGACTTTGAAAGATATACAATTTTTCTCATCTGCATTGACTACTGAAGAAAATCGGTGTTATATTCTTTGGTAAACCAAAGAAGTTAGTTGCAGATTAACACTTACCTTGAATCTTGCAGACATAATTACTCTGTGAATAAATATAATACAATTGACGTTCGATTGATCTATATAGGGATGAGGAATATGAGTTGGCTACAAGATATTTCATTATAAAAGGGGTGTGGGCTAGTTATTACTTACTGTAAGAAACACTTCGGCTTGAAATTCACAATGTAATGAAACCTACTCATCCTTTATTTCTGTGTTGTTATGAATTTTTCTCATTAATGGTTTCGTTGAGGTAACAGATAAAGAAGTAGGAAACAGCTAAAGACCTAAGCTTGAAATATATAAAAGATAAGTGTAGGATGCTGTGGTTTGTCAAGTTGATTTAAGTGCTTTAAAACCCTCAACTCTTATTGATTGGAAGACAAATTGAGTATTTTGTCTTTTCAAATGAAACAAGAGAGTGCGTAAAACAGTTTAACGAACCCAGTGATTTAAAATTCGACTCCTTTAATAAGTTTATAAACAGATACATCCCCTTGTTTATTTAAAATAAGGTAATAACTGATACCCAACAACACAATCTAAATTCATGAAGCGTTCGAACCGATAAGGTATCCTAACAATACAATATTGAGCGGTATGTAAATTAATGTCATGCGAGGACATTGTTTTGGGTCTAATCTTGTGGTATGTATGATAATCTGGTAGTGTCAGCGGCGGTGCGAGGCCGAGGTACCTCCTATGAAATGGTGTGATTGAATGGGTAGAAAGATCCATAAATTGGCCTAACTATCAACAAATTATCTTTTTGGCTTTGGTTTATCAGGAACTACAATTAAGCACCAGGGCCATTGATTGACCCCTTCCCAAAATGTTTGAGCTTTTTTGAGATTGGAAAATGATTTGTTATGTAAACTTTACAAGCGCTGGGATTCGTAACTTGGCTACCCAGCCAACCTGTAGAATTCCTTCGACAATGGTGAGTTAGCTTGAAAATTTCTACTATAAAGTTGTTTTCCTACTAAAAAAAGTCTCTAGATTGCATAACAAAGCATATCACACATTAAACATAGGACTTTATTAAAAAATATCTGCAGTCAAATGGGGTTTTATTTGAGATTTATATTTATGTATAGACGTAGTTACTTTCACAAAACTGTAAAGATAATTTTGTATTCATAGGATACCATCTAGTATATGCGCATGCATTATAGCAAGAAAAAAGGACTGTTGTATTGCCGGTTTCCAATTTTCGATATTCTTTCATATTGAATTGTTTTGCTGCTTGTCTTACTTTTCTTTTAATTTGTGAAGGAATGCATAACAAAATATTGTATTTCAATGTTTCAGTAAGCATTGATGTATACCAGGGGGAGAGTAGTCTTGTTGAAATTATCATGCTAGCATTGATTCTGCTGTGAAAAATCTCGTTGTTTTATTTCTACCAACCGTACGTCTGAATAGGAAATTATGCAAGTTTACTTCTAACTATTAATGTTAAAAATACCCATCAATTTTAACAGTAAGGATGTTTACAATTTTGTAGTTCAGCTGGCTAATAAAGTATTGTTCAAATGACCGGAACCTTGCTACCTTTCAAAAATGAGGAATTGAACTACTGTATACAGGGTTATTTTCGCCCTTTCACAATAGCAAATAATTTTGCCCCGTTTTAAATTCGCCCAATCACAGTTCTGTCAAAGAAATTGTATTGTGTTTTTTGAATTTGCCCCGTTTTAAATTCGCTCACCTGTGAGTAGGGCAAAAGGGGCGAAAATAAAACGGGGGCGAAAATTTCCCTGTATACAGTAGCAATTTATATGACTGGGCCACAAATACAATGCAAACACACACCACATCTGAATTACTTTGAGTCTGAATGGTGATTGCTGCATCCACTGATACTGTATGATCCTCCATTCCAACGGGGAGAGAAAGAAAATCAAATCTGGTGTCTTTATCTGTGTAGCTGTTTGTCTGTCATGAAAATCTTTTCCGCGTTATAACTGTAGTGACATAGAGTGGGTTCAAACGTGAGTATCACTATGTTGTTACCCATGACCCAAGGTTTGATCCTGACTAAGTTATTTTTACAACAATATTTTACTTTGACTTTGCATTAATTGGTCCATGCAGTCACTAAAACCTCTGCCTGATAAAAATAGTGACTAAATAGCCTTAAGCAGATACAAATGTACCAAAGTTTAGAATTAGACCATGAAACTTCACAGGGAATTACAAGAATCCACTTTCTAAATGAGGTTTAGTGAAGATGAAATATAAGAAAGCAAATAGAAAGAGCAAATCGAAATCTAAAGTACAAGAAACCTGTAATCAGGCTATTTAAAATACAACTTTAACATACTTTCATTCTCTACTTCATTACCTTAACAAGACAGTCACAATGCTATTTTTTTTCTTATACTTTTCAGGACAATGAAAAATAGACTTTTAATAATTATAATAAATCGGGTCAGGCATTATACTCTTTCCCAGCCAACAATTCCATATGCTGTTTCCTTCATTATATGCAAGACTTAATTTGTATCTACTTGTAGCAAAGTTTGACTTTGGAGCCTTTTAAAATATTGTAAATTAGGTGGAAGTTAAATGAATTTAATGAATGACAAGAAGGTTGCTTTTTCAAGGAGTTTAAAAGGGTGTAATAACCTCCAGCTCAAATCTCTTCTTTTGTTGGTCTGTAAACGGAATGATGGTATTTGCGACAACCATCTTGAATTTTTAAGCACCTGACATTGAACTTCGTTACTTATGCATATATAAACATACAAGAGGTTGTATATGACAGGGCGTAACTGAAATGAGTCAATGTTTGTATAAATAGGTAGGTATGTAAACAAGGCACATATGTTGTAGATATATATACATTGTAAAATGCTTTAAAGAACTGCAAAAATGTCCTTAATTCACTGTCATATCCAAAAGATTCAGTGAATTTAAAATTCTATTGAGAGAAAATTTAAAGATTAATATTACGCTTCTTCTCCATCTTCTGGATAAAGAAGTTATAAACATAGTTTTTTTTTTAATTATCTGAATAATTTTTGTGACATTTATATATAATGGTAAATCGAACTATTACTAAAAATCACACCGCTAGCATTTCTTAAAGAACATAATTTTTCCCTCAGTAGAGTTGTTATATGTATTTAAAGTTTTTGAAGCATATAAAGAGGTAATATTCTTTGCACGGTGTTTATAAAATGATTTAAGGATCTGTTATGAATGAGGCTTATTTATTTGTGAAAGTTATTTATAGTACGTTAAAAGGAATTCCTTTATATACAAATAGCATAAGTGAAATCAATTCCATTTAAAGTGAAGGTTTTTAAAAAATTCTGAAAAATATGTCTAATGACAGCACCACACACGTCTCTTGTCATCATGCTTCATCGATATGAACATCTCTGTATTTGACTGAAAAACGTCATTTGCAAAGGAAAATAAATAATAATGAAAAAATGTGATCAATTTACCCTGTAAAGATAATATTGAACATATTATCAAAAGAGTAGAGGCTCTTTCAGCTACGAGCTAGTCATTAAATCTGCTTGAAAGGGAAATTTTCATTGGAGTGGAAATTTCTTTACGTCTTGCTCCGTTTGTCTAGATATCTAATAAGATAAATAAAAAAAAAAAAAAAAAGAAAACGGTATAATTAAAGAGACAGTGAAAAACAGCTGAAAGAAGCAGCCGAACTCTATAATTATCGGTGAATATTAAGGCATATTATAAAATAGGCCTTTGACTAATTTTTCAGTCTTTATTTTCCTACCAGGTTGAAAATGGATAGTATTTACCCAAAGTTTAGATTAAACGCTAGCGAAAAAATATTGTCTCCTTAATTTTTCAGTTTGCGTATACTTCGGAAGAAACATGGTGTTTTAAGGTTTCAGTCAAGTCCACTTGTGACCAACAAAGTAAATCTTCTTTATGTTGACCACACAAGGTATACCAATATCTATCAAATCAAATATCGTTGTTTATCCGAAAATCCTCCATCAATGTACAGCAAAAATATATATCTTTGTAAAAGTATACTATTAGATTTCTGGTTTATTCTTAAGTGAATGAGAGTTTGTGTCATAAGCAAAGCTTAGGGACTGAGGATTGATAGGGAGAATACTTGAAATTTTAACAAGAAATACATGTACATGTAACACAGAGGTCATTCTCTCCAAGCAATAAAGAAAATTTTGGCGTAATGAAGTAAATTACCGTGTACGAGTAAGTAACACTCTGAACAATACCACAACCTCTATTACTGCAATTACTGTTATTTGAAAAATAGAAATCTCTTTCAAGAAATTACATTCTCTTAAGGAATACACACTGGTTTAGTTAAGGTAGGTCTACCGTAGAAGTTTGTAAACATTGTGAGAAATAAAGTTTCTTGGATAGTGTTTTTAATATTGAATGAGTAAGGGTAAAGAACAAAATCAAGAAGACCATTCATATAGCAGAAATTAAAATTCAGTGGAAGCTTAAAAAATTATTAGTATTTTATTTCAAAGTCAAGATTAGGATTGGTTGCAGCAAACAGAAGAAAAAAAAATGAAGCATAAGTTTTATTTCCATCATCCTCTAAATTACACATGGGAGTGTAATTATATTTTAATTATTTATCGAATTTTAACAAACTGTTCTTCAGTTTTCGTATAGCTTGAGAGATGTATAAATATTAAAACCGATAGTCGGTTAGCTGATTCGATGGTTGTGTATGACAATTGATTCTCACTGGGCATTGTATATTCCAGTTAGAATATTTGTTGGTGATGCATACTTATCAGTCACAAGATCAATAGCATGAAAGTAGAGAAGACAGGAGAAAAAAAGTCATTTGAATGCGTTTCGGGATTAAGTGAAAATTAAGATTCCAAACTACAGCTTAGCTAATTTTGACATTCTTATTTAACTGTTTACAAAATACAATTTGCTTAAATTATCTACATTTGTAGTCTTTTTTCGACCTCATTCTCTCTCTCTCTCTTTCTTCGTTGGTTTTTCATAATGCACTTAAACTTCAACTTTTTGATAAAGAATCAAACTTTTGATACTATCTGTGAGTTATCAAATATCAGCTTGTTAAATGGAGGTGTTGAATCCAAGAGGTGGGTGCGTGAGGAGAATAATTAAACAACACCTACAGCACATAGTTTTTTCAATGTTCATTTCTGTCTCCTATTTTAGCTATCACTCTCTTTATTCTATTGTAGTGTCTGTTTTAAATAAAGTTCTTTGAA
Organism: Saccostrea echinata; assembly: GCF_033153115.1. Lineage (NCBI taxonomy): Eukaryota > Metazoa > Mollusca > Bivalvia > Ostreida > Ostreidae > Saccostrea > Saccostrea echinata. The sequence goes on from NW_026889803.1 coordinate 49,738,381, forward strand.
CACACGCATGCAAGTTTCATTAAACGGCATGGAATTTTTCAACATTTTCTACAATTTTACATTTGATTATTTGAAATACTAGTAATAATGCTTAATTAATTTGGTTGTGTTTCTGAACCCTAACATGTATTTTGTATCCTTGAGATGCTGAATAATATATGAGAAAAAAATTGCATAAGTACGTTTTTTGAAATAGATTTACAACGACAAATTCATTTTAGCATTCATCTGCAACTCATCCAACTTTTATTTTCAATTTATGGATATCTGTTTCGTTTTCAGTTGATCGTGCTCATCAGAAGGAATATCAGTATTCATTCAAAGAGCATGCGGCCACGATCAATTATGTTATGTGCGCTATTTGTTTGTGTATTCATTTATCACCCTCCAGTTGTGATAAATTTCTTAACATAAAGTATAGGTAAAATAAAACGTCATTCAAAACTATTGATCTCGATATTTACAGGTTTAAAAATGTCGTCTGCTTACCAGTCACGTGATTTAAATCCGTCCGGCAGAGTGCCAGCAATAGAACTTGGCTACCCTTCTGTCGTACTTTTTACCTTCATTCCAAGCGAGAAAGAATCTAGTGAGATTCCCGTGTCCGAGGGGGACATAGTACAACTTCTCTACAGTGTTGGAGGTTGGGTGTTTGTGAAAACTTACGAAGGAAATGTAGGGTACATTCCCTTAGACTTCTGCGGGGAATTGGAAAGTTCCAAAGAGGTTGGTGCTGTATTCAAAGGAGACTCAACCGTGCAAAAAGCACGACAGCTAGAACTATCGCGCCAGTGCACTGAGGATGTGACTGATTTTCGCTCATGTTGTGATAATAGTGTACAGAAATTGATATCTTTTGAAAGTACTGAAACTTTAATCGATACATGGGATAATGTACAGCAAAACAATACAAAACATTCCGACGAACATGTTAATTGTAACTTAAACCTGCGAAGCTATCATTCCCTCTCTAATCAACAGAACCTCGATACAACGATCTGTGAACATAGACTTTGGAAATCCAATAATTCTGATTATGAGCCATCCATTTTGTCAAAATCGCTCTCTTGTGACATATGTAATGCATTTTTGTCACGGTTGATATCCGGAGTTCACAGTTTGGCCATAACTGATAAAGAAAAAGCGGATTTGAAATCACGAAAGCTACTTAAGCTATTGCAAAGAGCGACACAAGAAGGTCTCAATTTGATTTCCAATATAAGATATTTAACTGGATATGGACAGACGTGTTGTGCTGGATTTAAAGAGAATGGAATTAGATCTGGTAATGACCTGGACCAAGAGCCGGTGCCAGAGTTTGGCGCACACTGCATGCAATGTGAAATTTTAAGGGAATTTTTTAAATTGTCGGAAAAATACTCCATGACGGATTTATACGCTACGATACGGGATCTGCATATTCACGCTCTTAGTGATTCCGATTCCGATCCCGATTCTGGCACTCACATCACATCGGGCTCGATTAAAACGGATGAAACTAACACGTGGGCTTCAAAAAACGATGAAAAATATAAAGTGTCTGGAGACCACAAATCAAGAAATGCGGAACTTTTCTTAGGTTCTAAATCTCCCAATGAAATAAAGAGAAGTGTGTCTTTTCAGTTGGAGGATAGGTCAGCAATAAAATCAGAAATTATGAGGAATAATTCGTTTTCTGGAGAAATGACCTTGACAAAGTCGAATAGTGAGAAAGATGACGGAAGTCAGAACAGAGAATCCCTTCACTCGGGATACTCTCAAAAAACAGTGGACTCTGGTATTGCTGATGTTCATGATGATCTTGATTCAAGTTTCCAATTTGAGCCAAGATCTGAGGTAGGGGAAGAGCGGGACGAAAATTCAAACCTGCAAGAAAGAAAAGTGTCACTTATTAAGCCAGAATCTAACAAGACCCCTACTAACTTTGATGGTTCGGGGGTGTACGGTTTCCAGGCATTACTTCATTCCAAAATGCCTCCGTCTCCACGACTTTCTTCCACAAAGCCTAATGCTCAAAGGACGCCAAGAAATGAGGCAGCTATAAAGAGACAAGATGCATTTAAACAAAAGATGACCCCTTTTCTCGGAAAATTATCACCGAGAGAAAGTAACCCAACGCCTTCTGTGGAATCTAATGCTTCCATTCAACCGTCTGTGTCAAAAATGTCGTTTTCACAACGAACACTAGACAAATCTAAATCTTTCACTGAAATTGAACCTTCTTCGAGTTTGGGTGCTGGGTCACCTTTGATAAAACTTGACGAAACTGTGAAGGAAGGAGACAATGATTTTGCTAAGCCTTCTGTGCCTGTAATACGTGGATCTCTAGAAGATTCACAGGCAGGCAGCGATAAAAGAAAAATATTAGCGAGACGAATTCAGTCTATGAAAGCTCCTCCAGATCTCAGACAGTCAGCAGGTACCATTCTACTTACTATTAATTACTACTAGATTTTTACTTTCAGAAATTCATTTTCAACTTTTAAAATCTCGTCATTAACGGCTTACTCAAGCTATATTTATCTTTATAATTATTTTAAAAGTTTGTATTTCTAAATACCAATCCCTCCCAAGTCAAATACCTGAAACATTTTAACAGTCAAATATTTGTTCTCTAATACCAACACATGATCATCTAAGTGAATACTAAATAGGGCCTATGGGGTTATGTAAGAAGTCTTGCCAATAGTTGGAGGATTTTCCCCTTGACCCCTGTCTTCCTTGGGCCTGTTTGTTTTCCCCTCACATAGTCACAGTGTGTCTTTTACAAAATATTTATCTTGCACGGTTGAGAATTAAACGCCCAGTGTTGGCTTGCTACCTCGGTCAATTGCTGTACGGTTTGCTGGTTTCGTATTATCAATATAGCACCTCTTTTGTCTTCGTAAATAATATGCTCTAAATATATTATTAAAACAATCTTGACCCAATTCAGGTCGCCAAAGTCTTAAAAAATATGAGAAAATGTTTGAGGGAAGGATTAAATTTTCTTAACTTACTAAATCAACTAACATCGTGTAAAAATAATCTTTAATGTAAGTTTGTCATTAAATTGAATCCATGGCAAGCTGACCAAGTTGCTTGTTATTTGTTGTTCTCTCATATCATTATTTACACACCCAAATCATAGAACGTTCACCTTGCCATCATTAATAAATGAACCCTGAAATATAACCCTCTTATCGATCGCCATTTTGGACGTTGTGCACATTTAGTTTACTCAAATAAATCTGTGGTCTTGTCATAGAATTAAAAAAAAAAGAAACATACATAAATTGGGATTTCTGTCAAAAAATTGAAAAAAGTAAATTATACTAAGTAATTATATTCATATATCGCAACAAGATGGCCATTGTAAGATAGAGTCGGTCAGTACATATATTGAAAATAGTAGAAAAATAAGAAAATATAACAGGATCTATAAATGAACAAATGTCTTATTTCAGATTTCTCACGAAAAGATGACAAAGATATCCGGAAATCTTTGCACGATCTTTCTCAAGTGAAAAGAACTTCTAGTGTGAAACCAGCACCACTGCGCGCACAACACACAATTCCACTACAAACTCCACAGAAAGACGTTAGTACTGGAAAGACAGTGCTAGTTAAAAAGTTCAACAAACAAATGTGGCGCCCTCCTGTGGGAAGTCCAGAGGGTTCCGATCAAAGACCCTTTTCTCCATTCGGAGGAACTCTGCCACCATCTAAAATTAACAAAAAGAAAGTCCATGAAGTTTTCGTTTGAAGGAGAATGACTTCGTCGTTACCGACATTTATTTATTTTTCATTATGTTCTGTTTTCTATAGGATATTTCGAAGTGTCATCGGCTCACTGGAGTAATTGATTTGTAATGGTGGCCAGTTATTTGATGGGAGTCAAGTTGTCAGACGCAAGAAAATGATTTTTGCTTCTGTCAAGTACATCCCTGTAACTTGTATACAAATGATTGTACATTGTTTGAGTTTGCTTATATTATGACCTGAATGTGGTCACATACCTTTTGTAGTGCCAATCAAGCAATGTGTGATACTCTTTTTCAACAGTCTAGATACATATATTACATTTAATCCGTCCAACCATTTTTTTTACAAATTCATGCTGGCTGTGTTATTTGTTACAGTTAATTGTTTTCTCCATTTGTACGTTATGATAGATTTACGGTATTGTGGGAGATGCTGAGTAACTTGTTTCTTGCAGGATATTCCTAGTTACAGGTTATGCGTGTATGTTAAGTATGTAACGGGTTAAATTGTACTGAGATAATTTGTTCGATAAAACGTAACCATATCCCAGGCATAACACTTAATTTTACCTGTTTGTTGTTTTCAAGTTACAGAATATGTTAACTGTTATCGTGATGCTGTTGATTATTTGTTTTAGGATGTCCCACCTGAGATATCAATTGTTGTAAATAATGACATAATTTATGTTGAAGTATTTATTGCATTAAATTGTTAGTTACACCTGGTTTACTTTCCAGCTTTCATGTAAAATATGAATAACTCCAGAGGTTTAAATACCATGCCCCACTAGGAGGAAACATGCGTACAGTTTATAATTACACGAAAAGTAATAATTTATAAAATGTCTTAAATATGCATGCAATTGCTAAGTATGCTTAATCATATCCTCAAAAGTCAATCCCATTAGAGATAAACCTGAGAGAGCATTCATAAAAGGCAGATTTAATTCGACCAATGTACACTTATCCCGTTTTGAAAAGTAATTATTGAAAAAAAAAGAGAAGAAAACGATGATGACATGGCAGTAAAATTGTTCTTGTATGACGTACACAAAAAGGCTGCAATAATTTCGAGTGAAAGGCTCTTATCCACCCCGCTTTTTTTTTGCAGGAGACAAATCCAAGATTTCAGTGCTTTCTTTTATATCTCTATGAGTTTAGAATAGATTTATGCACTTTAGACATACAAAAGCTTTGTACAAACTGCATTATACGTGCTGATCTTTTAAATTACCTATATCTATTGGGTGAGAACGAATTGAGTACTTCACACGGTGCAGATGATTATAAGTTTTATATAGGTAAATTTTTAATATTTTGAGTAAATAATAACCATATTTCAATTTGCAAAACTCAAAAAGCCTGAAACGCGATTAAAATTAAAAATGATCTTAACGTGTCTGGAAAAATTTGATTATCCCTATTAAATCGGTGCATTTTGCTTTATACCTGAAAGGTCTGGAAAAAATATTGGCAAGAGACGGCGTGAAGATAAACAAGTTTTCTTGCCATCACGCCGAGTTTAACTGATCCTCGGCTGATGTGTTTGGTTTAAATTATGATCGTTGATCACAATCTACGTATCGTTTGTTTGGCTTTGTTTCGGTCTCAGATTAACTGATTATCTGGTGACGTTATAATCCCCGGTGTCTGGTCCTCCCTTCGCGGTACCCTTACAACGATCGCAAAATTACCGAGATTCATAGAAGAATCATGCATAATACTTTGACCATCACTTTATTGTTAAGATGTTTGGGAAAAAATGTTATGCCTAACTAACTATGGTCTTTCGGTCTGTTATTTTTTAATTATATGGAATAAATGGAGGATCCAAGCCTCATGCACACTACAGCAATTTTTCACCATATTGCAAGCTACACAAGGTTCACGTGCAAGTGAAGCTTGACTGGCATAAAAACAGGTTATATTTCTAGTTCTGAAAAGATTAAAAAACGTAAAGTAAGGAAACACATTTTATTGACGCAAAATATGTAGATTGTACGTGTATACATGTATATCGGTGTCCTGTTCAATCCGGAGGAGATTTCATTGCTTACCAAAGCGTCTCTTGTTATTTCTAACAATTGTGCTATGAAGAACTTTTTTAAAATACACAGCTTCAGGTAAAAGTTGAGATGCAAAGATGGGGCGAAAGACACAACTCCTTAAGGGGCGGGGAATTTCCCGAATTTTTCAAAGAAAAAATATCGTGCATTCTAAACACCATTTTTGAACAAAAATTATCACAATGGTACAATCATATTTTATAATGCCAAAATGATGTTTTTATCTCACTGTTTTTAGGTTTGAAGTAAAGCTGTAATGTATAATTGTTAAGGAATTTTTTCTGGAATATGAAATGTATTCATGCTCAAAGATATAAGTTTGTTTTAACAAAGGGCTTAATGAAGGTTAATTAAATACTCAAAATGAACTTAATGAAGGTTAATTAAATACTCAAAATGCTCTTTAGATTAAATTTTACAACATAAATTCTGGTGACAAAAGGAAGGGGTGTGACCCCTACGCCCATATGAAACCCTCGCCATTGATACCAAGCAAGGAGAACGGAAGCAAAAGTTTGTGTGCAAAAATAATTTTTGTGATAAATTGTAGAAACAAACCTAAACACAGGACCCCTATCGGTAATTAAAAAATAAAGTACGCATGTTTCAAAATAAAGACCCAAACCCAGTCAGTCTGTGTAGGAATATGTAAGTCCTTTTGGATCGTTACCAAAGTTTTAATCTTGTAACCTCAATAGTCGAGCAAAGTGGCTTGTCAATAGATTTATAGAGTAATGTGCTTAAATTTGAACACGCAATGATGTGTCGGGTCGGGTAGTCGGTTAATCTGTATTTTATTCCGTTCATATCGCTGATAAACACATGATAACGAAATTACATAATAAAAAGATTTTAACATTTTGACTGAAGTGGCCAACTTGACTTTTACTACTTGTTCTATAGATTAACATTAAGTTTGATCTTACAGCAGGCTAGAATGATTGGCACTAAGCGTATTGTGATAACAACGGATTCACGGAGAGGATACTTGAGAATAATAAACTAGAGGAATAGTATTTAATATTCTATTCGCGCCGCTCCTTGATATGGATTCAAGTTTTGTTGTCCAAAGGCATACATACTGTACATATCGTCGCTAGCGACAATAAGTGCCCACCTCACTGCACATACTGCCGCACCTAACACCTTTACGGTTTCAGTAATAGGCGCTGCTCTATGATAATATTGAAAAATTACCTATTCAGTTTCATTAGATTCCATGCTTAACTTAAGTAATACTTTTTTTTACGTACCATTATCACCAATGCCTCAACGTATCAGTGTCGCTTTTTTTACGCACCATTGTCATTTTCAACTCCAAAGAAACAACAGCATTAGGAGAAGACTATTTGATTCTGAGAAGGGTGGGTGTGGGATGGCTGATTTTGGAAATAAATAACGTACAACCTTTTCCTATTGCGCAATGTATCACTAGTTTTGCGAAAATATGCCAAAACATTGTTATTTTATATTGGCTTAGTCCTATATTTGCGTTTGTCCCAGTGATTTGTAGTCTATACGGTACACAATCGTTGGCAAATTTTGGCAAATTTTTGCATTCTTTTGCGATCTAAAAATGCCCGAAAAGAATGTAAAATTTGGATCATCGCGAAATTAACCCGTTATACCGTAATCTGTCCTCGAAAATAAATAGTCGTCATCTGGCAAGGAAATAAATAATCTGTCCATGCCAAATGCATGCTAGCACCCCCTCCCCTCTCCCCAACGAAATAGAGTTTTATAAGAGTTTGGCAGTTTCCCTTTTTTTATTTTATTTTATTTATTTATTTATATTTTTTTTGCTTGTTAAACTTTTTTTCAGTGAAGAAAATAAATATCTATCATTTACTAGTATGAAACTACAGTTCAACTTTGGCATCTCGAACACTGATATCTCGAATACCATTGAATGTCGAAGTGATTTGGAAGTCCCAACTACTTATTCTTTAAGTATTTTACCCGGGTTATCTCGAATCCTCGGATATCTCGAAGTATTTTCTTGGTCCCATTGAGTTCGAGATAAAGAGGTTTGACATTGTCATTTGTCATTTCCGCCTTCAGAATCAAATGGCCGTCACCTTAAAGTGCCATATTTTCAATGTGCAAGTTGCAATTTATAAGAAGACCGAGAATACCCCTAACGTACATGATCCCAGAAAATATTCTTCAAAGCAATATTTTTCGATACAAAATTTATCAATGTTCGCAGCACATTTTGTCGTCAATGATAATATGCACATTTGTTTCTTGTTCTAAAGAGGGGAAAGATTAATCTCCGCACATATTACCACTACTGTCAAAAAGCGCCAATGGACGGCAATGTATGCAATAAAGTCACCTGGCTCCGGGGCCATTAAACTTAGATGAGATCACTTTTGATCTCACTCTCACTTTTACTAAAGGAATGTATAAGGGGAAAGTGAGACTGAGATCAAAAGTGATATCATCTAAGTTTTATGACACCAGCGCCTGCCGTCTGCAACCACTACGCTTCCACATACAAAAGACTTCTATTGTAAAACGCAGGCGTCCATACAGCGTTCTCCAGCTCCAAGGTGCACCTTAACCTACCATCGTTTTTGTCTAGACGGAAACGCGGCTCCTCGGTGACTAAAAATTTTGGCACAGTTTTGCACATTTTTGCCTTCACTAAGCCTCTGATCCATGATCTCTCTGAGTGAAATTCAGCGAATCGCTAGGCGCCAATTAAGGACAAATGTAAAGTCCCTGTAGTTTGGCTTTTTTCAAATTTATTAATCTGAGTTCAAGTTATTAAAGTTGAAGACTGAGAGCGACTGAATAGATGAAGAACAAGCAGAATTAGGTTGTTTTTCTGGCATGACATCATACCCATATGTTTCCAAATTAACAAAATGCCTTCAGAGTGATATATTTTATATACAGTATTCCAAAAATATTTTCCAACCCTAATTTGGACTTTTCTAACTTCAAATATACCAATGACGCGAAGCTGCTAAGTTTCATGGAGGCCAGGTGAGGAATTAATTATTAAGCTGTTTTGCAAACATGCACCAGGTAGTTTTAAATCATTAATCAAATAAAATAAAAGCAATAAACAAGTTTAAGAATGTGGGGAAAAAAAGTCCCTAAAGTGTCAAAATTGTCGTGCAAATTAGTCCATTTTTATCTGGTATCTTTAAATATTTTCAATACCTACTGTAATCAATTGGAATTCGTCATTTGATTCCCTGCTCATTTTATCCAAACACAAGACTATAATGCAGTTACTTTTCCCCCATATATATGTTTTTCAAGGACATAATATACGATTATTACTGTTTTTAAATTTCAATACGATGATTCAAATATCAGGAGAGTACAGTGTTCGGGCGAGGTGAGTATTGTACCTTAAGAAATGCAAAATCACCGTTCTTACCTTTTATTGGCTGTAGTTATTTAAAACATCGAAAACAAATTGAAATCCTCCTAAGTGTTCTTGTTCTTCCTCTTTTTTCAATTACTGTCCTGCTTGGGACAGCAATTACTGCAGATGGTTGAATTAAAAAAAAGACCACCAAACTGAAATTTTTTGGAAAAATTCAACTACTTATAACATATTTTTCACTTATATCATCATATAATATAATTGTGAAGTGAAAATTACTTAAGAACTTGTTCTGTTGTTTCAGTGAAGTTGAGGAGGAATTACTTGAATTTTTTGACAATTTTTAGTGTGTTTATTTTTAACATTCAGTAAAAAAAATCACGAAAAAGATAAAAACACATCTGAATTGATAAAATTGAAAAAGGAAGGAATTCAATAATAAAACTGTCAATAATTTAGTATTAAATTATACAATAAGATCATTATAAATTAATGAATACTTCTAAGCATGAATAGAAGTGTTTTCGTCACACAACTTGAATCTTTAAAAAAATGTGTTGCACTCCTGACCATAGAAATATAGATCTGAAGCACAGACAGATCCTGTAATTGATAAATCTTTTTGCTAAAAATGTCCATTGGGTCTTTATTTTCCAAAATAAAAATCAGGAAATCATATAATGATAATAGTTTTTCCATGATTGGGAGCAAAACATCAAATGTTGCACTCCTGACATTATTGGGTATACACATATACTTGACTCTCATTAATGCTGCTTGTGATTTATATAACATTTTTAAGTTTTAAAATGTATATCAGTTATTGTTTTACACTCCGAAAATTCTTTTTGTCTTAATTTTCTTTCAGAATTTTACAATTGATGTTTTTTCAGCAACACTACATTTTTTCTGTTGCACTCCTGACATGGTATAACATTTTTTAAACATCAGCCATGACCAGAACTTGATCAAACAAAAGTTACTACAGTCCACAATTAAAGCTCAATACTTTGAATATTATTAGGAAAGTCTTTCTTTTAAACATAAAGCATTATTATTTATTTCACAGATCTCCAAAAATATTGAAATTTCAAAATGTCACAAAAAGGTGTTGCACTACTGACAATTTTAGCATCACTTTTGGACATAACTTTTTTGTTAATTGAGATATCAACGAGATATTTGGCAGGTATTTAGACACTATCTAAACACATATGCTGAGACATAGAAATCTATTTTCGTTGCCTTATTTTTAGTGTGGGTTGATAAATATGCGTTTTTTTTTTAAATTCACCCAGATGTATGTGGTGGAAAAAATCATTTTAAAAGGTCCAAAACTCAGGAAGCTCCGACCTATCAAATGGATGCAGAACTTCATTTTTAACTCTACTGGTCAGAGACTAGAAGAGCTAAGGCGATAGTAAGGTGTCCGTCGTCCGTCCGTTCGTCTGTCTGTCTAGCTGTCTGTCTGTGTGCCCGTCCGTAAACAATTCTTCAAAAAGCTATTCCTTCTACAGTTTTGGTCTGATTTCATCTTGGCACACAAGTAGACTACACTAAGATACATAATTCTGTTATTGTTTATTGATTATGATGAACTGTGTTGCCATGGTTACTAAAAATAGAAATTTCTGTGAAATACTTTCAAAACGCTACTCCTCCTACAGTTTTGATCTGATTTCAATATAACTTGGCACACAAGTTGACTACACTAAGACGCATAATTCTTTATATCAGTTTTTGATTTGGATGAACGGCGTTGCCATGATTACTAAAATAGAAAGGATGACTGCACTTAAGGACACGCCAAAATTGCGACAAAATAAACTTTGAAAACAAGCATTTTTCTTTTAAGGAGGTTGGATCCTGCCATCAAAAGTAACGAGAATTTTTTATCAAGTATATTTTTAGAATTTATACACACAGCTTCATTAAAAATCAAAACAAAAAATGGGGGTCAATGCGCTTCTTTTGGCGCTACAGATCATTTAGTTTGACCTTTTTGCACTGTAAATACGTCTTACACATAAATCAAATTTTAAAGTTTTTCCTCCAATATTTTTTGTTCAAATAAATTATAGGAACAAAAACAGTCTTATTTCATCTGAAATAGACACATTAAAATTTGTGACAACGAAGAAATTTTCAAATTACTCCGCATGTTCAATTATTTGACCTTTTTGCAAAACATTTTCATTTATCTGGCATTAAAAATTTAACAAGCAAAAAAATCATTTGAAAGTAATGACATTTTACTGAATTTAAGAAGAATGGTTAAATGTATCGTATATATTCAGAAAAGAAAATTAAAAGTGAGGGTCTGTGATGTTAATTTTTAGATATAACTAAAATAGTGCTAATTTTAAGCTTAAATTAGGGCTATTTTTTCCCTTCATTTTCACAAAATATTTGCTATATTTATCAAATATGATGATAGAATTCATGACAGTATATTTAATAGATAATTTAGGACCAGTATAAAACAGTCCACTGCACAAAATAACTATGTGTGCAGACTGCGTGTAAAAATAGGAATCCAAACTTAAAATACTTTGAATACTTCGAAAGAGAAAAAATGATCATTTTCTTCTAAGAAAACCTTCCGCCACAAAATATAGTTCCTCACTTAATGCTTTTGGTATGCAATTTAATCATGGAGTTTTAACTGAATATAGTTAAATTGGCATTGTAGAATCCAAATTTATTGTAAGAATTAAAACATTATGCAGAATTTTTGAAATATAGGTTAAGATAAAAATCTGCTCAAAAGCTCAGGAGCGAACCTCGTTAATTGCAGAAACAGTCAATATCTAATCTACAATTTTACGTAATTACATTAAATAAAAGTATGTATTTACAGAGGAGATTAATAGACAAACATGCGCCAATGGTTTAAAAGAGAAAAAACTGCTTCTTCTTACATTCGCACTCTCTGTTGTAACCAATGGATATGGCATGTTGAATATTGTAATTCCCCACGTGATTTCTTACCTCAGGTAACTCTGTGAACACTAAATTCCGTCACGTGACTTTTTAAATAACGTGTTTTACGTAGCAGAGTTTTAAAAGTCAGATGAAGTTACTCTCCTTTCTTAGCTTTTTCTTTCACAAGCGATATGTCTTTTTGAATTCCTTGGAGGTTATAAATGTTATATTAAATATATCATCACTAAAAGAAGGATTAGGTAAATAAAGTTCGAAATGAATTTTCATATGTAAATCTCGGTCCGTTTTTTCCTCGCGAAGACCACGGGCGGGCACATCCTCACAACGTCAGGGGTCCAGAGTCAACAAATTAAAACGGCAACGTGTTGACTCTGGACCCCTCACGTTGTGAGGATGGGGCGGGCATATACAATGTATATTTCCCGATAATCAGTCAATAACCTTTAATGCCCTCTAAATGATCAAACCACATACGCCCCGCCATCGTGATGGAAGATAGCAACTAGACAGTGATTCCTTATATATTCCTTATTATGATTCACGCGAAAAAAATGTAAATACATTTTAAAAATGCTTTCTATAAAATTCAAATATACGAGGCATCAGACGTCAGACAAAATGACAGCCGAAGTGTATTGACCTTTCACCTGGAGAAATTTACATTCAGTTGTAGATATCGAGAAACTAACACAATTTACTTTCAAAGAGATATCACAGAGAAAACAGTTGGAAATATTATAACAAATACTGCAATTACTCGGCTGCGCCTCGATTGATAATGGTTTTCTCGGGTGAAAATTTTCAACGTTACCCTCAACTACAAACACATGCAAAAGAAGACTGGCGAACAAGACGAGCGAAGTGCCTATAGTGCGACAAACATGAAGTTGAAAAAATAAACCTTAATAATAAGAAAATTTTCTTTGATATTTCATCTAACATTAAAGTATACTTATTGTAAATTTAAAATCTCCACAATTTGGTTAAATCTCCCAAAGATTGAAAATATTCGCTTAATAAATGAAGTAGCACACTTAAACTAAAGAGGGCAAAAAGGATCATATTCTCATACTATAACACAAGTTTTCGATATTATTAACCAAATAATACTTTATAGTATGAATAGAAGATCATTATATAAATGTGTTGCACCCCTGACCAAGGAAATATGGATCTGAAACACAGACAGATCCTGTAAATGATAGATTCATTTGACATAAAAATGGTCTTTGTGTCTTTATTTTCCTAAAAGGAAAGCAAAAAATTGAATACAGATGAAAGTTTTTTTTTTTTCAAGTTGGGGAGCAAAACATCAAATGTTGCACTCCTGACATAAATTGATTTGCACAGATACTGACTCTCATTTTTGCTGTTTGTGATTCATATAACATTTTAAACCTTTAAATGGTATATCAGTTAATATTTACATTTCCAAATATTTTTCCTTAAGATTCTTTGCAAATTGGAAAAAAAGTTCACGTTCTCATGAACTACCGTGGGATGAGTAAGAATATTTCCATTGTGATGTAATTGAAGTAAAAAAAATAGTGCAAACTTTTTTTTTTCAAAAATGATCTTGAATGACAAAAATATGTAGGAAGTCATCAGAAAAATAATGTAAACATAAGATATGAATTTATTTTTTTGAGAATTCATGAGGTATATGAACTACAACGCTTCTCGCCTGCATATTTACATTTGTATCATGAAGCGTTAAAGCGTTTCATGAAATATGCCTGCGTGAAGCGTCATGTCCTCATGAATTCTCAAAAATTAAATTCATCTTTTAATTGTTTTACAATTTGAGAATTCTTTTTTTATTATTATTCACTCGTCATACAGACTTTTGAAACTAATTTTTTGGGACATCATTACATTTTTTTCTGTTACACTCCTGGTATGACATTTTTTTTCAGCATCAGTCGCGACTGTAACTTGGTCAAGCAAAAGTCAGTACAGTCTGAATTTAAAGTTCAGTATATTTAATTAGTCCCCTACCGGTGAAACCGGAGGGGACTATAGGTTTCCTCTGAGTCTGTCCGTCCGTCTGTCTGTCTGTCTGTCCCTCTGTCTGTCTGTCAGTCTGTCCCACTTGGTTTTCCGCACTTTTTTCTTAAACGCTTGCAGATATTGAGCTGATTTTTGGTATGCGAGTGTATCTTGATGAGTTACAGATCAAGTTTGCATTTCGTTCCGCTTCATTGATTTTGGACGGAATTACGGCCTTTTCAATTTTAAAGGGTTTTCCGCAATTTTCTTCTAAACGCTTGTAGATATTGAGCTGATTTTTGGTATGTGGCTTTACCTTGATTAGTTATAGATCAATTATGGCATTTTCAATTCTTAACGGGAACCAGATTACACTTGCCGGTAGGGGACTAATATTGCTAATGCAATACTCTCAGAATGCTTGTTTTATCAGCAAAATCTTTATTTCCTACATAAATCCTAATTACTTATTTACAGATCTTCCAAACATATGAAATTTTCAAAATGTCACAAAAAGGTGTTGCACTTCTGTCATTTGTAGCATCCTTCGGGGCATAACTTTTTTGTGTCTAAAGATATCAATGGGGTAATTGGCAGGCATTTAGTCAGTATCAAAAGACACATGCTGAAAAATTGAAATTGTTCGAATAGTCTGATTTTTTAGTGCAGGTTGATAATTAGGTGTATGGTTTTTTTTTTCAATTTACCCATATACATTTCTTCAGAACAATTGGTGCACAATAGTCATACTAGTTAAGATATTGAATAATTGTTATAATTTTTGGGAGACTGAAATAAAAATAATGTGTACACATGGGAGTGACAAGATTACAATTGTAAAGTAAGAATAATTATTATAATTTTGAGGCGAAATAAAAATAATGTGTACACATGGAAAGACAAAATTATAATTGTTAAGTGAGAAAAATTATTATAATTTTACTTTAGGATGAAATAAAGATAATGTATAAACTTGGACAGACTATAGATTATAATCGTTGCTGGAAAATGATAATGTTGTTAAAAAAAAGTAAGATTATAATGTTGTAAAAAAGCAAGATTTTTATTTTTAGGTGATTTTTTTTTTGGGGGGGGATAAAAAATAAAGATTACGCATTGGACAAACAAGATTATTATTGTTGCGGAAAAATAATAATACAGTAAAAAACCCGATTTTTATTCTTTAGGTGAAATAATTATTTTGGTATACATATATCGGAAAAAAATAATAATAATGTGGGGTACCCTACGGCTTTCCGTATCACCATGTACCACAATTATGTAGTATTTTTATTATTATATATTTTTTAACGTACAGAAAAAGAAAGGTAACTCTTTTTTTAATACAAACTCAATGTAATATTCTGACACAATGCTTCAGTATGTTTTCTAATATAAATTTATTAGGTATGACACAAAATGTTTTTATACCTCATATTTTTAATTTTATGTTGTAATAATGAATTATAACTGTTTCTTTTCAATGTGTTTCATTTTCTTAATATTATGATAAGACATAAAATTAATTTCTGAGAAAGGAAGCCTGCCTCGCTTTTCTCATTGGTATCTAAGGCTTTTATTGTTGAAGAATATTAATAATTGGGATAATAATAATAATAATAATAAAAATTTTTGGTGAAATTTTGAACAGCGGGTCATTAGCCCTTTTTACACAGAAGTAGCGAGCGTTGAGAGATTGCCGAGTGTTTCAAAATTGGCCAAATCTCTCAATGATCTCTCAAAAGTCTCTGGTCTCTTCAAAGTTTTGACTTCACCCAAAACAATCTCTCAGCGATTGCAAAGGTAATCAGTCTCTCAAAGAATGCCCAAAGAGCGCAGGAATATCTCTCAATGACCTCTTGGATCTTCCACTGATCTCCCAGAGGTCTTTCAAGAATACCAAATGTTTTGAACGCCTCAAGGTAGAGATCTATCTGACAGTGCAAGGAGACTACCTGAGCTTACTAGAGACTGCACCGGAGATCTCTAAAAGACCAAGTCTCCACGAGCGATAAATGAGAGATCTTGGAGACGATGTGAGATATGGGAGAAATTGCCCCGGCAACATCCTTGTTTTAATCCCACAAGCGCATTATAATCTCCTTTTAAGGCACACACAATTTTTTTCTTTAGAGGTGTATTGAAGAATGCACATGCGCTGAATAAATATAGGTAATCAGAGATTACAGAGCTCACCTCAACGAATGTTGTCTTAAAATAAGGCAAAGTCCCCATACTAAACTAATAATCAAGGGTGTACATCCCAAGATGCACTGAACATTTATGCAATTTTGATCTGATGGGAATTGCAATTACTTGGGAATGAACTTATTAAAAAACTTCAAAAACTATTCACAAACCCAGAAAATGCTATTCGAATCCAGCATCTGCAGCAAGTTTGAGAGTGTTCATCCCTTGATGCATTATCCATGGTTTGGTTTAGATAGGTCTTATAGTTTCTTCACTTTCTTGGTAATGAACCTGCGCCAAAAACTTAATCTAATCACTCATTTGGAAAATGTAGGTCAAATTCAGCATCCGAAGCAAGCACAGTAGTGTGCATCCTTAGATGTATCATCCATACAAGTTTGGTCAAGGTACGGTAGTTACTTTTAAAGAAAGAAACTGCTCCCAAAAAATTAACTTGGTCCCTCATCTGAAAAATGTAGGTCAAATCCAGCATCCGAAGGAAGTCCAGTAGTGTGCATCCTTAAATGTATCATCCACACAAGTTTGGTCAACATATGACTTATAATTACCTTAGAATGAACCTGCCCCAAAATTTTAAGCAGGTCACTCATTCGGAAAATGTAGGTCAGATCCAGCATCCGAAGCAAGCCTGGTAGTGTGCATTCTTAGATGTATCATCCATACAAGTTTGCCCAACATAGGCTTATAGTTACTTGAGAATAAACCTGCTCCAAATACAAGAACTGCTCCAAAAACTTTAACCTGGGATGCCGACGCAAAGGGTATCACATAAGCTCCCCCAACTTGAGGTGAGCTAAAATGCATAATTTTTGTTTATAAAACCTCGACGATTACACAGTTCTAAACGGACTTTTCGAGACCTTCAGTGATGGCTGAGAGATTTAAAGTTTTAAATCACCCAAAGATCTCTCAGTAATATTTATGTGTGTGTAAGGGGTCATTTAAATGTTCATAAACAGTATTTACACAAATAAGAAATTATTTCCTACATTTACATATTCAAATCAGGTCTCTCGATCTTGCTTCACGATACGTAAAGAACATTGTGTTGAATTTCATAAAATAAAAAAAGCACGTGCTTCACTACTAGATTATTGTAAAGGACCCAAAAATCCTTAAAAAAAAATAGTATCGAGATTTTCTCCTTGCACTCACTGACTGCAAAACTCGCCTTCACTTTTTAACGGCTTAACAAAAACAAACAGTCTTAATATATATGAAATGACAATACCTGTCATTAATTATGTATGTGAACTCCACATGACCCTACACATCGTTTTTTAAAGATCTTGTCACCAGTTGTTTATCAAAATACATCTCTCTCTATATATAAACATTTATGTGTTTGTGTACTTGTTAATTTTTAAATAACAAATCATCGATTGTATATATAAAAATATCACATAAACATGCAATTAATAACAGGTCCACGACTTTAATTAAAGAAGAGCTATACTCAAGGCGCAGTATCATTTTCTTCTGTAATAAAATAAATGTTGTCAATAGATCAATGCTATTTTCGCACCATGACAGCAAAGCGCTCGTTTGAATGGATTCGGGGAATCGTAATACATCTGTTATTATGTTTCAAGGTCGTCCGATTGCGTCAGATACAATGTATGCATACACCCGACCTATGATGATGTCTAGTGATCAATAGTCGAAAGTGGTAAACCGCCCCCGTCAAGAAGGCATGAAACGCGGAATAACTCTTAATATCTGCACCCCCCCTTTCTCTATCATTCTTTCTCTTGACCTCCTCCATTTATATCAAACTCTGACATATAAGATTTAGTTTTTTTTTATTTTTAAGCCTGTAAACCACAAGGCATGACAATATATAAATAATAATGACAACAAAATGAAAGCAATAATTTCCACCAAAATTACAAACTCAGCACTACATTAACTCCAAACACAGTCAAACAGTTAGGTAACAAAATATAATCTGACCAAAGTTCACATACTCGTATGATTATAAGTGATTAAATGTTACAGCATCATTCTAAGAAAACCCATTCAATCCATAAGCCGTGAATTCATTATGTGATGAAAATGTTTCACTTCCAAGTTACAGATATAAATGGTTACTTATTTCAATATCAAAAGTCGGTTAAAGATTCAGACAGCACTACAAATATTGTACTTGGTATACTGATAAATCAATTTGCAAATAAATAAGAAAAGTTATGAAGAATTCTTGATGGAAATTATTCCCTCACAATGACAAAATTACTCAACAATTTTTGTTAAAAACTCATTTTAACATTTTGAAAGACACTGGATATTTCTAATGAAATAGTATTTTCACCATTTTTATCAGTCGTTTTTCATATTAGAAAATGTGGGCTTGACTTAGGTGAATGCATTGATGTGCTATAGACAGACATAAACGATACATGCAATATAAGATGATAATCTACTGATACATTTTAAAACAGGATAGTGCTAGCATAGAATCTAAACAACAAAATGACTCATCTTACATCACAGTAGCATGTGCAGAGTTACAATCCAAAAATACAGATACAAATAAGCACAAGCTCAAACTGAAAGACTTATAATACTTAGTTAAAAAAAATAATAATGAAGGAATAATAGATCAATTCAGAGTTATCTCTCTTGTTTTATCAGGTTAGTATTTAGAGGTGTATGTATACAAACAACAAAATCAATCAATGTTCCAATTGTCCCATCAAGAGGGCTAAAGGCAAGGAAATCAAACTGAACACAGCAAATCCTGGCCATAAACATAAAATGTACAGTTCAGAAAGTCTGAAGTCAAGAACGTTTCAGTAAAAATTAAATATTTCTTGATGGAAAAACATCAATTTGCTTTCTCAAACTGAGGCAACATTCAAATGCAACATATCAATAACTATGAATGCAGAGACAGGCATGTAATTCATGTTTTAAACCAAACATTTCCATCTTTGTCATATTTCTGTTTCTCAAGAAAGTCATTTACCATTTTGGGAAAATCATATTTAAATTCTTTGTTGTCGTTTTCATTACCTGAGTTATAAAAAGACTTGTGAGATCAATGACACACAAGATGCACTTGTTTCTACCAGGCAACACACAGTCTCGAGTTATGATTTAAATGAACATGGGTCTCAACAAGATGGAACTAATTCACCAGCATTTGTGATTTTTATCATGATGGAATGCCATAAGGTACAGTAATATGAACAAGCTGTTCAAAAACTAAGTTAAGCTTCTATCCAGCAAAGACAGTGTGTAAAAAGCAATGCTGGAGACTCCATGTTGAAGAATTCCAACCTTGCTTCAATATCTCATGAATTGGTCCATATAAAGATGTGCTTTTTCCTGAGAGAAGTGAATGAGATGAATGTGAACACAAGGCCATCCTACTTTCTACATTAAACACATGGAGAGAAGCTCTAGTTTACAATATCAGCACAGCTTCCAATCAATCCAGGACTCTCTCTCTCTCCTCTCACAAAAATGAGGAATACACCATGTCACAATATTTGGAGTTCCCCAAAGAAAATCTTTGC
The DNA here is from genome assembly GCF_033153115.1 of Saccostrea echinata. NCBI lineage: Eukaryota > Metazoa > Mollusca > Bivalvia > Ostreida > Ostreidae > Saccostrea > Saccostrea echinata. The sequence continues at coordinate 49,758,203 of NW_026889803.1, forward strand.
AAGCAACAAAGGTTCTGGTCTGTTTGTGTGTCTGTAAAGCCCCATTTTTCACTCAGGCCCATCCATTATCTTTGATCATGTGTGCAAGTTCAATGATAAATTTTCCCTCCTTGTATTTCTGACTAGATTCAAAGGCATGTTCCTGAAATATTTCATACTTTGATGAATGACACATAAATGTATAGAATTAACACAGCTAATTCTTCTAAAATATAAAATTATCAACAATTTTTCCAATGATAGTTTTATCATTTTATGTTAGACACATTAATAAATGAAATTTTTTTGAAAGCAAAACATTTTCCCTCTATTCAATCATCTTATCTTTTCTTTCACTTTTTACAAAATCAAGGTTCTTTATTATGAAGATTAATGAAGAAAATAACCTTGGTAATTTGTTCCTACTGAACATGTTTGTTTTTTTCTGTTTTGTATAATTGTGACATAGCTTACATATTTCCATCCTAAGGTGGTTTTACAACATTCACAGAAGATATCTGCCACAGCATGTAGTCCTGTCAGTAAAACTCGCTCTTCTGCCGGGCCACATCCAACATTTACCCTAAAAATAAACAGCCAATCATCTTCATACAAAAAAAATACCAACAGATTTGTCTTCAGATCTTCTTACTCAGTGCATAATTATCTATCATCTTGTTACCTGGTTTACATGATTTAACTTTTAGGAAAAGTTCCTGTAAACTATTTCTCTGATATCAATTTGTTTTGAATCACTTCTTTACAAGAAACTGATTGAGAAGCATTTTTCCCCCACATCAAACCAAATGTTTATAAACAAAGCTGATAGCTTTCAGATTTTTATCCTTGCTTTGAAAACAGACAGTGGATATAAATGACAAGGATAGATATATTTTATCAGTGGTTTTAACATAATCTTAATGACCTCCCTTGACAATTCTAGGTCAACCTTTGACCTACAAATGTCCATTACCAGATGATTTGTGAGAAGTCTGAGTCTATCATGGTAATTAATTGAACCCTAGATCACCAGGCAGACAACAAGGTCAAATCCATCAAATCACAGTGTCAGATAATATTCAGCGCTGATCATCATATATTGTAGATGATTTTATAGTCTGATCTCATTATTAAGCGAAGAAACAAGTTCCAATATCAAAACTTTGAACAAGTTTATAAGAGGAAAGCATAGGAAATTTTAATAGCTGTTTTTGTTCTAATTTTTTTTTCTCTTCACCAACCATTACGAATGTCTTTTGATGTAAAATCATATATAAAAAAAGGTATTCACATGTACAGTCACAATTAATTATTCCATACTTTCTTTACATAAAAAAGTAAAGTTTGGAAGAACTGCAAGCTTCTCTATAGAACAATAAAAGCTAAGATTCTCGATTCAAGGCGCCTTTCTCCGAGGGTCTGCTTATTGATTCTCCATCAATGTCACAGCAAATTTTCTCATTTATTCCAGTAAGATTTTCCAAAGCTCTTTTCAGTCTTAATGTTCAGTTTTATCAAACAAGCTGTCAGTTTTCAAGTAATAAGTGTTTTCTGAGGTGATAACTATAATTTCCGACTTAACGGATTTTGGGAACATAAAGTATGAATACTTACACCGAGTTGAAAAGATAAGCTCTTCCTTGGCTTCCTTGGAAGGACTGGAAGAACAAAATATATTGTAGGATATTACAGGATTAAACAGCTTCATAACAGTACATGTTGTAGGATATGACAGGATTAAACAGCTTCATAACAGTACATGTTGTAGGATATTACAGGATTTATAGGATATCACAGCTAGGATTTCACAGTACATATCAGTGCATAATGTATATAATAGGATATTACAGGATTTAACAGTACATATATGGCTTCAAGAACCTCAACAGGAAAAGATTGTAATTTTTATCTCTACTTAATATATAATAACCATACTAGATATAGGAAATTAAACAAGTAAGGACTCCTGCACTGAACAGACATGAATTAGGGATTTGTTTTTGTTTTTCTTGTTCCAGCTTTTCCATCAGAATCCTAGCTCTTTTAAACAGAAACATTTAAAGATTATCCAAATGAATGCCTCTCATATAAAATCCCACATACTAAGCAAGAATACATGAAATCTAGAAAAAAAAAATCTTGATATCTTGAACATGTTAACAACCTGCCAGCAACATAGCTAAAGTTTAAAGGAGAAGGAAAAATAAACAAATTGTGTCATCAATTCTTGCTGTTTAAATAGTGTAAATTGTTGTAATGGGAGCTAAACATTAAAACTCCCATGTCAACATCTGACGGAATGAGTTGCGGTAATCTATATAAAATTTCACCTTTGATTTGTATTTTAATAAAGTCTTATGATAAACAAGTCTGAAACTACAGGGTTGACACTGTGTCCTTGGCTCCACAATATTTATAGTTATTCTGATAAATATTATCATAAGGTAAGTCTCTTGTCAGTGCTGCAAGATAAACTATATGACTGGAAAGTTCTGTTGTCTATGTTCAAAGGGACTGTCTCCTTGGTTCAACAAGTTCATGTTTTGACGTGTGCACTATCTATACTTTGACACATGATTAGTCAGACCATGTAAATAAATACCCTCTGTAAGTGGTGTGATCACAGTTGCATATTGAAATTTTTCTTTATTTCCCATTTTTCCACCTCAGCACAAGTATACATAATCTACATTTAATTGTTTGTGTAATTTACAGCATGAAATCTTAACTAATTATGCTTTGATAGATGTAATATGTAGGCAATGAGGAAACAATGCATTGATATCAATGTCTAAACAAATACTATCTTCAGGCCCTACTATTAAGGAGGAAAACAAGTTTCCTTCTTAGGTTTTTATCATCAATCATGTAATAAATGTACCTGAGTCTAGAATCTGCTAAATTATTCCAAAATATTATTGGAATTTGCAAAGAGAAAAGATATAAAACTGGCATTCAAAGCTTCTAGTTTCATATAATGTTTCTCAATGTATAGCAAATCCCCTTTTTTGTCAATAAAGGGGTGCATGAGAATTTAAGACAAGTTGTTGTGAAGGAATCAGGGAAGGAAGAAGCTTTATCTTGTTTTCCCCGTTGTTACCTGGTTGTTACAATAAAACAATATTGTCACAGCAGGAAGTTAGACAACAAACATTTTACAAGTGACTGTCATTTTAAACTTGCATTATCACGATTCACCTGCACACAAGCTAAAATTATCTGTCATTAACAGTTCTGTCATAAATGTCATCGTCCCTAGACCTATCATTTATATACATATATTGGTATTATCACAGTATACATATATAGGCTCCCCCAGTAATATTGGATCTGCCACTGTTTGATATAGCTCTGTTCTTTTGTTATCATGTAACCTCTTTACATCCATGGGATTTAAACCAAAGAAAAAAAAAACAAAAACATTTACCCCTAATGTTAGCAGTGGGACGTAATTTCTGGCCAACTGTCTGTCTTGCTTACACAAAAACAATAAAAATCTAATTTACTTCCCAGTGGGGCAATGCCTTGTTTACAAAATTCTTCACTTTACTGCCAGAAATACTTATGTGTATGGAAGTAAATTGTGAGTAACAACACTTTGTGTAGATGTTTAATATAGATAACAGTTATCACGATTTTGTAGCAAACACATAAGTGTTGTATCATTAGGACAGTATTGTATACAAACAAAAAACCACACTGGCTATTCTGGCAATTATACTGGTAGCTGATTAATCACTATAAAGGAGTAAAAAAAAGATTTTCAATTTAAGAAAGCAAAAGTAATGATAATTGATAGTTGTTAATAAGATACATTTCTAAGTTCATATTGCTCAGCCTCCCTGCAGAAGATTTACAGCATGAGATTAGTTACTTATAACGTACCTTTGAGATAAGTTCATCATGATTAGCCAGGTGAGCCCGGCAATGAACACAGCTATACTTTCGGTGGCATTCGTTTGGCAAATAAGCTTGAAAGGTTTTCACCATCTTGGAAAATAATAGACATTAAAACTTTATGTGCCAGTTTCAGGTATCCCAGAATTCTTCTTCTCCGTCTCTTTGTTTGATGCTGTAGTCCTCTGTCACTGCTCATTCACTGGACAGCTGACAAACACAAATACAGCTTTCCTCACCTGGAAACGAAATCAATATACCTATCATCTCAGTCAATAGAACAATTCTACCCTCGGCCTCAGCGTCTTAGGGTAGAAAGTTCACTGGGATATTAATCATGAATCGGTTCTCATACAGTAGTAATATTCTGGCAGTGTTCTGTCACATTTAGTCATAAGCCATGACAAAAACAGATTCTCTATACCAACACCTATGATAACCGCCTGCTTACCAACTAATCACTAGTAGAGGTCTAAGTGTTGTATGTGTTAACTATATTGTCAATACTTAACAGGTGCTCCAATAGTATCAATGCAGGAACTGGCTGTCTGCTACAAAATCTAATCCAATCACAAACAGGAATCAAATTATCTGGCTAATCCTACATGTATGTCTTTGAAATACTGTTCCAATATATCACCAAATACCCTCCAACTGCAGTTACTCATAAATCAGAAGTAAGGATTTACACTTGAAAACTGTCAAGAAAAACCTCAGTGCAAGTACAAATGCCTTAAATTCTGTCAGACAGGATGTTAAGATTGCAGGAGACAACTGTGAGAGTTCAGGTCTAAGATGTACATCTGCAGAAAACATGCAAAACAACAATAACAATTTCCAGCCTTGCCAACATCTTGTGTACCTTATATTATGCTGCCTAGTGCCTTTGTCTGATGCTTCAACACCAATATCTGAAGAATGTACCTTTTGATCAAGCACCTGCAATTACTGTGCACATAATCAATTGCCAATACTCTAGTTTTTCTGGATGGCTGCTGAGAGATGAACTGAAAGCATAATATTAGCAGCAGACACATATCCTTAAAATGATAAGAATGGATGCATTCCTACAGAATTTTATAATTGCATTATTTCAAACTGTGTGCCTGTAGATTTTCTTATATGCTCACTGAATTTTCTCTCTTTAAGTGTATTTAAGAGCCAATAAAGTGAAACCTTAAACTGAAAAAATTAATTGTGACTTTAAACACTTGACATTACTTCACCTATATCCATGGAAATCAAATTTACTTAGAGAAATGATGCATGTGCATACAGGCACACATGCAGCATATCAAATATAGATTAACCCTAAGAAAACGTTACCATACAGGTTAATGAGCAAACAATCTACATGTACCGTACTATTGATGTAATATTCTGCTTTAGTGAATTATTATATAGAAAGAGAAAGTAATTTTCAATGTACATGTATTCCTTTTCATTTACACTCATCATCACAATATCTCTAACTTTCAAATACTGAATCACTCCTCCAGGACAGGAATAATTAATCGATACCCATACAAAAAACAAATACTCTAAAATTAAGAGCATTTTAACAAGACCTCTTGACCTTAAATTACAATTAACCCCTAAACTAAATTGACTTTTCCCCCAAAAACTGAAGGATTATGAATCTCTTAAATGTGTGGGTGTCACAACAGGATGGACCGGGGTATACTTCTTTGTCCTTTACTGGATTGTCTTTCTAAGACTGATCTAATTCATGTATACAGACATTCATTGGATCTAATTGCTGATCAAGTTTTAATTTGCTAGACAGGGGATCTCTTATGTTGATGTACTGAACTCTACAAAGGTTAATGACATAGGTGAACAGTGCAGCCTATTGTCTTGTCTAAGAGAACAAAAACAAGATATTTAATTCATTAATGTGGGTTCAATAATAAAATGGGATTGAAAAAGAACAAAAACAAAAATCAATTTAAACAGTCTGAATGGGTTGTTTATCCAGAACTGTTTAACTGTGATACAGAGCAGAACAAAAGGATCACCTCTGTTATAAGTGCAAACCATGCACGAACAAAGTACCAGCAATATCCACGTCTTTCCAGGGAAAAAAAAATATCATTTTTTAGCTTACCTACGTCATGTATATTTTTTTCAGTTTTCTTTCTAAATTTTTTTTTTTATGATTGAGATATTCATTTTTTGTATTGATTGTTTTAAATTATGTAATTTTATCAGTTGCCCTCTTTATGACTCATTCTTGACAAGGGTATATAAAGGCCAGATGAGTCAGGTTGTCCTTTAAAGACTCAGTTTTGTTGCAGTAGCAGCAAACATCAATAAATCTGTCAGTTCTCCCCTCCTCTTCATAAGGATGTAAACACTTTTAAACTGTGAAGTGTATTCCTTCTTTGTCTAAGTCAATTCAATCATTTACCATTCCTTCAAGTCCTTTTTAGCGATAAAACAAGATTTATGAGTCAGCCCCAGAAGCCAAAAGACCAGTCTTAATTGGGTTTATATCTTATTTCCCTTAAAATTGGATAACCTGTCTGATAAATCTGTATATAGCCACTCTATATATAGGAGACCAAGCTGGGGGCATTCAGGGAGAAACATACTGTTGAAGGGTATTGATTAGAAAAGTCTCCCTAGATCTTATACCCGATCAATGAGCTCTGAAATTTGTCTCTCTGTCCATAACATATTCTGTGTAATCCCTCAACAAGGCAGCCGATATTCCTCACGGACACATATATATATATGTAACATAGCATAATCTGAAATATTCAGCAATTTATTTTAATCTTTTGTAGAAAGTAATCTTGGATTTATCTGACAAAATCAAATCATGTTGGAACAATAATTAAAATTTTTCATGTGTATCCAAAACTTGTAGAAACTTGGTGGATCTTGCAAAAACTTTTTAAAACAAATTTGGATTTTGATCCCCCATGTATAAACAGAGCAAATCTTCTGTTCACAAAATAGTTGTATATATACACAGTTATTCTTCTAGAGAGTCAGTAAACCATGCAGACTAACATAGATACAATCTAACCCATACATAGAATTACCAACTTTCGTTTTTGTATTCGTATCAGAAGTCACTGACTTTACAAAAAAGGAAAAAGGTATATTTGAACCATTGCCAAACTCTTTACATTATCTACATATAACAGCTGTAAGCTGCTTGTCAAAGCCCTAGTGCCCTATTACCAGGAACATTGCATTAAACCACTGCCCTTTATAAATCCCTTGTGTTTAATTTTACATGCTCATGTCCTCCACAAATATACAAACTACTGAATAAATGCTGCTGATACAGTTTACTATTTAAAGAGGTCAATAGAAACTGCTCGTTCTGTAGGATGCCAACATTATAGTTAATTCTAGAATAAGAGGCTCATGGGCCACAATGCTCACTTGAGTAATTTCAGCCCTGCTGTTCTCCAAAAGATTAAGAGCATTTTATCTTCCAATGAAAAAAATATGACTTATATTATGGCCCATCCTAATTCTAAGAGGTCTCTGATTGTACACAAGATAGGGATTCTTCAATATCAATGTGACTAGCAAGAAGAAATTCTCTTTCTTTATACAAGCATTATTAAAAACTTTATCCAGATTAGATTTTTAAAAATGTTTTCTTATATAGTCCAATGTAAACCTCTGTTATGGCTCCATCATATCCCAAGGGCAATGATTTGAACAATTTAGAATCAACATCATATTTTTTTTAAGAAAGTTTTTACGTAAGTTTCAACATTTCAAATTTTACAAACTCTCTCCTATTTATTCCATATATGGATGACTTTGACCCCCTATTTGGGCCCATCTTACTCAAGGGGGTGAAGATTTCAACAATTTAGAATCCACATTATGTCAGGAAGCTTTCACATAAATTTCATCTCTTCTGGTCCAGTGGTTCAAAAGAAGAAGATTTTTTTTTTTTTTTAAAAATTGTCTATATATTTTAACATAAAACTTTTATCCCCTAATGTGGCCCCATCCTTTCCCAGGGGCCACAATTTGAACAATTTAGAATCTACACAACCTCAGGATGCTTTTACATTATTAAGTCTTTCTACAATTTTTTATGTAAACTTTGATCTCCTATTATGGCCCCACCCTACCCCTAGAGGCTATCATTTGAACAATATACAATCTGCACTACCTCAGGAAGCTTTCACATAAGTTTTATCTTTTCTGGCCTGGTGGTTCTTGAGAAAAAGTCTTTTTTAATGATCCCAATTCTTTTGCCTTTTCTTGATTATCTCCCCTTGGAAGGGGTTTGGTCATTCATTTGAACAATTTAGAATCCTAGTTTACCTAAGGATGCTTTGTACCAGGTTTGATTAGAATTGCCTGAAATGTTCTTGAGAAAAAGTTAAAAATGTGAAAAGTTCACAAATGGACAAACAAACTGACAGACACTGGACAACAAGTGATCAGGAAAGCTCACATGAGCTTTCAGTTCAGGTGAGCTAAAAATCCTATTTGTAGGCATGCTCATTGAAAGAAGATATTTGGACTTTTTTCCAATTACTTTCCCGGTAGAGTGATATTTATAGACACCTCAGAAAAGATATCAACCTAGTTTTTAAGATTTCCATCCTTTTGATAAAATGATCAGATCTAGTGAAAGAATGTACCAGGAAGAATGAAGAAAAATGCTGACACAAACAAGGCTAAACACAACACTAACATTGATGTTTCTCCTAATGTTACCCTCTCATTAATTACACAGGTACCTATTAGCAACAGTGAACACCGGTTTAATGACCTTTGCTATAAGTCCGTTCATTAACCAGATAATCTAAGAGGTCTGCACTGAGGGAGAGCTTCAAGCCATGGATCAGTAAAAAATAAACATTTGTACCCTGTCAAGGATATTTTATAACAATGTAGGCTTTCTGATGACGTATTTATGGACAATGACAATCATAATCACATCCGGTGTAGGAAGTCTAAACAGTGGGTCAATACTCTCAATTTATATTTAGCGGACTGTAAACAAAGTGGTTTTTTTTCATGATAACTAATCATTAGACCTTATAAAGCAAAAACATATGTATCACACCATACCGTAACCCTATAAACGTATGAATCATAAGTTATTTACTTGCATGGTATAATAATGTTGAATTACATTCTCATAATTTCTTTGAAGGGAAGACAAATATACAACTCTGACCTCGTATTGTTTACTAGGACATGTTTATCCTGGCAGTATCGTGCAACACCTTAGTACAACGCCTATACCAGAAGGGGTGGACATTTACACCCATCTTTAATTAGTATCTATATTGAGAAGTTGCATGATAATGGAACACCCGGCCTTCTCATTTTACATAGATTACCACCAAAGAAATCTTTCTTAATTTAAGTTTAATCTGAAGTTGACTGAATTCTCAATAATCTGTATTAAAAATGATCTCTAGTCTAAATCTGACAAAGATTGACAAATTACTTGAAGTTATGATAACACATTTATAATTCTGATGTTAAACAGAAACCAACCCTAGGTCTTAAAAGTAGGAAAACTTCACTGGTCCTCTCCTATAGTGACAACTCAGGGAGAACATCTGCATATATAGAAAGACTTGATCCTCCTACAGTTTACAATTAAACTTAACAACCCTTGTACTTTTAATATTCAATTTTGTCTATTTTTAAAAGTGGCATCAATAATTAGGTGTAACATTTTACAGCCAACCTGGTAGATCAATAATCATTGATGTGACAAAATTTGAGTGAAATATATAGTGAGGGGGCCTGTCTCTTGACCTCAAAATCACTATAGGGACCCATACTCCACACAAAATTTGAAATATTTATGAAGTTTGCTTCTTCTTTATGCTGTTGATTTAATTATTAAGAATCAGTTTCTAAAAAATTCATTTTATAAAACTCTATCATGATCCTGTGACCAGTCCTTCAATCATTTCATGTTTGATGACTATCATTCTTAAAATATTGAATGACAACTTTTTATGAAGGTATAATACATGTATATATATAATTGCTGTTGAAATAGATAAGATTGAATATTAGTCTTTTATTATTTCAATGAATGCCATGACATTTATATAAATCACAAAAAAGCAACTTATTTTTTGATTCTTAGGAAGTTGTGGCAATATTCTAAGCTTAAGGGCAAAGGAACTTATACATGTATGCCCAGGTCACCCATTGTACGTCCTTGATTTCAAATGTTTATAAACTGCGCAGTGCAAACTGTCATAGATCAGATATAAGTGCTCTTTCCCCATTAGCCATGTTAGCTTCTGCTATCACGACTCAAATTGTTTGACCTAGATCCCTGATGTAAACAAACCACAGCTGATTTCAATTTCTATAAATAGCTCCTTAGCCTCTCTACAGTTTAAAATTTTCTTTTGTTATTGATTTTTCCCTTCACAAAATGGGCAAAGGAAGAACTTATATCAATTTTTCCATTTAGGCTTTCTATAACTGCTGTTTTCAAACATCTAATTAAGGTAAGCTTTGACAATCACAGACATCTTTTTCACAATTTTATTGATGCAATTTTCATTTCTTTTTTCATACAGATATGAAAATGAGTAAGTCACCTATAACACCAAGAAACATCTTATTTTGTATGGTTATTGAAAATCAATGTGTTTCTGAGACAATTTTTTCAACACTGAAGGTAACATTCAGGTAACACATGTTATTAATAATTCATAAATCAGCAACCAACAGCACTATGTGTCCATTTTTTTGCCTGGAATTATTTTTTCTTTACTTTTTAAACTATTGTCATTAAAAATACCTATAGCTAACAATGCAAAATTTTTCATTTTTTTTTTGTACCATTAGCATAATTTGAAACAAAGGGTTTTCAGTTTCATTCTTTTCATGTGCATCTTAAACTAATAACTTCTCTTATGAAAATTAAAGTTACTTGCTTATTATTTGAATAAATTTACCTGGATTTTTAATTAACAAGGATAAAGATCAAAGGTCTCCATAATAACACACACATGACACAAGGGAATACACATTCAACCAATCAGCTGTTCATACTTCCCAAACAAAGAAAGTAGTTTTCAATGTTAATTTTTCTGATGATGCAACATTTTATTTTTCTAAAACAAATGCTCATAGCCAACTTATTCTGTAATTTTACACACTATTAAATATATTTGCTTCTGGATATGTTGCATGCCACTAATTTTTTTTCCCAAGAACAAAGGATGGACGAATTTCTTTGTTCAACGCATTTTCCTTTCAAACAAAACAACTTTCTGAAGACAATACATTTATTACCACTACAAAACATTAGCAGGCGAAGTCAGATTTAATCAAAAAACAAAAGTAAGCCACCAATATTTTAGCGCCATTTCAATGCAATACACAAGTGGTTCGACATGTCTGCTCCAAAACAAAAACATACACAAAGAAACAGGATAGCTGTGCATACTGACAGTGAAAACAAAGTGTACTTACGCTGTAATGCCGCTTGTACAGTAATGTCAAACCCTGCTGGTGCAAACCAGGCTGTCTTTAAGCTGGTGTCCAAAAATTTTCAATCCGTTACCACATTCAAGGGTATTCAGCTCTGTCTGTGTTTACCTTCTTCTCGGAAATACCGTGACGTAAAAGTCACGTGTCCCAGCACAGCAACGTAAACAATGCCATGTGACTTGCATACAACACGAGTTTAGGTATCGTGCAGTTGCAAGTAAGTGACCATATAAAGAAGTTGAGGAATAGGAGCAGCAATAATGCATACAAAGAACTCCATATAGATGTATGCCAAACTGGAGCAAATTATAGACCCGCACTAAGTTCTGTTACACTAATATATATATTACGCAAATCCATTCATTGGGTCAAATACAGGAAATATTTGCAGTTATTTTGTTACCTGTAAAAATGTGAATCTTATTTGAGTAATACTTTTATTTAAAATTAGTTTGTGAAACGGATTATCAAATATGTCCTGAAAACTCGCTATCACTTGTCTGAATGGATCTATATACTGCATAACACAAATATTTACACTGTATATATGCAAAACAACTATCAAGGCCAGGTGGTTTATTTTTGCATTCGCCTAACTGACAAGAAACAAAGATGTTTATGAATAAGTTGATAAAAACTGAGATGACACAAAATGAAGACATACTTTTAAAAACCTTCTCCGTAATTTTTGATTATTTACAAAGATATAATGTCATTTTCTGCTAAGAAACACCAGGGACTTATATAAATATAGGTCCCGGGATCAAGATAGAAACTTTCTCTCTCTCTCTCTCTCTCTCTTTAATAATTTATCTCTGTTGGATTAAAAGTAAATAGCAAACGGACGATCATCTTGTCTACTGGGATTCCTTACAAAGCCTACGAAGTACATCTATGTCCAAAGATAATTCAAGATATAAAAAAGAAGAGGAAAACGCGAATTGAAGACATACTCTTTGTTGACATCATGTTATTAATAGGCAATTCCAAGTTTTTTCTTCTTTTTAGTGTCCACGCATCGTTCAAAAACCTTCCTATTCGCTAAAAACACACAAGAAAAAAAAAATTAAAAAAAAAACATACAATGACGTCAATCAAAAGATTTCATTTCATTAACCTTGTTTTCTTGTAGAAAGATTTTTTTTAACAAAATGAAGGTATTAAATGCTTAAAATATACATATATGACATATTGTCGAGAAATATTCAGAAAAATTGACAGAATTGATATATTTTGACCATTATTCAATTTCAGGATTCCTGATTTTGTTTTTTTTTCTTCTGATATGGATGTCAAAAACCAATGCGCACGAGGACGCTAAACATAGATAACAGTTGGAATGGCCTTAATGTAGCCCCCCTCCCAGGCTTTCTTTCACTCATACAGATGAAGAGAAGGCCTTTCTGATTCTTCTAGTTCATGCATAACAAAGAAAGAAAGTAGAGACACTTTCGAGAGGGTAGGGCACTGGGATACCCTGCCCCCTTAATCTGTCTTTTCCTTTGGTACAGACTGAAGAGACAAACCAAGTTGCCTTTAGGGTTTTAGGGTTTTGTGAATACATGTGGCGTCTTATTATATTTACTTACATAAATATTGATATTTAAAACCTTTACAATTCATATTTAAATATTAATTTACATGCACTGTTGTTAAAAATGGGACCCACCTTCAATTTAAAACAATCTATTGTACAGCTTGACAATAAGTATACATGTATAAGGTGGAATTGTCACAGTAGCTGATCGCAATGACCATATTCCGATAGGAAGGAACTGTTGAACACGATTATTTACTCGGATGTAAAAGAAATCAAAGCCATACGCGGATCCAGGAATTTTTTTTTATAAGAGGTCCACACATGCACTTAAGGAAAAAAGAAAATTCTGCCTCTGAAATTTTTTGACAAACAAGCAATAAACAAAACAAACTCAAACCCGAAAAACAAACTTACTAGGGGTCCATTTTTCTAATGGTGGTGGGGGGGGGATAGGATGAGGATTTTAAGGTCATTTTTTATGAATTCATTTTTTGAACCTTAACAAAAGTGTTTTTGTCGAAAAGAAAATAGGGGGTGGTGAGTAAGGATTAGCCCTTGAAAGCTAGTCAAAAAAGTTTCAAATAGGCTATCATAGAGCAAAGGCTTTTTTATGCATATGTATATTCAAGACCGATGGTTTTTAAAATCCCAAGGCTTTGTTCATACTTAAGGGTAGAAGGAAGTGACAGCAGTCTGGGAGGGCAAAATTACTTAACACTGCAATTTATGGTTAGGTTCAGAACATTCCATTGATCATTGGCAACTTAAGTTTGAAAGGAAGTGATTTGATAACATTGCAAAACACAAAAATACAAATATGGCACAGCAACAATGGTAAAATGTAGGAGATGTAAGTATAGGTGCCTAGGATTTTTTTTACTTCCTGAATTCATCACTGTGGATAATCCCCAAAGTTTCACTGTCTGAGACTTTCACACATCCATCATCAACAAAAAACTCTAGAAAATTTTGGACCATCTAGCATGGACCTTCAAACTCCAAAACTAAACTGCAATTCAAGCACTTACTTCATTGGATGTTGACATCGTACAAAGTTCTGTAACCAAATCTAGGATAGCTATTGCCCTTAAAGTTAATAATAGAAGAAAATAAATTTATAGGGATAATGATGCAAAAAAAAAAAAAAAAGAAAAAAAAAAGGGAAATAAACAAAAGGAAAATCAACAAAGGAAAAAATTGTTCAAGTCTGATAATCCAGTAATTATAGAAACCTTCTGTTAAGAACAATAGAGACAAGGATCACCATCAACCCGGCATTATAAACAGAAAAAAAAAATCACGATGTTTTACTTCGAAGGAAAAATGAACATCAAGGTATGACAGTGAAAAGGGAAGACAAAGTATCTGGACTGTACAGAAAAAAGTTGCATTGTCATGGACTCCAAAATTTTAGATAGTATCCAATATTCCAGATAAACTGTTGCTGGAACATTCACGCACATCATGACTGACAATGTCGGTCTAGATCAGACACATTGTTGCTGGAGCATTTACTCACATCATGCAGACAATGGTAGTCCAGAATATTCTTAACTTGTTGATTCACATCATGCGGGCAGTGGTCTAGGGGAGATGAGCAAGGAGACACCACAAAGAGAAAGTTGTCTAAGACAGGGTAAAAAGGGGGTCAAGATGAAAATAAGATATCTGAAAGATGAACAATCATGATATACTCTATCTCCTTTGAAAAAAGAGGGAATCATTTATCCATTTTATTCTAACAAATCTGCTCAAATTTCATGATAAATTTGCTGCAAATAATATTCAAGTTGCCTGAATAAATGTTAATCACAAATAATTTTTTTTATGGTCAAACAATTTCACGGAAACCCATTTAGGACATACCACATTTTATCAAAGGAATGTCGAATTTGTTTAAACGAATTTGATTCGTTATAATAAATTTTGAATTCGTTATAACGAATTTAATCTGACGTAACAAATGTGTTAAATTAATTATAATTTCAATATGTAAGGTAGGAAGAAGTTTGTTTTTAGAACATCATGAGCAGCATCAAACTTTATGAAGAGAATTTTGAAAAGTTCACGTTGAGTGAATACCCCCTCGGTCAACCTACAGCTACGCTATTTAAGGACACACTTTCATCTAAATACTAAGCCCTCTACCCATGAAAACTTTTGACCCAGAGTATTCCAATAATCTAAATCACGAATGTTATTCTTATGTGACACAAACGTTTATGATCTACAATGGACTTGTGAAAGTATTACTGAGAGTTGATGAGAACAATTAAAGATATCTGATGAGAACCTTTAAAGCTTGGTAGAAGCAACGACACACATACAATTTCCCCATTGAGATGGGATGAAAAGGTTTTTAAAGAGATCTAAAGGACTACCAAACACTCAACGAAGATTCCTGTCTAGTATCCATGAAGGAAATGCTCAGGACATGGTTGAAAGTCAAACACGAGCACAGTGACTCGTCAATCTGTTACATGTAAGCGTGTTCCAGAAAGTATATATATGGCAAGCCCTTTTACTATTTATTCGTAAAACAAATTTTCACTCAAAATTACAGAGATATCTCTTATTTTAGAGAGATATCTCTTAAAAAACAGAGATATCTCTCAACTTAAAGAGATATCTCTGAAATTAAAGAGATATCTCTCTAAGAAAGAGATATCTCTTTCACTTAGAGAGATATCTCTTACACTAAGAGAGATATCTCTTTCACTTAGAGAGATATCTCTTTCACTTAGATATCTCTTTCACTTAAAGAGATATCTCTTTTCCTTTGAGAGATATCTCTTTCGTTAAGAGAGATATCTCTTAGCGTTAAAGAGATATCTCTTTCACTTAGAGAGATATCTCTTTCAACCAGAAAGATATCTCTTTTACTTTGAGAGATATCTTTCCAAGTTAAAGAGATATCTCTCAAAGTAAAAGAGATATCTCTCTAAGTGAAAGAGATATCTCTCTTAGTGTAAGAAATATCTCTCTAAATTTATCTTAAGCGATATCTCTCAAAGTGAAAGAGATATCTTTCAAAAGTGTCCAAAAGAGATATCTCTCAAGCAAAAAGAGATATCTCTTTACTGTAAAGAGATATCTCTTTACATTATTTAAAAAGCATTTTTAATGACTTCTCCCTTTACCGGAAGTAAGCTTTATATTCACGGCTAGGGTTGAGCCAGCTAGAACAGGCAAAACAATCAAGTTTTACTTTGGAAGATGGGGGGGGGGGGGGGGGAGGGGAAATCTGCTTATAAAGAACAACATGGCCATAGTGACTAAGGTGATCATTGTGGCCATGGGCCTTTTGATTTCATGTTTTTCTAGACTAAGTGCAGTTGCAGACCACTGTATTT
The DNA here is from genome assembly GCF_033153115.1 of Saccostrea echinata. Classification (NCBI taxonomy): domain Eukaryota; kingdom Metazoa; phylum Mollusca; class Bivalvia; order Ostreida; family Ostreidae; genus Saccostrea; species Saccostrea echinata. Next base: position 49,774,439 of record NW_026889803.1, read on the forward strand.
AATTTGAAAAGATCAGTTACATGTACTGATTATTGAAACATCCCCTACAAATTTTTTCTGTCATTGTTTCAGATATGAAGTGCAACAAGGGTATGTCCAACACACTTTCTGTGACACTTGTCTTTGAATGCGAAGGATGTCCAAGATTCCAGTGATTGTAACAAGTCAATATGATTACCTGAAAAAGTGCGAGTTAATTTTTACATGTGTATGTATTTTTTATTATAACTTTGTGTATGTGTAGGTCACAAGTACAGTCTGCAGAGACAAGCACTTCTATCATTGAGGGAAAGTCTGCATCGTCAAGTTCTTTGCATAGACAGAAAAGAGATAAGCAATGGGGTGTATGGACCAGACCAGGATTCAAGTCAGGGCCCCCTGAATCAGTAGTCATTTGCTCTATCAATTTAACTATCTGGACACCAGAAATTGAACCCACCTGAATGCCCTATATGGATCTGTGGAACTCTGAAGTATCCAAGTTTTATCAATAAGAGAGGTTTTACTCCACCTATGTCAAGTGACCATAATTTAACAACTCACTGTGCACACTTCAACAAAACTGCAACCCAAGAAGAAATTATTGTCCTATTATTAATCTTCTGGCTACAGAAAAAAAATTACATGTGATGTTAGTATAGTTTTTTAGTATGTTTACTGATACTGTGGACCTTATTTAAACTTGTCGGATATCAATCTCCTATGCAGAGTTGTCATTTGTTCCTCTCTCAGACATGTATGGGCCAATGGTAGAGAGTGGTAGAATATTTCACATGTATAATATTTTTACACAATACATTCAATTTAACGGCAGTCAAGTTTATAACTTAAGATTTTTGTTTTTTTCAATTCTAGCTCCCAATACACAAGTATAAGTTTCATTTTTCATTCATCTATAAGTAATATAAAATTTTTGTCTTTTCTTTCATTTTCTTTTCTTTATGTTGTTCATATTTACATTACACTTTTTTGAGTGAGGGCTGAATGAAAAGGCTGACTGTAGCCCAAACCCTGATTTCCTGTTGAAGAAGCATTGGAAGTTTGTGCCTCATGCATAAATTGAATATATGTGTAATGGCCTTGACCCAAGGTTATTTGATGAAGTTTGAGGTGATTTTATAAAATAAAAATTTATAAAAATCTATAATTCCTGTTTGGCTATATCTTGTAATTGAAAACATTTAGAGGCTCATACTTATTGCAAATATTGAGCATGACCTGCGATTATGACTGATCTTAAATCAAGGTCATTTTTAAGCAAGTTCAAGGTAACTGGCAGGAAAAGTGTATTACCTTTGTCAAATGCATAATTTGCAAATGATACTTGACACAAAGATTACTTATAACTAAATGGTGTTTCATGACCTTATCCAATGTCAAGATTACTGGCAGTAAATGTGTGAAATTTGTTTTCATTTCATTACTCCCTCATGGATAAGTATTGAAACTGGAAACTTCAAAGATTATTTGTGAGCTGAAAGTACATCATAACCTTTACCCATGATATTGTGGCAAGTTCAAGGTCATTGGCAAAAAAAAAAATTGCTCATGTCAGGTCCATAATGCCTTAATGGAGAAACAGTAAATATCTCCCTTTTATTTAAAGATTTATGATGAATAGAAGATGCATCTTTTCTTTCTTAACCAGTATCATTTTGGCAAGTTCAAGGTCACATTTAGAAAACTGATATTGGCATTTTCAGAAAAAAAATGTATAGGGGGTATAATGTTGGAGTTTGTTCACAGTTATTGAATTATATAGGCATAGTTCAATTATAGTATACATGCAGGTAGAATCCATGACAATTCAGCCATAACTGGAAGGTATTTTTGAATCCTTAATAATAGAATTTTTGCAGATTTAGATTTTACTGACTTAACTTGGGAAGACCTCTTAAATAAAAAAAGTCACATAAGTATAAGCATCAGGGCGACTATACTTTATGATATTACAATTTTTCATAGCATGTATTACCAGTACACAAAAAACAAGTATTGGTATGTACATGTAATAATCTTTTTATCTTGAATTCAAATAAAGATACTGAAAACACTGATACATTGTTTTATTGACTTGGGAATAAATTGCTTTGTCATTGTTGAAATGTGGATACATGCATATACACGGTACCAGTAAGTAATTAAAATTTTTCTAACAATTTTAGACATTTGAAAACAAGTAAATGTGCAGAGAGTGTAGAAGTCTGTGCATCACTTTTCTCGGCCTGGAATTCTTCAAACAGGACAGGATAGGTTTGGTAGGACACCCTCAGATTCTCAACTTCGTTTAGGTAGTTGCTTCTTGTGATTCACCTGTGAAATTATTATTTCAAAAATAAATATAACAAAATGTAGTAATGTTACTGATCATTCAATGTCAAGCTAAGCAAATAAAGGAATAGATAACATAAAATTAAAAACAAGAAGCCCAGGGGCCACATCGCTCACCTGAGCACTATGGCTAGGAAAAAGCAGAAATCAGTTTAGTCTTGAAAGGTTGAAAAGTTTGAATATAAGTGGTTCGGGGGGGGGGGGGGGGGGGAGGGGGGTATGAATTGAACAAATTTGAATCTACATTACCTGAGGATGCTTCCATTTAAATATGACCAATCATGGCTTTGCTGTTCTTGAGTAGAAGATTTTTAAAGATTTTTCCTACGTATTCCTATGTAAAACTTTGATCACCCATTGTGGCCGCACCCGATCCCCAGGGGTCATGTTTGAACAAACTTGATTCTACACTAATCTAAGAATTAAGAATGCTTCCATATAAATATGACCAATCATGGCTTTGCTGTTCTTAAGAAATAGTTTTTTTTAAAGATTTTTACTATGTATTCCTATGTAAAACTTTGATCGCCCATTGTGGCCCCATCCAACCCCCGGGGGTCATGATTTGAACAAACTTGAATGTACACTATCTGAGGATGCTTCCATGTAAATATGACCAATCATGGCTTTGCTGTTCTTGAAAAGAAGATTTTTAAAGATTTTTCCTATATATTGCTATGTAAAACTTTGATCGCCCATTGCAGCCCCACCCGACCCCCGAGGGTCATGATTTGAACAAATTTGAATGTACACTATCTGAGGGTGCTTCCACATAAGTTTCATATTTTCAAGCACAGTGGTTCTTGAGAAGAAGATTTTTTAATGATGCCATTAATTTTTCACGAATTCATAATTATCTCCCCTTGGAAGAAGGCGTGGCCCTCCATTTGAACAAATTTGAATCCCCTTTACCCAAGGATACTTTGTGGCAAGTTTGGTTGAAATTGGCCCAGTGGTTCTGGAGAAGAAGTCGAAAATGTGAAAAGTTTACAGACGGACAGACGGACTACAGACAAAATGTGATCAGAAAAGCTCACTTGAGCCTTCGGCTAAAATGTGAAAAGTTTACAGACGGACTACAGACAAAATTTGATCAGAAAAGCTCACTTGAGCCTTCGGCTCAGGTGAGCTAAAAATATGAAAGTGAGAGAGGGCCAAACTAAGGGTTTAATTATTAATTAATTCATAATGGAAGTGAACAAGCTTGAAAGACACACAATTCAATCTTAGAACATGTCCCTGGTATTTCTTAAATTTTAAGTTCATTTACAGTGTATGTAGGTGTCAACGTTTCATCAACTACTTCTGTATATAATATTGAAGGGTTTTAATTTGTAATACAGAGTGAATTAAAGTTATAGATGTATTTATTTATGTGTATATATATTTAACACATCACCATAAATGTGATGACGCAGAATGGTCTACAAACAAGCAAACCTATTTTGTGTGATCTCATAAACTACATGTGTCTTCCTTCTGTGGCCATACATGTATAAAATTTGAAAGCTAAGGATATTATAAAGAAAACTAATATTGTTGACTGAGTTATATCCCATTCCCATATAAATGTTCGATGAAATCGATTCATAGTGATTGAACCCTTACAACTATAGATGTCTTTCTGTAATGGAAAATTCCTCTGTGTAACATTTTTTTTAAGTAATGAGGTAATTCAAAGATTGTTGAACAGATGGAATTCATTAAGATATGATTAATATATTGTATTTAGTCATGCCTTCAATAAGAATAAATACCTGTTGGCTCTCTATTCCCTTAGGAATACACCAGGTCTAGAGCACAGTCCTAAGTTAGCTTAGAGTACATTGATCAATCTCAGCTTTACACTAGCTGGCATTATGACAAAGGAGGGGACACAACTCAGATGTTTCAACCTGCAACACACAAATTATTTGAAGTGACCTGTTTTACACTATATCAGAGATAACAAAAAATCTCCCAGTCATGGTTACTTTATGGAAGGTATAGTCAATGAATTGTGCCATAGTCACTGAAACTGCTTTCTGTCAATACCAAACAGCCAATTTCTAGCATAAAATTATTTACACCTTTTGCATTTAAATAAAATTAAATGAAAAGTGATTTGGAATATTACTGGTATGTACCCTAAATGACTGCACTGAACCGTAAACTATGCTTAATTTCAGAAATATTTGATTTCAAAAATATAAAAAAAAAATTCTGAGGAATTGTCAGAGAATGTACATGTACCATGATAGTTTAATTTTGCTGGGAAATGAAAACAAAGACCAAAGGGCAAGGATTTTATTTTACAAACTAGATGTGTGTGGTAACACCACAAATGCCCCCGCAGACAGCCAAAATTTCAAATTGCAAATTGTAAATTGCACATTTGTAGCCAAGATAATGATTAGAAATTGAGAATTTTTAAATCTTTTCCAAGTTCAAGGGGGATAACTGTCAATACCATGACCAAATTCAAACTTGACCTGCATATTCCTATGACGTATCCATATATCAAATTTGAGTTGAATGTGTACGACTGTTGCCGAGATAATGAACAGAAATTCAATGATGACGGAATGACAGAATGACGGAACAGGGTAACACTATATGCCCCCCCCCAGACCATTTTATGGGGGGGGGGGCATAAAAATTCTGAAGATTAAGGGGTACCTATATTCTCCTAAATTTCAGATGACAAGGAAAGTATTTCTATTCTGCTAAGGCAAATTTTCAAAACTTTTTTTAAAAAAAAAAAACAAGTTCAAGCTATAGATTTCCATAAGAGAAGTGTTGCAATTATGACTTGGCAATCCATTATTATAATTTTCATTTCCACGATAGAATTTGCATCAAAATCAAAGAATGTCTTGATCCCTTTTCTTTAATGAGAGCAGAAAAAATTAAAATTAGACTCAACTAGATCGCAATGTGTAGCAATCTTGTTGGAGCAGAATAAAGATCTAATTTTAGTTAGACTGAATTTATTTAAATTTGTTAATTTTTTGTGCGATTTATTGAAGGATAATGACTAGCGCATATTATTGATCTTTGCAATCAATCAGAGTTCAGCTTATTGTATAAAAGACAAGAGACTAAATGTACATAATTAAACCACAGGTGCTTCAAGGGAACAGGAACACAACCCACTCCAACCCTCTAAAATTTTGGGCTCCCCGAGTTATTTTTTGATTTATTTTTTTAAGCATATATGTTGATGTATAATGCACTATAAAAATTCACAATTAATGCATTAATAAGCTATGTATAAAAATATACCAATGATATAAATGGACAGGTTATTTATATTTTTTTTTTTTGGGGGGGGGGATACATCAGATACCAGAGACATATATATCTCTGGATACATATACATGTATAGCTTTTTGAATCAATTGTGAATTTTTATAGTGCATTATACATCAACAAATGCTTTAAAAAATCATGAAAAATATAATTCAGAGAGCCATTAATGTTTTTTAGAGAAGTTGCTACCCCCCCCCCTTTTTGAAATCGTTGCAACGGGCCTGATGGGAGGGGGGTCCTGTCCCCAAGCACTTGTGCATTAAAACATGAGTGTCAGAACCTAATGGGGCTAATTGTAGAATTGCTGGTGGCTGGCTGGGAGCAAATCTCCCCACTTTTTTTTCCACAAAACAACATTAATTACGCCCAATAAAAATATTCAGCAAAAGTTCACTGTTCAACGGAATAGACCCTCACCCGATTTCTCCAACATGATTTCGACGAGGATGTTAATTAAAGTAGTCTTTAAATTTGACCTATTTTACAATATAACTTAAATAAATATGACAAGTAATTCAGTGTTGTCTAGATTTAAAATTAGAAACAGCTGATTATTTCAGAAGCTGAGAAAATTCGGTCCATCGCAGTTGAGATTATTGCTACACAAGTAGCCTACTTTCGTTTTCCTGAATATAAAGACTTTAGCATGTTTATCAACAAAGTAGTCATTATCCTTTTGTTGTTTCAAACAAGGGATTAAGCATTTCTTTCTACATACTTCATTCTGGGATTGGGCATGCTGAATCTATTCCAGAGGCAGAGATCTACCGTATATATGATCATCAAACATTACACTTCCTGCCATGTGGTGTCTAGCCTTGCTTTCGTATTATAAGGGGAGGAATAATTATTTCATTTTAAGGGTAACTTGAAAGGAGATATCTCTTTTATTAAGAGAGATATCTCTTTAACTTAGAAAGATATCTCTTTTTGAAAATCTAAAGAGATATCTCTCTAATTTAGAAAGATATCTCTTTTAACGTTGTTAAAGAGATATCTCTCTAACTTTAAGAGATATCTCCCTCGCTTTAAGAGATATCTCTCTAGCTTATAAAGATATCTCTCTAAGTAAAAGAGATATCTCTCTTGCAAAAAGAGATATCTCTTTTGTTTGTAGAGATATCTTTCTGGGTTATAAAGATATCTCTCTTAGTCAAAAAGATATCTCTTTTAGTTAAAGAGATATCTCTATAAGCTAAAGAGATATCTCTCTAAGCTAAAGAGATATCTCTCTTATTGAAAGAAAAAATTATTTTACGAATAAATAGTAAAAGGGCTTGCCATATATATAAAACAAAGAGTAAAACACGAAACAAAGTATGCATTCGACTGAAGAAGAAATACAAGATAAAAGATTGTTTTTGTCTCGCCCTGTTTTAATTCTTCGACATGATATTGAAAGAGCAAACAAGAATAGGTATATAGACAAATGCTCTCTACAATTTTATCATTAACTATTCTCATTTTCATTGTTTACTTTTATATTCACATGTTAAACAAACATATCAAATTGAAAAAAAAAATTGTTATTCATGAAAATAGAGGTTTGACGTAATACGCAGATTTTCAAATTTGTTCAGTTACTCAGTACTCTGGCATATGCATCTAATTTATTTAGAATAGTAATTTCTATTTCCGATTTTTCTCTGAAAACGTGTTGTTGTTTTCCTTCTGAGAAATTATTTTTTAAGTCTGTTTTCTAGCATGCTCATATCTCTTTCGTTAGCCAGAAAATGTATGCGGTATCCTGCTCAATGTGGGAAGTAAAATTAGGATTTCGAACAGGAAACATTTAAAAGTTCAATGTGCTTACAGTGTGTTTTTTAGATTAAGGACCCTCTATACATTGAAGAAAAAGATTTTTTGGACATTGATAAAATTATGGTGTGTAAAGGTGTAAATATTGAGTTTATCTATTACATTTTCAACATAGGGTACCTAGCATTTACTCTCAGGAAAAATGTTCAAAGACAATGAAGTAATGATGAACAGAGATCCCTGTTGTTTATACTAAAGTGGGCAAAATACCTGAAAATGAAGTGTTCAATCTATTCATCTTGACCTATTAAAATATCATGAATTCTTCATTTGATCTCAAATGACGTAATGAACTGTACATTTCAATATTTAAAGGGCAGATTACTCCACCTGCATAAAATACCACAAAATCAGAACTCTTTAGTGATCAGTGTATAGAGGGCTCTTAAATTTAGAAAACATCTCGCATGGGCAAAGACAGCAGCTTATTTGTCAATAAACCACGTGAGCTATCTATATAAACTGTCCTTTACTAAGGAAGCTCTAAACACTGCACACTAAAGAGCTCTAATTGTAAGGTAGATTTATGCAGTTAAAGTTGCATGCCCGTAGACTTACGACAGAATAAATGTCAATCTACAGTTTATGAAAAAAATTAATTTGTAATAAAAAAAGTATTCTTAACATAATAGTAGACTGTTCATTAATACTCCATTGTCTTTGAACAATTTTCCTGGGGAAATAAGGCAGTTACCTTATCTTGGAAATGAATTAAATAAACTCAAAGTAAAAAAAAAAGTTTTTCCTTGCTGTTTAGAGCTTCTTCAAAGGGCATTTAGAAAAAGAAATCGTCAGAGAGCCTTTTACTGTATGAAGATTTTTCATAGATATGTGTTTTTTTTAAAAACTTCAAAGAACTTTTGGAAAATTGAAAATGACATTATATTTTTTTTCAAAAAGCAGACACATCAAAACATATGAGTTCAACGTTTACACAAATATTCCTCATGAAATAAAGACAAGGCTTCTTGACTGCTTCTTCAATGAAGAAGCTCTTAAAAAAATCCTATAGTATATCATGTGATGGGTTATCTACACAATTACTTTATTAACAATAAATCTGACTCTACACCCAAAAACTCTGAAGTTGATATTCAAAAACAGATACCGAAATTCCTCAATGACAATATTTATATAGTCTTTGAAGACCATGTCTTCCAACAATCTATTGGAATTTTGTGGACAATAATTGTTCTCCTTTATTAACAGACCTGTTTTTTTATTATTATGAAGAAATTTTATTCAAAAACCTTTACATGAGAAAAAGAAAACTCTTGAGATGGCCTTCAATTCAATATTTCGATATATCGACGACGTTTTATCTATTAACAGTACTCATTGTCATTTATACGTCAACTCGATATATCCCAATAAACTCGAAATAAAAGACAGAACAGAGTCTGTCATATCTGTTTTATATTTGGATGTTTTACTGACTTAATATATGATGTACATGTAGCTATATAGACGGTGAAGTTAACAAACAGTGATCAATCTCAAAAATCCCAGAAACAAAACGAACCATGAACACTGGCCCCTGGAAACATCAATGATGGGATCAGGTGCCTAGGAGGAGTAAGCATTCACTGTACAACCTCTCACACCCATCGTGAGCCCTTAGTATTGATCAGGTAGATGGTATAATCTGTAGCCAAATTTAGTATATTTAAAGCAAAGATCTAACAAACGGTATGAATCATGAAATATGGAAATAAACAGTAATAAAGCTCAAAAGTCCATTGAAACAATACAAATCGGGAGCAGAGCACACACACGGACCTCAAAAAAAAAAAAAAAAACATCAGAAGTGGGATAAAGTGCCAAGGAGGAGTAAGCATCCCCTGCCTACCGGTCACACCTGCCATGTGCTCCTTGTCATGATCTGGAGTTCGACTTAATGATAGATAACATTTGCTGACAAGTTCATTGTATCGACCATAGAACTTCTCATCAACTTGTTTGTCAGTAGCTTGCCTCTTTTTAGAAATTGTTCGAACGTAGAGCATGCTTTTGCATATCGATTCAAGTGGGAGACATAAACCCCATATGCAGGTGATAAGAGTATATTGTTACTTAAGTAAGGGAAGTTGACGATAGAAAAGTTGAAGTCATTACGTTTGTCATAAAGTTTTGTTATCAAGGTTACCATTAATGTCTTTTTATAGTAAATTATCCGAATATGACAGAGTTGCGTCGGACTCTGTGGTATCTTATATTTCAAATTCACTGGGGTATATCGAGTCGACATGAATGGAAGTAACTATTGTTAATTGATAATACTTCATCGACATGTCTAAACTTCAAATTGAAGGCCACAGCAAGTGTTTTCTTGTTCTCATGTACAAGTTTTTTGAATAAATTCTGCTTCATATGAATACAAAATAGGTCTGCTAATAACAGGGTGCAACTGGTTCCCATGGAAATTCCGATTGTCGGAAGTCATGATCTCCAAAAACTAAATAGATATTGTCAATCAGAAACTCAATCATCTTTTTAATATCTACTTACTTGTGTGTACAATCATAATGTTTTTTAACAAAAAAATTTTTTGCAAATGACCAATGGCAATGTAAGTAAATTTACGAGTTTATTTTTATTGAAGAACAGCTTTTTATGATGTAGAAAAGCCTGACAAAATACGACCCAGAAATAGGTTGTATTTACTAAAAAAGATCATTCTAACGACCATAGAATTTGAACGGATTTATTGAAATTCCTGAAGCATCAACTTGTTTGCCTGTAGCTTGCCTCGGTTTAAAAATTGATCAGACTTGGAGCATGCGTATCGAATCTGTTTGGTGACACAAACATCATATGTAGGTGATTGTGGAATATTAATACATAAAGTTTACTATGGAAAAGCTGAAGCTATCCCGTTTGTCATACAGTTTAGTAAGTAGTTGGCCATTATCGTTTATAGTCAGTAAAACATACAATACTCCGAAGTCAAATTTAGTATAAAAGCAATGACCTTACAAATGTTATCAAATATTATTGAGGTGTAAACTGTAAACAAATGAAAACAATCCTAAATGTGTTTTCAATTGTCAGCCTTCCTTATTTATTAAGTATCACCTTCATATGGTGTTTATGACTCCAACTGATTGGTACGCAAGAGCATGTTTTAAATACGATTTCTTAAACTGAGACAAGCAATTAACAAATAAGTTGATGTTATAGGGTTTTAAATTTCTTGCTTAAATGTCAGAATTTTGCAAATTTTATGGTTGTTATAATGAATTTGTTTGAAAAAAAATCTTTGGATCGTATTTGACTGATATCCCCCCCCCCCCAATTGTTAGGCCATTGGTTTTTTACCAGTTGACTACAGATTGCTCCTTGATCAATACATAGTGCTTAAGGTAGGTGTGACCGATTGACAGGGGATGTTCACTCTTCCTTGACTCATGTGTTTTATTACTCTGTTCTCGATTTGTTTTCATTACTTAATTTATGAGATTGATCACTGTTCGATATCTTTACCAATTGCCCTAGTTTTATCTATTGTCTGAGGAAAACATTTAGGACTGTGTTAAGATAAATTTCGATTTATAATATCTGTCATATTTTCTTCTATATACTTGAGAAGAAGAAAACCTTCTGTGGCCCTCAACTCGACATTTAGATATATCAATGAAGTATAATCAATTAACAATAGTTACTTCCATTCAAATGTCGTCTCGATATATCCCAGTGAACGTGAAATAAAAGATACACAGAGTCTGCCGCATCTGTTTCATATTGGGTGTTTTACTGACTATAGACGATAAGGTCTACTAACAACTAATCTGAATGACAAACGTGATGACTTCAGCTTTTCCATCGTCAACTTTCCTTTTTTATGTAGTAATATCACATGAATATGGTGTTTACATCTCCTAACTTATTTGATACTCAAGGGCATGTTCGGAGTACGATCAATGTTTAAACCGAGACAGGCAGATAAGTTGAAGTTACAGGGATTTCAACAACCTCGTTTTAAGTCATCATTCCGTAAATGATCATTTTAGCAAACATACAACCTATCACTCGGTCGTATTTTTGCTGACGTATTTCATACCAATTGTTAGGCCTTTGTTTATACTGAAATTGACGACGGAATATTCCATCTACCTGATCAATACATAGGGACCATGGTGGGTGTGACTGGTCAATAGGGGATGCTCAATGTTGTATATATATGGAATGCGCTCGCTTTCTGATCGAGAGGTCTCGTTCCCGGCGCCGCTCAAACCTAAGACGTATAACATTGGAAGTAACTGTTCCTTCGGCAAGCGCCATGCATTAAAAACGAAAGTCACGGGTCTTTTGAACATGGCCTTCAAGAGGGCTGGGTGGTTGGCCATTTTTAGACTATATTGATCTCCTTTAGAAGAAGAGCTCCATATAAAGATATACAAAAATGATCAAATTTTAAAACTAAAATGTATGATTTTTTTCTTTGCCAAATGATAGTTGACAGCTTAAGATATCATATCTAAAAAAATAAGTTATATCTGATGGTTAATTTGTTGACCCCCCAGCCTCCTTTAAACGTATAGGTCCTTTGTCACGGTATGCGTTGGTACGGTGAAAACCATCACTGGTCAATGGCCGTGAGTACTGAATATAGGTCTAAATTTGAAGCCCTTCAACGGTATTTGGTGACGTCTCATATAAGTGAAAGATTCTCGCAAGTGTTGTAAAAAAAAAAAGAAGAAGAAAAGAAACAATCTCTCTCTCTCTCTCTCTCTCTCTCTCTCTCTCTCTCTCTCTCTCTCTCTCTCTCTCTCTCTCTTTCTTGTTTAATGCAACTTATTTGAAATAAAATAAAATATCTAAGAGTTGACTTCTTTTACAAAACTCCATTAAAGTCCAACCTCATAATTCAGGAAATTCGGTATCAGATAGCAAATGTCATATATAAAAATAAGATCCCATAGTTTAAAACAAAGACCTTACAATTGGTATGAAATATATCAGTCAAAATACGAAACAATAACAGATTATATTTGCTAACAAGATCATAAAAATAACCATAGAATTTAAGAAATGTTGGCTTTAATTAAGAATGGTTGTTGAAAAATCCCTGTAGTATCAACTTATTTGTCAGTAGCTTGCCTCGGTTTAAAAATTGATAGTATTCAGAACATGTTCATCGAATCGAATCGAATTACTTCACACGCTCTAACCTTCTTGGCATAAATCGGAACATTTTCGAGATACATATCGTAAAATATGATCAAATTCCATAAATGTCGAACGTTTTCATCACGAGATTTAGTTGAGACCAAAATGCGAGACATGAAAATCGAGAGAAATGTTCAACTTGAAGGAATAGACAGAATTTAATGTGTTTTGTTAAAATACAAGAAGATTAAAAACAATTGTTTATTTACAAAAAAACTGAAAGTTTGGATGAAGTTTCTCATTCTGTTGTGTGGTATTGTACATGAAAGTGTCAAAACAGAACCACTCGATTTTGTAAACATTTTTACACTTATATAAAAGGGAGAAGTTGTGTCGGTAAAGGATTAAACTTTTTAGTGATATATGTTGGTACATTTTATTATTACAGTCCGTCATTATATCCAGAAATGTTTGAGAAACGTCTTTTTTGATTTTAATTCACGAGACTAAAAGATTGATAATTTTCTATCCTTACGTTTACCATAAGCTCTGCCGAATTTTCTTTTCACATTTATGATTGTTTGCATTTGTTTACAGTTTGCACCTTAAATATCAATAATATTTGATAATATTTGTAAAGTCGTTGCTTTTATACTAAATTTGACGGATTATTCTGTCTACCTGATCAATACACGAGGCTCACGGTGGATGTGACCAACCGACAGGGATGCTTTCCTCTCCTGGACACCTAATCTTCTGGAATTTTCAGAGATCCTTGTTTTTCTGCCCTGTTCACAGATTTATATTCTCTGTAGTTTTTTTTTTTTAGATCTATAACTGTGATATCATTGAACACCACATAGGAAGAAGGAGTAATAAGTTTTTTAAACTGGTGCCCAATCCCATTGTACTTAATGAATTTCAATAACAACATAATTTTATTTCTCCATATAATGAACGATAACTATTTGAGGGGCATTTTACACATTAAAATAAAGAAAACAAAAGCTCGGCTTTTACAAGATCAAAATTATGCAGTTGTAATACTTTTAACTTAAGCATGGATTTTTAACAGAGTGTGAAAATGGAACTAAGGAAAAAGGCGTCAACTAAATTAGATCACCCCAACACTTAATTAAATATACCAGGATAGCCTCCCTCTACAATTCAGGATGTATACAGAAGGAAGGCCACATTACCACTATAAGAATAAAGGTTCCTATTATTACTTGTTCAATAATTACAAATAATTAACATATCGAACATTTCTATAAATACATACTCAACGATAAAGAAAACAACATCTGGATTTTTTCTCTGTGATGAATTAAATGCAGTCGGTACAAGCAAATACGTTTTTTTTGGTTGCATTACCATTAAATAATCGGTGAAGTACAGGTCTTTAAAATGTCCGTTGACTTTATTTAGATGCCTAGATCTTGAATCTAGAAACGTTTACAGACTTTGACACTGAAGATAAAGTCACATGTAAGATCAAACCAAAAATCTATAAACAACAAGAACACTTACCTGAGCGCAGCAAAATTTGGAATTCCTACTGTTATTTTTGTTCAAGATTTCAAAATTGCTTTCAATGTAAATGTTACAATGTTTTCATGTCAAGAATCTACATGTATTTTGTGTCTAAGGAACAGCAACGGTTTTCACCAAATGTTTTTTTTTCCTGGGTGTTGACTTTTATCTATGTATCTATTGAATTGATATGATATCCATATCTTTTTATTTCTCACAACTTGCTTGATTCTTCAACTAGTCTTTAAAAAGTATATTTAAAAACAGTTATAGATGAATCTGGTTTAGTGGATTGTAGAAAGAATGCTTCAGGATTACCCATTTTATTCATTTTTGAATGTTTTTCCTTGATTTTCAACAGCTATTAAAAATAGAGTCCATCCTTTTTACTAGAATGAGTTGCTCCATTCCCGAAGAAGACACGGAAAATTAAAAAGTTTAAAACAAGAGAAAGACAGACAGACAAGGAATAAAATACATGTACTTTGAAAACAGTAAAGTTCTAAGTATATAGTTATAAAAACCACACATTTAAGAAAAAGAAAAAGAATTGTACATCGCTGTTCAGGCTACCGCTGATTAGAATTAGAAGACTTCAGTTTCAACGTACCACGTATATCTTTTCTTTAAAAAAATCTTGAACTTAAGATTTCACCCTTCAGTTTATATACATGTAAATTATTGTAAAATATAATTATGAACCCAGAGGTGACATGATACAAAGTAACCCACTTAGAGGGTTATTTCAATTCATCGAAAAATGCCAATAGCCAATATATGGAAAAAACTACTTTGAACAAATATAAATTCCATTAAACATTTTCATATGTCATATTTTATTTGAAAAATCTCATTGGAAGGAGACATTGTTATTTTTACCAAACCATTAGATTTATAGTGTTGCCATCTAAACTGGTTTATTCTAAATGCCCTTTTACTTCACTTGTGAAAACTCTTTGTGCATTGCATTTGATGCAAAATTAAGTTCGCTAAAAATGATAAAAGATGATTGCGATGGTGTTACATGAAATGTGAAGATAACAAACACCACTTAAAGTTAAACAATACAAATTGGGAATAGAGCAAGTACATACAGACCAGGTGGAACAGGTGATCAGGTGCCATGGAGGTGTACGCATCCCTGTCGACTGCTGGTCACGCTCGCCGTGAGCCCTTTATCTTGATCGGATAAAGGAAGCAATCCGTGGAAATTTAGTATGAAAAGAATGGATTAATTTGTAGTAACAATGTTTGTCAGCATTCGACTTACCGACAAGTTGTATTTACAAATATTATACTTTCAAGTAAATTACTTGGACTTGATTCGTCGAGAAACATTTGTTAAAAACATTGTTACCCTCTAAATGACGAAACCGAAACCTGCAGTGTGATAGAACTTAGCAACAGTCAACATCGCTTGACGACGGGAGATACCCTCCCCCACCCTCCCAAAAAAGTATGTTGACTGGGCGTAATTTATGTGCGCGCGGATCACCTTTATTAGCATTTATATTCGAGTAAAACATCTATAAAAATTGAATTAACATTCAGAATGATTTAATAAATACTGCATGTATATAAATGTCGAACTAGAGACCACAGCAAAAAAACTTCGTTTCATGCAGAAGTTTTTGAATATTCTGCTTCATAAGAATACAAAAGCAGGTCGACTAATCAAGGGGTACAATATTGTTGGAAGACTAGGTCTCCAAATTCTACATTAATATTCTTAATCATAATTTCCAGCATCTTCTTAATATCTAATTCAAAGTACATGTTAAAAGAATAAGAATGTTTAAAAAAAAAAAATCTAATGGTGGACTAATCACAAGTATATATATATATATATATATATATATATATATATATATATATATATATATATATATATATATATATATATATATATATATATATATTGTAAAAATGCAATACATTGTAAATAAAGTGTGTGAAAATTGATTTGAACCACATTTATGAAAAGAAAATTATAGACTCTTTCTTTACTGGGATGAAAATTTGACTTTTGACTAAAAGGGATGTCTGAAAAACAAACTTTCTGCAACTCGGATGACCGTTTTCCGTGGATCTTTCTATTAAATTTCATTCACGTGAATTCATAAATTCACGGGTTTGTTTCACGATTATGATGAAATCATTAATGTAAATCGTGAAATCAAGCACACGATACACAATTTAAAAATAACCTTTCATGGAACCCTGCTTTATTGTAATTACTGCACTAAAATTGCTGGATAAAATGTATGGAAATGTCTTAAATGTGGAATATTATACAATTATTAATAACTTAAAGTTATATTTATGAAACACAAAGCTTCATGATTAAGATAAACGAATATTTTTCGTACTACAAAAATGTTCTGCAGGTATTCTAAAAATGTAGTGGCATGTTTTCGAAATGTTTGAATGGTTCTATTGGAAGAAATCCTGTGCGACACAACCATTCCTGTTCCCGAGGAAACTTTGTAATACGAATATTGTAAAAATGACTTTTGAGAATTGATAGATAGGAAAAAGAGTTCATTTATCAGTGAATTTTCAATTTATGAATATGTGATGTTTGGATATAAATTTCAACTATCGGTAAAATAATATAAAAATAACGGTTCGACTATTTAAAACTATTTAAAGGTGCTTGGACACAGATTTGAAGTTAATATTTTCTCAAATTTTCTGTAGAATTTCATGACTTATATGTTGTTATAGCATTTCATACTAAAATATAATAAAAATCTTATTTCATCTCGAAGTTATTAAAACTTCAAATTTCTGGACGCGTTGGATTGACACCTCCTTGCGTTTTCACATATTTTAATTTTATTCTTAATACTTAAGAAAAGTGGCAATTTTGTTGTGTATTAATGAAAAATATTAAAACTATAACCCAGAATATTCAGAGTAGAAATGTTCGAATTCAAAGCAAAACCCACTCACAGTATTGTAAGTCCGTGCTCAGTGGTGTGTGCAGAGTTTAACAATTGAACACACCCGGTGTATCGTAAACATTAACAATAACAGAGCTCGTGCCCTGTTTACAAAAACAGTTAACGTTTCACGGGTGTGTTCAATTTGTTAAACTCTATACACATCACGGAGCACGGACTGAAAATACTGGTGAGTTGGTTTTGCTTTCGAACATTTTTACTCTGAATTTTCTGGATTATAGATGTAACATTTTTCATTAATACATAACAAAATCGCTTCTTTTCTTAAATATTAAGGATAAAGTTAAAATTTGTGCAAGTGCAAAGATGTGTTAATCAAACGCGTCCCGGAATTCGTAGTTCCAATAATTTCCAGATAAAATAAGTTTTTGATTATATTTTCGTGTGAAATGCTATTGGAATATATAAGTCGTGATATTATACAGAAAATTTGAGAAAATATTAAGTTCAAATCTGTGTCTGAGCACCTTTAAATGTCAATGTCTTTCAATATATGTGTGTTATATGAATTTAAAAAAGGAAACATATGTAACAATTATTTCAGGCATTTTATTTCTTCCATATTGAATATCTGTAGAACTTTCATTCTAGAAAGAAAATACATATATGTTCACATCATTACAATAATAATTTAAGAAAAATAAAAATGCAAAATAACTTAAAAGATTTGGAAATACAGGTAAAATTTACCAGATCGCACGTTCAGTGCGTGTTGGGATGGCAGTGACAGAGATGATGGTCGCACGTGGCGTGATGATTGGGCTCACACGTGCAGTCGTAAGGGTGATTACACTCGTGAGTACTGTGATGACAGTAACACTTTCCATGGTGACAGTGAGGAAAAAGATCAGTGGCACATGTGCAGTCAGCATCTGTCACACAAGGATCCTTGGACAAGGCTCCCACTGAAAATTACAGTAAAATGACAAAATGAGCATTTTAGTCTCTCTCTCTCTCTCTCTCTCTCTCTCTCTAGGCAATCAGAAGTTAGAAGGTACCGATATATAAATATATAGTGAGAGATCATTTTAGAGAGATCGATTATAGAAATAGAGAGATCATTTGATATCCAAATGATCATACCAGTAACGTTAAGTACTCGTTATTAAAAGAATCCCATCATGTGAATCGACAAGACAGTACCAGAGATGTTAAAGGCTAAGAGTTTGAAAAAAATTTGAAAACTACCTTTTTCTTTAAAACCTACCTAACGTAAAACAGAGAAACCACAAAGCAAGCACTTTCCTCATGGTTACGTGCAATAAGGTAAAATGAACTGACAGGAAGAATACAGCTGTGCACGTACTAGCAGAGATAAGATAAACATATTTTCGAAGCCTAACCTTGAAGACTTTCTTATGTTGTCTTTCACGTTGCAAACAAATTAATCCTAGGTAATTAAGTAACCACATTATTTTTAATCGAAAAGAAAATGATAAGAGATGAACAATTATTTATATTAAAGGATGACTTTGCATATACATTGCTAAGATATTATAAAGATGAAGACAATTATAGTTATTTTTACCTTAAATGTGAAAAATAGAATGGAGTTTAAGTCGCACATATGAAATGTCAACAAATACATCAACTACTTCAACTAAAATTTCTTTAATTTTATAATTTTAATATATGAAAAAATTGCACAAAAGATCATAGATTTCCTTTAATTAAAACAAATATTTCAGTTCCTTAACCGGATATGACTATGTATCCGATCAATTTATGTAAAGGAGAACGAACAGTGAATCTCATCTATTCCGCAGTACATACATTTTATTAAAAGAATGGGGGCGTACAAGGCGAGGACAATCCATCCGCTCTGAGAAGATATTTTCAATTTGAAAGTTCGTAGAAAAGTTATGTTTTCCAAAATCTGTTTTGCCAGATTCATTTTTTTTCCAATTGACCCCTTCTTAACATTGGAGTGTGTCAGTGTGTTATAAATGAGAATGAGTTTGTTAAAGCATATAATTATTTCCCACAAATTATCGATTATCAAATAGAATGGGTTGAGGTGCCCAGGAGGAGTAAGCATTCCCTGTCGACTGATCACATAAATTGGATCAGATTTCGTGTAAGCGTAATACGAATATTAGTTTCAGAGAAAAATGGAAGAGAATTGCTGATTAGCTAATATCTTAGTCTTTTTAGATCACCTGAGTCATTTAGATGACCTATCTGTTTTCGTCCGTTGTCGTGCGTCGTCCGTTATCAAATGAATATTTTCAGCTTCTTCTCTGGAACCGCTGAACAAATTCCAACCAGTTTTTGCATACAGCATATATATGATTAAAGGGGAAGAAAACTGTGAATTTAATGGTCACCCTCCTTCCCGGGGCCTGAGGGATGGGGCTAAAACCATAGCAATTAGTGCTTTAAAAATCTTCTTGACTCTTGAACTATTGACATGATTGTAATAAGC
This sequence comes from Saccostrea echinata, assembly GCF_033153115.1. Lineage (NCBI taxonomy): Eukaryota > Metazoa > Mollusca > Bivalvia > Ostreida > Ostreidae > Saccostrea > Saccostrea echinata. Next base: position 49,793,912 of record NW_026889803.1, read on the forward strand.
ACTGGTTCCTCAATCAAAATTGTGAAATTCATGGCTCCAAGGCCAGGGGTTCTTGTGCTAGGGCGGGGCTATATAGATCATATAGTAAAAGTGCATTATTTCTTTGAAGATCTTCTCTGCTCCTGCGTACTAAACACACTAACTAAGTACACAGTTATGATGAACAAGCGTGCTTCTTCCAAAAGTGTGAAATTCATGGTCTTTGGTCCAGGGTTTCTAGTGTTTGACTTGGCTTTATCAATTATTTTTGTAAAAATGCATTAATTCTCTGAAAATAATTTTCTCTGCTCCTGGGTATTATTTAGACAAACTAAGTGCATGTTTTTGATAAGCAAGGATACCTCTTCCAAAATTCTGAAATTTATGGCCCTAGGGTCGGGGGTTCTGGTGAAAGGGTGGAACTCTATTGAAAAGATAGTGAAAATGCATTAATTCTATTAAATAATCCTGTCTTCTCCTTGGTGTTCAGCAGTTCCACAAAGTGCATAGTTATGGTGCACAAGGGTGCTTCTTACAAATTTTTTTTAAAACTTGTGGTCCCAGGATCAGGGCTCTGGTGTTTTCCGGGGTGGGGAGGGAGGGGAGCTCTATTGATTCAAACTGCGCATCTGTTGATGTTGTTTTTATTTGTTAAGAGTTCACACTCAGTAACAACTGTTTTTTTTTTTAAAACAACTAGTGTTGTTTCACAGTATTGTGATCGTTATGAAGATCTTAACAGCATTTAAGAAAAAGACCTTCTAAAACTTCTTCTTTAATAGAACAATTACAATATCTCTATACGATTCACTTGGATTATCTCTTCAAAATAAAATCAACTTTCTGATTGTGTGTTTAATATTCATTTTATACAGATTGTTTTCTGATAGGTACATGTAGCTTGGAGTAGCAGATATGTCTTTCTAAAGCAGAAAATGCAAACAAAAACACAAACAAAATATAGTTTTCGAAAATATAAGCAGAATCTCAGTGTTTACCAAATAACAATTTAAATGAAATGATTGTATTGAGTGAAATTGTTTAATCTAAGTTATCACTTCATCAGCATCGACTTGTTTTTTTAAAAATTTTTTTAATTATTAAATAGCTTTTAATGTTTCTTATACTGATTTGACAAACCTATCCCTGTCCAATTTTGTTATAAACACCAAAATTAAAATCCTAATAAGTCAAACTTTGTTTGTGATGCAATCTTAGATATGATTAATCGTAATTTTATTGAATTTATCTCTAAGGTAAAGTAAACATCTGCTTAAGAGAAAGACACAATTATGGACGTGAAAGACGTGAAAGACAATCATCGCAATCTATTCATGATAAGAAAAGTACTAGAACGTTCAAGAACGCAAGCCCAACACAAGGATACATGAACATAGCGCCCTAACTTTGAATATTTGAAATATTTAGCATGCTGCATAGAGTAAATTTAAGGGGGAAAATAAAGGGAACATACAAAAAATAAATTTATAACAGTTAATTTACTTTTTCGATTTTTCGATAATTTATGTAAACTCATCTGATATTTGCATAATTTATTTGTTGCAATGAAAACACTTTCAAATAGTTATTCAACTTGTATGTAGATTTACGTGGATCTGTGATTATGAATATTGCAAATCATAGGCTATTTAAACCGTCACGTTGAGCGTAAGAAAATACTTAAACAACCCGTTGGTTTCAAAATGAATTAAACTTACCATACATATACTGGATTCCAAAACTCCATAAAAATCCTTACAACAATGATACATGGCGGGTTCCAGTAAATCTTATTCCAAGCCTCTTTCTTAACTCCTACTAAAATATTTACAGCAGTGAAGGAGAAACTTCAGGTGTGCATTTCAAAAGTATACTAGTATTCGAGAAGTGGTGTAAATCAGATTTGCATACTTAAAAACTCCAAGGTACTTTGAGAAAATTTGAAATCACAAAATTTTATTAAAATCAATAACATCAAAACGTACAGCTTTCCAACACTATATACAACCATTTCCCACGATAAATTTTAATCCAGTCTTTTTGACATCTGCTTTTTCAATAAAAATGAAAAAATCGGAAATATGCTTACCTTGTCATTGGTCATTTGCAAAATTATTTTATTAAAAACATTCTGATTGTACATATCAGTACTCTGAAATTGATATTAAAAAGATGCCAGAATTTCTGATTGACAATGTCTATGTTGTTTTTGAAGATTATGTTGGAATTACCATGGTACCAATTGGCCCCCCTTATTAGCAGACCTATTTTTGTATTCATATGAAGCAGAATTTATTAAAAATTTGAACACGAGAAGAAAACACTTGCTGTGACCTCCAACTCTACATTTAGTCATATCGACGACGTATTATCGATTAAGGGGGACCGACCCTTTAATAAGAGAGATAACTTTCCAAGTAAAAAATACTAATATTACTTACAGTTTACTTTATCAGAGTTAAATTATCGAGACTTTTGAGTAGTCAATTCGATCAAACCTAACATATGATGGAAACATTACCTTCTATTTCCTTTGTCTATATTTTTCAAGTTTGATTATATCTGACAAAAACATTTAAATCCAGGTTTAAAATCCTTACAAATTGAATAAGTTCTATCTTTTTAAGGATCATTTAAATAAAAAAGGGTTTAATGTATCAAGTAGCAAGTGTCGAATTTTTCTTAGTATTACATTTTTTCCAGTGAAAAAATATAAGAAATATAACTCTTGCTAACAGATGTATTGTTTTCTTACATCCATAACATTGTGATATTCTGAGTTAGGAAGCAGAGCTTTACTATGTTTTCTAATATGAATTTAGTAGGTATGTCACTAAATATTATTTTCATACTGCATACACTGCATATTTTTAATTTTACGTTGTGATAATAAATTATTACCATATTATTGTTAATGAATTATTACCCTATTCTTGCCCTATTACTGTATGTACCTTCTGTTGTTGCTTGTCCTCCGGGTTTGTCTATCGTAAACTTTTGAAAATCTCACCTCTTTTTTTCAAGCATCGAAAAAAATGTCAATAAAGTTTGATTAATAGTTTCTATATATAAACAGAATACTTTTGGTCACAATCCCCCACGGCAGTTCGATCAACACATTAATTCTAGTACAATCTTCAGTATTAATTTTTTTACGGTTAAAGCCAAAAGATTTCCCAAATTCGATATGTAAAATGACCTTGATTGCAAATACAATCTATCGTTAGGTCGAATGTTGACTGACGTCTTTTATGTAAATTGTTCTAGTTCATTATTTTCACACTGATTTATCTAAAGATTTTTTCGTTGAACCGATCATGACTAAGGGCACATGGCATGTGTTACATGTTGACAGGAGATACTCACTCCTCTAAGGCACTTGATCCTACCTCTCTTTTAGATGTCCGTGTTTGCTATGCTCACAATTGGACTTTTGAGCACAATTACTGCTAGTTATCTTCACATTTCATTTTCCAAAATTAGGTAACTCATTTTTCTTGAAGGGTTTTTAACAAAAAATTAAAAGTTCTTAAAATGAAAGACAATTATATCTTTGAAACACATTATTATCGTTTTATTATCGAATAACCTTGAAAATAGTTTACTTAGGTGTTAAAACGTATATTGTCATCGAAGTAAAAATCTCCACTAATTAGACAGGGGTCAAAGTAGAGTGTTGATTGATTAGTGTTGTGTCTATGTGTATTTTACATTCTTCTACAAAGTCGTGGTGATTCTTACACTTCTTAGATTTACAGACTTTTAAACTTCAGATCTTGGAACAGGAGAAATGAATCTTTTTAAAAGTCTCTTTACAATGGAGTTTGGCGACTTGGTAATATAATGTTTCATTGCTAGAAGGAAATCCTATAGTAAGTGTACTGGTAGACTGCTCTAAAATAAGAAACATAAAATAAGAAAAGTCTCTCAAAGTGCAATCACTGAGACCCGGTATTATGGAAAAGATAGTATGTTAAGCTGTACAGGCCTGATTGCAAAACATTCTCTTCCGTACATCGAAATCATGCAAGAAATATGTTGTTTTTGGACATTCATTTTTGTTAAAAGAATGGAAAATATCCCCTTTTTTAAGATTAAAACTTTAATTATCTAAAATGAATAAATAAATGAATAAATAACTACAGCAAGGAAAATAAACGGAACATCAAGTACTGCTTCTCTGAATTCCTTCAAAATGATCTGAAAATGATGTGAAAATTAAAAATAATCTTAATTGCATTTTCTTGTGAAACTCGTGTTAAATAGAATATACTGAAATGATTTTGTAAAAGTCATACTGATTGTCCAAAGTTTACCTTTAAGGGGCACTGGAGGAGGGGTTGGTCAGACAATGACACAGATGGTGATCACATGAGGGAGTGTGGTTTGAATCGCACGTACATTCCCCCGGATGGTTACACTCGTGACCACCCATCTGATGACAATAGCAAACACCCATGTGGCAATGTGGCATTTTGTTTGTGGCGCATGTGCAGTCAGCAGTTACTGAACATGAGTCTCGAACAGGAAAAACTGAACATACTGGAAATGAAGATATAATCATAGGTACAAAAATATAACTTTCTTTTCATTTGGAGACGACATTGATATTGGCAATTTCTAGAGCTAAAACATACCCATAGTTGATATAAATATCATGCAGATAATCTGTTTCTTCATACTTTTTGGTGAATGATGTGCCCTATAATTTCATCACAGACATGTGTCCGTTGTGTGTCATTTTTAGTCTTTAAATAGTCTGATAAGACAATGAGAAATAACATCAGTGCATTTGCATATTAAGTTAAGCATGTACAGGGAATATGGTTCTTATAATTTTCCTCAAGGACAACTATTCTTATTCAATGGAGATAACGAACAGTATTCAAGCTCTACATTCCATTTAAACAGTACAGATCGGGAGTAGAGCAAACACAGACCTCTAAAAACATTAGAGGTGGATCAGATGCCATGGAGGAGTAAGCATCCCCCACCCACGGTCACATTCGCCGTGTGCTCTTTGTCATGATAAGGAAAAACGGAAAATCTGTAGACAATTCAGTGTGTAAGCAATGTCCTAACAATTAGTATGAAAAACGTCAGTCAGCATTTGACTTAATCATAGTTTGTATTTGCTGACAAGGTCATTGTATCGACCATAAAACTTGCGAAACGATGACTTCAAACGAGACTGTTGATATCCTTATTTCATCAACTTGTTTGTCAATAGATTGTTTCGTTTTAGAAATTGTTTATACATAGAAAATGCTCTTGTGTATCGAATCTACTGAGAGATATATACCCCATATGCAACTGAGAAGGGTATATTGCAACAAACATGAGTAAGAGAAGTTGATGAAAGAAAAGTTGAAGCCATCACGTTTATAATTAAGTTTGGTTTTTTAAAATATACAAATATAAAACAGATGTGTCAGACTCTGTGGTATCTTTTATTTCAAGTTCATTGGGATATATCGAATCGGCATATGAATAGAAGTAACTATTGTTAATTGATAATACTTGTCGTTATATCTAAATGTCGAGTTGGAGGCCACAACAAGTATCTTCTTCTCATGTAGAAGTCTTTAAATAAATTCTGCTTCATATGAATAAAAATAGGTCTGCTAATAACGGGATGCAATGGACACCCATGGTAATTCTGACTAATTGTTGGAACACCTGATCTCCAAAAACTACATAGACATTGTCAATCAGAAACTCAAGCATGTTTTGAATATCTACTTCAGAGTACTTTTGTGCACAATCAGAATAATTTTGCAAGTGACCAATGACAAGATTAGTTAATTTACGATTCCATTAACTGATTAATTTTAAAAAATTAATAATCGAATACTTCTACGTCTTCATTCTCTTGAATTGGTATGCATTTCTATTAATGTGTGTAGAAAAGAATAACAGATCCGTTTAACATGTACAAACAAACATGCTTGAAAAAGTTATGTGTTATAAGAAACCACTGTACACTAAAAGCAATAGTTGTTTTTTTAGGGGGAGGGGGTATTGAGAAAATTATATGGTATAAATGTATGAATATTGAACTTCGATTTTCAATACAAGTTATGGCATTTATCCCTCTGGAAAAAAGGCTCAAAGACAACAGGAGAGAGAGAGAGAGAGAGAGAGAGAGAGAGAGAGAGAGAGAGAGAGAGAGAGAGAGACTCCTTCAAGAATAGAATTTACGAACTTGCACAATTTGGGCAATTTGTTTCAATTTTCAGAATTAAAAAGTTATTATTGCCACATGTTTAACAAACCGAAATCGTCCAAAAGCGTCAACAGCATTGTTACTGTAATTAACATCAGGTTTACAAGGGTTTTTGTTTTGGCAACTTTGTGTCTTGGAACTTAATGCTACACTTAAATTTTTGCTTCCATTTTACCAAAGAGTAAGTATTTTGCGAAACCTCAGTCAACATACGACCCAATGATAGGTTGTATTTGCTAGCATGGTTTTTATAACGACCATAGAGTCGCCCGCGTGGCGCAGTATTGAGAGCGTTCGCTCTAGAGTCGCGGAGTAAGGAGTGTCCTTAAGTCGCGGATTCGAATCCCACTGTGGGACGTGGAGACCGGTCCTTCGGATGAGACCGTATAAACCGAGGTCCTGTGTCGCATTAGGTGCTGGCACGAAAAAGATCCCTCATTGCTCAATGGTCTTAAGTGCCGAGCATTAATCAAAATTTGCAACTCGCCACCCGGAAGTGGTGGCGTCTCCATATGAGTGAAAAATTCTCGAGAGGGACGTTAAACAACAAACAAACAAACAAACAAACAAACGACCATAGAATTTAGGAAATACTTAACTTTAAACGAGGTTATGAAATCAACTTATCAACATCAACTTATCTGCCAGTACCCTGCCTCGGTTTAAAAATTGATCGTACTCAGAGCATGCTCTTGAGTATCGAATAAGTTGAGAGACGTAAATTGTATATAGGTGATAGCGGAATATAACTACATAAATAAGGAAAGTTGACGAAGGACTCAAATATGAAAAAGAAGTGGCAGACTTTGTGGTGCCTTTTATTTTGAGTTCAAGGGAATATATCGAGTCGACAGAGGAATGGAAGTTACTATGGTTTATTGATAAAACATCGTCTATATATCTGAATATTGAGTTGAAGGCCACAGCAAACATTAATTTTTCCTTTTCACAGAGTAGTTTTTGAATAAATTCTGCATCATAGGAATATAAAAACAGGTCAGCTTATAAAGAAGCATAATTAGTGACTATCGGAATTCCAACAGTTTGTTGGAAGACCTGGTCTCCAGAGGTTACATAGATGTTGTCAATGAGGAACTCTAGCATCCTTTTAATGAAATATGGAGATAACGAACAACATTCAAGCTTAAAGTCCATTGAAACAATACAGATTGGGAGCAGAGCAAACCCGGGCCTCTAAAAACATCAGAAGTGGGATCAGGTGCCATGGAGGAGTGAGCATCCCCCACCGACGGTCACATCCGCCGTGTGCTCTTTGTCATGATAAGGAAAAACGGAAAAATCCGTAGACAATTCAGTGTGTAAGCAATGGCCTAAGAATTAGTATGAAAAACGTCAGTCAGCATTTGACTTAATCATAGTTTGTATTTGCTGACAAGGTCATTGTATCGACCATAAAACTTGCGAAACGATGACTTCAAACGAGACTGTTGATATCCTTGTTTCATCAACTTATTTGTCAATAGTTTGCCTCGTTTTAGAAATTGTTCATATGTAGAACATGCTCTTGCGTATAGAATCTACTGGGAGACAAAAACCCCATATGCATGTGATAAGGGTATATTGCTACATAAGTAAGGGAAAGTTGACAATTGAAAAATTGAAGTCATCACGTTTATCTCTCCCCCCCCCCCCCAAAAAAAAAAAAATCAAAATATCAAGAATCTCTCTTACATCAAAAACCCCTAGTTTTTAAGGATACATAACACAAGCATTTGATGCATGGATATATATAAATAAATAAATAAATAAATAAATATATATATATATATATATATATATATATATATATATATATATATATATATATATATATATATATATATATATATATATATATATATATATATATATATATATATATATATATATATATATATTGTATGATTTTGATTAAAAATGACACGAATAATAAATCCATAAAAAATAAAGAAATCCTAAGTTTTCTTTGGTACTTAGATATGCGACTTTCTATGTAGTTCTATACAAAATTTGAAACATTCCCTAACAAAAATTTACTATAGTTAACTATACTTTACTATAGTTAACTATAGTGAAAACTTTGATACTTTGATTTACTATGAAACTTTACTCAGGAACTTTTTTGGAGATTTCAAAGCTTAAAATCTCTAGTATTCGATAACAGTAATGTAAAATTTGGAAATAATGTGTGAATACACAAATAATACTTCAATTTAATATAAAAAATGTCAACGTATGAATTAAAAAGCAAAAAATATAACGATCTGAAATCCATAGTAAAAATACATTGATTTACTATAGTGAAAAAACTTTGATGCTATAGTAAACTATAGTTAACTTTAGTACTTTTTTTATTAGGGTTGTGACAAAGTCTTACAAAATTCTCCATTTTAGCAGGCAAACATTGCTCAGGTTACCTATTTGAACATATATCTATGAGAAATATTGCCGATATGTGAAATAAAGTTTGTGTTATTTATCCTAGTTAATTTACCTTGAGGATTGGTTGTATAAAGTGTAGAAATGGTTATACGTTTTCATGTTACTGACTTTGCTTTTTTTTCCATTTTCTAAACGTTCTTTGGAGTTTTCGAGAATCCACATAAGATTTGAACCACTTTAAAATACTCTGTAGCACAGTATATCTGAAGTTTCTCCTTTTCAGTAGATAATATTTTTGTGAAGAGTAAAGAAAGGGGTTTCGTAGAAGATTTGCTGGACCCGGGAATGTATCTTTGTAAGGATTTTTATTAAGTTTAGGAATCCAGTATAGGTAGGGTAGCTCGAACTCACCTTCGTTGAATGGAAATGCTAAAAAAAAAATTAAAGACTGAATGTGGTTTTGAAGAATTTTATCCTTATAAAATGAAATGAGTTTTATAAACGAAGACGATATTGTTACTAGGCTTGTCTGCTGGAACCATAGAATACTGTTCGTGTAATAATTCTAATTCTTTTATCACCTATGATATGGTAAAAATTCTTTTATCACATCTGATTTTGTAAAAATGAAAAGATAGATTGTTCGCATATCGTCTTTTAATTTTCATAAAAGTTTCTAAAACACTTAATCTATTCTGACAAACTACTAACTAAGGTCTTCTTAATTCTGAAATGTTCAAAGGTTTCAAACCGCAACCTTATCGGAGAACTTCTCTCTGCAGCCTTAAGCTTTGACCAAATATCATTCGTTTTTTGTTTTTTGTTTTTGTCTTTTGTTTGTTTTGTTTTTACAGGAACAGGAATGAGAGAATCGATGTTAGTTCTTCACTATTCTAAATAAAAATAGCGAAAGTAACGAACAGTGATCGATCTCCTAAATACTTTAAACATTACAAATCTCTAAAGACTACATAGATATTGTCAATAAGAAACTCCAGCATCGTCTCGGTTTAAACTTCAGAGTATATGTGTGTATGATCAGAATGTTTTGTTAACAAAGTACTGGTAATTTTATAGGTAACAAATCACAAAAATGAAGGTTTTCGAGTTCCATTTTTGAAGAAGCTGTTGTTTATGATGTTAAAATGCCTGATATTAAGTATATCGTGAGGAATGACTGTATAAAAAGAGTAGCAAAGTGATACGTTTGCAATTGTTAATTTTTTGGAAGAATTTTGCGATTTAAAATTTTCTTAAAATTCTTCCGATTTTTTGAAAATCTTCGTTTAATTAACGCCACTTCTTGAATAAGTTACAGCACAGTACGTCTGAAATTTCTCCTTCAAGTAGTTGATATGTGAATAGTAAGGACTGAGGATTGATAGAACATTTACTGACTCTGCAATGTATCCTTGTTTGTAAGGCTTTTATGAAGTTTTGGAATCCAGTATATGTACGGTAAATTGATTTCATTTTCATAGACTGAAATGGTAAAGGTATTTTTAAAACTCAAAGGTGATTATTTCGGAATTCCATCTCTTTTACAGTTGGATATTTTAATAAATTCATTTTCTACTAAATCGCAGCTATTATGCATGCTTTAAGGAAACAATTTAAGGAAATAAATACGTATTTTAATATGACAACCTGATATTAGTCAGAATGAATATTGCAGTTGACCAATTATCAATTCTGTATTCAATGAACATCCCTAGTATGGACTCGTGCATTAAAAGATCGGAGATATACTTATCAAGAAAAGATACGTTTCCTGGATGAATTGTTATTTTGACTTGATGACATATGTGAATTTATACTTGTCAAACGTTAGTGAAAGGCAGAAAATTGTTATTAAACTCTAGAGAAAACAAGAACTGTCGAATTAGGCTCTTAAAAAGCCTCTCATGTTTACATGGAATTCCTTTGATATTAAGACAATTGTTTTAATTACACAGGATGGCAATGACAGTGATGGTGGTCACAGGTAGGTGATTCGTTGTCAGCACAGGTACAGTCGCTGGCCTGGTGACACTCGTTCACATGGTGACAGTGACATGAACCTCCATGGCAAACTGACGTTTGATCATGATGACAAGTTGCTGTGGAACAATCAGCGTCCGATGTACATGACTGACTGACAACCAGTCCTGGAAAAGAGACTGCACTTAGAAGTTTTGAAAGACTTGAACAATAAAATGTTTTTAAAAATTCTTTCTTGTGTCATATACTTCGGTTGCAACCTTCAGAAGAAACAAGATGTGTTTGTGAAACACTGATGCCCCCGTATGGCAGCTTTTGGCGAAGGTTAAAGTTTCTCAAATGCAAGTCAAAATCCAGGCCAAAAGATAAAAAATGTTAAATTTGAAAGCCCTAGCTAGGATTACATATGTGAAGTATGAAAGCCCTAGCACCAACCATTCAAAAATTATGGCCAAGGTTAAAGTTTTTCAAAAGTAGGTCAAACTCCTATGTCAAGGTCAAAGGTTCAAAGTGGTTGGTATCCAAAGGAAGGTGATGTCACAAGGATTACATATGTGAAGTATGAAAGCCCTAGCATCAACCATTCAAAAGTTATGGCCAAGGTTAAAGTTTTTCAAAAGTAGGTCAAACTCCTAGATCAAGGTCAAAAGGTTAAAATCGTTGGTATCCAAAGAAAGGTCTTGCCACAAGAACTACATATGTGAAGTATGAAAGGCCTAGCTCTAACCATTCAAAAGTTATGGCCAAGGTTAAAGTTTTTCAAAAGTAGGTCAAACTCCTAGGTCAAGGTCAAAGGGTAAAAGAGGTTGATATCCAGAGGAAGGTCTTGTCACAAGGAATACACATGTGAAGTTTGAAACCCCAAGCACCAACTATTCAAAAGTTATGGCCAAGGGTAAAGTTTTTCAAAAGTAGGTCAATCTCCAAGGTCAAGGTCAAAAGGTCAAAGTTACTGGTATCCAAAGGAAGGCCTTGTCACAAAGAATACACATGTGAAGTTTGAAATCCCAAGCACCAACCGTTCAGAAGTTATGGCCAAGGTTAAAGTCTCATAAAATTTTGCAAAAGTGGGTCAAACTCCAAGGTCAAGGTCAAAAGGTCAAATATGATGGTACCCAAAGAAAGGTCTTGTCACAGGAATAGACATGTGAAATATGAAAGTCATAGCTCCAACCAATCAAAAGTTATGGGCAAGGTTAAAGTTGACAACAAACAGATAAACAGACAGACAGGACAAAAACAATATACCCCCGGGATCTTTCGATCCGGGGGCATAAAAAAAATAACCCGCGTAAGCGTGATATGTAATTTTTTCTGCAATCGTTGTACTCCGTATAACACAAAAAAGAAGACGTTTCATTGTGTTTTCATTGAAGAACCATCAACTGTTGAAGGTTGAACATTATCCTGTTCACTCAGATAATTTTTAAAACGCTTATGAATTTCCAAATGAAAATTGAATTATAATTAAAATGCACACAATTTAAAAATAGCAGCATAGCTTGGTGCGAAATTAGACAGAAAAGATCCTTCATCAATTTTATAAAGGAATAATACTTTATATGTATATCCCAGTTAGAGTTATCTCTCTGAGGGTTTTTGAGGGTTCACATACCTTAAAACTCAGAGATCTAACTACAGTAGTATACCGAGTTTAGAAGTCATTTATTGTTAATGCTTTAACAATTACAGTTTTCCTTAAAAATAAAGAAAATATTGAGATTTTTTGGATGTGAAATTTAAAGATAAATCGAATTGTAAATTACTTGGAAATTGTTAAGGTCGTCAGGTTTAATAATGTTATATTGAACTGCTGTGTCAAATATTACATGTATATATTTTCTTTGTAGCTCTACCTACGGTAGCAAATAACTTTTTAACTTACAGATTTAAAGTAACATTGATGATTTTTTTTTTAATTGTAGCAAAGTATAATGCAAAATAGAAAATTATTTTAAAAAAAAGGAGTTAAAATGATTATAATTAAAATTGATTTTTGACTTGAGAAAAACTATTATCAATATATTTATTTTGACATCAAGAAACATAAAATTATTTTAAACATTAACGTTACATGGTTTATGATATATTTTTCTTTTGAAAAACGTTTGGAATGAAAAAAAAAAACAACATCGAGTCTTTTGTTACCTACCGATTACACAGGCAAGGCAAACAAGAAAGATTGCTTTCATGTTCAAGGTAACCCAGCTTCCAAAGAAGTAACGTTTTCCAGCGTTATATATATAATACAATCGCAATCCTCCTGATAACCTTCGGCCTGAACTCTAGAGGAAATACGTTGGCAGTATCTTGACCGAATTTGATCAGAAGATAGCGTACGTAATTTTAAAATCGGTATTAACAAAAATGTAATATGTCTGCACTTACCATCAATTACCTTTACTAGAATTGATAGACGATTTTTGGTGTGGAAAAATTCTGCAATGAATATGTTTAAAAAAAATACATGCCTATAAATTTATTTATTAAATAAAGAACCTTTCTTTTGAATATTTTTCAGCTCAGCTGAGCTATAAGCTCAAGCGAGCTTCTCACTGTTGTCCGACGACTGCCTGACTGTCTATCTGTCCATCCATCCTACACATTTTCGACTTCTCTTGAGCCATTGAATCAATTAAAATCAAAGTTGGCACATCTTTTTTAGGGGAGGGGATTCAAATTGTTCAAACGAACAGTCGTACCCCTTTCCAATCGAGAAAAATGTAAAAAAAAAAATTATATGGTTGGAACATTTAAATATCGACGGATATGGCCTTGAATTTTGTCCACCTTAAGCCTAAAATTGCCACATTTTTTCTTCATGATTGTTTAAATATTTGATTGTACATGCACTGACCGTCACGGTAGCTCATTTGGTATAATGCTCGCTCCACGGTAGGATGGTCGTGGGTTTAAGGACATACGCAACGTACCTTACCTACTGATACTTTTTCGAGATATTCTTAATTTAAGATTATAGTGCTATCAGATGTTCGTAGACAAAAAATCAGCATACATTACCAGGAGTTTTGAATAGATATCAATTGATGAAAATTCTTGTATAATTCAAAGAAAAATATACAAAAATTACTAAACATATATTCTAGATGTTTTGTTTATCCAAACTTGTTTTAAAAGAAGTGTACAATAACATATACAGACATTAAAATTTAGCACACAGTTCCTTTAAGTATTGGAACTCAACTCCAAGGAAAAAGACAATAAAGTTCAAACTATGTTGCGTATGTCCTTAAAATCCCAGGCCGCGGCTGACGTAAGTCGTTAAAAATAGGCAGCAATTGTTCCTTCCACGCGCTTGGCACTTAGAAGCGAAAGTTGTGGGTCTTTCCGATGAGACCTAAAAACCAAGACCCCGTGTCACTGCAGGTATTGGCATGATAAAGGTCCCTCATTGCTCAATAGCCCGAGTGCCGACTGTAAAGGTCCTCGCCGTATAGGGTGACGTCTCTATATGAGTGAAAAATTCTCGAACGTTATTTATTGATTGTGTTTTGTTTTACGTCCCATTCGAGAATTTTTCATTCATATAGAGACGTCACCACATACCGGTGAAGGGCTTCATATGTAGACCTTTACTCGCCACTCGGGGCCATTGAGCAGTGAGAAATCTTTATCGTGCCAACGCCTGGCGTGACACGGGCCCTACATTTTTTTAGATTTTTAAAGATATTAGTTACATAGAGTGCTCCATTGTTTAAAAACAACATGACATAACAAATAGTATGAAACGTGTCAGACAAAACTAGTTTCACAAGTCAGTCCAATTCTAGTTGGAAATATATTTATTTTCAATTTATTACAAAATACAGATTATGTTCTGTAGCAAAATAGGACAGCTGGAAAATTAATAAAATAAATCAGAAAATATGAAAAATGTAGTTTGTACAATGAAGATAAATGTGATGCCATTCAGTAATGGACAATATTACCCATAACATTAAAAGTATATGTGTTTCATATTCAAGCACATAAACAATATATTATTGTAACATGTAAGTATACAGGATTTATAGGGACTTTATTCAAGAGACTTAATTTGTTTAATCAGGGACCTATAAATATATTAGTATCTAGGTCCCTGGTTTAATAAACATAATGTACTAATATTTACACAAATTATTCTTGTATATTGTCCAAATTTTGACAAACACAGTACACAGTCATTGATATATAAAAACAATCATTCTGAGAGTATTGCATTAATTAGCAATACTAGTCTCCTACCGGCAAGTGTAATCTGGTTCCCGTTAAGAAGACAGACAGACGGACGGACAGACTCAGAGGAAACCTATAGTCCCCTCCGGTTTCACCGGTAGGGGACTAATAATGTAATACATGTGATAGCTAAGTTTAAACTGTGAAAAAAGAATCGCCCATTGTTAATGGATGATATGATTTTATCCAACTTGTTGCATGCCTTTTTTTTTTTAAAAGGGCTTTGGGATAGAAAACACACAACTCAGACAAAATAGTATATCCAACCACAAACTATGGGAGATCCTATGTTTCTCTGTATTGATCGGCTGTTGATGTAAGTGTTTATTTCTGTGTATATAATGCTCTGTCATGAGTCAGCATTTATTCTCAGGATTTGAGTACCTCTCATCGACTTCTCCTTTCCTTATGACGTGTAAAGTCTGTTTCTGTAGTGCTTATATAACAAGCATTCTGAGAGCATTGCATTAGCAATACTATAGTCTCCTACCCATAAGTGTAACCTGGTTCCCCCTAAAAATTAAAAATGCCATAATTCCGTCAAAAATCAATGAAGCGGAGTGAAATGCAAACTTGATCTATAGGGTAGACTGGGGTAATTTCGACCACTTTTGCTGATTTGTGGCTTTCAGTCCACAAAACACGACTGTTTTCAAATGTACTAGTTTAAAAAAAAAATTAAAGTAATTGACAATGATTTTTTATTCATATTTTTTTGCTTTAGGACTTAAAAATGCATAAAAAATAATGAATTGGTTTAAAAATAAGTAAGCATGTTGCATGGGTTAATTTCGACCGGCCTCGGGGTAATTTCGACCACAACAAACATCAAAAAGAAAGATAACTCTTGCAATGCATGTTAACTTTACCTGTCGCATTTTATTCAAAATTTATGGTCCGAGAAACTATATTGCCTTATTTAGAAAATACGTGTATCTATCTCTCTCAACAAAAAGATTAAAATGGTTAAGTACTAGTATCCATACATTAAAGAATTGGGTTGGGTTACTTAAGCTTTTCAATGTTGTCTTATAGACATCTTAATTCTTATTCTTTATTCTAAATTCTGCTTTTAATTCGCTAACTCTACATTTTAAAATTGTGTTATAAAGTTATGCAAATAGATGAAATTTTCTCAGATTCTCAGATTCCACAAATAATTTCTTTGTTATGATTTTTAAATTGTTCAACCCAAAAGGGATTTCATTTAATATCGTTTTTTTACAACAGAATCATTCAAATTGTATACATGTATAAGGCTTTAGCATAGCATTCGAATTGCGTACATTTTTCTTCACTAATTTTTACCATATACACAATCATTTGGAATGCGTTGTTTTACGTATTTTACGTGTTTTTTTTTAATTCTTAAAAGAGATAGATCCTGAGATATTCGATCAAGTCAATTAAATAAAGATTTACAGAAGCAAAGTCCTCTGACCCCCCCCCCCCCTTAAAAAAAACTCAAACAAATCATTTATTTCGTGTAACATCATAGTGTTTTTTTTTTTTATTATTATTATTTTTTGTGTTTCAAGATTGTTGCGGTTCTTTTGGTGTGTTGTTCTGATATTTTGGGTACTATTTGGATTTGTGTACCTGGACTGTGTGATACGATCTTAATACGACTGGTTCGTTGGTTTTCGATAGTCTCAGTCTTGTCCGTCAAACGCATTCGTAATATGAGAAAAAATTACAAAAACCTGATTTTTAAATTTTTTTTAAATTTTTTTTTTTTTTTTTTTTTTTTTTTTTTTTTTTTACATATATTCAATATTGCCTGCATCCTCTCTTTTGTTAATTTGACGGGTTTGGAATCTTATGGATTGCTCTATTTCAAAGCCAGTGCCGACTTTTTTTAAATATAAAAGGTTATATGTAGTTAATATTGTAAATATACAGTATAATAATTTTTTTTTGGAAGATCTAACTCTGCATTGCATTAAACAGCTGTTAAAGACAACTTACACATATTTCAGAATAAGTGGTCGAATTTACCCCGCGTCCTTAAAATCAGTAGGGGTAATTTCGACCAAAATCATATGGACGTTTCTTGTGCATTTTGAGAGAAATCCAAGATAAATTTGTAAAATTCTGCAACTTAAAGATATTCCAAGAGAAAATAAAACAATTTTAATTTAATTCGTGCTGTGGACTGTTGAACAAGGTCAAACTTAAAAAGAGGTTGTACGAGTTGTCTCTCTTGCATT
Source organism: Saccostrea echinata (assembly GCF_033153115.1). Classification (NCBI taxonomy): domain Eukaryota; kingdom Metazoa; phylum Mollusca; class Bivalvia; order Ostreida; family Ostreidae; genus Saccostrea; species Saccostrea echinata. The sequence continues at coordinate 49,810,925 of NW_026889803.1, forward strand.
TCCTTGATCAAATCAAGCGCACTGAAGACGTGGACATCGAACGTCAAACTGGAGACATAAATAATAGTAAAAATATTATTTATATCTCTGATCAAGCTATATTTGCGATGAATAATTATACTAGGAAACACTATTTGAGGAATAGTTTTCTATAATTCCGAATAAATTAAACTTGTCTCAACACTTCCGTAGATCTTTGTGTGGTGTTGTGTTCCTGTGGTCGAAATTAACCAGTGGTCGAAATTACCCTGACTTACCCTAACTCATCAAGATAAAGTCACATACCAAAAATCAGCTCAATATCTGCAAGCGTTTAGAAGAAAATTGCGGAAAACCCTTAAAAATTGAAAAGGTCGTAATTCCGCCAAAAATAATTGAAGCGGAACAAAATGCAAACTTGATCTGTAACTCATCAAGATACACTCACATACCAAAAATCAGCTCAATATCTGCAAGCGTTTAGAAAAAAAAGTGCGGAAAACCAAGTGGGACAGACAGACAGAGGGACAGACGGACGGACAGACTCGGAGAAAACCCATAGTCCCCTCCAGTTTCACCCGTAGGGGATTAATAATTTGGATTGGGTGTAAACCAGTTTTTATAGTTCGTTTTATATATATCATATGAGTTTGAATAACTATTCCATCATTACGCTATTCATGTATTTCATACTCTCCTTCCTTTTTAATTTTGTTCATAGTCCTTCATCAAGATACTAAAAGATGCCCCTTTTATCCCTTAATGTTTTGAGAAATGATAATCCATACAAGTTTCTGTATATAATTTGACAAATAATGTATGATGTTTGAAATAAATGATTATTACCGGTATATACATGTACTATGGTTTACTGGGCGACATAAAATTTCGTACTTATTAAATTCCAACAACCTGAAAATAAGTTTGATAATTTTCCAGTCAATAATTATCATATTTAATCATATTCACTATTTTTTTCTAAATTTAAAATTATGATTCCAGTATCGTATATCAGTATATCATACATGTTTATAATCAAAGGAGAAATGCATAGAAAACAGTTATTGTCAGTACGTGCTTTAGATTTCAGCTATGTCAGCTAGATGCTTGCTGAATTCTGTTGCTTTGAACTTCCTCTGTGACTAGACCTGGACAAAAATACAGACTTTTTGATAGGGTGGAATTGAATTCAGAAATGGCGACATATTCTTTTCTTTGTCTACTGTCCTTTGCTCTCCCACGTGACACAAGTTCATTTACCTGGAAGACATTATGCCCAATATAACAAGAGGCCCATGGACCACAATGCTCACCTGAGTAACTTTGGCTCTGCTGTTCTTCACCAGACTTTCCCCCATGTAATACACCTATTGTGGTCCCATCCTATCCCAGGGGTCATGATTTTAACAATTTAGAATCTACACTACCCAAGAATACTTCTACATTAGTTTCAGCTTTTCTGGCCCAGTGGTTCTTGAGAAGAAGATTTTTTAAGATTTTTTCTATATATTTCAATGTAAAACTTGGATTCCCTATTGTGGCCCCGCCCTACCCCTGGGGGTCATGCTTTTAATAATTTATATCTACACTACCCCAGGATACTTCTACATTAGTTTCAGCTTTTCTGGCCCTGTGGTTCTTGAGAAGAAGATTTTTAAAGATTGTTTCTATATATTTCAATGTAAAACTTGGATTCCCTATTGTGGCCCCGCCCTACCCCCGGGGGTCATGATTTTAAAAATTTAGAATCTACACTACCCCAAGATGCTTTCACATTAGTTTCAGCTTTTCTGGCCCAGTGGTTCTTGAGAAGAAGATTTTTAAAGATTTTTTTCTATATATTTCAATGTAAAACTTGGATTCCCCATTGTGGCCCCGCCCTACCCCCTGGGGTCATGATTTTAACAATTTAGAATCTTCACTACCCCAAGATGCTTCCACATTAGTTTCAGCTTTTCTGGCCCAATGGTTCTTGAGAAGATTTTTAAAGATTTTTTCTATATATTTCAATGTAAAACTTGGATTCCCTATTGTGGCCCCGCCCTACCCCCGGGGGTCATGATTTTAAAAATTTAGAATCTACACTACCCCAGGATGCTTCCACATTAGTTTCAGCTTTTCTGGCCTTGTGGTTCTTGAGAAGAAGATTTTTAAAGATTTTTCCTATATATTTCTATGTAAAACATTGATTCCACATTGTGGCCCCGCCCTACCCCCGGGGGTCATGATTTGAACAATTTAGAATCTACACTACCCCAGGATGCTTCCATATAAGTTTCAGCTTTACTGGCCCTGTGGTTCTTGAGAAGAAGATTTTTTAATGACCCCACCCTACTTTGTCTTCTCTTGATTATCTCCCCTTGTGAGGGGACTTGGCCCTTCATTTTAACAATTTAAATTCCCCTTCACCCAAGGATGCTTTGTACCAAGTTTGGTCAAAATTGGCCCAGTGGTTCTTGAGAAGAAGTCAAAAATGTGAAAAGTTTACAGATGGACGGACAGACAGACAGACAGACGGACAGACAGATGGACAGACGGACGGAAGGACGACGGACAAAATGTGATCAGAAAAGCTCACTTGAGCCTTCGGCTCAGGTGAGCTAAAAATTAATTTTTCAATATGAATTAAAAGTTAATTTTAGGATCAATTATAGTCTCTAAAATTCAGATAATTTGTATCCCTTTACTTTACTCTTACAATTCATATTTTAAAAAAGTATGTGTCAGCCACACATATCATAATCAGTGATGATTCATACAGAATACATGGAAATGGAGTGTACATGTAGGTTCCTTATAAACTAAGAGATTCAAATTATTCAACATATAAATATATATCAGAATATAAATGTATCAAAATACCTTTGTCAGGATCTGAAGAATATCATCTTTATAAGAATATTTAGCAAGTACAAAGGCTACAGCTTGTAGAAACCAAGATCCATAAATCTTATTCCTGAAGGAAACCATTCCTGGAAAAATAATGCATCATTAATGCAAAGTGACAACTACAGATTAAGTAGCAGCTATTATGTAGTTGATGCAGCATCTTTTTCTAAAGGTTCCATTCTGAGAAGTTCCATTCTTTGTAGAAAATGTTTAGACTATGAATAGTTAATTCTTTGTTGTCATTTTACTTCAGTATAACTACAGATACCACATCAGCCATGTTAGCTGAATCCTGATGTGGTATCAGCCATGTTAGCTGAATCCTGATGTGGTATCAGCCATGTTAGCTGAATCCTGTAATTTTCACATCAGTAAAATAGACATTTTAGTCAAATATTCCATCAAATGTATATCATTAACAAATCTTTAACTAAATAAGTGTATCTAACTGTTAAACATTTATTTAATTCATAAAAGAAAAGAATTTGATACCAAGTGTGGATGCCATTGCAACAACCATATGACTCATTGTTGGGGTGAGAGTCTCACTGTGGGAATCTGTCTCAGAGTTCAAGGTCATATCTTTCATTTTCTGCTCTGCTTTCTTAATTTCCTCGTCCGTGTTGGAGATTTCCCTTACTCCTTGATCTCTATCATCTAGTAAATAAAGCCAGGACAATCATTTAAAGAAATTATTTTTTATTTATTTTTATTGCAAAAACATATACACCTTTCACTCCCACTCTCATACAAGTTGGAAAAGAAGGACAAATATATACAAACACACAAAATTATATATATATATATATATATATATATATATATATATATATATATATATATATATATATATATATATATATATATATATATATATATATATATATATAGATATATATATAACCAACACATATATGCAATAAATATTCAGACAATAAGTTAGGAGAGTTGTTGGAGTCAAGCTTTAGTTAGTCTGCCATTTATGGTCCTTTGTGTTGATTATTGCACAACAAAACACATGGGCCACAATGCTCACCTGAGTCAATATGGCCCTGCAGTTCATCATCAGTGGATTTTAACTCCTTTATATTCCTATGTAAAAATATGATTCCCTGATGTGACCTCACCCTACCCTCAAATGTAATGATTTGAACAAACTTGAATCTAAACTCTCTGAGGATGCTTCATATTCATATGACTTAATTCTGACTTTGTTGTTATTGAAATTTTTTTTATTGATGTGACCCCTACCCAACCCTCTGGGTTATCATTTGAACAAACTGGAATCTACACTATCTGAGGATGCTTCCATAGCAATATGACTAATGACTATTGCTGTTCTCGAGAAGAACATTTTTAAAGATCTTTTCCGACTTGTTTATATGTAAAACTTTGCTCCCCCATCGTGGATCACCCTACCCCAGAGAGGTTATGATTTGAACAGACTTGAATCTACAGTACCTGAGGATATTTCCATATCAATATGATTAATCATGCCTTGCTGTCCTTAAGAATAGTTTAAAAGATTTTTATATATTTTTTCATAAAAATTTTATCCTCCTTTGTGGACCCACCCTACCCTTGGGGGTCATGATTTGAAGAAACTTGATCTACGCTACCTGAGGATGATTCCAGATCAATATGACTAATCATGGCTTCGTGGTTCTTGAGAAGAAGATTTTCAAAGATTTTTTTTCCCCTACATATTGAAATTCCTATGTTAAACTTTGATCCTCCACCCTAACCCTAGGGTCATGATTTGAACAAATTGAATCAACACTATATAATAAAGGTTTCACATAAGTTTCAATTTTTCTGACCAAGAGGTTCTTGAGAAGATTTTTAAAAGATGCCACCAAATTTTCTTTTTCTTAATTATCTCTCCTTGAAAGAAGGTGCTGCACTTCATTTGAATAAACTTAAATCCCCTACAGCCAAAGATGCTTTATGGCAACTTGGGTTGAGCCCAGTGGTTCCAGAAAAATCGAAAATGTGAAAAGTTTACAGACAGACAGATAGACTCTAGACAAAATATGATCAGAAATTTCAGCTCACTTGGAAAGCTAAGGTGAGCTAAAAAGCAGATAATAAAATACAAGAAAAAAAAAAAAATAAAAACAAAACAACAACAGGTTGCAATGTATATGCACATATGTTGAGATTAAAAATCACTTTATATTAAGAGTAAATCATTATTTAGAACCCTTATTAAAGATCATTTTTATTCACAACTACCAGTTTATTCTTGAAGCGAAGTGCTAATATCCGCTGTCATTTTACGACCAAATTCGCGAAGGAACCAGAAAACACACAACCCCTATGAATCAATAGTTCAATACACAAAAGGTATTAATTATTTGGCAAATTGATTAATAAATTTAATACTAAAAACAATTAATAGATATCGATTAAGCATAGTGTAAAACAAAAATTAGGATGTTTCTAAAATAAATGTATACTGTGAAAAAGACCCCCCACTCCCAACACATACGTACTAATAAATAAACAAATATTACCTTATAGAATCTGAAAATAATAGTACCAGTAATTACACGTTTTAAGCATTTAACCCTATTTTTTTTAAATAATTTTGTTTACAAAAGGTAAAATATACACCTACAGTGTTTCATTAAAGGAAATTCTGGTACATGTATGTCACACAATCAGGCTAACATCTATATACATGTATTTACAATTATTGATCTGAAGACTGAAGTATCTTAAATTTTGCGAATTACGAGGGATGTCTCAGAAAAACGCGAACATTTTCAATATTTTTTGTTTCATTATTATATTTTATAAAGTAAAAAATTGGTATGCACAATAAACATTTTTTTTTACATAATTCACAGAAATTTCAATAAAATGTCTCTATAAATAACATTTTTATCTTTGATCAACGAATCATTCAAAACCGACGAAGTCAAAACGTAGCTCGTTGATCAGCTGTTGAGTTTTTGAATTTTTTCAGGAAACGTGCATCTTAAAATATTTGTTTAAAGCATAAATTCAATACTGCATTTGATTTTCTTTTACATGTACTTATCGAGTTATCCATTTCACACATGCTACAGTTAAGAATAAATTAAGGATTTTATTCTTTTAATATAGACAATTTTCCAATCATAAATCTAACTGCTCGCATAGTTAACGGTGGTCTCCACATATGACGTCCAGCTCTAGAGTCTTCAGTTATCATTTTTGTATGTCTACTAAATGCTTCTTCCATCGGATAACTAGTATAGATATCTTTGAACCTCTTTTACTATGTATAAACCAGTGTTCAATACATGTATTTGTGTCGTTTCCTGGTTCCCAGCTCTTTTCCCCATATGAACGGGGGGGGGGGGGTTATACCCCGCTCCACACAGTACCGAGTGATAATTTGGGGCGCCGCATTATCGCCCGACGTCGCCGTTTTTGACATTATCTAACTAATAGAGTTTGTGCATATAACGTCATATTTTTCTTATTTTTAATATGTCAGAGTATTTTGGTCACATTATATTTCCGTATAGCCTGATAATACAGAAAACATTGCTGTCAATGCAATTTTTGAAAGTCAAGAAATTGCCGTGCGCCAACCACGGATATTTAACACCCTTTAAATGTTGTTTCTAAATGCAGGTAACATTACAACCTTATAATATTTAGCCAAAATGACGAAAATATCTTTTTCCAACATTGCGCCAAAAATGAATAAGCTTGGTCAGGTAGTTTATGAAATATTTAAAAAGTTCGCATTTTTCTGGGACAACCCTCGTAAAAAAAAACACTTAAGCAGTTTAGAGTCAGAAAATATATTTTGCTGGATCTACTCGTATTGTTAATTTTTCAATATTACAAAAATGCGATTACTATACTCGTACAATGTTTGACTCACAGTGCCAATGCAATTTAGGGACTTGGTTACCTGTAGAACTTTTAAAGCATAAATTAATTGATATTAAAAATTTCATTTGTAATTATTGTGAAGTGTGAAAAAATGTCTTGTCTCTTTTCATTCATGTGTCCAGCGAGATCTAGATTGATTGATTGTATGTTGTTTTATGTCCCGTTCGAGAATGTTTCACTCATATAGAGACCCCACCATATACCGGTGAAGGTCTTCAAATTCAGTCCTTTACTCGCCACTCAGGGCCATTGAGCAGTGAGGGTTCTTTATCGTGCCAACGCCTACCGTGACACGGGGCCTCGGTTTTTAAGGTGTCATCCGCGGGACCCGCAATTTTCACTTCAAAGTGCCGAGCACTTGGCAAAGGAACAGTTGCTTCCTATTTTTTATCAACTTAGGTCAGTTGCGGCCGCGATTCGAACACACACGAACTTCCGATCATGGAGCGAGCACTCTACCGAATGAGCTATTATGACGGCCAGCGAGGTCTTGAAAATAAACGATTGTGCAAGCCAAACAATGGGCCCTAATTAGAGTAGATTAACGGTTTAGCATTAGAAACTGAACACTAATACATAATTTGGATGTTCTTTTGATTTATAAATATAAATATGTCCCTCACTGATGACGACGATCTTACCATGACGCTAATATTTTAACTGTGTTGGAACTATGGCGCTGATTTTTTAACTGTGGCGCTAAGGAAATTAACTGTGGCGGGGCCTCTTCTGTTAAACTGCCCATGGAGAACCCTGACTTAGCAATATTTCTTTTAATCTTATGAAAAGTTCTGATATGTTTCAATTAAAATCATGAATATTTATTACTGCATCTTGAGTTAACTTGTTTAAATCATTATGGCATCTTGAGTTAACTTGTCTAATATTTGTATCGATATTGTTAAACAGTTAAAGCAAGTCGTTGAAGAAGTCAGCAAGATTCTAGTTCCCCATGAGTAAGCCTATTCCTGGCTTTGCCTCGAGAAATAAGCTTGCTCATGGAGAACTGGAATCTTTCTTACTCCCTCAGTGATGTACTTTAATTGTATACAGTCCCTACCTCCCCTACAAGCCTGGATAAGTATGACTTTTGGTTTGTCAGCCATAGCTGGAAAGTTTTCACCATTGAACTGTTTTTTGATTTCTTCAACTGATACAGTTTTGCCATCTACTCCATAGATAGCCCCTGTGGTCCCATGGGTCATTATCACCAGAACAAAGCAATCTGCTGTTCGATGAATATCCTTTTCTACTTCACGTCTTAGTATATCTTTTATGTCCTAAATGAAATAAGAAGTTCATTTTATATCAGAATCACACAGTAAAACATTTGTGCCATCTAAACAAGAGGCCCAAGGACATTAACAGTCACCTGAGTGTAAGATACAACAACTTGGAGGATCTGTAGAAGTATATAATAAACTGAAGTATATAATAAACTGTTAGATGAAGCTTTGTTGCCCAAAGGCAAGAGAAATAGTATAATCAGAATCAATGAAATAAGTAGACTAATAACGAAATAATTAGACTAAGTCTAGTACTCAGTAACAACTCATAAAGTAAGTTCCACTTGCCCCAACTTATCATTATCGCCATGCAGACTATAAACAAAACAATAGTGCTTCAGTAATATTTTAAACCCCAAATTATAACCTCTCACATTGGTCTCTCTTGGTCTTCCAAGAACATTTAATAAAATAAGATACAGGTATTTTTGTCTCATTTTTATTTATTTACATTTGCAAATATTTTTCTTAGATGAACCTATTGAAGTGAAAATATGTTCAATTCTGTATGAACTTATTAGGGGGTCAGAGGTCATGGCGTGACCGAATCACACAGCGAGACGATATCTTGTCTGCATATTTCTGTCACAGTGACACTGGTTTCGGAACTTCTAAGCCGTTAAAGCGATGAAAAGAATAAAATCATTGAAACATTTTTTTTTTTTCGTTCAACAAATGACCATTAGATCTTTCTTCGGTGTGAAGAATGTTTCTAATTAGCCTAAAATCACGCTTACCTTTTTAACACGAAATTCCTTTGAAGGTATGTATACTGAAGACGATAGCACAGCTTTTGACCTCATATATAAAGAACTCAAACAATAATAGTAAGATTATTCCCGGTAGCGATCATTGTTTTTTTTTTTTCATTATGAACAAATAATTCCTGAACTGGACTGCTGAACATCATTGTAAGTATTCAAATGTTGGAGCGAGGCGAACTCTCAAGACCAAACAGCTTCTAGGTCATTGCGCGTCACAACATAGCAATACGGCGGGCCGTAATAATAATAATAAATGCAGTTCTATTCGGAATATTCATCTCAAATGTAAATAAAAGTAATAAACAACAATGTTAAAAAGTTCACTAGGAAATGAACTTGGTTGGTACGTGATCAAATCTTCTGAGAAGCCCTTTGGGCTTCACAGGATTTGATCACGTGACCAACCAAGTTCATTTCCCAGAGAACTTTTTAACATCGTTGTTTATTTCTTAAGTATTATTTACAAGTCTACCTGATCATTAAAACTATGGAAGAAGATTCTGTATTATCCAATAAAAATTCTTGCATACTTCTCTAATTCTATTATCTTTTCAAATACATTTATAGTGATTAATTATCAAAGGTGACTGGCAAAGGGGAAAGACTTTTCTCAGTAGAATACAATTATTTAAACTCTTACCAGCACCAGAGAATACAATACTTGACCAAATGGTCCAGAATTTCAAAAATCTGGTAAAAGTACCCTTGCTTACTAAAACTTCTACTGTTTGCCTCGAAGATGTCTGGGAGCCGAAAAGATTTTCAAAGAAATAATGCGTTCTCACTAAAGATTCAACACAGCCCTGCCCTAACACCAGAACCCATTACCCAGGGTCATGTAATCACAATTTGGAAGAGACACCTTTGCTTATCATAACTATACTTGGTCTCTTTGCCTTATAACCAGGAGCAATTTTAAAGAAATTATTAATTTTCATTGTATAGTCAAAATAGCCCCCAACCCACTTTCAATAGAACCCCTGAACCAGGGGACATGAAATTCACAATTTTGGAACAGACAATCTAGCTCATCATAACTATGCACTAAGTTTCTTTATATACCCAAGAGCATGGAAAATTATCAAAGGAATTATTCATTTTTACTATATAATCAAAAGATCCTCGTCATAACACAAGAACCCCTGGGGCCATGAAATTCACAATTATGAAAGAGGCACATTTGCTCATCATAACTATGCACTTAGTTTTTTTACATAAAACCCAGGAGCAGAGAAGAAGATTTTCAAAGAAATAATGCATTTTCACTATATAATCAATAGAACCCTGAAATTCACAAGTTGGAAGAAACACCCTTGCTTATCATAACTATGCTCTTTGTTAGTTTATTTGACACCCAGGAGCAATTTCAAAGAAATTATGCATTTTCACTATATAATCAAAAGAGCTCCCCCCTTATCTCAAAACCCCTACCCTGAGGCCATGAATTTCACAATTTTTGAAAAGACACCCTTGCTCATTATAACTATGCACTTAGTTTCTTTACATATTTACCAGGAGCAGAGAAGATTTTCAAAGAAGTAATGCATTTTCACTATATAATTGATCCCTGCCCAAACATCAGAATCCCTGACCTAGTGGTCGTGAAATTCACAATTATGAAAGAGGCACCCTGGCTCATCATAACCATGCTCTTAGTTTCTTTATACAATACCCAGGAGCAGAGAAGAGAATTTTCAAAGGAATAATGCACTTTCACTATATAATCAATAGAGCCCTGCCCTAAAACCAGAACCCCTTACCCAGGGACCACGAAATTCACAATTTTTAAAAAGACACCCTTGCTCATCATAACTATGCACTTAGTTTCTTTACATAATAACCAGGTGCAGAGAAGACGATTTTCAAGGAAATAATACATTTTCACTATATAATCAATAGAGCCCTATCCTAACACCAGAACCCTTGACACAGGGGCCATGAAATTCAAAAATTTAGCAAGAGGCACCTTTGCTCATCATAACCATGCTTTTAGTTTCTTTACATAATACCCAGGAGCAGAGAAAAGGATTTTCAAAGGAATAATGCATTTTCACTATATAATCAATAGAGCCCTGCCCTAACACCAGAACCCCTTAACCAGGGGCCATAAATTTTGGAAGAGGCACTTTTCCTTATCATATAAAATCAATAGAGCCCACTCTAGCACCAGAACCCCTGACCCTGGGGCCTTGAAATTCATAATTTTGGAAGAGACATCATAACTATGCTGTTTGTTAGTTTGTTTGACACACAGTAGCAGAGAACAAGATTTTCAAAGAAATAATACGCTTTCACTATATGGTCTATATAGCCCCGCCCTAGCACCAGAACCCCTGACCCTGGGGCCATGAATTTCAAAATTTTGGTAGAGAATGCAATGCTCATTGCAATCATGCCAACAGTTTTCTTGCTTGATGTCCAGGAGTAAAGAAGATTTTTAAAGATTGCATTAGTTTTGATGGTTTTAGCCCCATCCCCAGTGGGGCAGAGACCATGAAATTCACAATTTTTGTTCCTCCTCATCAATAGATGTTATATGCCAACATTGGTTGAAATTGGTTTGTAGAAGAAGCTGAAAATGTCCAAATGTTAATGCACCAAGGATGATGCATGACGATCGATGAAAACAGATAGCAATAGGTCATCTGAGTGACTCAGGTGACCTTAAAGAAGATAAAAGCTACATTAAAAAATCTGGACTTGTATTTTTGTCACACCTCTCCTTTCTTGTCAAGGAAAACATCCACAACAAAATTCATCTGCTCAAACACTTCTTTAATTTTCTCCTCATCCTTGTCTGTTCCCTCTCTGTTTGTCAGGGTTACTCTTTTCATACCAACATCATCTTTCTCCAGTGGACCAAAAAATATTTTGTTGTTGATAACCAGTACTCTGCCTCGAGGCTTTCGACCCATTTTATAACACTGATATTTGTAAATAAAATAAAATTGTGAAATATATATCATAAATCACACTTGATAAATAAAAATTTTATGATACAAAAAAAATTAAACAACTGTACACATGCAAAATAAAAATATCTCTGAAAATGTATAATGTTATACATGTACAAGTATATGGTAAAAAGGATGAGAAATCTCTTTTTTCTTCCATGTCTTATACATACCAGTGTTACATGAAATGTAAACATCTGTAAACTTAGACTTCCTTACCCTGCTACTCTGGAACTGGGTGGAATTTATTGAGCACGGTTTTACAATCAATGGTCCTTCTAAGCTTATAGGATCTGGCCATGCTATGTAAAAATAAAAGAACTTAAATTTCACATAGGCCTACTTCTATTTGACAAGGAAATAAAAATTGTAAAATACAAGAGGCTCAAGTGCCTTATCAGTCACCTGAGTATAATACAACCCTGTTAATTATTATAGGTGAATATAATCAAAGGGAAATAACTTTTCTTAAAGTAGGGTAACGCCTTTGCTTACTACAACTATAAACTTGATTGACCTGAACAATGCCCAAGAGCAGAGAATTTTTTTTAAAAATTAATGCATTTTCACTTTATGATCAACAGAGTCTTGCTCTAACAGCAGAACTCCTGTCTCAGGGGCCATGAATTTCACAATTCAAGTAGTGGTACTCTTCTCATCATAACCCTGCACTTTATTTGTCTTAAGTTCTAAATAAACAACCTGGGGGGTGGGGGGGTGGGGGGGGGTGGGGGGGTTAAGTAATTAATGCCTTTTTATTATGTGATCAATAAAGTCCCAATCTAACACCAGAACCTCTGACCCAGAGGCTATGAATTTTACAATTTAGGTATTAGAGCCCTGTTCATTTTAACCATGTACTTAATTTGTCTTCTAACTTTACATGTGGAGAAGAAGATTGTTTAAAGAATTAATGCATTTTCACTATAATTTCAATAGTAAGAGTCTCACCCTAATACCAAAACCTTTATCCCAGAGGCCATGCATATGAATTTCACAATTTAAGTAGAGTCATCCTTGCCCATCATAACCATGCATTTATTTCTGTACTAAATACTCAGAAACAGATATGATTCTTAAAGAATTCATGCATTTTCACTTCATGATTAATAAAGCACCACCCTAGCACCATACTGTCAATATAGCCCCACCCTAGCACCAGAACCTCTGACCCAGGGACTATGCATATGAATTTCACAATTTAAGTACATGTATAGGCACCCTTACTAATCATAACAATGCATTTGTTTGTCTACTTAATATTCACGAGCAGAGAAGATTTCAAAGACTTCATGCATTTTCACTATATGATCAACAGTGTCCTGCCCTAGCACCAGAACCTCTGACCCAGGGGCCATGAATTGCACAATTTTGGTAGAGGGCTCAAAGTTTATTATAATCATACTATAGTTTGACTGCTTAATATCCAGGAGTAAAGAAGAAGATTTTTGAAGATTGCATTAATTTTGATGGTTTTGGCCCCACCCCGAAGGCCCCTGGGGGACAAGGACCATGCAATTAACATTTTTTGTCTCCCTTTGCCCATAGATGCTATATACCAAGATTGAGTGAAACTGGTTTAGCGATTCCAGAGAAGAAGCTGAAAATGTTCAAATGTTAATGGATGACTCATGCCTGACAGTGACGAATGAAAACAGATCAGAATGGGTCACCAAAGTGACTCAGATGACCTAAAAATGCAAAAGCAGACATTTGTTTTTGTAAAATATTAATGACATTATGATGTTCAATTTAATTCCTGTGAATATAAATATCTTTGGAGAAGAAATTGATTATTTATAATCTCAAGAATTGTGAAAATTGCAAGGTCTTAATTTTTAAGGTCATGGTGGCATTCAAGTGCCTATGATCAACAGGTACTGGTACATACACTTTTATTTCCCTTTGAAAAATGATTGTAATTATTTTGTACCCTTTTCCTGGTAAAACAAAATGTGTAATAACTAGACAGAAACTTTAGAGGTGATAAAATGTTAATATCAATTTACTCTGAGGTAGATCTTCTTCCTCCTCCCGATGATGAAGCTGATTGTGTGGAACGAATGGCACTTTTTGTCCTGAATTTATGTGCTCTGCCACATGTTTATTTTGTGTATCCACTAGCACATTCAGGAATATCTTAAATGCCTCTGGACCTCGCCTTGGCAAAATGTCCAGCAGTTTTCTGACTTTCTTCTCCCTAAGTTTCTCCACCTTTAAGAAAAAAAAACTTTGATTTTTTATATGTGAGTGTATTTTTTCTTGAACTGATGTAAATATGAAAAACAATCCCTCTGGAAGAGGCAAATGATTGTGGTGATCTTGTATAATTAAGAAGGATTTCCAAATGTAAAGTTTAACAAATAGAGAAACTGGCAGACTAATAGACCTGTGAAAAAAAAATTCTACCAGATACTCTAGTTGGTCATTTTTTCTAATGATTAAAAAATGAGAAGCAGTAACATAAATAATTAGGATTACTTCATTCTAAACTTCTGTACATGTAAATCAATCATGCCATTTACTCTGTTTTATTTTTTGGAAGTAGACATTTTATGCTTAAAAAGGTATTATAATGCATATTAAAATTCACATTTTGTAAGATCTGCCATTGTTTGAATAATAAGTACTTAATATAAGCATATAATAGTGCTAAAAGGCTGTACCCTTATATTTCAGTTGAAAAAAGGTAGCTTACATGCAGCCCCTGAAACATGATAGGCTGTTTAATGTATTCTCCAATGAAAGATTAAAAAATTGATTATTGTTTAGCTTATAATCACTTGAGGATGAACTTCACTTAGAAATTTTGTCTCTACCTCTCATTAGAGAAATATCAAATGCAGCATGATATGATGTTTAATTGTGCACATCCTTACTGGCATTATCCATGCATCTTTTAACATCAATAGAACTGAGGATACTGAAGAACGAAAGTACTCTCAAACTTTTAATGTACTTGCTCATCAACACAAAATACCCTACAATAATCCAGTCTTGCATGTATGTTGCATCTTGGGCTGCTGATGTGAGTCATGTGACCTATATTTTCAGATGAATATTTGGAGCAGGTCGATTGTAAGTGCATGCATTTTAATACCTTGACCATGCAGTATTGACTAGATGTGTCATCTTTAGTAGGTGCATTTATAGTGCTACCAACCATGTTTCAAACAAAAGGCTCATGGGCCACAAAACTCACACGTCATCAACTGAATTTGTACCTGGTACAGTAAAACTCAGTTATAACAAAGTCCTGGGAGCCTGCTAATTTACTTTGCTATATCAGTAATTCCTTATATCCATATGATGCATTTGTGAATTTGTTAGAGTATATATAGCAGATTTTGCACAACAGATTTTTTTTTCCTTCAAGTCTGAATGTCAAATGTGTTTGGGGAAGTATTAAAAACAAAATTTTCTGCTGGAGTTTAAAAGTTTTCAGATGAATTGAATTTAAAAATAAATATTTACAAAAATAATGTCAGTTCATTATTTAAAAAATTGATATCTTTGAAAATTCATTAAAAAAAGATATAAATTTTGTGATTTTTAACCTCTAGGAGATACAAAATCAGTTCACTATATCAGTAAAATTGCTGTCCGAGTTTGTAATACCCATAGAATTTTACAAGGATTATAGTTAAAAATTTAAATACATGAAACCTACTGTTGTCCTATAATTGTGTAAAGTCCATGAAATCAACAGAATAAAATTTACAGTATATTCAGCATTGAAGTAAATTTACGAATCAACTCTCTTATTCTGATGTCAACTATATAAATATACTGTTTTGCATTATTGGCATTTAAGGACAGAATACAAAAAAATGGATGTCTGGATAGGTATATATTTTTGGACCTATTTTGGTTGTAAATAATGCAACTAATAAATTTCTAAAATATTAAGAAAATGTAAACTTTCTATGATGTTTAAAGTTCTACCTTTCTGCAATTATTCGTATTAATCAATACAACTTTTGTCACTTCAAATCCCATTATTGTGAAACTTTGAATTAAATATCAAAATCTACGCATTTAAACTTATTCATTTTACTTATATAAATTTGACTTAAGTTGTTATTTTCAGAGTTTTAATAAAATTTTGTTTGTATCATCTGTCCTTAAGTGATAATCTGAACAACACTAAATAAAAATAAAAGTAATGTCGCTAATAATTCAGTCACATACATGTATATTTTTGTTGAAGGGAAATATATATAAAAGATATGTCTCTAAAATAGCTAAAAATTAATAATGCTAATAATTTATACCTACCATTTGCATAAAACTGCTAAATTTGAAATAACTCAGATACAGTATTTCTTTTTAAAAGTTCATTCCCTAGTTTTGGCCCTAACCTAGTCCCTGATGCCAATTGTTTTTAACAAACTTGAATCTACTCTGCATGTGGAAAATTCACATAATAATAGTTTATAATTAATTGTGACCCTGCTCTTTTTACAAGATTATTTTTCTAGATCTTTCCATACATTTAAAACTCCACTTAGAAATGATCGAGAGATATCGTGATCAAGGCCAGAAAGGTAAAGACCAATAAAAAAAAGAGATTTTTATTATTTTTTTTATATATATTAAATGATCTATGTTTATATTTATCAAAGAATCTGTGAAAATTACTTTGTTAGGGAAGTTAAGACTTCTGGGGAGGAGGAAGTCAAAGTGATACAAAAACAGTTTACAGAACATTTGCTAGCCAGCTTTGTCTCACTTTGTAGATGAAGATAAAAACAAATTTTGGCATAAAAACTCTAATCACTGATACATGTACATGTACCTGTACTTTAAAGCAAGATTTAATATACTTTCTAAATTAGCTCAAACTTTTCTTGTTCTTCCTTAGAGCAATGACTCTGAAAAGACTTTCAATAATGTATAAAAAAATTTATACTGATTTCAGGTTAGAACTAAACTGCCCTCTAATCATGTAGGCCTAAAATTAATTAATTTGTGTGTTTCTTTGAATATTACTTAATTGTCCTTCTACAGAGTCTTGAAAAAAAATCAAAATTATCCACTGTAATTAAGTTACAATTAAAGCTTCCAATAAAATATTAGAAAACAATACACTCATTTCTGTTGTATGTACATAAACTTCTGGTATCATGGTAAATACATGCATGTTCTGAATGCTGTTATAAATAGATATTTTCAGTAGGTCCAAATTAGCATGAGTTATTTCCCGTTGGCTGCCATATTGGAGGTCAACATGCTCATATTCCTTCATTATTCAACCAACTTTAACTTTTTATACTGGCCATTGTGGGGTAGGAAGCATTGTTTTTCTGAAAAATATACATTTGTTAAAGCCTCCTTTATTTCATTATTTTTATTCTATAAAGATTTTCCCTCAAATATTTCTGCTACACCCTCTTAAATTTGGTAATTAAGACAAAGAGGAAAAATTACCAGGTTGACCACCAAGATGGCGGTCAAGAGAAATAACTCGGAGAGAAAATACGACATATGGAAACTATCAATTGTGTGCAGGTATTTTACCGAGGGTCCTGACCCTCTTTTTTACAAGTTGGAGGTTAGATACTATGGTGGGTAATCATTTTCACCTGCCAAATTGATCTTCATTGAATCTCTTATAGGTATTTCAAATCATAATGTTGGGACATGTGCCCCTAAAGCTTTTCTGGGAGATGACAGGTATGCAATAGCTATGAATATGCATGTAATAATTAAATGCAAGTCAAACTTAAAGTTACTTGTTTGTTCCTTTAATAATGCAACATTTTAATTCAAACTTCACCATGTTAAATACAAAAAAGTGTCTCTGATATATGTACCTCTATTTCATCTTTCATTCCCTCTGTGAAGATTTCATTGGAGAACAATTCCTCTGCAATATCATCTGGATTGGCAATATTCTTCACGAGGTATGTACGGTTTACTTGGAGAGTTCTTCTATCTTTGTCATCCATCTGTCTAAGTATCTAACACATACAAAATGTACAATTTACATGTACTCCTATTAAGAAAGCAACACACTTATAAACTTGGAAATCAATATCTTCTTTTAGTTATACATAACACCACCATGAAGAGTATGTTAAATAAGGATGACTCCTTAGACTTGTAAAAATAGAATTTTGAACTTGGAGAAACATTGATATTCACAATTTGTTTTTATTTTATTTTCATAAAGTTTCCACCATCACGGTAGTCAGTCCGTAGAGCACCCGCTTTGTGATCAGAAAGTCATGTGTTCGAATCACGGATGACACTGACCTAAGTCGAGACAAAATAGGTAGCAACTGTTCCTTCGCCAAGTGCTCAGCACTTTGAAGTGAAAGTTGTGGGTCTTTTGGATGAGACCTTAAAAACTGAAGTCCTGTGTCACGGTAGGCATTGGCACGATAAAGAACCTTCACTGCTCAATGGCCCTGAGTGGCTAGTAAAGGTCCAAATTTGAAGCCCTTCACCGGTATATGGTGATGTCTCTATATGAGTGAAACATTCTCGAACGGGACATAAAACAACATACAATCAATCAATAAATCATAAAGTTTCCACAGATTTTATCTATTTAATTTGAACACTTTTAGCCCTAACCCTAAGAAAGATATACTTGGACATTGATTTGCAAACGTTTTCTTAAGGACATTTGGTCATGAAAATCAATGGATAATAAACTTAACATCTTTCATAATAAATGTACTTAAGCTGTTCTGTGCAACTTTTGAATTCAATGTCTGTTTCCAATTTCTGGCAAGAGTCGTAAAACTGTCAAATGACTTGGTTACGCGTCAAAACTAAGTCCTTGTTTTAAAACAAAAGAGACAATAAGTAACTAAGAGATAAAGGAATCTACATATTGATAAGCCAATTTTTCCTAAGCAGCTGTTAAGGTAGGGTCACATTACAGAATCATTACGAACATGGTGATGGTATATGACTTACCTTTATCGGTCAAATGATAGAGAAATTTCGAGCTAAACTTCAGTTTGTCGTTGTCTGTAAACAATAATTTATCCACTTCATTATATTATCAGAATTTGATGTCCATAAAATTTAAAAATATCCAAATAAACGATCTTCATTTACTTTTACATCGATTTAGACAATTCTATTTTTGGGAACGTCTAAGCTTCCCAGTTGAAATTGGAATTCCTTTTTCTAATTTTAGATATTATGTATCACGAACCCGATTATTATTTTTCTCTGTGTGCTTGGGGAATAAGGTTCAATGAACCATTTTAATCAAAATTTTCCGCAAATCGCATCAAATTTAGTTATGAAACATATTATACATAGCTAAATATGAGTCATTACAGGCCCGTAGCAGCAAAAAAGACCAAAAGTGTGTGTTGGGGGGGGGGGACTCCCAAAATTATCCGAGAAGCAAAATTAAAAAAAAAAAACTAATTTACTGTCCAAGTCCTCGAATTTGCCAGTGCTCGGCCTTACATCAAAAAGTGGGGGGGGGGGGGGGGCATCCAGCATCTAAAGAAAAATTTACTGTAGCAAAATACATGCACTATACTCAGAAAAAAGTGGGGGCCCCTGCGCCCTCCGCGTTCTACGGGCCTTCATTACTCTCATCAGAGACATATAAACACTGACAAATAATATGTTTCTGCTCCGTTATAATAATTCATAAAAAATAAAAAGATATCAGTTAGTTTCTTTTCTTCTTACGAAAGCCTATTAGGATCAAACTACGGTAAAAAAAAAATTATAACTCCTTTTCAAAAGGCGTTATAACGCGAAAAAAGGCGTAATAACGCCTTTTGAAAAGGCGTTATAACGCGGAAAAAGGCGTAATAATGCAAATAAAGGCGTAATTACGCCTTTCCAAAAGGCGTTATCACGCCTTTTAAAAAGGCGTTATTATGCCTTTCCAAAAGGCGTTATTTCGCCTCTTATTTTTCAATACATGACTTACTTAGCCCACCCTGGGGGCTGATTATAATTAGATTTTCAGGAAAAAAATTTTTAAATGTGTAAAATATTTTCAATGTTAGACCAACTTAGTCCTTCTCTGATGCCAGACACCTCTACCAAGGTGCATGGATTTCAGAAATTTGGTTGAAGGCTAATTGTACATTATACCTATGCAAATAGTTTGCCTGTTTTTTCCAAGAGGAGAGAGAAATATTTCAAATTTGACATGAATTTTTAATACTTGGCTAGCAAAGCCCAAAGCTGGCTCTGCCTATATCCTGGATTTTCAAAAGTAGAGTGTTGACTTCTCTTAATACGCTTGCGAACAGCTGTCTGCGAGATGTGCAGGAATATAGAAAATACTATAATTTTGAATATAAATTATAATATTAAAACTATAATCTAAATATTGCATAAATAAAGATTGCTTTGGTTCAATCTTTCATATATTTATTATTTTATTATTTCAAAATAACGCCTTTCCATTTTTGGATATAACTCCTTTTCAAACAGGCCGGTAGTACGAATGCGAGTAGGGGGGGGGGGGCTCCCTCACCCCACTTTTTGGGAGAATAGTCTTCCTATAGTTAAAATATAAAAAGTCATTTATTGATTGCTTAGTCCCTTAACATTTTTTTGCAGTATAGTTAAACTCGGGCAAGTCATTGCATTTAAAAAAAAGTTTTACCGAAAAGTTAGAAAAAGATTCCTCTCAAGTTTAGGCAGTTTATTTTTTTTCGGGGGGGGGGGGGGGGGCGGTTGTTTCTTGTTTTTTTGTTTGCTTTATGGGAGGCTCCCCCTTCAAAAGCATTGGCCTGTCAAAGATATAATAATGGCTCTTCAAAAGGCATAATAACGGCGTTTGGAAAGGCGTATTAATGCCTTTTAGAAAGGCGTAGTAACGCCTTTTAAAAAAGCGTAATAACGCCTTTTGAAAAGGCGTAATAACGCCTTTTAGAAAGGCGTAATAACGCTTTTTTAAAAGGCGTAATAACGCCTTCTGGAAAGGCGTAATAACGCCTTCTGGAAAGGCGTAATAATGCCTTTTGGAAAGGCGTAATTACGCCTTTTTTCGCGTTATAACGCCTTTTGGGAAGGCGTAATTACGCCTTTATTTGCATTATTACGCCTTTTTCCGCGTTATAACGCCTTTTCAAAAGGCGTTATTACGCCTTTTAAATTTTTTTTACCATAGTTGATGCTAATAGGCTTTTGTATCTTCTAATATCGACATGTTGCTGCTATCAATTTTGAATTTCTTCTTATGTGTATCCTTTACTTGTATAACCGGGGGGGGGGGGGGGAGGGGGAGCAAATTGGTATCAATAAATGCTATCTTATCTTATACAGCGTTACCAATGGATTTTTTAAAAGAGGCAGATCAGGAAAATGATGCTGTCCATTCCCAGTTAAAATGTTTTATTTGTCCTAAATACGTGATTATTTAACAGGCAGCGAATCATGTGGTGATGATAACGACTTTGTTTCACATAACAGCATAATGAAAAATCCCGAGATACATGTAGCTAACCTGAACTTCTTGGATGTTTTTTAAAAGGCGAAAGAGAGTAAGTTATTTCACCTCATATCTAAAAACCCATGTCTTATCCGCAACTCCTCTTGTACCACTGAATAAAATTAAATGAGACTTCCACAGAATCTTTATTACATAATGTCATTGTGACATCCTATTTACTTTTAGACTGGACACATATTTAAGGTTTCCCATAGCAAAACATAGACACTGTCATTTTTCTATACTAGTAATATTGAGAGGTACCCATCTCTTATCCGCAACTCCTTTTATACATTGTACCACTGAATAAAATTTAATGATTCTTTTACAAAATGTTTATTACACTGTATTACTCTTGACTGGACACATATTTCAGGTTTCCCGTAACAAAACGTGGACACTGCCATTCTTTCTTCAATATCAGAGGTACCCATTTCTTATCTGCAACTCCTCCCATACCACTGGATAAAATTTAATGATATACTTTCACAGAATCTTTATCACATAGTGCCATTGTGCACCTCCTACGTTATGTTTGGATTGGACAGATATTTGAGCTTTCCCATAACAACAAATAGACTTTGCCATTATATTCATATGAGATCGGGGGTATCATTTGTGAGCTCTGTCCTCACAGTACCTCTAGTTTGATTTGTCACTGTGTACATGATTGTACCTCCACCGCTTTTTTGAAGATTTTTTTTATCCATGTCAGCATTGTAAATAAATAATTAATTAATAGTAACTCAAAATATGTTACATTTAATAAAGTCCAAAAATATCATACTACTTCAGCAGAAGTGATCCTCCAACAGATTGGAGAAAAATAAACTTTATTGTTACCACTGTTTGCTTTGACAACATTATTGCAACCGTATTTTTTCTTCTTTGTTTTAGATAGATCGCGTGTTCTTGATTAAACAAAAAGAAATCTAAAGCAATAAATCCAAATTAATGTTTAAAAAAATCCAATTCTTTCAACACATTCAAAATCAAGTACTCCACTTTCATTCGGGTCAAACCGAGTAAATACAAGAAGGAATGAGAGGTTGACTTTCTGATGAGGTTTGAAGTTCTTCAATGAAAACTGCAGTTTCTGTATCAACCAATGTTGGCAATTAAGGAATGTTTTTAAAGTTTTGTGTGAGTTATTAGTGTGTAAATCACTCAGACTTGTCACGTAGGCATATTTCATGAAGCGCGCTAGCGCTTCATGAAAAATATGCCCACGAGCAAGTCTGTGTGATTTACACACCAATAATTCACACTAAACTTAAAAACATTCCTTATATTTACATTTTACAAGTTTAAAAGCACCAATAATATACTCAATATTTAAATTTCTTGCTGCCCTATATCATTACATTTTTTACTAACGTCTCTGTAGCCTCATTGTGACGTCACTTTAGCGCGAGTTTCACAGCGTTTATTTCTACGCGTGAGTATACACAAAAATGACTTTCAAATCAATTTCACAGTTGGCTAAGTAGAAAAACACAGCAAATGTAAATATTCCCAATCAAATTTCTGTTTCTTTCATTGTGAATCTCAACAAAGTCATACAATTTAATTTAAATCCCACTGCTATCGATCTCAATTGATGTGTTCAGTCACAACATAATGCCATTAATTTTTTTTATTTGATATCTAAGTTTGTTCCTCTTTTTTTCTTGATACCGATAAGTTTTGTCTTTAAGTAGACATTAATTATTTAAAATGTGAGGAGCAAAAACAATTCAATTATACATGTATTAATAAAATGTACGATTTGATTGAAAAAATTGAATTAATTATTTATTTTTAATAATAAGTTACCCCGATTATTATTTTGAATAAGATAATAGATAATGCTGCTGCTGTTCTCTCTTATGTAAAGATTTTGTTTATTGTTGTGTATTTTGATTTCCAAAAAACCATTGTTAATTTACAGCATGGATCAACAATTTACATATGAAACGGGGATCAAGACCATCTCTTCCCCCCTATATCCTTTTGAAGTACAATACATGTACATGTAGAGATATTAAAATGATATAATTAGACTTTAAACTTACTTGTTAAAAACATAGGTATCTGCCTCAGATATTAACTCACCATTTTAATAATTAGTTCAATTTTGATTGTCAGTTATTATAGCTGTCTTTGGGATTTTCTTCCCAATACGATAATAGTTTATATTCAGTAATAACAACATATAATACTAACGTTTTTTTTTTATTAAAAATATATTTACATGCATTAAAATAATATGCTTTTTATTATGAATCTAAGCATCGTTTTTAAATTTGATTCAATATATAATCTTAGAACTGTATCGTATGCTGTATTATATACTCAGTAAAAGGAATTCTTACAATTAAGGTCAGACGACACGTTCCTTCAGTAATGTATTATTTTTCCCAAAAAAATTTCATGAAGTATTGCTACTTCAAACAAGTTTCCTTACAAAAATTTAAGATACCTTACGAGGCATTTATGCAAGATGCCAGAGGGTGTTATTTACTATATAATCCTATTGGATATCACTAGCATTGCCAATATCACAATTTTGGGTGTCTTTATCTAGTTAGAAATTTTGAAAACAGTTTAAAAATCTCAAGATAATGAAAATTATGATTGATTTGTTGTATATTACGAAGAGATACAAAACAGATATTTAAGCAACGTGTCGTCAGACCTTAACTGATATTCCAGAAATTCCTTTATCTTATATATAATATCAAAGTAGTACATAATATAAAATGTTCTTGACATATTTTTTACGTCCATCTCAAGCAGAATACCTTCTTTTAGAAGCTACGTGATGCTTTCTCGGTAAACCCATGGTAGCAACAGCATTTAATGCTAATGAAAAAAAAAAAAATCTGAAAATAGGCATTAAATATTTCATATTCTGATGAGAAAAACGTCATCTGTACAAAAATTGATCAAAGCGCACTTCATAAAGAGTGTGTACAAGTAGTCCACGTAATCATCCCTTCCCTTTGTGAGTATAATTAACTTCAGCCCAGAAGTCAATTAAAGTTATTGAAATGGGAATTTTCCACAAATCCTCCGAACATCATCATTAGGGCAGTGTCGGAGGAAGCCAGCAGTCAAAGTCTGTCAGACAATTACGGCTTAACGATAACAAAGTTAGTTATAAACCATGTCATGTCACATTACATAAAACGAAAACATTTTTATTCTTCTGGTTGGCAACATGGGGGAAGTTTAAAGTGAAGGTTAACTTTGTGATCTATTGTACGAAGGATACACACAAATGTTATATGGTTCAAAATGTACGATTACCATCATTAAACCTGCAGAATCGATAAATTATTATTAATGTAACGTAGATTTGCTTTTTAGTTCGAATGTCTCTCCAAATATCTTGCTTCGATAATGTATTACAGAGAAAATACTTCATGACAAAACCTGTATTACATATGCATGCTCTATCGACCAACCTTCCACTACAATACAAATCCACATACGGATGATTTTGTACGGAAACAACAAGTCCACATACAGTGATTTTGTTGAACTAAACTATAGTTGTAACTTATATACATGTATGGTGTCTATGATGTCATAGTTTCATAGTTCTTATATGGTACCAAAAATGATATAAGAACATTGTTTTAAACTTTTTTTTTTCAATTTAGTATACAGAGACTTTGTCGTCTCGAGCCAACCGAACAAGTAATTCAAATTGAAGCAAGAGAGTTGAACTACATATCAAATGGCTGTGATGTATACATGGCGTGCATATAGATTATATTTTTTTTCATGTTGGATTCATCCAATAATTAAGAGTCTTGCTATTTTTAAAAGTTGGATAACGCTAAATAAATACAATATTATTCAATGATAATCTTTTTCCCTCCCAAATGGTTTGTTTTTTT
Organism: Saccostrea echinata; assembly: GCF_033153115.1. Lineage (NCBI taxonomy): Eukaryota > Metazoa > Mollusca > Bivalvia > Ostreida > Ostreidae > Saccostrea > Saccostrea echinata. The sequence goes on from NW_026889803.1 coordinate 49,836,008, forward strand.
CCTTATAAAGATTTTCAGACAGCCGCATGTATGACGAACGATTTCTCTCTCTGAATCGATGATACCCGGTCTTAATGTTTGATGTGTATTACTTTCGCTATAAAAATAAAAATGAGGTCTTGAAATGCAGCCTCTACAATTTAATCTTCTTTCTTGTCGAAATTTCTAGAACCCCCACCACTGACGGTTTTCTACTTTGCTCTAAGATTTTACGACTCCTCTTTTCGTTCTTCCCAGTTTTTTTTTTTTTTTGGACTTGGTTAGTCTCTGACATACAGAGTACTAACCTGAGGAAGTCTTCATTTGCCCCTGTCCAATATGTTCGCGATCATATGATGTATTTCTGTTCCTTTGATGATGCATCTCAAAATTTTCATTGATTTCTATTGACACACCTGTTTTCTTTGGCTTTGTGGAACCATAGGTTTAATACACACTGTGTCAGATCATGTGGTTCTTCGCAAAGCAAAATATTACTTAAAAAACATATGTTTAGCCTATGGGTTTTTGCATTTCAGGTTTGTGACAGAAAAGTGCACAGCAACTCGAACAATATACATTTATATGTTTGAATGTCGTATTCTGTTATGCTATCAATTTTCAATATTGATACATCTTCCTACTTTACATCCGTTTCTAAACCTTAAAGATTTTCATTGTGAAATTACATGTAGGAGTCGATGTCTTATTTCTTCCCTAAAGTGTTCCACATAAACTCCGATCTTTTCCTGGATTTTCTAAGTCCAGTTCTGGCTTATTACCTTTCCTGGCTGGTTCACTAGTACTACATACGGCTCGTTTTTGTTGACATTTTCCTTTCGTCACCTCAGTCTTCAAATTGCCAATTCAAGTTGAAGATTCATTTGTAATCTTTGCCTTAGCTAATACATGTATTGATATTTTCTGGTCAATATCAAACAATGTTGAGGTCAAATATTCTCTAATATAAAATTATAACGTCTGTCTCACCCATCTTGAAAGGCAACATTTATTGAAATGTATGAATAATTTTTGGTTGCATTTCTTTTATAGCTATTTTGATACATGGGTATTTATGATATTAATAAGAATAGAAAATGATTGGAGCTAAAATAATCAAGCAAGTCCTTAAATTAGTTTATTTCGTAAATAACATGCACAAATAACAATTATTTTAACAAAATCAATGATAAATCGCACAAGATTTTTTCTTCATGTTGAAATGAACATTTTTCTGCGACCATAATGTATTTTGAAAATTGCATTAGAGGACAATACCCAACTTCCATGTTCCAAGTGCTATGTTTTGAAATCTGATGAAATAGCATTGTCAGTAATAGATGAATGTGTTCTTGACTCTAGGGTGCTTCTAGAATCGGAAATTAGATTCCCCATTTTCTTCTTTCGGGGTACGAACTTACAGACCATGCTATCGTTCACTTCATCCATGTCTTCTCGGCCTTTCAGCCAGTATGTCGTCATCATTCCCTTTCCCTAATAGTAAACAATATTTACTCTACGTAATAAAGTCTGATATTGTTAGTTGCATGAAAAATTATGATTCATATTAGTAACTCAAAAAATGGATATGTTGTGAATTCTTTACAAATATCAACCTTTTATTCTTTTAAAAAGGCGCCTTTTTAAAATTTAGAAGAAAACAAATTTTTAAAATGCATTACTCGAAATGTATGTTGATTTAGAATCTGAACATGTTGAAATGATACAAAGTGTAACATGTAATGAAGATAAAACACAAAGAATCATTTTAACATACCGGTATGATATAATATATGAATATATAATTAATACTTGAAAGTACTCTAGAAACGCTATTCAGAAAAAAAAGAGGATTGAAAAAGTGAGAAAGTAATCCTCTTGTTTCTGAATAGGTTTCTAGAGTACTTTCAAAAATTAATCATATATTCATATATTATATCATACTGGTGTGTTAAAATCAGGATAAAGTATCATATAACTCATATATTCATATATTATATCATGCCGGTATGTTAAAATCAGGATAAAATATCATATAAATTATATATTCATATATTACATGTATATCACACCGGTATGTTAAAATCAGGATAAAGTATCTGAGATAACAGGTACCTTGATTTCCACCTCTCCTCTTTCTACTAATGTAAATTGTCCGGAATTAAATAAAATGTCATAGGTGGCTTCACTGCAGTGGATTTTCATTGCTATGATATAGAAAAAAAATATCTATGTTATAAAAACAAATGGAAGTTTTATATGTCACTTGGAGAGATTTTCATAAAACATAAATAGATAAAATGAATTTTTACATATTTGGAGTTTATACGAACGTTTTATTGTCAGAGTATCTCTTTTCTAGACGATGGCTTTCGACTAATACAGAACTAAAATGACTAAAATTTTATATTCAAGGGGGAGATACTCGTAAACAAATGAAGAGAGAAATTTCATCCTTAATATTTGTCTTGTTTTTATTAATTTTTCAGCCGACATACGTAATCCAGTGGACTCCATTCTGGAAGCGGTATTAATGGTGTCACCAAAGAGACAATATCGCGGCATTTTGATCCCAACTACTCCAGCCACACAGGGACCTGATAAAGAAAGCCAAATATGTGTAAGGTATGAAAAAGGTGAAAATAACGAACAATGAACAATGATCAATCGTGAACAGTGCAACGTCACTTAACCCCTGGAAACACCAGAAACACCAGGTAGAATCAGGTGCCTAAGAGGAGTAAGAATTCCCTGTCGACCGGTCACATCTGCCGTGAACCCTTTATACTGATCAGTAAACGGAGTTATCCGTCTTAAAAATTAGAATGAAAACGATGGTTTCACGATTGCTGTTAAAAAACAAGCATTCTGAGAGTATTGCATTAGCAATACTAGTCCCCTACCGGCAAGTGTAATCTGGTTCCCGTTAAAAATTGAAAATGCCATAATTCCGTCAAAAAGCACTGAAGCGGAACGAAATGTAAACTTGATCTGTAACTCATCAAGATACACTCACATGCCAAAAATCAGATCAATATCTGCAAGCGTTTAGAAAAAAAGTGCGAAAAACCAAGTGGGACAGACTGACAGACAGACAGAGGGACAGACAGACGGACAGACCGACAGACGGACGGACAGACTCAGAGGAAACCTATAGTCCCCTCCGGTTTCACCGGTAGGGGACTAAAAACAACAATCATACATCAGGCTGTGTTGCAAACAAAGACATTATACCAACCTTAAAATTTGCAAAATGATTACTTTAATGGGGATTTTTTGAAATCCCTGTAACATCAACTTATTTGTCAGTAACCCTTTAAATTGATTAAATGAGAACATGTTCTTGCGTATCGAATCAGTTGGGAAACATAAACACTATCCGCAGGTGATAGTGGAATAATACTACATAAAAAAGGGGATGTTGACAATGGAAATGCTTCAATCATCCCGTTTATCAGATAGTTTAGTTGTTAGTTGATCATTAACGTGTAAAGTCAGAAAACATCCAAATATGGAATAGATGTGGCAGACTCTGTGTTGTCTTTCATTTCGAGTTCACTGTGATATATCAAGTCGACACTAAATGAAAATATTATCAATAAAGGTCGTTGATATATCTAAATGTCTAAATAAGAGGCAACCACAAAATTTCTCTTCTTCTCATGTGGAAGATTTTGATTTAATTCTGATTCATTAGAATGTAATAAGATCGGCAAATAAAGCAGCACAGTGAGTAGTCATCGAAATCCCAATAGTTGTTTAAAAAAAAAAACCTGGCCTTCAAAGACTATAGATTTTTCAGAATTCCAGGATCTTTTGAAAATCAATTTAAAAGTCCGTGTGTTTAGGGCCCACCATTTTTTTTTCAGTTTTATTTATATTTTTGTGTTCAATAGTGTTTTTATCTACAGTTTATATTTTGAATCATAACTCCTTAAACAAAATAATTTATAGAAGAGCCGTCCCAAGATATGAAATTTTTGAATTCCATTTTTATTGAAGAAGAATTGTTTATGATTTGAAAAAGACTAGTCTTTAATTCATTATGTAAAATGGTTGTACAAATTATAGAAAAGTCATACATTTTGATGCTATTGATTTTGAAAAAAAAATGATTTCACAATGAGTTCTTGGCAGTTTTTGAGAATCCACATTTGATTTCACCATTTCTTGAATATGTTGTAGTGTTCGTCTGAAGTTTCTCTTTCGCAGCAATTAATATTTTTGTGAGGCTTAATAGAACATTTACTGGACCTTGATTTTTATAAAGGTTTGGAATCCAGTAAAGGTACGGTAATTCGAATATTCACTTTTGCTGACTGGAATGTTAAAAGTAATTTAAAACTGAAACGTGATTTTGAAGAATTTATCCCTTGAAAGGGAAGTTGAATATAAGTTGGATTACCAAATGTGCAATTTAAGCCAAGTTCTTTTAAAATACAATTGTAATAAGGAGGCTGCAATCAAAGACAAATTGTTTCAAACTTGGTTAGCTGTTGTAGTGTTTCAAATTCTTTTATGACTCTGGAAAGTTTCAGTGTTTTGAAAACAGAAAGATAGATGGTGTGCATTTTGCCTTTTTCTTGTCTAATTCGATTATTTTAAAAATCTTCTTAAATCCTTTTTTTTTCTTATATTCAAAGCGTCGATGTCTTCCTCTTTATTTTTAGCCAGTCGTCTTTCAAGAGTAACCGGATGACATATAAAACAAAAAGACAGTATTTCTGCATTTTCATTCCAACCTTTCCCGCCATACAGGGTCCTGATAAAGAAAGTCAATCCTTTGAGGACAGAAAAATGAGAAGTATCGCGGTATTTTAACCTCAACAAACACACAGGGACTTAATAAAGGAAGCCGAACATATGTAAATAACTGATTGACATTATACAGAAAATAACAGACAACAGGAACATGATGAGGTAATTCGATAGTGATAGGATCTGATTTTGAAAATCGATTAAATTCATATACATATTCAAATCCAAAATCTGTCAATTATTTATAGAGTATAAGAAATTAAATTCTTCAAATGTATATAAATAAATTAGACACAATAGATTTTTTTCATGTTTAAAAGATCTCTTTACTGTTATTCAGAAATCAAAAATGCAGATACATGTAACTATTTACACGTGTATAGTGATTTAATGTCTACCTGTATGAATTCCTATCCGTATTCGGATGTGATCTTTTCCGACTGTTTTTGGAATGAAAACTTGTTTAATTGCGGCTAGCAAATCTATGGCCATAGTTGCTATTTCCTCCGCATGCTGGAAAAAATACAAGTTTTCATTAAGTGCTGGGAAGAAATTAAAGGGTATTCCTGTTTAAGGTTAAGAAACACCAAAAATCCATTATCTTTTCCGGATCTGCTTTTCAATATCTAAGTTTAATTGATAGCCCATCCGCTAGCAAGTTGTAATTGAAAAATATATGAAATTGATTTTGTAATCAAAGCAGTTCGGCGTCCTCTAAGAGTATTCATTTGATTTTTTTCATGAAATGAAGGAATCTTCGTAATCAGGTGAGAAAATACCTATGATTACGATTTTCAAATTAGATTTTTCTTTTTTGCCATACATGTATTACAATGAAATGTATGGAAATAATGAACAGTATTCAAGCTCAAAAGTCCATTAAACAATGTCAAACAAGGTGAAAACTTACTTACTAGTAGTTTTTTTGTCTTACATTTAGAATAAACTTTTGTCAACTTTCATGTAATAAACGTTAATCTCATCAAATCAGGGAAAGATTTCAAGATCGTCACCTTTTCACCGTTTCTGTTGGGCACCCCGCTAGCTACCATATAAGCATCACCTATAGTTTCGACCTTGTAGACGTCATATGTTTCTATTCTCACATCAAAGATGGAGTAAATAGTATTCAGTAATTCCACGACCTGAAAAGAAATTTAAACCTTAAAATGATGGAGGAAAATTATTATAGTGTGAAGAAAATTTTATAACATAAGAATGCTAACTTAAATGAGTAGATTCAATCTGGCCCGTTTTAAAATATTTTTTAAACACAAACGTTTGATTATGATCATATGTGTTGAAGAACTAACATCGTTATAATAGGACATCAAAAGTATTTGTCATATCAAATCAAAGAACAAATAATATTTAAATTCATCTTCCTCAAGTGAAAACAATATGTTTGAGGGCATTTTAAAAGATATGCTTCTTAGCAAAGCCTTGATATAGCCTTGATGATAAACAATGAAGATTTTCTGGTGGTTCATCTAAGTCTGTTTGAGCACCAGAAACAAGGATAATTCTAAAATAATGGTAAATCTGATCTTCTATTTCCGGCTATGAAACGTTTGTCACCTCTTGTCTAATAAAAATCGATAAGCATCAACATTTCTGAGAACTAGGATACTATTGCAAACCTTCTCTGTTTTGATTGAATCATCCGATATCCGGGTATGGTTATTTGTCTTTTTAGATAGAAATTACATCAGCAGTCAATAAAACAGATATGGTTAAAAGGCAACAAGGCTCACACGAATCTACTTGTTACTCAAAAATTCGTAGACGCTCCTTACCGTATTTCTTTACCCTAAAGTTAAAAACCATGCACTTAATAAGTTCAATCGACAGTATAATAATTATATTTTTCCGTTTTACTTGTGAAAACATTCCTTTAGAATTTCAAAGTAATTTTTAGGTTTCAATTTTATTCCTACTTCAGCTCCAATATGCTTATTGGCTATGACTTAAATCTTCTATATACTGTTGACGTTTTTTTTCCCCGAGTGGGATTAATCTTCTCTATCTACGTTTTCACAAATTTTCCGCGAAAATTTGTCCAGCATACCTAATGTGCATTTCAGAAATAAAATATCAGTCCAAGAAATCAGCATAAGTAACCTACATGTGGATTAAACAGTAATCGTCATACCGCGGAATTATATTTCATGAATTTTAAGTTTCGATCTTACCACAATCCTCAGGGCCAGAGGTATGACAAACATGAATCTGCAATACACCAAATTACATTCTTTGAGATAACCAATGTTTAAGAACTAAAGTATATTTTACTTTCCTGTGTAAACACTTTCACCCCTGTTTTAACCCAAGAATCTGCTATGGTTTCAGCAAAGTAAAATTGTAGTATTCAGAATAGTTTAAGTTTCGTCTCAATTTGAAATTACAGCCTTTTTATTGTTTTAAAAGATTTAATTAATTAAAAGATTTTTGTCCTAAATGACTAATTGAAACATCTTTCTAACTACGAATTCCCGTGTTGACCTTTTTTAAAAAAAGAAGACTTTTTCAACAAAAAATGGTTTCAGGAAAAACAATTTTCTATTGTTGTTACATATACAATAAGTTATATTAAAAGGTATTTAAAAAAAGAAATAATCATATGTTAAAACTTTTCAAACAAAACGTACATTCAGACACAAGTAAGTGTACATTGCATTTATCTATTCTGTGAAAACATTAGCGAAATCAGATGCCATTTACTACTCTGTATAGTGTTACGCAGTTTAGCCCTTTGGAATACCAGTGTTTTGTTTATCTTTATCATCTGATTGAAATAGGAGTATAGTCTAATTTAAAAAATATGAGCAATGTCCAATGAAACTATACAATTTCTGAGCAGATCAAACACGGACATTTGACGACATCAATTGGGATCAGGTGCCATGGAGGTGTAAGCGTCTCCTGTCGACCTGTCACACTGGCCATGTGTCCTTTGTCATGATCAGGTAAACGAAGAAATCCGTAGTCAGTATTCGGTATGAAAAAATAACCTAACAATTTGTATGAAAGACGTCAGTAAACAATCGACCTAACGACAGTCTGTATTTGCAAACGATGTCATTGTATCGACTTTAGAAATTGCTTTATGTTGACTTCAAACAAGATAGTTGATTCATTATTTATTATAAATAGGAACGCTAAACCTCATGTTTTATAAAACTTGAAAATTAAATAATAATATATTTATTGAATGAGTCATATGCAAATTTTATCAGAATTCTGAACTCTGATCACAGTTTAATGAAGTGAACATAGTGTAGAACATTATATGGTATGTTTCTATCGGAAACAAACGGGAAAAGACGCATCCATTGACCTTCCTTTCAATATCTTGATGATGATATACAATGATGCACACGTTAAGATATGTCCTAATTTGCCCTTTTCCTACTTAAGATTTCATGTATAACAGGTACAACATGATATAAGAAAAATAGTCTATTATTTGATTTCACATATATCTAATTGATCTTCCTTGTTTCTGTAGAAGATTAAACATGAAATAGAGACTAAGCTTATTTAAATGAACTTTTTAAGTTTTGTATTAAAATTTAGAGAATTTCCTTATTTCGTTTTTAAGAAGAAAATAAAGATTCTAACATGCATAATGCGCATTTCCTCGGTGTACGTTGTTAAGTACAGTGTAGTATTTCCTTGATTTTAAAATTTAACACTACATGTTAAAAGATAAAATTTGAGTAAAGTTTATAATCAATGTGCATTCTGTAAAGCAGAAATATGATTTTAATCTGGCAATGTCAAATTAAACTGTAGAACAATTTCTAGATAACTTTGTAAGTTCTGTCGCTAAATATAGAAGTTATACAGATTTATCAAAATCCTTCAATATTTTACCTATGTCCATGAAGCAAAGCATTTACTATGTCCATTATCAAAATCTCAGTCCCGCACCTGCTAGCGAAAGATGGTCATCTTTGCTTCAAAATTTAAATGACAAGTAATAACCCCCCTCCCCCCCTGCGTTTTACCCTTCCATTAGTGAAGCGGGGAAAAATATTACAATGACAAAATTATGTTCACTTTATATGCATATGTATGTATTGTAACATTGTTTATTTCAAATAAGAAAATGAAAAAAAAAAACACCAAAAAACACGAGCCTCTAAACCTGTTAAGAATGAAGATATGATCATTATCAATTTATAAAACTAATGTCTTATGGATTTGATATTCAGAACCCAAACATTGCCCATGTCATAATATAAAATAAATTTTAGCTATTCTAAAGATATGATATATTATATTTTGTTATCAAACAGATTAAAAAAAAAGTAATATTCTATATTCTTATATTTCTATCTTTAAATTTTAGGAAACGGTGGCAATCAAAGTTTAATAGTACTTGTTGTTCTATCAAGCATCATCACCGGTTCAGCTTAATATTTTTATTTGTAGTTTACTCAATATGTCGTTTAAGATTTTCCGTGAATAAAAAACATATCAGACTTATTCACGTTCATTTTTCGAAAGTCTTTTAAGTATTCTTTTTAACCCACTTTTACGCCATATTTCTGAAGAAAACATGTTTTGGAGGTTTAAAATTTATCATGATGAAACTATGGAGATAACGAACAATATTCAAGCTCAAAAGTCCATTAAACAATACAAATTTTGGAGCAGAGCAAAGACGGACCTCTAAAACATCAGAGGTGAATCAGGTGCCATGGAGGAGTGAGCATCCCCTGCCGACCGGTCACACCCGCCGTGTGCTCCTTGTCATGATCGAGTAATAACGGAAAAATCCGTCGACAATTCAGTGTGTAAAAAAATAATAGCCTAGCAATTAGCATGACAAACGTCAGTCAGCATTTGACTTAAGGACATACGCATCGTAGTTTGAACTTTATTGTCTTTTTCCCTGGAGCTGAAGAGTTCCAATACTTAAAAGAACTGAGTGCTACATTTTAATGTCTATATATGCTATTGTACACTTCTTCTAAAACGAACTGGGATAAAGAAAACATCTAGAATATATGTTTAGTATTTTTTGTATATTTTTATACAAGAATTTTCATCAATTAATATCTTTTCAAACCACCTGGTAATGCATGCTGATTTTTTTTTCTACGAACATCTGATGGCACTATAATCTTTAATTAAGAATATTTCGAAAAATTATCAGTGGGTAAGGTACCTTGCGTATGTCCTTAATGATAATTTGTATTTGCTGACAAAGTCATTGTATCGACCATAGAACTTACGAAATGACGACTTTAATCGAGACTGCTGATATTCTTGTTTCATCAACTTGTTTGTCAATAACTTACCTCGTTTTAGAAAGAGCATGCTCTTGCGTATCGAATCAACTGAGAGATATAAATCCCGTATGCATGTGTTGAAGTTATATTGTTGCATAAGTAAGGGGAGTTGACGATTGAAAAGTTAAAGTCATCACGTTTATCATAAAGCTTGTTTGTTAGATTACCATTAACGTCCTTTTCTAGTAAAATATCCAAATATGAAACAGATGTGTCAGACTCTGTGGTATCTTTTATTTCAAGCTCACTGGGATATATCGTATCGACATAAGAATGGAAATAACCATTGTTAATTGACAATACGTCGCAGATATATCTAAATGTCGAGTTGAAGGCAACAGCAAGTGTTTTGTTCTTTTCACGTACAAGATTTTGAACAAAATCTGCTTCATGTGAAAACAAAAATAGGTGTGCTTATAACGGGGCGCAAGTGGTACCCATGGGAATTCCTATAGATTGTTGGAAGACCTGGTCTCCAAAAACACATAGATATTGTCAATCAGAAACTCAAGCATCCTTTTAATATCAACTTCAGAGTATTTGTGTGTACAATCAGAATGTTTTTAACAAAATAATTTTGCAAATGACCTATGACAAGGTAAGGAAATTTACGAGTTCCATTTTTATTGAAAAAGCAGCTGTCAATGATCTCAAAAAGCCTGGACTTTAATTTATCGTGGGGAATGGTAGTATATAAAGTTGAAAAGTCGTAAGTTTTTATTGTTGATTTTGGTAAAATTTTGTGATTTAAAATTTTCCAAAAGTTCCTTGGAATGTTTAAGTATCCACATCTGATTTACACCACTTCTCGAATATATTGTTGCACAGTACTCCTGAAGTTTCTCCTTCACTGCTGTTAATATTTTAGTGAGGAGTAAAGAAAGATGCTTGGTAAAACATTTACTGGAACCCGTTATGTATCTTTGTTTGTAAGGATTTTTATGAAGTTTTGGAATCCAATATAGATATGGTAAATCAAATTCATGTTGGTTGTTAGGAATATTAAAAATATTCAAAACTGACATCATGTATAGAAAATATTTATAAAACGGAAGCATTCTCTTTCAATCAGAGAAATGTCTTGTTTAACATTTATAAATACATGTATACGTTTACACCTCGTTTTTGCAGAAGTACTACGATGTGTTATCTTGACAACGATATTTTCAATTAACTGCTGGTATTTTTTTTTTCGATATTTAAGCAATGTCAAAGAGAAGTAAATCCCCTAATAAAAAAAATCTACAACTCTCTTATGAACGGCTTTTTTAACAGACATTCTGCTCTGCACAGGCTTGTTAGGTTTCTTAATTGTACAAAATAAAAAAAAAACCGTCCACTTACAAAAATATCAATTCATGCAGTCTTTTAAAAACTAAATTCACTGTTCTTTAATATTGTGACAAAATATTCACGTTATCAGTTTGAGCTTGCTTTAGCAAGATTATGAATATCAACTATTAGATTTTTCCAAACATATCGGAAATTTGCAGAGAAGATGAATAGATAGAAGCTGTACAAAACTCGTCAAACCTGTGTAAATCATGGCGAGAAATTTACATTTATCACCTATATTTCAATACCATGTCAAAGAAATATGCTACATTCACAAAGTTGGAGCGCCATTTTTTAACACACGAGGTTGAAAGTGATTAGACACATTGATTAATATAGATTTTATATATATATATATATCATTTTCTGTTTTAATCGCGCATTATATTGACCTTTTTTTTCATTAAGATTTTTTTTTCCTATTAGATTTTTCCAAACATATCGGAAATTTGCAGAGAAGATGAATAGATAGAAGCTGTACAAAACTCGTCAAACCTGTGTAAATCATGGCGAGAAATTTACATTTATCACCTATATTTCAATACCATGTCAAAGAAATATGCTACATTCACAAAGTTGGAGCGCCATTTTTTAACACACGAGGTTGAAAGTGATTAGACACATTGATTAATATAGATTTTTTTTATATATATATATATATCATTTTCTGTTTTAATCGCGCATTATATTGACCTTTTTTTTCCTTTATGAAAATGAAAATTATAATTATAAAATTATAAAGGTCATGAACATACTTTAGCAGTATGACATTCGTTATTTTTTTCTTTTTAATGCTTTGACATATCCATTATACAATGTATTATGATCAGTGTGTTTGTATGATCGGTTAAAATTAATAAGTTCAGATCGGTTAATCATCACTGATTATTTGTGTATGGTTCTTAAAGTAATTAAGCAATTTCATTTAATTTACTTTATATTTAAACAAATAAGTTAAAGATTGACTAAAGCAGTTCGTTGAGAATGTTCTTTTATATATTCATGTAAACCTTGAGCAATGAAATAGTAAACTACTACAACGATTGTAAATATAGAAAAAAAAAAGCCACATGACGTGTGCTTTTAATAAAAAAAAATATGATGGAAGATTGGATAGAAACTGTTTAAAATTCAAATTACAGTTTTTTTTTTTAATTTAATCGATATAATCTTAATTAATCTAAATTTTTTATCAAGTGGAAAAAAGAAAAGAAACTTTATGTAATAGTATTATCATATATATTTAATAAATAATGTATTGAAATATAATATTTAGATAATTTTCATTTCGCATGTTGTCGTAAATTTTTTGAAATGACTTTTTATTCGTTGAAAAATCTATTAAGATACTTTGATTGCATAAGTCTACTACATGTACATATAAGGTCTTTGTAATAAGCTGTCTTTTTTGCCTTAATGTAAAAGTTTTCATCCGTGAGAACGAGGATCTATTATCAGACAAATTTATTAGTGGGTTTAAAATTAACATGTCCTGCAGCAATGTTTCGTGTCCCAGTAATGAAATATCTCTTCTCAAGAACTGCATTGATTTTAATGAGAAAAAGTCAAAGACTGATGATTATTTGAACAGGCATTTTAATTTCTACACAAGCTAAACCACAAAGTTTATTGTTCAACCTACAAATGATAACTGCATACATGTAGGTAAGAGGATGCATTATACAACGGATAGTTTCTTATTCTTTCAGTTCTCTATCAGGGGTGGGGTAATCATAACCTTGTTTTGTTATATTTTCTAAAAACACAACTGTCCTCACTAAAGTGTGTGAAATATACTTAAGTGTGTGAAATATAATTTTACAACCATTGGCTTTATTTACATATTCCCTTATATATATATATATATATATATATATATATATATATATATATATATATATATATATATATATATATATATATATATATATATATATATATATATATATATATATATATAAAACGTAATCCTCATCAAATTAACTGTGAATAAATTTCTTGTATCTTTTGTGCAAAGAAATAAAATTAGAATAAGTACTTTCATATTATGATTATATGTGATTTATAAGTCTGTGTATATAACAGTTACATATGATAGAGTAAGTTACGTGTAATAGTGTTATAAAATAAAAAGATACAATGCATTTCATAGTTATGTGCAATCTTATAGGTTACTTGAATGTAATACATTCATGTAATAGAATAAGTCACTAGTATGTAATAGTTATTTATATTTAAATAAGTTACTTATATTCAATAGTTATATGTAACAGAATAAGTTACAAGAATTTAATGGGGAGAGAATTTATACAGACATTTTGCCTGCTATTAAATTTCATTTCATTTTGGTAATAGATAATGTTTTACTTAAATTTAAATATTATAGTAATGATAAGGTAAATAAACGTTATAGCAATAAATAATAAAATATAAGTTACATGTATCTGATTGTAATGTGTAAGAAAGTATTCTAAAGTCCTTCGCGTCAACCTTTCTAAATTTTATAAAAAACTATTTGAAACTTTCATTGACTCCGCTGGACATTATGACGGTGAATTATTGTTTTATTTCACGTTTTAGTTTGATGTCTTAAAATAAATAAAATGATAGAGGTGTAGTTTGTGCATAATTATATAGATTCAAAGATTATATATATATATATATATATATATATATATATATATATATATATATATATATATATATATATATATATATATATATATATATATATATACTTGGCAAAACAGATATAGAAAAAAAATTACCTGCATTGGACTTATTTTGGCTGATATGGCAGTAAAACCCACTACATCACTAAAGTAAACAGTTACAGATTCGAACATCTCGGCACAAACCCCCTTTTTTGTCTTAAGGTGACTGACAACTGACCTTGGGATCATTTGAAATAGAATCTCCTCTGTTATTTGTTTTTCCTTTTCTAAGAGGATTGTCTTTTCAGATAGTTCCTCTGCAATGCTAAAAATGCCTGCATTGAATGTTCTAATGGTCTGTACCACCACAAAGAGCATCACAAAGACGAAAAAGGACAGGATACAGATACAGACGATCCTAGTTACATGAAAGGCTTTCTGGTTATTTAGAGCTGTTACTAAATTATGTTGATAGTAATATACTTGACTTCGGATATCGTTACTGACAAAGACAACATGGGAAATGTACGAGGAGAAATCTTCTGTTCCAGATAAATCATGGCAAAGGGAATTGAGAATGGTTTTATTGTACATCCTATTATTTACGGAACGTAAGTATACAAGCTTGGCTTGATGGTAGCTTTCAATTAAAGAAAGTCTTGTAGAGTCTTTAGTGGCTAATCCACACTCAATCATGTCCATAAGAAGGAAATGGCACGATTCCACGGCAGCTTTATACTCCAAATAGTTTGTAATATCCATGAGCTTCATCTGACTTGTATCTTTAATGGTCGATGCTATTATAACAGAGAACTGGTTTTCAAAAACCGGTACTTTTAGATACTGTATATTATAGACATCAGATGGTTTTAATTTGCCAACTGTGTTACATAGAATTGGATCGTCAGAATCATAAGACCGGCAGTATTCTGTTAAATAATGTTCTGTCCCTTCTAGAGTATTGTGAAGACTCTTAAAAATATCAGAGTCATTGGAGAAATTGACCTCCAGGATTGTTGTTCCTATATATTGTAACACACCTAAGGTTGTTTGTATTTTCTTTGTGTTTCCTAGCATGATGTTACCGGAAGTGTCACAAGAAATGATACTTATGGAATCGAGCACGATGTCCACAAGTGTTAAGGCAACAGTCAACACCGTCGAGACGACACATACCAAGTACACTTTCACTAAAAGTCCTTTACTAGTTTTACGTAATTTTTCATGCGCAAAATGTGTTTTGGTTTCTTCTAATTGACATTTTGTTTCCAGTACTGGGCCTACCTCCACATTTGCATGCCATTTGCACATTGGAATGCAAGTAACATCTGACAGTTTACAAGACTTCAATCTACAAGTAACACACGACATTTTACAAAAGTTAAATATCATGAAGAATGCTGCTTTTAATCCATCCAAAAATTACACAACTGTAAATTTATCTGTAAAGTTTGCTTTTAAAGAATTTTGTTAAGAAACGTGCATCCACTTGAATAGTTATTTTCCATTAGTGATGAGATCGACATTGACTCGTTGCTTCTTTTACCTGCGCTAGGTGTTCTCTGTCTCTGAGCTTTATACAATGGGTTTATCGATACGAGTATCACAAAGTATGACACAATTAAGGTAGGCTTTCTATAGCGCTTCATTTGCATCCTTTAAAGGAAGGATGTTTAATCCTTGTTTCAGAAGTAAAGCTTTGAAATATTCTCAAATCTATCTGAGCTATATGACTTATTAAAAGATTGAACTTTTGACCAATTTTAAAAAGTCAAAAAGAAAATTCTCAATTCTATTTGAGCTTTTTGACTTATTATTATTAAAAGATTGAAATTTTGACCAATTTTGAAAAAATCAAAAAGAAAATTATCAGAAGTTGGAAATACTGATATGCATGTACTTTATTTATTTACGGATATTGCATATGTATAAGAATTATATTTTTATCAATCTGATTTTTTTCGCTATGCATATCGATTCTACGGTTAATTTTGTTACGGGATGTATATGTATATATAATATGACATTTAAGACCGACCTTATCGATCGACCTCTAGCTATGATCCAATTTTCAAAGTAATTAAACCCTAAATAAATTTCAAACTTTGCATCGTTTGTATCAATTTTTAAGTTTAATTCTTTCTTTTCTCGTTTCATTTTGTTTTTATTCCCTATAAAGAAAGAAGATTCAGTAACCGAGATTTTGATTCATTAATGTTTAGATTAAATACCGTTGACAACCATTATTAATATTGATTTGTAGAACTGATCAGAAAAGTCGTGGCATCATTCTTCTTCAAAGGTTTCCACAAACACGATCATTTGTGTAACGTAAGCTGATCTTTTGTATGAGTCTGTGTGGTTGTTTTGATGTAATATTCTGGTATTTACTTCCAGACGATGACCTGGTAAAGCCGTCAAAAATCATTAATTAATAATATCATTAGAAACTAAAGTAAGCGAAGAATGAAGTCTCTGTTCACTTTGATAGCGAAATTTGACCATAGAATGTTCACCAATGAATAAGTTTATATATATATATATAGAGAGAGAGAGAGAGAGAGGATATTCAATGTTTTGAAGTTGATTATGGAATTTATTTCACGAGTGGGACAGGATTTTTTTATTTATATTTTCACAAGTGCAAAGCACCGAAAGCAAGTTTTTTGACTTGCCTAGATGGCCGAGTGGTCTAGCATGCTGTTCCTGTACTGTTAGAAGACAGATTCCGTAGGTCGAGAGTTCAACCCCGGATTGGGGCGGAAGTGGGCATCCTGATAAAAAAAGTGAATTTCTTTGTGCTTTCAATATTAATATTTCTTCACTTAGGGCAGTTTTGTTAGTTTAAGAGTTGTTGTAAAATGTGCTTTATAAATAAAATTAATTCATTACAATATGTATCGGTAACGACCCTCTAATAAAACTAATGTCCAAATAACTGTTTTTACTTCCATTCTCAATGATTGTGTAGTGTATGACAGCGGCGCGAGAATTCCATCGGCATCGAAAGCAAGTTTTTTGACTTGCGTAGATGTTCGAGCGGTCTAGCACGCTGTTCCTGTATTGCTAGGAGACAGATTCCGTATGTCGAGAGTTCAACCCCGGGTTGGGGCGGAGGTGGGTATCTAATAAAAAGTGAATTTCTTTGTGCTTTCTGCAATGGATAAATAACGAGATGGTGTTGAATAGTTTATAGAAAACATTCTCTAAAGGAGATATTTTCTCTAAACTATTCAACACTATCGAATTATTTATCTTGCATAAAAAAAATTCCCCACTTTGGACTTCAAAGAAATATTTACCCATTCATATATCCAACTTTGCTGTAATTCAATAGGATCTAGCCCATTTAGATATCCAACAGTAACACTATACAGTAACCCAATCGAACACCCCTTGTATTCATGGACTAGTGAGCATGAACTGCATGGCGCTAATATCATTTCAAACCTTTCCACTGTACTGAACAGTCATGAAATAAGACGAAGAATATTTTTAAATCCAAAGTAAATTTAGAGAGGTTTATATAGTGTTTTGAATACTTTTGACCTGGAAGCAGAAGAAAATTACAAAATTTTGATAAAAATTTGGAAATTTATCATTACATATAAGATGAAGATTTGTTGAGGAAAAGTGTTGGAATCTTATGGAGTTCCATTCGGACAATTCTTCTAGTAGTGCTAAAACAGATGAAAATATGGAACCTGCTTTAAAAATATTCCATATCAAGATCAGCAATAAAAACGGTGTCAAAATTTGAAGGGCTGTCAATTTATTAAATTGTTGTAGGAAGTATGAGAATAGAGATGAACCTCGAATAATCTAAGAGGATTTGCAGATAACGGACCCCTGAAATAATATTCAGTGACAGAAATTCGAAGTGATGTGGTTTAAGGTTCAAGGTGACAATGTATTTATAAGTGTGTCAAAAAGTGATGCTTTCAAAATTTACCATCGGATAAATATTGGATAATTTATAGACGAAAAGAGTCTAATAGTGTGCAAATTTGAGAGGAATTGTTATTTTGGTGAGCATTGGAAGTGCATTTTTAACACGATTCTAATGGTGTGAAAAATGCGAATTAATTAATTCCGTGTACATCGGAAATAAATTCCAATAGTGTGGCAAATTCGGAGTAATTATTATTTCTCATGTGCATTGGAAATACATTTTAAAACACTTTTATCTCTTTTGATCATTGCTTATTTATCTTTTTATGCACAGTTAGATATTTGAAAATCAAACCGATAGGCAGTTGGATATTTGAATATCCAACTGATGGCCAGTTGGATCTTTAAATAGCCAACTAGTGCTGAATGAATTCGTAAAATGTACGTAGACTAATAACAATGGGTAACGTCATTGAAGTTATATATATATATATATATATATATATATATATATATATATATATATATATACTTCATCCTGTAACTCTAAATTTTCGCGACAATATAGAATTTTTTTTTATTTGTAAGCGAGATATTTTTTCAAGAATCCTGGTCATTGTTGACATTTTCAATTCTTGCAATGCAGTTCTTGATGTTGTAATGTACTTAAAGGATGAATTTGGATTAGTTTATATTTGTATACTTTATCTGGTTTGACAATCCATTGGATCTGTACAGGAACTGGCAGTTTGACAATACCAGAAGTTAAGACTTAAAAAGTTTCACCCAACAATATTTTCAACAAAATCGGATTTTAAAAGCTTTTTGCAACATCAGCATTCTAAACACAAATCAAGGTAGGACCAATTTTTAAAAACAATATGAGTCGTATTTCTGAGAATTTCTAAACATGTGCTATTATAATTCTGTATCAAAATTAAAACTATGATCAATACGACTATAACAAAACGGTGAATTTTATCAGAAGAATTTTTTGTACAGTAGAATGTATATTATTATTATATTTTAAAAAGTCGGTTTTTATACAGGATAACAATGAGGAAATTTTGATTTTATAAAAGTATTTTAACAAATATGACTTCATAAAAGTTTATAAACCTTCGCTTTTTTCTGTCATTAAATATTTAGTGAATAAAAAATTTTCATGCATAAAAATGTTGCTCATTTTGCTTTAAACTTCTAAAGGATACATTATACATCGTAATGACTAGAAATGAAGCACAACAGAACGCACCAAAGGCCCTGGGATCATTTATCGGAAAAGGCCATCGCCAGTGAAGGATTCTAGTTCTAGTTTATTAGCAAAAGCCTTCTACTGTTTATCACTACTTTACGCATAACTTCATCGCAGGTCCAAGACAATGCTTTGTTGCCTATTTTTTATATGAAATAGAAATAAGAGTAAATTCCTGCTTTTATCCGCTATAATATTTTTGTTTTTTTCTTCGAAACAGTCAGTCACAAAAAAGTAAAAAATAAGTCTCCTTGAAAAAAAGTGATATACTTTAAGAAATTAGTTCAAACCACATTGTACATTTTTTGCTGCAACTTAAAAAAATTAGAGTCTTTAACAAATTGAATAAGCTCCATGACTACGCTTCTTTGTAAAAATAATGATTTGCCATCATTTTGTCTTGCTTTACTACTGGAAAATGATACCCAACGCATGTAAAAAGCAAAGAAATGACTGCGCTGAGATTAAAAAAAAACAACAGGTTTTATAAAATATCATCATTGACCAAAACAAAAAACAAAAAAAACTTTAAGGTAGGTTGGGGCTTTCAAAAGTTTCTGCGCGATATTTAGCGGAAGTTGCTTTCCACCAAAGGCGCTAAAAAGAATACGTTTACAGTTATTGAAAAAAAGGGTGGAAAACTTAATGTGGCTAAACTTATTTATTTTTGATTAATTTTATATATACTTTAAGTTAAACTACTCATTAAACTTAAACCTTAATTAAATATTCATTTTAATGATTGTTAGAAAGTAATGTAAATTGTAACTAGAGACATTTATGTCTCATATTCATTTAAAAAAATAAAAATCTCTTGCGAGAAAATTTCAAAAGCTGTATTATTTTTAGAATAATATTCTTATTTATCAAATTTCTACAGAAAATTTTGTGCAGAAATGTAACAAAATGTTGATTTTGTTTTATTGATTTTTATTTTATAAGTTTGTTATCATGATTCATTATTTCATAAAGAATTTCATGTATATGACCGCGTGGCCTAATGGATAAGGCGTCCGACTTCGGATCGGAAGATTGCGAGTTCGAGTCTCGTCGTGGTCGGGTTACACTTTTTTGTTTTTGTTTTTTTTTTTTTTTTTTTTTTGCAAATGAGTGCAGATGTAAACTGAATTCACAACTCTTTTGTTACAGAAATAGTATGGTATTAAATTTTGAGATGTCATTATAAATATACAAGTGTATTTGTTGAATGCTTGGAACTTTAACTCCTTAGTTTTCAGACAAGTGAGATACAGATCTGCAGCTTACTTCAGCGTTGGGTATATGCCGAATGCAGTTCTGAAGCTCTTGATGCTCGGTAGGGCCGAATACAGTCTGATATTCATTTTATACAGACATGTGTTCTGCATACATAGCATTCAACAGTGTAAATTCATCTGTTGATAAATCTTATTAGACTGTACGATATTATAACAAACGACGAAAGTGTCTACGGACTGAAGTATGAAGATAACAAACTGAAATCATGCTCAAAAGTTCAAATAAACCACAAAAATTGAGAGCAGAGCAATCAGGGACTCCTGACAACTTCACAGGTAGGATCAGGTGCCATGGAGGAGTAAGCATCCCCTGTCGATCGGTCACATTCGCCGTGAGCCCCCCCCCCCCCCCCCTTGTCTTGATTGGTTTAACGGATAAATCGTTATACAGTTGTGGAAATACTTAGTAATACAAAATTTATAGAATGCACCGAAGTTGTGTTTGCTTTTGAAACTTTTTATTTATATTTCATGAACCTTTTTCCAGTATCCTAATGGAGTAAACTGATAGTATATTCCTTGTCACAAGAGCTGCTTTTCGCAAGTTTGCTTTTTAAAACAAGAGGCCCAGGGGCCACAACGCTCACCTGAGTAACTATGGCCCTTCTGTTTTTCATCAGCAGACTCTTTTTAAGGTCTTCCGTTTCCAACGGAAGACCTTCTACTGATTGTGATGATTAAGATTATTCTTTTTTTTTTTTTCCTAGACGCCAACTTTGACGCTTCATATCTTCCTCATTTTTAAACAGATTTTGTTCAAATTTTCAGAGCTTTTAGACTTTACAAAACACTGTCAGAATACCGTAATACAATTCGGAAATTACCTTCTGTTCACGAGTTATTCCCCTTTGATTGACTTTTTCATGCCTCCGATTTCCAGACAAAGGCTCAGAAATGGTTATAATTGGAGCACAAAACCCTTTGAAATTGAAAAGAGGAAGCATTGAAGTTGTGCACATCGGTTTTTGTTTTTTGATTTTTGCATTAAAAATGGCGCTAGAGAGGGGTCAAAAGTTAGAACGCGGAAAACAGCAAAAAATTTGACATATTTTCCTTTATATCTTGAAAACTAGAAATATTTTGTTAAGACATGTAGAACAAAAGTTGTGCATAATTACAAGGGCTTTCATATTATACTATTTAAAAGGGGCTGGCCCCTATGATTAGGGATCTTGGGCCCTTAAAAGTTTTTGCTTTATAACTCAAAAACGGTAAATATTTCGATCTGGATCTTGGGAACAAAATTGTTCTTTTACACCTTTTTGATCTAATGAAAATGTTGTTTTGTTCGAGTATACCATGGGTATTGCGTAATACGTATTAGAAAGCTGGCCAGGTAAACAGGTAACGTTTTTCATTCGGCAAGGAAATCAGACCTCTTCATGTGTATAACTTAAACAGACTTGCTATCAATAATATACCCTGCGGTATTTAATGTTAATTTTCTTTTTAATAAGGTTTGAAACGTGGTTTATGGTTCACTATTAAATTATTTATTACAACTAGTCTTTCTTTTCTTTTTTAAATTAGATTAATAGTGTTCAAAAGCGGAGAATATTAAATCTATCTTTCTACGTTTATTATTACAACAAACTTTGTAAGTGATTTTAAACTGTATGCATTGAATAATTCACGATCATTAGCTGTATGCATATTACGGTCTCCATGTTCAGCTCGATGTTTAGTTATGTAACCCAACGCGCGAATCCCACGCCTTTGATCGAGGTCACCAGTGTACCAGCCACCTGTGGCCATAAACAAAGGTAGTATTTGTGATCGCGTATAATGTCAATTTTGTACAAAGAGCTGTTAATTAATGGAAAGTTATGTTTTTAATTATATCGAATCAGTACGACTACTTTACCGATCTTTTATAATCTTAATTCCAAACACTGGTGCATAAAAATCATTTTGAATTTTAATCGCTGTTTTTGTCTGTTCACGCAACAATACATTTACATCGAAATATTTCGAAAAAGCTGCCGTAATTAAAGTTGTTAGTTAACATCTTACTGATCTCAAGAAAACGTTATTTTGTTTGAGTCTTGTGTTCTAAATGAGCTAGAAGCATAACACATATAGAGGTAAGCGTTTTCATTCAGCAAGTAAACAAGAGCTCTTCATGCGTGTAATTAAAATAAACTTACTATAAATAATAAACCTAGCTACATTAGATGCTAATATTCTTTAGAATCGGGTTCTTGAAGTGTTCAGAGCTTTATTTCTAAATTATTTACTGACAACTTTCCCTTTTATTTCGTTTGTTTTCAAATTTGGATAAACCAGTCTACTTAACAGGGAAAAAAGATAACCTTTTCTTCTTATCATATAAAAACAAACAATAAAGTTAGAAAATAAAACAAAACTTTAAACATAGACCATTCACAGCCATTAAGTACACGCCTTTTACATTTACCTTGTGTGTTTACAATTATGTAACCCCTCCCTCGATAGCGCGTGGCAGAGGAGGTCACCGGGGATCAATCGGCGTGTGATCCAGCGACCTAAGGTCATACACAAAACAAACCATAGAATGGCCTTTCCAAATACATTTTGTAAACTAAGTGATGAGTGGATAAATATGTTGAATCTTTCAGATTATTTTATAATATCTTTGATTAAGTCGCTAGTACATTTCAATTTATATTTTATTCGCTGAATTACAAGAAAGTTGCATATTAATTTTATTTTTATAAACATTGTATTTCTCGATATCGAGATAATTGCGCTTTGTGAAAAATTACTTTAAAATCATTCAGAATCTTTCATATTATTTCGTCTTACTGTTTATCACTCGCTCGTTTTAATCAACTAGTCTTAACTGACTTCAAATTCAATGCATTTCGAATGCCGAAAAGACCACTTTGTTTGCGTATTAAAGAAACAGTTTATTTATCTCTCTAATGTTATTATTTAACGAGTTGCTATTTCTTTCATGAACATTAAACAGCATGTATATAATTATCACGATGATTGTACGTAGAGGTCACATTTTTAATTGTCAGGAAAATCGAAAATAAAGTTAACTACTTTTGAGTTTGTATTATTTTCTTCCTAACTTACAATATTATTGCATACAAAATACTAGTTCGGACGCAAGTAACCTAAGTATTTCACTTGTATTTGAAAATTCTATCGAGCGTCGAATGAATTTTACCCGTTAAAAAGTGTACAAAAAAAAACTTCCTATGCAGTTTTCTTTGGGAATCAATTGGCTTAGATAGTTTACTCCGACATGTGTTGACAAAACTCACGCAATGAGAAGCCATACATTTCAAACTTGTGACCTCTTGGTCAGTGCATGTGAAGATTACGCACGACAATTAGTGTCTGGGAAACGAAGTATGTTTTATAAATGATTTGACAGGTTAAGATTTGTTCTCATTCTAAATTAAATACAAATTTACACAATCCCGTTATTTCTTTGTTATTTTATACCGTCAGTTATATTAGAGATTGTTTTAAAAACGTGTTGTTTAGGAAGATTAACCTTATGCTTTTGTTTTATTTCATCTAATAAACTGAATTTTCCCATGATACGAATTACTGGTACATGCATGTAAGTACGCGTAAATGCGGTCTTATTTGTTTATGTGGAAGAGCGCCCAAAATAAATACACTTCGAACTCTGGAATTTCCCTGTTTTACTGTTTAAATCATAGGTCCGCTCAGCTGACGAGTTGTTTTAATAACGGTTATAAATTATATTCAAAAAAGTCCTGGCAAGCGATCGTTACGCTTGGTTACATTGCAATTAAACAGGTATATACTAATAAGATATTAAGATACTATCGATGGGGTCCAGGCGCGGATCAAGGATTTTTTTTTCCACGGGGGGGGGGGGGGGGGAGGGGATCCCAATAAAAAAATATTTCAACCCAGAAATTTCTTGACGATCCAAAAAAAAGAAATTCTTTTCACAAACATGAAAAACCTATTTCGTGTGTGTGTTTATGTGCGCGCGTGTGGGGGGGGGGGGGGGTCGTTGACTTTTAAAGCTTCATACCTAAGACTTTTCATACCATTTTAACACAGATCCGCGTTATCGAGGAAGGGTCTGCGTTTTCTAGGGGGGGGGGGGGTTACTTTTACTTGCTTTAGTATATACATTTAACTGCCCCCAACCCCCTCTAGATCCGCGCATGGGGTCATTTGAAAATAGTATTCTCAAGAACCCATGGACTAGAATGAGAAAATTTCCAACATAGCATACATTCATTTTATTTTTCAAATCTTGATTCCAGGGAGAAGGTTTGGGCCGGAAAGAGTGTTCATAATTTAACATAGGAATTTATATATCCCCCCAAACGAAGTGTGTTGGTTTGGGGTGGGGGTGTTTTGAGTCTTTGAATCACACTGTCCGTCTGCCTAGCTGTCCGGCTGTACGTGATAGTTTGCCCAGGATATAACTTTGTTATGAAGAAACTGGAAGGTCATACTTGGTACAAAGATTACTAATGATCCGAGGGTGTGTCATGGTTTTGATCCAACATCATTCCGGCAAGTTCAAGGTCACTTAAAAAAAATAGCAAAGTTTTGTCCGACTCATTTATCTCTAATAAGGAGTCACCGGAAGCTCACTGGATACAGGAATTGCTTATGACAAAAAGAGTTTGCCACGACCTTAATTCAAGGTCATTCCTGTAAGTTCAAGGTCACTGACAGAAAAGTGTAAGATTACTGTATGTGCTATAATTTTGGAAGCTCATACTAGGAACAAAGATTGCTTATGATCCACCGGTTTGAGATAACATAGTACTAGATTGGCAGAAGTGGCAAAACTCGTGCCTGGATTATAAATTTATAAAGGGTGGGAGGAACACAGGAAACTTTTTCTCAGATTGCTTGAGATGGGTTTGTCCTGACCTTGAATAGAGGTTTTTCCCGCAAGTTCAAGGTTACTGGCAGATAAATATTAATTTTTTTTCCATGCTATAACTTTGTAATATAAAATCACTGGAAGCTATTACTTGATACAGAGATTGCTTATGATCCAAGGATGTGTTTTGACCTTGATCCAAGGTCTTTCTGGTAAGTTCAAGGTCACTGACAGAAAAGTGCAATATTCTTTTTCAGGAATATCTTGGTCATTGAGTATCACTGGAAGCTTATAATTAGTTCAAAGGTTGTTTTTGACCTTAAAATAGGTCATTTAGGCAAGTTCAAGGTCACGATATAATAAGTGTAAAATTCAAAAAGGTCTAGTCGCCCACGTGGCGCAGTGGTAAGAGTGTCTCCTCTAGCGTCATGGATTAAGGAGTTGATCCTTATGTCGCAGGTTCGAATCCCACTATGGAACGCAGAGACCGATCCTTCAGATGAGACCGTATAAACTGAAGTCCCGTCTGGCAGTAGGTGCTGGCACGAAAAAGATCCTTCACTGTTCAATGGCCATGAGTGCCGAGTATAGGTCAAAATTTGCAGATCTCCATCGGCAAATATGGTGGCGTCTCCACATGATTGAAAAATTCTCGAGAGGGACGTTAAACAACATACACACAAACAAACAAACAAAAAGGTCTTTAATTTTGTAATAGAAAAAATTGCATGCATTTGCATTTCACTGAAAAGATGATAAATATATCATCCAAAGTGTGTAATGGCCTTGACTTAAATTCGAGGTCACTTAGAATATGATGTTTTGGATGAATAGTCTGAAAGAATACGTGACTGTGAATTTTTTTTTTTGTCGATGACATACAGATGGTGTTTGCTCTTAACCAGCTGCAGAATGTGTCCTGGCTTGACGCACGATTATTTGCACAAGTTCAAGTTCACTGACAGGGGAATTTTACATTCTTTTACTGTCTTTCTTCTGTTAAACATTGGAAGTTGATGCCCCTTACAGGATTGTTTATAACCTTAAAATGTTGCATGACCTTGACTCAAGGTCGCTATGTTCTGTCCGGAGCTCCGACGGAAGACCTATTCGTTGCATTGCAACGAGCTCGGCTCTAGTTCCTATATATTCTTATGTATGTATTTTTTATGGCCCCACTCTACCCGCAGGAGCCATGATTTGAACAGCCTTGAATTTACATTACCTGAGGATGTTTCAAAATCTATGGTAATATTACTAATAATGTCTTTTTCCGTTCTTGGGGAAAAGAGTTTTTTCAATATATTTCTATGTTAAACTTTGATCCACCATTTCTGCCCCACCCTAGTAGGGTGGCCCTACACTCAGTGCTCATGATTTGAACAGACTTCCATGTACACTACCTGATGATGTATCCGTAGAATTATGACTGCTAATGGCTTTGCTGTTCTTGAGAAGAACATTTTTAAAGATATTTCCAACATATTCCTATGTACAACTTTAATCCCTACTCTGGTACTGCTCTACCCCCGTGGGTCATGATTTGAACAAACTCCAATTTACACTACCTAAGGATGCTTCAGCATTAATATGACTAACAATGGCTTTGCTGTTCTTGAGAAGAAGACGTTTAAAGACTTCTCCTATATACCAATGTAAAACTTTGACCCCCTGCTGTGGCCCCGCCCTACCCCCGGGAGTTATGATATGAAAAAAAAAAATCTACAGTATGTAATGTAGCTTTCACACAAGTTTCATCTTTTCTGGCCCAGTTGTTCCTGAGAAATTTTTTTTTACAGATGGCACCTAATTTTCACTACTTCTTAATTATCTCTCGTTTAAAGAGGCCTTCGTACTTCCTGTGATTAAATTCAAATCCCCTTTATCCAAGTATGCTTTTTGACCAGTTTGGTTAAAATTGGCCTAGTGTTTCTTGAGAAGAAGTCAAAATTGTGAAAAGTTTACAGACGACTGACGTACGCTGGACACTCTCCGATCAGAAAAGTTCAATGGAGCCTTCGGCTCTGGTTAGCTAGAAAGAGCAGAAAAACAAGCTTACAGCGAACAAGGTTATAATAAATTGACGATTATAGCGTGACTTTAAAATGCACACATGACACTTCGTTATAAGTGCGTTTTTACTGTAGACTGCATTTGTTTTCTTGACTTTGGATGATTAATATTTAGTCATTAAAAAACCAGGTTCCCCAATTTAATATCAAAATTACCGATACCACCGTGGGGGAGGGGGATAACCCCTAGATACTTCACATCTTTGTAATGTGAAATAATGACTACTGACACCAGTGTTAGCTCAAAAGATCTAAAAGACAGCAGAAAAAAAGACAAACTAGAAGCAAAAACGAGAGCCTAGGAACCTCCATTCAGTATTTAATTCTAATAAAATGATTTCTTATCACTTTCTAGACAGAAGACATGTTCTAAGGATATATCACTTTTCAAAGTTAAAGTCGACAATTTCATCGGATGACGTACTCTTTGTTCTCTTTTTGTCCGTACACAATGCTTTAAGAACCTTTGGATTATAGCATTTAGGGTCTGAAACCATCCTCATGAACAAACTTCGACGAAGGCGAGCTCGATGCAAATTACTTTTTTGCTGGTCAAAGATAAATTCATCATCAAAATCGGGAAACACGTCATCAATGTCGGGATTTTTCTGCTCAGCACTTTCTAGCTTTTCAGTATTCATTCCATTCTCAATATATTCTCGTTCCATCAACAGAGAGCTGGCCTCGGTTGAAATAATCTTCCAAGCAAATTCAATGTCTTCTTCTTTGGCATTTTGGGCGCAGATTGCGAATCGTATAACGTACACTTCATTAAGAAGAGCCGGTACCATGTGAAGTTTTCCAGATTCATTAATCATGTGCAATAACTTAGCTGTTAAAGAGTTTGGTCCCTGGAAAAATCACAAAATACTTTTCAAATGCTGATGCAACACATATGTATTGTATACATGTATTTAGAATGATTTATGAATTTTTAAAAACAAAAAAATTAACTTTTGATACTTCTCAATCCATCAAAAGACAGTTTTCTTCATTTTTTTCTTAAAATTCATTTTAAATAACTATAGATACTCTAAGGTTTTACCTTTAATCGAAAACATACGAGACCCATTGCAACTTTTCCAAGAATCTCAAATCTGGCATCATTCTTCACAAATGTTTCGAATAACTTTGCCAATTTTACATGCTGTGGAACAAAAGTAAGTGCTATATTTTCCTTTAATAAAATCATACAATGAAATGCTGATTAGGAATGAAGATATATCTTTTCTTGTATAAACAATTTATTTTGGGTGTAGATTACATAAAAAAAATATTCATTCAAAATCAATACTCGATCGAAGAACAAATTGCATTAAATTTATAACAATCCATTCTGCTAGAAAATATTTTACAACTGATGCTATTGAGTTACAATGAGTATGTACCAGATGTATTTGTGCTTGCAGTCCCTCTATTCCATATGTACGTAGTACAAACCACAGCTTTAAGGCTCTGAATCGCCGACTCAGTGGGATCCCCCAGTGCTGTAGTAGTGAAACATGTTTTTTTTCTATTTCCAATATTCTTAAAATGTTATCAAGATAAATGAAACAAAGAAAATCACATTCTTTCAGTAACTATTATTTGTATTTGAAAATCATCTGATTTTGTCTTCCTTACTTGGCTGTAAATGAAATATTTTTGAATTGACTCACCCGAAGATCAACTGTTTTATCTAGAAAATGAAATAATTTTTTTTTACATTCGTTCAGTTACAAAACGAAGATAACAGAATCCAGCCACGGGATAACGAAACCGACTTAGATTTTAGTAAAATTTTCAAATATCTATAAGATGCTAATCATATGGGCTCTGAAATTTAAAATTTGTATAAAATTTGTAGATAACAACACTTGGTGATGTATTTTTGAACATCATTTTGATTTGGGACTATTAAAGTTCTTCACCATTTCAGAAACAGTGTACAGGTTTGGGGTGAAGTTTAATTTAAATCATGATGCTGGGCCAAATTTAATGATTTCATCAGTTGGATACGAGAGAACAATACTGGTTATCCGCAAAAATAATGATTTTTTTCCTCTCATTTACCGGTACCATTCATGAAGCAATGTCGTTGTATTATAAAGTTTTTCAACACCCTACTAAAGAGTACTTCATTAGTGCAAAGAAATACTTTACTAGAACGCACTACCAACTTTGGTTAAGTATCTATGGTCAGTGTTTCAGCTTTGATAGCAAAACACGAAAAGGGGTTGGGGTAGGAGTTCATGTAAAATTAATTACAAGAGCAACTTTTGTGACAATGTTTTGTGTTAATTCCCCATGCGAAAGTCCATTGTCGAATTTAACTCTGTAAAGGAAATAACTATACATAGGTCATTACTATGTAAATCGATCTTAAATGTCCATATATGTTTAACTATCTATCCGTAGTTTGAATTTGTCCATATAACAAACCTCAAATTTTTGTCATACATACAGATACTAGTGCAAGGAAACAGTTTTCAGCTTTTCATCTGAAAAGCCTGTAAAAAGAACCCAAAAGAAAAAAAAAATATTGTGGAAAAATGGGATTAATTTTACAGCAAATTCTCAAAACTGCATTTTTTCAGAGAAATAGTATGCTTATGAATAAGGCAACACTAAAGGTTTTGAATATTCAAAGACAATACAAGTATGTTGAAATGTAACAGTAAAAAGGTTTGCACCTTTTTAATTCAATACGTTTTTGTAGGAGAATATATGAGTCCTAATTATATGTATACATATTTCCAACTGTATAAATCAGTTTAAAAAACAATCTCCAATTGATTTTATTCCTTGCAAAAATTTACATTCAATTTCTCCTATCTATTAATTTTCTCGAACTATTTCCTTCCCTCCTCACTCTTGATATACGTAAGAATTATCATGATAAAGTGAAGATTTTTAATCTTCGTTTGACTTGCCTCTGATTGATAAAGTGTCACTTCCTAACACCATCGTTCCGTAAATAGTGTAAAATTTCACCTCGATAATGAAATGGACATGAGAAATTCATTATACAGACTGATTATACATGTGTATTTCATTGATTGTTGATGTAATTAGACTTGTACATACATCACGACAAAAGTATATTAAATTATCACATGTAATAATAAGATTCACAAAGTATGGCTAGTTTCCGTGTTGGTTTGTACTTTATGGGCCGAAATTTATACATATCGTTAACATATTAAACGAACACAGAACAAACTTAACAATTTAAAAGGAAAACATGCAATGCCTTAATTATATACTGTATACTAATATTTGCGTATTTTACAGGAGAAGGTATATATTATGAACATCAAAATTGTAGGTTGTGACTTGGGTGTTAGTGTATGATTAATAAATGCATGCTTGTACAATTTTAGTACATGTACATTAAAAGATATGAAAATTTATTGTACGTCTTATCATTCCGAGTATTTTACGACAGTTTTATATAAAGCCATATTCCTCAATTATTTCATCTTTACTATATATTTTTCATGACATTATTAAATTGCTTATTCTTCTGTAATTAATCAGTAAACAAGAACACAGATTCACTATAGTAACATTAAGAATCACAATAACTAATGCTTAACAAATGTCAGATTATAAACGCGAAAGGCCGTATTTAGTTCTGAATTACAACAATTGATTTTTCTATTGAAGATTTTTAAAGAGGAAAGACATAAAATATGAGGATGTGATCCGAAAATTAGCAGGAAGAACAGAAACTTTCCGAATAGTACATCTTCGTGTGATTGGATTCTCAATAAAGGAAACAAAATAACTTCCTAAAAGAAAGAAGTATTATTTGAAGTGTTCTCACCGTCATGTTTGTGCTGTAGATATAGAGGATCAACCGTCATTGATGAAGTTAAGAGGGAATTGTCGCTGATCCTGGAGTAGAAAAATAGGCACCTATGGTTATGAATTTTAAGACTGTCTTAAAACTGAAGAAATATAAATTATTTAAATTTATTCTGAGATTCAGTGTTTTTTGTAATAATTTATTTAAAAATATAGTGTGAAGCTAAGGAGTTGCAAATAAACAAAATGTCGACAGCTCTGAAACACGTCTCCATGGGAACCCTATGTAGCATGTTTCAATAATGAAGAAAATAGTTGTTTTATTCTTTTATGTTTAACATTATCCCCAATATAAAACGTCATAAATGAATTTGACTTTATTACACGTAGCTCCATTAGGGTACCTGGTATTGCATGTACAGTACATTGATGATGACTGTATTAAGCTTACCCTTCGGGCCATAATATCACTCCCATTATGATATGATATGGGTTGAGGCCTACAGTTGAACCAAAAATTCTACACCAAAGTGCCAAAATATCACTGGTTCAAGATGTATTTTAGCAGTCCACGACCAATCTCGACAACCAAAATGAAAGTGTGGTTGACTTGTTTAATTTCTGGACCTTACCCTTTTTTGAAGTGGCTAGTGTTAGATTTACATCTAATATAATTGTTATCATTTCTAAAAGTTTTCCTAACTTCCAATAATTAGAATGATTTTATTTACATTAAGGTCTGCATAACAATATACTGGTAGATAAACTCTGTGAACTGACATTGGTTAGTACAACATAATTATACAAATGCATGCACAGATAAAACATTTATAAAAAAAATGGCATATATACACACATAGGACATACGTGTAACTTATGAAGCTACATTTTTCAATACATTGGACATCGGTTACACACAAAGATAACAAAAAAGATTTTTAACATGCACTGACATTAGACACACTTTTGACAATACAATATACACACGGTAATACAAATCCATGTAAGCAGTAATAGTACTCGCACTTTTTTAATATGAAATCCTATGATTAACTGGTATGTGTTTAGTTACATTGAAATAAAGCACGATATATATGTATGTAAAAGAGATGAAACCAAATGTATTAGGAATACATGTTAAAGTAAAAGAGAGCTAAGATCTACGCAAGAGCCATATTTACACGAATCTTCATTCCATTTATTTATTAGATTTCCCTGTTACGTGTAATCGATATCTCAAAACAGTTTTGGTAAGTTTTCTTTGTATACCCATTTAGTTGACTGAATGGCATAGTTTCATCATTTGTCTAATTATATATGTACCATACAATGTTTATCTTATTAAATGTATAACTTTCCTTCCAGAAAATATGCAGCTATAAATTTTCGATGTACAAATAATTAAATTATTTTTGTAATTAATGAGGCCACCTACCCCTATACATTCAAATTTGAAAGTATGAAGTACTTATTATGTTTCATGTCTCCTTAAATACTTGGTAAATCAAATGTAATAAATTATTTAGAAATCATAGTTATACAGAAATCAAGCTATGAATTCAATAATAAAACAAATTAAGAGCAAGGCAAACAGAATCTTGAAGACATCAGAGATGGGATCAGGTACCATGGAGACGTAAGCATTCCCTGTTGTAGGGTCACACACGCTGTGAGCTCGAGCTCGTTGTTTTCTTCGGATTTTTCGTAGACAAAGCAGTATGCAAGCAATGGCCTAACAATTAGTAAGAAAAACAACTTCAAGTTGTATTTGTAATGAAATATGTGAAGATAAAGAACTGTGATCGATCTCGAAAAACCTACAAACAATACAAATCTGTAAACAGGGCATAAAACACGGACCCCTGGAGATTCCAGATGTGGGATCAGGAGCCTAGGAGGAGTAGGCATCTCCTGTTTACCGGTTTCTAGTCCTCGTTCCCTATATTATCCTACATTTCCCAGTGAAATATTACAACGATAAATCTCACCATAATAGAGAACAGTCAAAGTTCACAAGAAGCCATTTGTTTGGGTTAAAGTTGATAGAGGTAACATTCTGCAATATAAATTTCTTCAGAACTAAGTTTGACACATTTTAGCCAATATTTACCGACGTAGACTTCAAATTTATCATAAATTGCAATTGAAATCACTTTATTTTTCTAAAGAATAATGAAAATAGAAGAAACCTTATATCTACCTGAATTCCGCTCATAAGAAACCTAAATTCAGGACAAATGAGGGCGTTCCCAGCATAAGCAGCGTCCACATGTAGCCAGACATTTTCTCTGGCACACACTTCCCCCAGCTCCGCAACATTATCAAACGAGCAACACGCTGTGGTGCCGATTGTTGAGCATACCTATGTTCAAGAAATATATAAGCTGATACATAAACCTTAACAGACTTGTTCTCCAAGTTGTTTGAACAAACTGTTGAGCAAATGGTTCGTAATTAATTTGAAACAAAACATTTTGTCTGCCACATCATTCACCTGGTTAACCGTGGGCCTGTTTATTTCAAAAATAAAAATAACTCTTTTAAAAACTTAGTATTTAATTCCTGAAAAATACTGATCCATATTGTAGCCCTACACTATTTTTAAGAGATCCTAAAATGAAACAAAATGATAACGACCAGTGATCTATCTCAAAAAATCTACAAACACTACAAATTCTAGAGCAGGGCATAAAACACGGACGCCCGGAAATTCTAGAGGTGGGATGAGATGCCTAGGAGGAGTAAGCATCCCCTGTTGACCGGTCACACCCGCCGTGAGTTCTATGTACTGATCAGGTAGACAGAACATTCCGTAGTCAAATTTGGTATAAAAACAAAGGCCTAACAATTGGCATGAAACACCTTAGCCAAAATACGATCCACGATAGGTTATATCTGCTAACAAGGTTATTACATGTATAACAACCACAAAATCTACGAAATGCTGACTTTAAACGAGGTTGTTGAGTCCTTTTTGTGTAGAATCAGAGTGATTTTTAAAAAAGTAAATTTGCTGATGACTAATCACAAGAAATAAAAATTTCCGAGCTCCATTGTTATTGAAGAAGCAGTTTCAATGATATTAAAAAACCTAGTTTTTAAGTAATCGTTAGGAATAGTTGTATCAAGTGTAGAAAAGTTGTACAATTAGATGTTATTTACTTGAGAAAAATTGTGACTTTAAATTTTCTAAAAATTCTTTTGAGTTATTGGTAATCCACAACTGATTTACACCACTTCTAGGATATACTGTAAAACAGTACGTCTGAAGTTTCTCCTACTCAGCTTGAATAAGCGCAACATTGAGATTCTTCAGTATCAATACGGTTTACATGGCATAATGTTGCTGTTCTGGAGAAGAAATTTTTCTCCTTTATACAATCATCATGTAAAATTTTAGCCCCATCTTACCCCAGGATCCATAATTTGAAAATGACTTGAATCCACAATTTATAAAATGTTTGCATATATATATGATATAATGTGGTCCTGTTTCTCTTGAAAAGAATGTTTTGATATCCTGTATATTCCCATGTAAAACTTTAAATTCCTTTTAAGGCTAATCTTAGCCCAGGTGCCATGCGATTTTAAATCAGCAATACATGAGGATGCTTGCATGCTAATGTGACTAATCACGTCCTTTTGTTCTTGAGAAGAATTTTAATTTTGTTCCCTTATTTCCCTACATAAATCTTATCCCCTATTGTGGCCCAACCCTATCCAGAGTTACAGTTTTAAATCAACTTTCACTTAAGATCTGTCTCTTCTGACCCATTGGTTGTAGAAATGTTTTTTAATGATAGAGAACTTTTTCTATTCCCTAGTGGCTCCCAATTACTCACCCTCCCCTTTTTGGGAGAGGGTGTGACCGTTCAATTTAAAAGAAATCTGAATTCCTCTCACCAAAGAATGCTTTGTGGGAAGTTTGATTGTAACTGGATCAGTGGTTTTAAAAAAAAGTTTTGTTTTGTTTGTTTATTATTGTTTAACGTCCCTCTCGAGAATTTTTCACTCAAAAGGAGACGCCACCACTCGCCGGTGGAGAGCCGCAAATTTTGACCTTTACTCGGTACTTAGGGCCATTGAGCAGTGAGGGATCTTTTTTGTGCCAGCACCTACTGCGACACGGGACCTCGGTTTATACGGTCTCATACGAGGGATCGGTCTCCACGTCCCACAGTGGGATCCGAACTCGCGACGTAAGGATCAACTCCTTATTCCGTGACTCTAGAGCAAACGCTCTAACACGGCGCCACGCGGGCGACTTTAAAATAAAAACAAGAGGCCCATGGGCCACATCGTTCACCTGAGCACATTGGCTAGGCAAAAGCACAAATCAGTTCAGTATTGAAAAGATTACCGGGGGGGGGGGGGGGGGCTTGAATTTTAAACTACCTGATGATGCCTCCATGTCAATATAACAAATGGCTTTGCTGTACTTGAGAAGGTTTTAAAAAAATTTCCCATATATTCCTTTGTAAAAATTTGATCCCCCATTGTGGCTCCTCCCTATCCCAGATGTCATCATTTGAACAAACTTGAATCTACACTACCTGAGGATGCTTCCATATCAATGTAACTAAACTTAGCTTTTCTGTTCTTGAGAAGAAATATTTTTTCTAATTGTTCTTATGTAAAACTTTTGATCCCCCATTGGGCCCCACCCTACACCCGGGGGTCATCATTTGAACAAAACTGAATTTACACTACCTGAGGATGCTTCCATATCAAAATGACTAAACATGATTTTCAGTTCTTGAAAAGAAGATATTTTCCTATATGTTCCTATGTAAAATTTTCGATCCCCCATTGTGGCCCACCCCTATCCCCGGGGGTCATCATTTTAACAAATTTGAATCTACACTACCTGAGGATGCTTCCATATCAAAATGACTAATCATGGCTTTGCAGTTCTTCATCAGAAGATATTTTCCAATATATTTCTATTTAAGACTTTGATCCTCCATTGTGGCCCTACCCTAGCCCAGGGGGTCATGATTTGAACAAACTTGAATCTACACTACCTGAGGATACTTCCACATAAATATGATCAATCAGGGCTTTGCTGTTCCTGAGAAGAAGATTTTTAAAATTTTTCCAATATATTTCTATGAAAAACTTTGATCCTCCATTGTGGCCCGCCCCACCCTCGGGGGTCATGATTTGAATAAATTTGAATCTACACTACCTGAGGATGCTTCTATATAAATATGACCAATAAGGGCTTTGCTCTTCTTAAGAAAAAGATTTTTAAAGATTTTATCTATATATTTCTATGTAAAACTTTGATCCTCCATTGTGGCCCCGCCCCACCCCCGGCGGTCATGATTTGAACAAATTTGAATCTACACTACCTGAGGATGCTTCTGTATAAATATGATTCATCATGGCTTTGCTGTTCTTGAGAAGAAGATTTTTAAAGGTTTTTCCTATATATTTCTATGTAAAACTTTGATCCTTCATTGTGGCCCCGTCCTACCCCCGGGGGTCATGATTTGAACAAACTGGAATATACACTACCTGAGGATGCTTCCACATGAGTTTCATCTTCCCTGGCTTTGTGGTTCTTGAGAAGAAGATTTTTAAAAGATGCTATTAATTTTTCACTCATTCTTTATTATCTCCCCTTGAAAGAGGGCGTGGCCCTTCATTTGAACAAACTTGAATTCCCTTTACCCAAGGATACTTTGTGGCAAGTTTGGTTGAAATTGGCCCAGTGGTTCTTGAGAAGTCGAAAGTGTGAAAAGTTTACAGACGGACGGACAGACAGACGGACAGCTAGACAGACGGACTACAGACAAAATGTTATCAAAAAAGCTCATTTGAGCCTACGGCTCAGGTGAGCTAAAAGTTAACAGTGTTAAATATATATATTAAAGAGTTTGGTAATACTCCATTGATAAGACTAAGTTGAGGAAGAAACATTCTTATTCAGTTGACATATATTCACGTTTTATACCAATGAAATTCAAGGAATGAATTTGATATTTACTCACAAAAAATGGAATAAGACCAAGACGTCTATCTTCCTAAGATAAATAAAAAAAACATAGTAATAAAATGTATCACGTCTGATATTATTGAAATGCAGTAATATTTATATAAAGATGGATAAAACAAATTATTCTTATCATAAATCTATATAAAAATGTACTGTAAGTCGATTTAATTCTATGGTGCTAAATTTTCACAGTTTGAAACAAGAGTACCAGTCGCGATGGTTCAATTTCACTTAGAGACGTGTGCCTTGTATTAAAAACTGTATTGTGAGATTAATAACCTTATTAACTGTGGCGCCGTTGGAAGGCCAGATAAAAAAAATATTCATTTGTTCGGACGAATTAGATATTTGCGCCGTACTATGGGTATATTTCGCAGAAAAATGTTCAACTGGGAACAAAGTGAAATTAAAACCATCATATTAATTGTCCAATATACAGTATATGTTTATTAGAACATCGCAGAGATGAATCAAATGCAAAGATCTGAACATCAGATTTGTTAATAAGACGACTGAGTTTGGTTAACAGACAACACTAACTGGTGTTATGATATACAATACTTTATTATTGAATACATACTTATGGTACCAAACCGTAAAACCTCAGCGTTTACCTCTATTGCCCTTTCGAGAACATGTCCCCTTAGTGAATACTGTTCATCGACATCCAGTTGCCTCATCTTGACAAAACCCAACATCCCTGCTTTTTCTACACAAGAGTGTGCCTAAAGGAGATAAATGGATAAGAAATAATATTCCAATAGTGGGATATTAAAATTATACTTGAAGAATTAATCTCTACTACTGTTTGATGAGTACTTAGGACTCCCTCTGATACTGACATCTCCACATCCCTTTTTTAAACGCATAAGAAGTAGCTCTGAATACTTTTCTTACTATTTAAAACCAGGAATAAATATATGTAACAGAGTACTGTTGGGACCATTCATTCCAATGCCCTCGGGGTGAGGCTGGGAAAAATCTTAGTTAATAGCGAAAAGAAGCAAAGGCGTCAATGCTAAAGAATGATAACAAGAAAGTGAAATCACTAAGCGGACAATACAAATGAGGGATTACGCTTCATTTTGTGATTTCATTGCATTTTGATATGGATCCCCTATCCCCACCCCATCTCCCAAGAAATCATTCAGAAAATATCATTGTTCGCTTGTCAAATTCTGATTTAATCAAAGCATTTTTATGCTTTAAATAGGACAAGAGTTTAGTGTTGTTTTGTTTCCAGCAAAGATTCAGTGACTGGAAAGTCTATAAATATTGATAACTTCCTTGGACTTATTGTTTCTCGTTTTATATTACCTTCAACTTGTATAAGCGGTGCACTCTAATTTCCTTTATTTTTGCGTTATTGATTGAAATATGATTATTTTTCTTTGATATTTTCAAAGGTTCAAAGTGCTTTTTATCCTATTATTATGTAAAGCTTACCAGTTTTGATGAATAGGCTACAAGTTTGGACAAAAGAACACCATCTTCCATGTATGGAAGTTGTTTCTTCAGTTGTGTCATGGCTTTGTGTCTGGCTGCCAGCAACATTACAAGGACACACTCACTAGCAGAACCCTGATTAATGTTAGTGATTTCATTACAAATTCTTCGTATACCATTACAGAACAAAATATTCTGGTTTCCACCCTTGTTGCATATTGCGTCATAAGTAATAAAGGATGTATTCTATTTAAAGTTCTTTAACGTACCTCTATTTAGACATTATTGTATTTTAATTAAATCTTGTATACAGAGAATACCATCAGAATTGTCTGCGTCTTTAAGATAAATGAAAGAAAACCATGCAAATTGAAAATTGTTTAGAACTAAAAAAAATTATCGTAAAACCAATTTGCAAATTAATAGAATGCTTGTCTCTTAAAAATATCGTAATGTTTTGCAAGCAACCATATGCTCTTTTAATAATGTCAAATACCATCTTTTATCATGTGATTAAAAGTTTATGGTTAAAAAAGATTTTCCATTGAAATATTTATAGGGGTTATCAAATGGTACATTAAGTATTTCTATAAAATGACTGTAAGTTGTCTAATATTAGACTATAAGTGCACTGGGATGAAAGATTTTTATATCATCATATCAAATTAAGTGAAAAGAGGACAGAACCTGAATAACTCCACCGCCTTTTCCCTCTTCATGCAAAAACTGTTTTGGCAATCCTATTGATTTTCCTGAAAATAATGGAATATATCTCTTATAAAAGTGGCATGAATGCATTCATGTCTGACTGTTACAGAATGTATATATTTATACGCGATAATATCCTTTTTAATGTTTTATGTAAAATTACAAGCGTTTGCATATAATGATTGTAATCAATAACAAAAGAACAGTTACTTTGATTTTTTTTTTTTAGAGTTAAGGTCATTTTTGGGATTTTGTGGAGGTCCACTTTGTCTCACTAGAAAACAATATAGTGGCATCCGACATAAACTTTTAGGAATTGTTAATTACCTATCCAGTCTAAGACGAGGGTCTCCAATTCTGTACAGGCAGGACTTGCAGCCTGTAGAAGAATATGAAGTCTGTTTAAAAATACACATACAAATAAAAAATCTGGTAAATCGCGATAGAATCGAGAAATAAGACTTTGTAATGTCCTACCCATGAAAAACCAACGCAACCAATAGCATTCGACATCATGTCACCCAGAATAGAGGGGAAGGAGTTGCCAGCGGGAAAATAGGCGTGAAAATTTGGATGCTGCCAATGGGTTATCTAAAACATATTTTAAATTCAATGAAGTGAAATAACTCCAACAGTAAGAAATGGAATCTCCAGTTTTAAAATATTGTTGAAAATCAATTAAAACATAGCAAAAAACTCACACCGGGCATGATTGCCCTTTCAACATCATTCATTATATCTTCAAATTTGTCTCCTTTTAGTGGCGGTTTTCCTGGAAGTAGGTTTCTTAGGTAACCAGGTTCCACTTCCGGTGTAACTCTCCTCCCATTAATGGTGTCCATGTAATTGGCGATAAAGTCAACCATTTCTTTTCCTCGTCTCCTGAATTCCACAGAGTCCATAACTTAAACTTCGCTATTTCAAAAGATACAAAATTGTATGTAAATGTAAGTTATGCATGTATATATATAACAGTTGTCATAGTTTTCGTTTAATGTAAAACTGATGTTTTCTTTGAGAAGATTGATTGATTGATCGTTTGTTGTTTAACTCATATGGAGACACCACAACTTGCCGGTGGAGAGCTACAAATTTTGACCTATACTGGGCACTTTGGGACATTGAGCAGTGAGGGATCTTCTCCGTGCCAGTACCTAAAGCGATACGGGACCTCGGTTTATACGGTCTCATCCGAGGGACCGGTCTCCACGTCCCGCAGTGGAATTCGAACCCGCGACGTAAGGATCAACTCCTTACTCCGCGACTCTAGAGCAGACGCTCTAACCACTGCGCCACGCGGGCGATCTTTTGAGAAGAAGAGAGAAAAAAAAACCCTGAAATTTAAAATCTAAATTGAAATTTCAGAGAAATAGGGATTATACTGAAGTATATCAGCATTTGCATCGAGATGACTAAGCTAAGAGTATTCATAAGTTAAAAAAATATTCATATGAAATGCATAACTTGATT
Source organism: Saccostrea echinata (assembly GCF_033153115.1). NCBI lineage: Eukaryota > Metazoa > Mollusca > Bivalvia > Ostreida > Ostreidae > Saccostrea > Saccostrea echinata. The sequence goes on from NW_026889803.1 coordinate 49,876,762, forward strand.
AATTGATTTTATGTTGTTAAATGTCCCATTCAAGAATTTTTCACTCATATAGAGACGTCACCATATACCGGTGAAGGGCTTTAAATCTAGACCTTTACTTGGCATTCAAGCAGTTAGGCCATGCCAACGCCTGCCGTGACACGGTGCCTCGGTTTTTTTATGGTTTTGTCCGAAGGACCAGCAATTTTCATTTCAATTTGCCCAGCGCTTGGCGAAGGAACAGTTGCTATCTATAAATTTATCGACTTAAGTCAGTCGCCGCCGGTGTTTGAACCCACGAACTTCCGATTACGGAGCGAGTGCTCTACCGACTGATGTATAACTTGAACAACCATATCATTATACAAATTGAAGAGAGAAAATCGTATGAATTCTTCTGTGCAATATATAACAGAATTTTCAGCATTTTGTTAATATCTACTTCAGACTTTCATTATTCTTATTCCTCTCAGGGAGGAATAAGAATGTTTTTTATAAAAAGATTAATACAAAAAAGTATTTTCGAACTGCCATTTTACTGACAATGCATCCATCTAAAAACCAGATAATCCTTTTTACAATTCATCATGGGAATTGGTTGTTTAAAGTATTTAAGTAATGCTTTGATTTGTTTTGATTTCCACAAATTTCTAAAGAACTGATGCATTAATTAGCTTCCTCACAAAAAATGTCGTACATTACCAGGCATTTGACCAAGATACCAGAAGATGGGTTTTTCTATACAATCCTTTTTGGAATCTCTTGAATTGTTGATATAACAATTTTTCTTTCTATTAAGGAATATTGTTAATACATTTTGCAAATAGTTTAGATCTCATGAGATAGTAAACTTTATAATAGTTTTGCTTAGTTACAAAGAGATACAAAGTCAGGAACGTGTAGTCAGAACTTAAGCATTGAGAGTTAAATTCTCTGTAATATAAAAGTTATGAAGTAAGTGGAATATAATTTATGAGAAATACAGGGTGTGTACTTCGAGTTAAAATGTGTTGGACTATAAAACTGGACCTTTTTGTGATTATAATCAGTATTCATGTTTTTTTTAAATTGAGATTATAATCAGTTTTCATGTTTCATGCATCAATTTTTTTTTTTTAGCAAATTTAGACTAAAGAAACGACTGTAAATTTGAGAAATATTTTTTTTTCCGAAAAGGTTGTATTTTAAATAGGCTTTATTGGAGAACGGCAATAAAAAGAAGTCCAGCTGTATTCTGGTTTTGAAGAATTACTGAATACATAACTTTGTATTCTTTCATTTTATGCTGGTCAACGAAATCGTCAGGATTAGGATCAGAATCAACGACAGATTATATAATTTGACAAATAATGTCAAAAAACGGTCATAGAATCTGAGAGTGGTGAAAATGTTGACATTGAACATCCTCTTGCAAACATGCTCTTGCGTATCGAATCAACTGGGAGACATAAAAAACGTATACAGAATGATTATGGTTTATTCATAAATAAACAAGCATTCTGAGAGTATCACATTAGCAATACTAGTCCCCTACCGGCAAGTGTAATCTGGTTCCCGTTAAAAATTGAAAATGCCATAAATCCGTCAAAAATCATTGAAGCGGAACGAAATGCAAATTTGATCTGTAAATCATCAAGATACATTCACATACCAAAATTCAGCTCAATATCTGCATGCGTTCAGAAAAAAGTGCGGAAAACCAAGTGGGACAGACTGACAGACAGACAGAGGGACAGCTAGACGGACAGACAGACAGACAGACAGACGGACGGACGGACTCAGAGGAAACCTATAACCCCCTCCGGTTTCACCGGTAGGGGACTAACAAGCATTCTGAGAGTATTGCATTTGCAATACTAGTCCCCTACCGGCAAGTGTAATTTTGTTCCCATTTAAAATTGGAAATGCCATAATTCCGTCAAATATCAATAAGCGGAACTAAAAGCAAACTTGATCTATATCTCATCAAGGTAAAGTCACATACCAAAAAATCAGCTCAATATTTGCAAGCTTTTTAAAAAAAAAGTGCGGAAAACCCTGAAAAATTGAAAAGGTCGTAAATCCGTCCAAAATCGTTGAAGCGGAACGAAATGCAAACTTGATGTGTAACTCATCAAGATACACTCACATACCAAAAATCAGCTCAATATATGCAAGCGTTTAGAAAAAAAGTGCGGAAAACAAGTGGGACAGACTGACAGACAGACAGAGGGACAGACAAACAGACGGACAGACAGACAGACAAACGGACGTACAGACTCAGAGGAAACCTGTAGTTTAACCGGTAGGGGACTAATAAGTTGAGAAGGAAATTTTAAAGTTACCCCGTTTATCATAGAGTTCTGTTGTTAATTTTCCATAAGAAAAAAAACAAAAACATCTGTTGCGTCTTTTATTTCGAGTTCAGTTGGACGTATTAATGAAAAAGATCATTTTTGTCACCCAAATTTTTCCATTATTAAAATAACCTCAAATTCATTCCATGTTTCTTTATAATAATATAATGTTTACTTGTCAACACGTAACAACCACTTTTTGATCTCCAATGAGTCCGAGTTCATTTGCACTTAAAAGACAGAACAACTTTGTTTTGTGAGAAAGGTCATTTATTCAATTTACCACAAATATATTTGATCAGTTGATGAAATTAGTGTCAATCATTGATTAACAAAAAAATGACTGAATAAATGACAATAAATTTGCAAAGGTGGGGTTAAAAAACCGCCTATCAATAAAAATAACATCAGTATAATAAAATGTGATATACATACAATTTTGAAACCCAGATTTTTATTACAAAATCATAAATAAGTTGTAGAAAGCAACAAGTTGTTACCAGAATATAATTATAATAACTGAACAACGCAAAAACAAAAATTAGTTTGCTTGTGATTTAGGACTGATGAATTTTTAAACAAATTATAGCAGGGTGCTGGTGGGTGGGTAAATTGATTTCTCGTAAAAAATTTAGGTGCGTCTGGCAGCTATTAAAACAAAGAAGTGATTAAAGTGTGACTTCTCTAGTCAAGATAAGATTTTAGTATAGGAGTACTTAGTTCCGATTGGATAAAATTAATTGGATTAACACTGGCCATTGCATACACAGTGTCCCTGCCATGCCAGATTGCAAATTCCATCTGATGACTTGTGTAATCATCTACCAGATGCCAACAATAATGATGCCCCCCACCTACATGTCTGGTGGCTAATTTCAAGACCTTAATCATTATTGTTATCACCAATGAGTATATAATTATAACAATAGTATCTCATTACAAAATTTGCTGCCAAAAATGTTTTTATTTACAATAAAATAAGTTTGTTAATTGAAAAAACCTTAGGCAACAGCAAGAGTGTTCATTTTAAGCACAAGATCTGGAATAAATCCTGATGCATAAAGTTTGAAAACATGTGGGCTATTAAAGGGCACAATTAATACATCTCTTTCCCCATTCTTTCACATAAGATATTGTAAAATGCAGCGTTACTTAATGATTTTCCTTACCCATCGTATCAAAACATTAACACAACATTTCCTAAACAATTGAAACTGTGTGTAATAACTGCAGTACGTGAAATTCTACAAGACAACAATTGACAATGGAGATGACTATGCAGACTAATACAGGCATTTATTGATACATTCTTTTCAAAATGATCATTACAATGAAATATATGGAGATAACGAACAGTATTCAAGCTCAAAAGTCCATTAAACAATACAAAATAGGAGCAGAGCAAACACGGACTTCCAAAACATCAGAGGTGGGATCAGGTGCCATGGAGGAGTGAGCATCCCCTGCCGACCGGTCACACCCGCCGTGTGCTCCTTGTCATGATCGGGAAATAACGGAAAAATCCGTCGACAATTCAGTGTGTAAATAATAGTCTAACAATTAGTATGAAAAACGTCATTCAGTCATTTGAAAAAACTAAAAATTGAATTCAAATTGATTTTTATACAATTTTTTGCATCATTTAATTTTCCAAGAAAAAAAGAAGACATGATCGATATAAAATGAGCGAAATGTGAATAAAATATTTAAATGATGTTTAATACACACTAATTAAAATAAAAAGAGAGGGAGACTATAAATAAATGATAGGTGTTTATGATGAGCAATAGCTACTTTACCTTTCGTTGCTGTAGACTTCCAGTTTTCTGGTCTCTCAGTAATTTTTTTTCACAATTTATTCGTGTTCCCATCCCACAACCAACCGAAGTTGACAGCAATGTCAGGACTAGGTCTCCATTACACGAATGACTGAATTTTGGGGAGAGATGATTGGGTTCTAATTCTGGAATTCACAAATTTAACCCAAGAAAGGAATCTGGCTTTGACATCAATTGCAATATGCTCTATGGTCCATAAAAATTTTATTTGGTGCTATTTATCAGGCCTTTGGTCTTTAATTGCTGTCTTGTACAATGAATTATCCGGACAGTTCTTCAGATCTTTATTTATCGAACTATTTATGAAGGAGGTTCCCTTATGGTCTTCTATTTCCAAATGTTTAAATATACATCTGGTACAATGTTTCTATAAATATTATCATGAGATGATATTGATATCAGAAAATCATGATCGACTTTGTTATTTACATAAACTACAAGTTTATTTTCAGATAAAAGTTTGGATTTTTGGAAAACGCCATTTCAAATAGGGGTATCGTGCATTTCAGTTTTTATATCACTGATAATTAGATAAAAGACATTTTTTAAGATGTATACAGACTTGATTGAATGTGCTAATAACAAAGTTAATTTTATACCCCTTTCATGTCAGTTACTGGAAGCACTGACTTTTACAGTCGACGGCTTACTTTGACATTAAAACCCGCCTTATGTACGGAGGCATTTTAAATTGAGAATAGATAAGAAAACCTTAATTGGGGTTATAGGTATTTTGTTTTGGGCACTAACATGATTAACTGGTATGCAATCAATGCAAGAGATTATGGAAGGTAGAATTACATAGCTTAAATTACCTTATTTTTGAGAATTAGTACCTCATTTCAATCTCATTTTCTGAAGGAATCAAATAAAGTAGAAAAAAAATATTCCGGAAGGAAAACTAAGCAAGAGCTTGTAAATTTGGGATTAAAACGGACTGAGGGTGGTAGCTGTTCCCTTCCTAGACAACGTAATGTATGCTTTGAAATGGCCCATTATTTTCGTTTAATTAACTGTTAAGCTTTATCAAAGAGAGCTCCCATATACTGCCCTAGTGTAAAAGCAAGCCGTCGATTGTAAAAGTCAGCGTTTATGGCAAAAGTCCACTAAGAGTCAATGTTAAGATAAAAAGCGATTGAGGGGTTGTATGAAAACTATTTATCCTTCTGTCTTTAATAATTCAGAAGTGGAAAAGGAATTTGATAGATTACGTGATCAGTATGTACTGGTCCCTGCTGACAAAACTGGCAACAACAGTCTTTGTTTGTAAAACTCATTATTTGAATTGTAATTAAGAGGAACTGGGATTTAATTCTACAAGTGGTAATCCAACTTATACCCATAGTTCCCTTTCTAAGACTTTTCAACTCTGTATACAACCATTCCCCACGATAAATTAAAGTCCAGGCTTTTTGACATCATAGACAGCTACTTTTTCAATAAAAAAAGGAACTCGTAAATATACTTACCTTGTCATTGGTCATTTGGAAAATTATTTTGTTAAAAACATTCTGACTGTACACACAAGTACTCTGAAGTTGATATTAAAAAGATGCATGAGTTTCTGATTGACAATATTTATGCAGTTTTTGGAGATCAGGTCTTCCAACAATCTGTTAGAATTCCCATGGATACCAATTGCGCCCCGTTATCAGCAGACCTATTTTTGTATTCATATGAAGCAGAATTTATTCAGAAACTTCTACATGAGAAGACGAAAACACTTGCTGTGGCCTTCAACTCAACATTTCGATTTATCGACGACGTGTTATCAATTAACAATAGTTACTTCAATTTATATGTCGATTCGCTATCCCAGAAAGCTTGAAATAAAAGATACCACAGAGTCTGACATATCTGTTTCATATTTAGATGTTTTACTACATTAAGACGTTAATGGTAATCTAACGACAAAGCTTTATGATAAACGTGATGAATTCAACTTTTCAATTACTTATGTATAGCAATATACCCTTAACACCTGCATATGGGATTTATGTCTCTCAGTTGATTCGATACGCAAGAGCATGCTCTACGTATGAACAATTTCTAAAACGAGGCAAGCTATTGTCAAACAAGTTGATGAAACAAGGATATCTACAGTCTCGTTTGAAATCATCATTTCGCAAGTTTTATGGTCGATACAATGACCTTGTCAGCACGTACATAACCTATCATTGAGTCAAATGCTGACTGACAATTTTCATACTAATTATTAGGCCATTATTTATACACTGAACTGTCTACGGATTTTTCCGTTTGTTTTCTCGATCATGACAAGGAGCACACGGCGGGTGTGACCCGGTCGGCAGGAGACGCTCACTCCTCCATGGCACTTGATCACATCTCTAAATTTTGAGGTCCGTGTTTGCTCTGCTCCATATTTGTATCGTTTCATTGGACTTTCGAGATTGAATACTGTTCATTATCTTCATATTTCAGCTGAGCTTGGTAAATGAATTTTAACTATCCGTCTTCCTTTATCAATTCAAAGTTTTATATTTAGGAGTAAGGATTGACGAAAATATTCCTTAGTCAATAATTTCACCTGTATTCTTAAAAATTATAGTCATATTCACAAGGTAGAGAGATATATATACTTTTACTTGGCATTATTTAGTATATGATGAACTCTAATCCTAAAAGCATGTACATTTCCAGTTCTTCCACACGAAAAATGAATTAGATTCAATCGAGTGTATAATGGTTTCTTCTCCATTTTTACGCTTTGTGACAAGGAGTATGCTTTGCAAATATTTTTAATCGTTTACATAAGTATCAGATATGAAATTTTTCAACATATATTTATTTGGTTTGAGTTACAAAAAAAAGAGTTACAGCTTTTGCTTGTAATCATAAAATTTGATTTTAAAATGTCTTATGTTTAATTGTTTGTTTGCAACATTTTGAACAAATATCCATTGCTTTTAATTATTCATTTTTTGTGAAACATAAACAACACTTTTAAGATTCTTTTTATTGTATATTTCATTGCATATTTCTGCCCCCCCCCCCGTCAGATACATATTATGTCGACTTGTCAGATTTTTTTGTTGTCTTCAGATAATTATGTCGACTTGTCAGATCTTTTTTGGTTACTTGTCACTTATTCAAGTGTATAAAAATTCAACTTGAAAATGTGTCCATGCCCAGTTTAGGCCATCATTGACAACATATTTTTTGACAAGTCGACATAAGTATCTGACAAGATAACATAAAGATCTGACAAGTCAATATAAAGATCTGACAAGTCAGTGTATTATCTGAAAAGTCAGTGTATTATCTAAAAAGTCAACATAATTTTCTGACAGGTCGACATAATCTTCTACAAGTCGACATTATTATCTAACAAGTCGACATAACATCTGACAAGCCGACTTCTCAGAAAACTATGTCGACTTGTCAGAAAAATATATGAACTTGTAAGATGTTTATGTTGACTTGTCAGATATTATGATGACAAGATCTCAATTAGTGTCTTTAACATGCTGTAATAACAAGATGCCGAATTCCTGGTCGTGATGACTTTTATCTGACAAGTCGACATAATTATCTTACAAGTCAACATAAACATCTGACAAGTGGTGGCAGAAATATGCCACCATATGCTTGTATTTTACACAGAGCGTTTATTTGTCTAAGTTGTCCATTAATTAGGAATTAGTATTTTACTGTCAAGCAGATGGATTAAATCCGAAAAGGCAAATCATGAAATATAAACTGTTGGTATTCAACGATTTGTGGCCATTAAAAATGTCACTTTTCGAGTTGTATATGGAATATATCAGTACTTAACCTATATGGACAAGTAATATTGACAATGAGATATTCTTTGTACCATTCCAAATACGAGTATATACAATATATCCTTTAAAATGGTGTAAAATTTGGAGGATGGAGGCTCCAAAATGGAGTGTCAGACAGTGCAAGGGGTGGAGCCTGTTGAGTCAGATGATGCAAGAGATGGAGCATCTTCTTGTAATTTTAGCACTTGCTTATTAGATCTGTCAATTCAATTTCTAATTTTTCGTGACAATTTTTTAAACTGTCACATTATACTAACAAATAAAAGATAATCTCTTTGAAGTTGACTGAATGAATCTACTAGTATTTAATGGTGAAACTCAATTTCGTGCAGACCATTTTACAATATCTTATGAAATATGTTATTGTTAATGAGAAACAGCTAGGAAACAGTGGAACAATTTATGACCACATTTCAACAAGGGGAACAGCTCTGCTTTTGATTTAAATTTTTAAGATAACAGTGATTGAATGAAACAGAAACAGCATCAAAATTATCCTATAGTGCATTGTTGTCATTTTCTTTTCTCAAAGGATGAGAAATAATTGAGGAAAAATAAAATGAGATTCAGTCTAAATATCAAAATCAAAAGGGGACATACAGCCTGTGCTTCTGATTTAAGTTTTGTTAAATAACAGATGCTGAGTACAAGGGATATATCTAAACATCGGTAAGATTTATGTCCCGCGCTGCTATGTCACAGTAACTCATGAAGTCTCGACAGATTTAAATAGGTTTTAAGGTCTTAAACTGAATGAAAGATAAAATAGGCAAAATGTGTTGAAATTGACATAAGAGGCTCCACCCCTTGTAATCTTTGACACTCCATTTTGGAGCCTTCGTCCTCCGCATTTTACACAAAGCCTTTAAATACCGTCAATGGTTAGCATGAACAATTACACAAAATATGCACGTTCATACATTGTTCTAAACCGGACTTCCTTGTAATTCTATGAATATTGTTTTCTAAACAGTGAAGGAATGAAACGGCAAGTTACATTGTACAATGTATTTCATTGAGAGGAAAAACTTTAAATTTTAAAATCAACTTTCGTTTTATATTAAATTAAAGTGTCGTCCCTTTAATCCAAATTTATAATGTTAATAAGCTGTTTCGTTTATCATAACACCCATTACAGGGATATTTTCCTTTATCAAAATATACAACGTTGGAAAAATAGTAAACTTAATCGAAGCAATAAAGATTTAACTAACAGAACTTTAATTATATAACACTTAAATTTTAAAAAGGAAAAATTGCTCCAATTTTCTTTCCATGCTACAAATATGCAATACCATGCAATTCATTTAGTGGACTCTCGACATAAGAGTGTGCCGGTAATGTCCCTGTTCATAGCTTGGTCGGTTTCGATGGTGATGCAGTGCAGGTTGCAATGCGTATCGCCCTCCACGATTACCGGCTCGTGGTTGTCGCTGCGTACTGTTATCAACCCCGCCCCCCATTGATGCAAGCACACGTTGTGAACTTGGGCCTTCTGCAATCGGAGAGTTCCGTTGTTTTCAGTCCAACTTACTGAATTCATTGAAGTGTATGCAATTTTGAATATTTCATGTATGACGTTAAAGAAGTTAAAAAAAACAGGACAGGGGTCCATACTTGAAAAACAAATGGTGTATAAAACCCCATATTCTTCTGAAAATTTAATAGCGATTCTCTGTAACCACTTAAACTTCTTTGCCACGCATGGTCACCGATTTTGATGAAACTTTGCCCTTTATTACAACTTGACACTAGAAACATATATCAAATAAAATTTCGTTGCTATGTGTCTAGGTTGCCATGGTAACAGCCAGAAAAGTTGAAAAAATTTAGATTTTCAGCTACTTTGAATCTTCATCAAGCCTTAATAAGGACTAAGAAAAACAAACAAACCATTCTCAAAAAAACATGACACCTTGTTGCCAATTATGCTATAAAGAAACTATTTAGAATTTATCTTTAAGTAAGTGGTAACCATGGGTATATTTGGAATACATTTTAGATGCTGAAAAATGCTGAAAAACGCTCAATATTCACTAATGGTAGATGATACATGATCAAACTCAATCAACAACCAAAGAAAAACAATAAAATTATTTGACCTTAAGTAATTAGGTATTGGCTATATTATTCTAAAAATAACTTTCATGGTTGCTATGGTAACACAGTGTAATCATGCAAAATCTGTTGCTAAGATTGGGTTAATGCTACTATCTTGAGGAAAAACAATAAAATTCATGACTGGCACATATACATCCTTAGGACTATGCAACACCGACAACATAAGGAAAATAGGGATTAATTGTTACTTTGCAGTGTAACCATGGAAACAACATACCAGTTGTTTAAAGTGATATTTTTTGCTGCTTTAGGAATTTACTTATCTTTTAATAAAGAAACATATTATTTGACTCACCTTGAATAGTACTTATCTGGTAGAACTAAAGTTGAATATCATATATTGATAAAGTTTGTTGAAAAATACAACACTGTTGCTATGGTTACCAAAAAGGGAAAATGTTCGATTTTGTTAATTTTATATCAATATTAAATCCTATGTGCCAGCTTTTTGCATCCAGTTAGAGATTGGGTGGTAGTCAAAATTGAAAGTCAGGTTAGTTGTTCATATATATCAATCATAAAAGTTTTGGGAATCTACATACAAGGGTACGTATCCAAGGAAACATAATATTTTTCAGATTTTTATGCATATTTTTTCGGCTTATTTCCATAGCAACGCTCTATTTAAAGAGCTGAATTTGAATTTTTTGAAATGTGAAAATTAGGGTCACACCAACGCCTTTAAAAATTGATCCTCAATTATATAGAAATATTCTTTTTAAAAAGATAGGATAAGATTAAAACACTAAGAGAGTAAATTTAAAATTCTTTTGTGGTATTAAAACCATAGCAACCATTGCCAACCTATAAGAAATATCACATTTCGTCTTTGGTATATGTTACAAGGATCTCTTGTCTATTATTTGCTTGCATTTCAACCTATACTTGTTTTTAGTCTTAAGCGTATGACTTTATAAAATTAAATGAACAAAATTATTACTTTTGAATACTTTGTTTCCATAGTAACGTATATAGTAGTTGATTTACCAAACATGTTTATCATGCATTTAAGACAGCAGGCCTTATACTTTCAGAAACAGTCATTGCCACTTGTTTGCTTTGCTGCAAACGTTAACTGTGGGACTCTGAACATGTTGAAAAATACCATTTTTCAAATTTTAGGACATGTTGCTATGGTAACCATGACACGTAGCAATCAATTTTTGCCTGATTTGAGTTTACAGTATCAAAGACTTTTATCATAGAGAGTTTGGAGAAATTCTGAGAGTATGCGTGCCACAGCTCCTATATAAAAGTTAAAGTCATTACAGAGAATGGCTCTTAAAAACCCTGAAATTTGAATTCTAAAATCAATGCATTTTTCTCTTTCTTCATGCCTTTTTTCTTTTAGAAACTAAATTGGCTAGAAATGTTGGTTAGTACGTACGCGCTTTCAAAATTTAAAACAATCTTTCTGCATTATCACATTTCGCAGAAGTTTCGGTAGACTTCATATATGTGTATGTCTGCCCGGGGGGGGGGGGGGCTTGCCCCTCTATCGAACTAATTTCTCTCTTCCGTACTCCTCTTCTTTCATGAGTCAGTAGTTACGGAGTATTAGTGTGGTAGTTATATAATGAACCTTGTTAGCAAATATAACCTATCACTGGGTTGTATTTTGGCTGAAGTGCTTCATAGCAATTGTTAGGCGTTTGTTTTTATACTAAAGACTATGGAATGTTCTGTCTACCTGTTTAATGTAAAGGGCTTACGGCGGATGTGACCGGTCAAGAGGGGATTCTTATTCCAAGGCAGCTTATCCCAACTCTGGAATTTCCGGGGGTCCATGTTTATGCCTCGTTCACAACCTTTTGTAATGTGTGTAGATTTTTTGAGATCAGTCACTGTTCATTATCTTCACCTTTTACGTAATATTGCCATTGCTTGAATTGTTTTGTGGGATTATAAACTCGTGGTGACCAATTTTTGTTGATTGCTAAAATGTTACATTTCATTGTAACTTCTCCTTTTGAAACATCCTTTTGATTAGAGATTAGGCTCGGTTTACCAGATCAATACAGAGGGTTCACGGACAACAGGGGATGCTTATTCCTCCTAGGCACGTGATCCCACCTCTACGGTTTCCAGGAGCATATACTTCAGTCCTGTTCACAATTCGTATTATTTACTAGATTTGTGAGTTTGACCACAGTCTTTTATCTGCATCTTTTCATTATATTCGTATGTTTGTTAAATTGTTCACGCGAATGCACATAACAATTTTAATTCGCAGTAAGTTAATGCGAATTAAATGCGTTCATACGACAGATACATATGTAATACGAAGTAAACTAACATAAAGGTGCATTAAAATTTTATAGTATACATCAAGGCTATTATGATGACAAAAGCAAATTACTTTATACAAAGCAGATATAAAGATCTGATATGATTTTATTACTGTCTGTACACATTTTTGGGATGAACAAAATTTTTCTTTGATTTTCACTTAAAAATAGCATAAGTACCTATATCTGATCACGACATGAGGTATTTGACTTAAATTTTGCCATAATGCAGGCGTCAAAATTCGAATTAGCTTCACTTAGCATTCACATGGAGTAAATGAAAAGCATTAAGGTGGTTGGATCCTGCTATTCAAAGTCTTAAGATTGTTTTGTCAAGTAAATATTTAGTATCTTCTCACATAGCTTAATTATAACTTAAAAAATTGGGATCAGTATCTCCTGTTGTACCTTTATGCACTCAAATTCATCTTAGCCATATATGTCTTTTTTATGAGGCGCCGTTTTGGTATTTACTGCCAAAAAGTGATATCACCTATTCGAATAGGTGATATCACCTATTCAATTGGTGATATCACCTATTCGAATAAGTGATATCACCTATTCAGCTTCTGAATAGGTGATATCACCTATTCGAATAGGTGATATCACCTATTCGAATAAGTGATATCACCTATTCGAATAGGTGATATCACCTATTCGATTTGAATTGGTGATATCACCTATTCGAATAGGTGATATCACTTATTCGAATAGGTGATATCACCTATTCGAATAGGTGATATCACCCATTCAAATAGGTGATATCACTTATTCCTTTAGAATAGGTGATATCACTTATTCGAATAGGTGATATCACCTATTCAAATCAAATAGGTGATATCACCTATTCGAATAGGTGATATCACTTATTCGAATAGGTGATATCACTTAATCATTTTGAATAGGTGATATCACTTATTCAAATAGGTGATATCACCTATTCAAATTATTTATGAAATAACAACTGCTCCCAAGACTATAGCTTTCCTTTGATTCTCATTTACTTTCACTTTCGTTTTATAACTTACCATTCTTGCAGACAATGGATTACGGCTTCGCATTTAGTTTTAAGCACCCCAGTAGAATTTGTTGTTTGTTATGCTCACAAATTATATTTATTACACTTATCTATCATGTATACTATAGGAAAATTCAAAGGGTCTGTAAGTGTCGTTGACTTTCACTTTCGTTTTATAACTCCCGGGTACCTGAGCGTTCTTGGAGACAATGGATTACTTAAGTTGTAAGCATCGCAGTGGAATTATTAAACTTGTAGTTTGTTTTGATCCCCGATTGTTGCAAAGAAGAGGAGAAAGTGGATTGATAGATGCAGGTAAATAGCGTTTAATTGCTTTATTTTTTCATTACATAACGTAAACACAAGCTATTCCGAGGGGGCCAAGATTAGCCAACATACTTAAGCAGAAAGGGAAATTTAAATCGTTTTTATGCTAAAATCGTCTGTATTCAAAAGGTACGCTTATCTACAGATTGGTTTCATAAATTTAAAGCATTGACTTAGCTTACAGTGGTATAATTTGGAGTATTGGACAGGTATACATGAGTTTGGGATATTGAATGCGATGTCATTGAAAGCAAATAAAAAAATAGATGTACCCAAATGCATCGACCATGGGAATACAAAGTTGAATACCACGTCTATAACATATGATCTTCGTAGAAAACACATTCTTTTTTTTTTTAATTACTACAATAAATAAAAATGGTCAGCTCATTCTGTAGCTATAGGCTATAAGCTGCCCTGTCTATTCGGAAATAAAAATGGTCACACACACTCAAAAAAATAATCATTTTTTATTCTACAAAGAAGAAGGCATTTTTTCATATACACATACAAACTGTATTAACCGCCAAGTTTCATGACCCCCCCCCCCCCCCTTGCCAATACTCCTACAATTATGAGACAGATTTTTTTCTTGAAATAGGCATTTTTCTCCATTTGTCATTATATATTACAGGGCTGCACAAGGTACTGAAAAAGGGACAGTGCTTTGAGTGAATGTGTTATCCATGTATCTGCAAATGAAGCAGATCCCCCAGTGAAGAGTGTGACAACTTCCAACTTCCAAGTTGTTAATGACGGAACTCCATTTAAATCAGGTACAGGTCAAAGTTTTGGCTGCACATTTCTTTTACAATATTCAAAACATAATAATTCAGGATCAAGTTCACACAAGCTCACATTCCATGGTTACTTACAGCACCATTATGCTAGATAAATTTGTTATGATACACTTTCATGTTAAATAGTCAAATTTGATTGGTTTAAAAAACATTTGTTAACAAGTACTATTACCATACTGTATGCCAAACATTACATCCCAAATGGTTGAAAATGCATGACTACGGGTAACAGTATATACAGTAATAAAAAATGTTAACTGTGCAGAATGTTTGCACATTTGTTTCACCTTGATGTTTTCTTTAAAATGCATTTTATGACAAGAAAAATATTACCTGTTTATTTTGGGTGATGTAAAATTCTTACCCCTTAAAAACCATTGCCGACCGAGGCGAGGTCAGCGATGGTTTTTGTGGTATAACAATTTCACGTTATCCTACTAAATATGTAATATTTTCATGTTATATGTACTTCTATTTGTAAATGTTAATGACTGTGAAAAACATAAATATTTATAAATTAGTAAAATCAATTTAATACACTATAAATACACAAAAGGACAAATTTGTACATAATTCTCTATGATTAGGTTAATTAGTTTATATAAAGAATGTAAATGGGCATGATATATCATTGTTAATATTCAAGAAAGTGTTAACTGTTTTTCTTGTAGATGCTCCTTTCCATCTGATGTTTTCCAGGTTTTTGTGAAAAGTTTTCTTAAAAAATGGCACCATTCAACCACAAATACTATGCCAGTGGAACTGTGATATCAATCAACTGCTTATGACACTGTTAATTGGCAGAGAAATTATTTTTTTTTTATTTGGGACAAGCAATCTGTTTCAAACATTTTATTCCTGCAAATTGGTACATGTACTTTATGAAATGCTTGAAGGATGCTAAAGGCTACTGAAATTCCAAGCCAGATGAAATTCAAAAGTCATTTGAAGTTTTCTATTCTTAGTGATGAGTGTTTTTCAGGATGCCCTCTGATATCATAGCTACAACTGGTCACTGTCCTTTGTTAGTTACACATGCAGACATCTTATTAAGGCAGTGATATAAGTAGCTCGAAATGGATGCTTTATTGTTTTCCTCAGATTTATAACCTGGATTGATCTCTGATACAGTAATTTAAAGCCATGTCTTTTCACTGTCACAAAGTACTGAAATAAAAATAATTTTGATTAAAATATTTTTTTTTAATTCATATCATTAAATTTTTAAGCTACAGAAATTCAAATTAATTACCTATTAGTAAATAGAAATCTTTAATTGATTAGCAAGCCTTTGCATTGTCAGATCCTTTTCTGAAAGGACCATTTACCTTTAACAACGTCAGGACAGGTGAGGCAACTGGCTGGTCTTCATGCTGGAAGTGTGTGTTAACTCTGTAATCTTTTTAAACAAAACCATCCAGTGATGTCCTAAGATTGCCAGATGAGCAGACATATACCTGTATTTAAGAAAGATTCTGTAACATGACATAGAATTTTTGCACAGCTTGACACACAACTGATGGTAACTTAGGTGCCTGCAAAATAATAAATCTGGCACATATTTATTTATTTGATACAAATCAGAACAAAATTTGTCCTTTTACAGAACAAATTATTTTCATTATAAAGAAAAGAGAAATGCATATGTACTATGTTAATACATATAACCTGTATTATTGGATATTTTCACCCCCATTCTAATTTTTAAAATATTCTCTCTTTCACCCTTGAAAACAATTTTGCCCTTTTCAAATTTGATCAGACACATTTGTGTTTAAAAGATATATGCTGCCTTCTTCGAATTTGTCCTGTTTTAAATTCACCTACTTGTAAGGAGGGCAGAATGAGAAAATTAAAACTGGGGTGAAAAATTTCCAGAACAAAGTACCATTACTTGCCTGCCTGTTGTACTATAACTCCTCCAGCCTTACAATATTCTATAATCATTGCTTTCATGCGATACCCCCCAGTGGATTGATGGTCTCTTTTCCAAATTATATGCACTTTCTAAAAAGAATGAATTTGTCAATTTATAAAATTTAGTATTACAAGTTAATAAAGACAGTAAAACAATGTTATCAACATTTATATGCAAATGAACCTCTGTATAAATCACTAATAAATGATTGACAACTTGTATGGATTATATCGAATACCCTTAATTTTGCATTTGGAAACTCAGCATTAAGGCCAAACAAAAAAATATGTGTGGTTCCGGTTACACCTCCAAAAAAATAGGGTAGGTAGGGATTTTTTTTTTTTTTTTTTTTTTTTTTTTTTTTGTACAAAATGATTTTCTAAATTTTTCTAAATAATACCTATTTCTTTTCGTTAGCATAAGTGAACTATTTTATGTGTAGAGTGTTAGATATGTTTTCTCTTAAGCATATGGATTAGATATGTGCTTTAATGTGTGAATAAAATGTCTTGGGTATTTAAACAGTTGTCTGCCGATTCTATTCATTCGAGTTCATACTCATCTAGAAAATACAATGTTTGAAGAAAATCAGCATGAGCAAATTGAATTATTTAACTGTTATTTGGATATTATATTTTCTTTTTTTAGAATGTTATGTGTTTACGAAGATGATATGTGCTATCCTTGTTTTTAAAGGATGATATTAATTTCAGAATTGTATATTATAAGTAAAATTAATGGATATCTTAAGCATTATACATTAAATCTTAAATATAGATCATGATTTCTCTATCAGAAGTCTTTATACAGGTATATAAAATCTAAAATTGTACATTATAGAATGCGAAAAAACAGAAATATTTTGTGAAGAGCTGAGTATATAACTCATAACTAATAAATGTTTTGTTTATTTTGAATTCAGTCTTTTCCAACTATGGTTCAGAAAAGAAATGTTTTATTTGTGGATGAACAGAGTGAAGGAGAAAATAAGTGGCATTTCGATGTGGCGTTAAATATACTAGTCAACATTGGCAGGGGGCACCCTAGTTATGAATATGAAACAAATATTTTTAAATCAAAAATAATGAAAACACAATCTTTTCTTTTTGTAAAAAATAAAGTCCAAAGTGAACATCCTTTTTTTAAAATCAGTGTTTATAAATGAAATTAATTAATTACTTTTATCCAGAACAGTTCTTATTTTACTTAATAATAAATTCTGAACAATAAACTAGAAAACGGACATGAGAGTTCTGCTAAGAGCTGTCGGAGGAAAAGAATGTGACACCTACACTTTGTACAGTAATGTTTAAAACAAAATAAATCACCTAAGCAAGATGACATAGAATCATTCAAATTTGTCAGAATTACAAATATTTAATATTATTAAAATTTTAAATCCTTTCATGAAACCTTTTTGCCTCATTGAAGACTTCATACTTCCAAGCTCATTTCTCATATATATTGGTGTTTTGCAAGTTGACTTTATTCATGTAAAATCAGCAGTCTTCTTTTTCACTTTTCCTCATGAACTGTTTTTTTTTTTTCTACTTTCGGTTTAAAAGAAATGATCCTGATATAAATTATTTAATAGTTTACAAGTTAATCTATCTTACACATTGGGCTAATTCTTGCGTAATCAATGCAATCAAATAAATGTTTTCTCACGTTTTCTTCCCCCTAACTCCAAAAAACATTACCTGGCCAGCTGTCTGTGTGCTTTCAAGCGAGAAGTGATTTCCTATCCTGACTTCACACCTTTGCGTGAATTAAATAATAAAGGGGCTAATCAGCATGCACTTGTTATAAACCAGCTGTAAACAGAGCAACTAACTGAATCTCGCCACTCTTGGGCATATTTATTTAATTTTGGCAACCAAAAAACAAACAAACAAAAAAACATGGCGCTGGAAAAAGGTATACTGCCACGCCATGCTAGCTTGCTTTAGATTTAACACCATCAAACACTTGCACTATGTGTTGAAACGATTTTTGCATGGAGGCCGCCATTGCTGGAACTAAAACTAATACTGAAGTGGATGACGGAAATCGCGGAAAATTCTGGAAAATAAATTTGAATATTGCCGAAAAAAAGTTTAGGGTCGGGGATCTAAAATAGGGACGGTCAGGTAATGGGAACCACACATATTTTTTTATTTGGCCTAATAATATTCCATACATGATTGAGCTGTCACCTGATGAACCTTTAATTCTTTTCTATTTTTATATGCTTTATATGTATATGAATTATAAGAGTAAATGTAAGTCCAAAAACTTATTTTGTGACATCAATTTCATACCTGTATTTGAGTTGCCTTTTTGAGGATATACTGGGTAGATTATTCAAAGTCAATGTACATGTAGTCTTAGATGCTGCAGTTCTCTTGTACTTTAGCTATAAAATAAATCTTAATGTATACAATTGTGTAAGATGAAAGAATATTTCAAACACTGCATGAAACAGACCAAAACTTTAACCAAAATATCCTCTATAACATGCTCTCTAAACTGAAGAATATGGTCATATAATTGCAGTCATATGAATTTTGTTCAATGATAAATGCAGAGAGAATTTGCAGAATATATAAAGAAAGTTTTATCGTTGGGATTGGGAAATAAGCACGTCTAGTACAATCTCTTAATTTAGCTATATAGCTTGAAATAGCTATTTAGCTTTATTAAGCTATTCAAAATAGCTTGATTTAGCTATTTATATGCAGTTTTGCATGTATTTGACTATTCATATATGTGTTATGGGCTATCGAAACAACAAGCAAAATCAAAGATAGCTCCAACTTTGCAACTTTTGATTACTTTTAAGCAAAAGATAAATTTCTATTATTTGAGTAACTGTCCACTACCTTGTGTGCATTGAGGCATGGATAAGTATGATTGCTTCTCATTGAATGTACAGAATTAATCAATTATCTTGTTGACCATAATTGGCCTCCTTTATAAATTCATTGAAGAAGTAACTGTATCAATTGCATATGTAGCCCAAAAACTTTTAGAATTTGAGTACAAAGTCTCTTTTGTTTCTATTTTCCTAATTATCTCCCCTTGTTTAAGGGTCACAACCCTAGTTTTAGTATAAATGGAAGCCCTTGGCCCAAGGATACCCTGTGACAAATTTGACAATAATTGGCCAAAGGGTTCTTGAGTTATGGCCCATATTCTAAAAAGTTTACGCACACCGCACAAATGGCCATAGCATTAGCTCTTTGGGCCTTTGGCTCAGAAGAGCTTAAAAAATGAACCTCTTACATTGACTTTTGGTCAATATTTTTTTTACAGTTTTTTGTTTAGTTTTTTGATGAACAGTGTACAGTATTTTCACCCAAATTCCTGTATTTTGAGGACTGCTGTACAGTATTTGGGCCTAAAAATTATCACATGCATGCAAGGAGATTTTAATGAGTGAGTTTTAAATGCATCAATTTCAGATGAGTTCAAGGTTGAGTATCATCACTGCACCAAGGTGCGACTTTTTGTGCATGCTGAGAAAAGTATACATTTAAGAAAAAGTGTGATAAAATAGCTAAATTAAGCTATTCTGAACAGCTTAATAAAGCTATATATATATAGCTAAATCAAAAGATTGTACTGGACCTGATAAGTGCTTTCAAACATTGAATACTTAAAAAACTAGACCTACTGACATGCAACAGCTAAATTTTTGTTGATAAATGAAGCGTATTCTGAACAAATTATTTACCCAAACAAAGGTGATGCTGTCACAAGATGACGTTCGTACCCATCTGACACTTACACTACTCCTCCTTAATCAGCTGGTAATAACATCATTATCCTCGAATTCAAGAAAAATCTGTTAATAAATTAGTTGGAATGATGATAACAAAACTATTCTTATCAGATACAAATGTATAATAGCGAGCGCAGCGAGCGGCGCGAAGCGCCGCTCGTCACTGCGAGCTCTAACGACAACGCCTGGGCGAAGAGAAAATTCGGACTACTGCACATTCATTCAATAGAATTTTTTTCCGCAGTAATTCTGACCCACAATGCATCGCTTCTTGTTCTCGCTGCTAACTACGTTCACACGGTGACAACAACTAAAAATTCACACAAAATAAACTCACCTTAATTTAATGGATATTGCATGCAGATAGTAGATTAAACGTTCTTTGTTAAAATATTTGCACTTTTTAAACTTTGTTTATGGAAATGCAGCTAACATACGACGTCATGTGACGTCACGTCTAGACGTTCCAAATGTCTCGTGCGGTTTGAAGAGGCGGATCATACACTGCGCTCGCCCCAACGGTCGCACCGTCAACATATTAGCGAGCGCAGCGAGCGGCAGCGCCGCTCGTCACTGCGAGCTCTAACGACAACGCCTGGGCGAAGAGAAAATTCGGACTACTGCACATTCATTCAATAGAATTTTTTTCCGCAGTAATTCTGACCCACAATGCATCGCTTCTTGTTCTCGCTGCTAACTTCGTTCACGCGGTGACAACAACTAAAATTTCACAAAAAATAAACTCACCTTAATTAATGGCTATTGCATGCAGATAGTAGATTAAACGTTCTTTGTTAAAATATTTGCACTTTTTTTAAACTTTGTTTATGGAAATGCAGCTAACGTACGACGTCATCTGACGTCACAGTCTAAGACGTTCCAAATGTCTCGTTCGGTTCGAAGAGGCGGGTCTTAAAATGAAGTGAACAATGCGCTCGCCCCAACGGTCGCACCGTCAACATATTATAAGACTTCTATTTCACCCAAGAATACCCAAGAAGCAGGTGACATTCTCTGACTTGTTTACCTGTACTTCGATCGAAATTCTCCTCCTACTTGCTCGCACCCAAGCTTTTACGACCCTCAATTTATCCATCGTAAGTCGGAGAACCCTCCGGCTTTGTACAACTGCTTAAACTTTCCTTATACGCTTTGTGTAAACCATAAACATGCATGACCCAATACACATCTCCATGTGTGAGGTACCTGGAAGTTAATATTATCGAAAAATCTCGCGAGTCACGTGACGAGACTTACAGACCCTAACGCAGCCCGAATTTGCTTGGTTCCAATGAAAATCTAGATAATCTTGAGGAAGGGAGCATTCATTATTTGTTGTTGTAAGAAATGCGAATAGATGATATCACCTATTCGAATAGGTGATATCACTCATTCAAATTGAATAGGATATCACTTATTCGAATAGGTGATATCACTTATTCGAATAGGTGATATCACCTATTCAGCACGAATAGGTGATATCACCTATTCGAATAGGTGATATCACCAATTCATTTCGAATAGGTGATATCACCCATTCGAATAAGTGATATCACCTATTCGAATAAGTGATATCACCTATTCGAATAGGTGATATCACCTATTCGAATAGGTGATATCACCTATTCAATTTGAATGAGTGATATCACCTATTCGAATAGGTGATATCACCTATTCGAATAGGTGATATCACTTATTCGAATAGGTGATATCACTTTTTGGCAGTAAATACCAAAACGGCGCCTCATACTTTTTCGATTTTTTTTTCTCTCCAATATTTTTACTCAAATAAGTAATGAAACCAAATACTGTCTTTTTTTAATCTTGAATAGACACATTGAAAATTGTAAAAAAGAAAAATTTCAAATTACTTAGCAAAATCAATTATTTGAACTTTCAGCATCCACAAAATGTCATTTTTCTGGCATTAAAAATTTAACAAGCAATAAAATTTTTTTAAAGTATAAAGCTTTTACTGAATCTAAGCAGAATGGTCAAAATTATTATATATATTCAAAAAAGTAAAAGGTGGGGATGTATTATGTAAATTTTAGATATTACAAAAAACGTGTCATTTTTAAGCTAAAATAGGTGGGTTTTTTTTGGACTTTCACAATGTATATGCTATATTTGTCATAATGTGATGATACAATTCATAATGTTTAATTAAATGTATAAACCAGCATAAAATATTCCACTTCGCAAAATAACTTTGTGTGCAGCGTGCATGGAAAAATGGGAATCCAAACTTAAACGTATTGTAAATACTTTGGAAGAGAGAAAAAAAGTGTATGGAATTCAATTGAATATACATTGTAGTTTGAAAGACATTGTAGAATCCAGTATATTTATTTTAAGAACAAAAATATGATGGAGAATTGGAGAAATACAGGTCCAGACAAAAATCTGCTCTAAAGCCTAGGTTCGAACCTCCTCAAATTCTCCATGTGAACGCGGTTCAAATTAAATTCGCAGTAACTTACGTTTAATTCGCAGTAACTTACGCTTAATTCGAATTAAACTCTCCGTGTGGACAGGGCAATACATTTGTGGGTGAGGGAAACCCAAAGTTTCCACAAATATTATATCCCTCAAAATATAACGATTTCAAAGTATACTGGTAGGACAATCCTCACTTATTAAATTAGTCTATTACCACTGGGTCCAAAGCTATTTTAAAATGAAATCTGTCATTTCAGATGGAATCCTCATGCTCTATTTATTATGCAAAAAAGAATATACTGAAAAAATTCTGACAAGCTTAAGCTAAAAAAGTGATCGATTGATGTCATGAGAATTTATCAAAGTCAGAAAACATATAATGTACCAATGTCACAACACCATATATCGAAATATAAATATAGATCGAAAAATAAATAATTAAACCAAAATGTAGATTCCATTTCCGTCTTGCAAAGGATTTACTTTTGTGTGTAGCAGAATTCGGTCAATCATTATTTCGATTAACTTTTATCTAGAGAAGAAATAATATTGTTATTTCTATAATTTTGCAGCAAAATCAACAAGGACTTTAAGAGACACTCTGAATTGGAATTCTACATCGTGTGAAGTCACCACATAGAAAATATAGTGCTATGTATATTGATGGGGTAAGTGATCAAGATAAATAAAAATGAAATCAGTATTTCAAAATATCTTTAATTCAGCAGTTTATATTCTGATCGCCCATTTGAATACACTGGTCAAATCCATGGATCCTCGGAAAATAGGATATGAATGCATAACACATTTCTGCCTGGAAAAACAATTAAACAATTTTAATGTGTTTTCACTTGAAACAGTCAACGATATACAACGATCACTAGCACTAGCATGCAGTTTTCAAAATTTTAAGCCTAGCTTTACATTAATTAAACGAAAATATGGTACTCAGTTTTTATTGCAACAATTCTTTAAATGGTTCAAAAATAGAAATGTGCTGATAACCGTCATCTACACATGTATTTCATAAAACCCTACCTCTGATCCTTCTCCAAAATGAACCGTTTCTTCCTTTTTTCTGTGTCCATCACGCGTGTTGAAAGTGCATGTTAACTTTATTTCATCACCTCAAAGATTATTTGATGATTTAAACAAAACAAATTTAAATCCCATTATATATAATTTGTTTTGTGGGTTTTAAAAATGCTGAATACTAAATCCTTTGTAACAGATAATTCAAACATGGACTGGTTTTCATGTAGCTCATGATAAGAAATATGTTTAGAAATAATACTGACAGAAATGACAGAAACTGTGTTAAATATTCGATTAAAATTGACTAAGTTTCATATGTAGATAAAATTTGTATTTATCAACTTCAAGCATTACTTACAACATTTGGAAATCATTATACGTTTCAAGGGTAAAGTCTGAGTTATCTCTCTTTGTGTGCAAAAGGACACATTGAATACTGATTCAACTAAAATTCTGTAAATATTCTAACATGACTGACACTCACTAGGTAGAACTTCTATGGGCGCATGATGATCATGGATCGGAGATTTATCATAGATGTATTCTTCATCTTTTGCAATAAGAGTATGAAAACTACCGTTTCTGTATATCTCAAGTCTCCCTTTTATTCCTACAACAAACAAGTAGAGTAGCAAATTTAAGGATCCTCTAAACAGTTCTAATTTCATGATATTTTCATGCAATTAGAATGATCTGCCCTTCGATCTTAAATAAATTAAATTGAAATCTTCACAGTAATACAAAATCTGTAATCAATTCAAGTCTTTTTACTAATTTATTAACTAACGATAAATTGATTTAACACTTTCTTTGCATGTATTTTTCTCATTTAAGCATACAACAGTTACTTCTGTTCATCTGTACTTTGTTGTCTTTGATCATTTTTTTCTTTGGCTAAATTGCTGGTATCTTATTTTGGAAATGAAAAAAATATGAAATCAATATTTTCACTTTTTCATGGTTTCATTTTTTAATGTCCAAAAATCATTTTCATTAATGTATAGAAGGTCCTTAATGGCGTTAAAAACACACATGCTAGGGAAAATTCAGAGACCTAGATAATGCATATGGATATATGTTCTTGTGAGATAAATCGGATGTGGAAATATTCGGGTACACTGGTGACTACAGCTCCCTCTGACGATGGTTTCTGATAATGGTGGTATCGAAATTTCATTCTGACCAATTTGGATATTTCCGAGATCGTGTTTCCGTAGGTGAGTCGTGTAATAAATTCGGAATCCACTGTCATCTTGAAAAGAAAGGTGTTCATTTTGACTGAAAAATTGCTTCGGCATAAAAAATACCATTAAATAAATGATTCAGTAAAGTAGGAAATTCTTGTTTTTCAAGTGTTCACCTGTTATGTTATCCGAAATATTTTTATTATTCCAGTGGACTTGCAAAAGCATCTTTGTAAAAGAGTTTTTCCCAAACGTAGCCCCGACATCTTTTGGCAGACAGATAGGACCTCGTACACCCAAAGAATACTGTGTAAGCCAAGCCCTACACGAAGCATCTACATCACCGCATTGATGAATGGCCTACATATAATACCTGATCAACAATAATGCGAAATAATGTGGCAGAAATTTGAATAAATGAATTAAGAGTTTATATTAAAAAAACAGAAAAGGGGGTACCTACAAATGTACCTATACTACGTTCACATCCAAAAAGAAGCATGTGATGAACAACATCTTTGTTTCCTACAAGAGGTTCAAATGCCACGGCTTGGAAGGTCTCTGTTTCCAGGACCTTGAAGATTTAAAAGATGCAAATATATCACATTTGTCTGACATTTCTAGTATACTTCGGTCGTTAGACGAGCTATGCTCAGTAAAAAAAAATCATTATCTAAATAATGCATTGTAATCATATCCCATATATATATATATATATATATATATATATATATATATATATATATATATATATATATATATATATATATATATATATATATATACATACATACAATACTTGAATTTATGAAAAGCATAATGATAATATTTGGCTTTTTTTAAAGACCAATACCTGAAATTGTTGACATGCATATGTAGTTAGTTGTTTAGGGACGGACTGGGGTTTCAGTCTGATGTCTAAAATCCGAATATCTGGTTGCTGAAGCGCTGGACAAATGGTACAAAACACCACAGGACTCATAAGAATGATTAACCCAAAACTCAGAAAACGGTCCATATCTTCACCTTACACCTCTGTAAATATGTCCCAATGATATATGCGCTGTATAAAAGTTACAAATTATGTGCTGTATTTTGTACTTAAAGGACGACTGCACTTAACGCCTGTTTTGGGTCTTTTTCGGTTGCTTCTGTTGCTTTAAAATCTAAACCTTATCTCACTTTTGTATGTTTATGAAAGAATACTGTCAATTTGGAACCACATTTAAATCTTAAAATGATTTTAGACTGTGATACAATAAAATGATTCAATGTTTTTTGTCCTTACTGCTTTCCAAATATAGTGAATTTACACTTACCTGCCCTTGATTGAACATTAGATATGCATGAGAGATGGAGCTAACATTGTAAGAATGGCTCTAAAATTAGACTTGATAAATAACAATGACATGTTTGGAAAAGCGAACGAGATCACTCTTTCCAATCTCTCTCTCCATTCTGTATGGCACAAATACACTTCTAACAAAGGTTTCAAAGCGAAATTAAAAATATGAGCACGTCAATGTAATTAAAGCAGATTTTATATAAATGCCAGATGACTTAACGTGTTCGAACACAATGTTCTAGTTATTACAAAACATGCTCCCTTACAAGTCACGTGACGGAATTTAGTATTCACAAAATAACCTGAGGTAAGAAATCACGCGGTGAATTATAATATTCAACATGTCACAATCCTTGGTTACAACACAGAGAGCGAATGTAAGAAGAAGCAGTTTTTTCTCTTTTTAACCATGAGCGCATGTATGTCTATTAATGTCCTTTTGACACATTATTATTCATGCAAATATACAACTACTGTTAAACGTAGAACAATAGACAAACATGCGCTGACTATGTATAAAGTCAGTAAAAAAGTGGACGCCCTCATTATCGAACGGAGATTCAAGAAATTGTGATGACCCCTGCCTTTGAAAACAGATTCGAACTTCGTAAATACACACTTTTATTAAACGTAATTACTTAAAGTTGTAGATTGGATGTTGACCATTCTTGCAATAAAAAGAAAAATGCTTGTTTTGAAGTTTATTTTGTCGCAAATTCCGCATGTTCTTAAGTGCAGTCATCCTTTTGCACTTTCATTTCAATTTCTTATTTAAAAGATAATTTTCTAATACCTCTATTCTACAAGTGACAATTTTCTTGACGATTTTATCTATTGATTAAAAAATATTACAATATAATATATGTTTGATCAATTTCAATAGTATCAATATCATATACATGTATGTTTTTTATATTTCGAAAGATATTTTAAAGATCCTTTAAATAAATTGTTGGTGTGATTAGCCTCCTTAAAAGGTCATATGATATAAAAGGGACTAGCTAAACACATGCAGTTGTCCATGTAGGATCCACCTGCAGTCTCGTTCAGGAGTTTGTCAGTGGTAGAAAAAGAATAAATCAGGTGTATACGTCATTAAATATGTGGATACAGAATTTAACAGACCAATGCAAAAGGCCTTAAGAGTCACCTGAGTAAACTACAAATTCCGTTCCTCTTTGGAATGGCATGAATTTGATAATGGAATCTCTGTTTATAATCATATGCAAGAAATTTGTTTCCTAGAATATATGGAGTAGAAAATAGAGATACATTAATACCAACTTAAACCAATCCTTTTATCCTGAGCCAATATCACTTCAAACAAATTCAGTAGGGGTGCAACGATACACTAACCTCACGATATGATACGTATCACGGTATTCAGTTCACGATACGATACTTATCACGATACATGACAAGGTTAAAAAGTCTTAACACGTTTTAGTCAACAAGACAGTGAATTTTCATCGGAATAAACACGTGATTTAATATTGTGTATTACCAAAGAATATATACGCTTAGATCTAAAGGGTTTATCATTTGTCTTTACATCTATAACTTATAATCACATTAAGTCCTTCTCCGTGTTAAATCTGAGGTCTGTAAGATGCTGGAGATGAGTTTAACTTTCGTTAATCGTTATCGGCGACCTCACGTTTTGCGCGGAAGCCATTTTGAAATTGCAAAAAAGGAAACACAAAACGGACGATTGGATAATTCTGGACCGATTGAACCGAACCGCGATATCAGTTTAGCGTATCGTGAATTGAACCGTGGAAAAATATACCGCGACGAACCGTCAAACGGTTTATCGTTGCACCCTTAACAGATTGCCAGAAGTGTGGATCTCCAAATGTATAATGAATTTTCCATTTATGCATAAACTAGCACCACTTGGAACATGAGCCAAAAAAACCCGGAAACTTTTATTTCGATTTTTAAGATTGCTTTGATATCAATTTCTTTCCTAGAAATCCAGAACAGAAGATTTTAAGAAGTTCGATAGATTTACAATGTATGACAAACTTGACCTACAATACCAACAGACACTATATGGCAGAGAGCAGTCTCAGGGCAGGCGCTCCTACTTATGGCAGAGAGTAGTCTTAGGGCAGGCGCTTCTGCTTTTTTATCTGTCTGCTCTGGGTTGGCCGTAGCAGTATCCGAGTATTTTCTGTTATTTCTTTCTGTGTCTAGATCTGCTCTGGGATAACTGTAACAGTCTTACAGCAGTGGGTGGGACTACTTTCTGGGTTTGCTCTGGGACACCTGTAACAGTCTAACAGTAGTCCCTGGGAATATTTTCTGGGTTTGCTCTGGGACAGCTGTAACAGTCTTATAGCAGTCCCTGGGACTACTTTCTTGGTCTGCTCTGGGGACACCTGTAACAGTCTAACAGTAGTCCCTGGGACTACTTTCTCGGTCTGCTCTGGGACAGCTGTAACAGTCTTATAGCAGTCCCTGGGACTATTTTCTGGGTTTGCTCTGGGACACCTGTAACAGTCTAACAGTAGTCCCTGGGAATATTTTCTGGGTTTGCTCTGGGACAGCTGTAACAGTCTTATAGCAGTCCCTGGGACTACTTTCTTGGTCTGCTCTGGGGACACCTGTAACAGTCTAACAGTAGTCCCTGGGACTACTTTCTCGGTCTGCTCTGGGACAGCTGTAACAGTCTTATAGCAGTCCCTGGGACTACTTTCTGGGTCTGCTCTGGGACAGCTGTAACAGTCATATAGCAGCATCTTCTACAGCTTTGTAACGGTTTTAAAGAACTTTCAGAAGAGAAAAATACACATTATACCTGTGTTAAAATATATTATAGAGCCCTGAATCCAGGGGTTTTTGGCATAGTTCTAGTAAAGGGCTCTCTGCTTATTATGATAAACTGCAGCATATCTAAGAGAACGGAAGATATACATGTATGAAGGTTACACTAATTTTGGACTTATTACCCGTTGAACATGAATTTCATGTTCTTTTTAATCAAAGGGTGCTATATACAAAATCAGTTAAAATTCGTAAGTTTACAAGAATAGACGACGACAGAGAGGAACAGAGAGCAATTGGTAGTTAACTGAGTAAATTAGATGACCTGAAAATGCTAGAGTAAAATACAATAAATATATACTGAAATGCATGGCAAATATCTCATACAGTTAAAAGTGAAGATAACGAACACTGATCAATTTGGTAAATCTGTTAACAATGCGAATCGTGAACAGTTCAGAAACAAGGACCCCTGGAAACACCAGAGGGGATCAGGCGCTAAGGAGAAATAAGCATCTATTGACACCCCCGCTGTGAGCCCCGGATCAGGTAAACGGAGTAATCCGTTTTAAACTAAATATAAAAACAATGGTGTACTAATTGGCGTGAAACATGTCAGTCAGGTTGCAATTTGCAAACAATGAAGGTCATTTTAACGATCATAAAATGTGCTAAATAATGGCCTCAAACGAGATTATTGAAAGCCCTCTAACAAACAGTGTTTTTGCGAACCGAATCTGTTGAGAGACCTGTCAATTCTGTCACGAATGCAATAAGATTTAGCTGATCCCGCCCACAGTGTGACGTAAGCGGTCTAATATCTCATCGACAGGTCCAATATCTCATTCATCAATTTTTTTATGACCGCTCAGTGAAACATTGGAGATGTTAGACTTTTTAGTATAGATTTATATAGGAATCAATTTTTGAAGTTATGATAAAGTTAGTTTAAGTGGCAATTAATGTCCATAGTGAATAAAACATCCAAATACATGTTTGAAACATTTGTGACAGTTTCCGTTGTGTTTTTTTAAAATTTCCAGTTCACTAGGAATTATCAAAAAGAATCGACACATAAATGAAAATAACTTCCAATAGTTCATTGGGAGACCTGGATCGGGAATCGTAAAACATCTCAAGCTTAAGTCATATTCTTTATGAAGACAAATAAGTTGAAAAGTTGATACAAAGATATCAACAGTCTCGTTTAATGTCAACATTTCGCAAATTCTGTGGTCAATTGCAATACAATTAATGACCTTGTTTGCAAATACAATCTGTTGTTAGGTCAATGTTGACCAACGTCTTTCATAGAAACTGTTAGGCAATTATTTTCACACTGAATTGTCTACAGATATTTCCGTTTACCCTATCATGACAATAGAGGTCCAAATTTGCTCTGCTCAAAATTTGTATGCTGTATTTGGACTTTTTTCATTATCTTTACATTTCATAGTACTGATATGTAAAAGTCAAGCTGTCATTTTTTAAACGAGCATCTCTTTACCAAAGTGCTGTTTAAATATCTGCAGATTTAGAGAATAAGATGACATACATGTACAATATTATCAGTGATTATAGTGTCGATACACGTGTTTTACCAATTCGCTTGTGTTGTTTTGAAATCAAAGGTCGTAAAATCGTAAAAAAAAATAAAAATAAAATTAAAATAAAAATTTTGGTTTCTTGTCAGATGTGCAACATCCTTTGAAAGGTGTTTGTGAGTATAGGCTGGATTACCAGATGTGGAATTAAGTTTCTCTAAAAAGATAAAAAGACCAGTAAATTTGACGAAACGTTCATCTAGAAAAATTTGGGCAGCATCTTAGATATGAACGACAAGAAACTTGAAATGTACAAAAATGTGAAAGATACATAATATTGTTGGGCCAACCAAGAAAGACTGGAGAACGTCCAGCAACATTTAAAGTTCTTCTAGATCCACTTTTTTTTATTTTAACTCTCTTCTGTTTGCAGTGACACAGGACAAGTTTTACAAAGAAAATAATTGAGAGAAAATAATTATGTCGAAAGTCCAAACCAAAGTCTTGTTCCTAAATATTAGGCATATTAATGAAGATTAATGTTCCAACACAATTAAAATTGTAGAGCAATTTTAAGTATCAATGTCTTTTCTAGTTTTAAAGTTAAAGATAAAGCTAGCTACAGTCCCTGAAACGTTCTACTCTCCCATTTTTCCGTTCGCTCACCGTTCGTTCACCGTTCGCTCTCCGTTCACAGTTTTGCGTTCTGCGTTCACCGTGCGCTGGCGTTCACCGTTCACAAAGCGTTCATCGTTCGCTCTCCGTTCGTTCACTTTGCGTTCATCTTGCGTTCATCGTTCACTTATCGTTCAGTCTTCACTGTCATTCGGAACTCCCAAGTGGAAGGACTTATCTTTTTTTGTAAGTAAGGATTTACAGGATTTGAAATTTAATAATTAACATATCGTGTTTAAAGGATCATTATTTCATGGTGAAAAATTATCTACAATATGTTTTATTATTATTCTAACTTAGCTGATAGGCTATTCATTAAATTAATCAGGAAAATAAATGTTGTTTTAAGTATGTAGAACGATGCTGATAAATTGAATTTAAATACGGGTAATATACGGGTACTTCAAGCACTGCAATATTTTGTTGTTATGTTTAAATAAAGACGACATATCGTTAATGGAGAGATAATAATCCATGTCAATTAATTTACCAACTGCAGCAAAATTACAAAGGTATTTATTACTAATTGTCCTTAAATTAAATATCTTCGGAGCGAAATAAATTAATAGTGTGGTTAAAAAATATTTATTTAAATGTAATACACTACAATTCATAAATAAATCTAATGTTAGAGAGAAAAAAATCCTTTATTCACAATAATTTTATATTCATTCGATATGATTAAGACCCCCCCCCCTTTTTTTTCCACCTAAATCGTTTACTTAGTCAGCATTTCCAGTATATTTTACTTAATGTTTGAAAAGAAGTTAATGCGTTTTGTAGCATAAAAATTTCAGTTTCAAAACAAACATGCATCTAAAAAAAGTCATTAATCAATAGTAGTTCCAAATATACACGTGCCGACGGTGGTATTTTAATAAGGGAGTATGTATCGAATTCATTCCAAGTGTTTATGCCCAATGTATTTTATTTATTTATTTATTTTTTGGAAAACTTTGAATCAGATCTAGAGATGATAAAAAATGTTAAAACTTCTTGGAAATACTACAGTGTATCACTTCGCCAAACACGTGGACTTCGTGTGAACTTGAAGCAGGAAAATAAAAACCGATTATGACTGTCAAACAAAATGAATTTGTTGATAAAAAAGGTTACTTTCACTGCCTGATATATTTAGATAAAAATTAAGAATTTTTGATTATACAGGTACTTGTACATGCATTTGTGGAAAGGGAGGGGGGCTAAAACGGAATCTCTCTCTCTCTCTCTCTCTCTCTCTCTCTCTCTCTCTCATTTGTCCGTTTAATCAAAAATATGACACGAATTACTTAAATATCAAGTGCTGAAATTTTAATCTATAACAAATAATATGAATGCTTCTTTGTATCATCTTGTCCGAGTATAATCACGGGAAATTGTCTACAGATACGTGTAGAAGTCTGCTTAATAAATGGTAATCATCATAAAAAATGAAAAGACACATAAATAAATTATTGCATTAAATTTTAAAATACGAATGTATACATGCAATACGTCCACAGACCGTAGCAAAATATTTTTAATTTTTTTCTCATTATTTTACACAGAATTGCCTCGACACGGAAATACATGTATGGTTTTAACAACCGTGGTAATTCATTCTACATGTCAGTAATGTCCTCTTCGAAAATCATTATTTGTAATGGTTTTATATATCAAATAAAAATAAACATATTTATTTTACAACTAGAATGATTTTATCTTTTAAGGACATATGCAACGTAGTTTGAACTTTATTGTCTTTTTCCCTGGAGTTGAAGAGTTCCGATACTGAAAGGAAGTGTGTGCTACATTTTAATGTCTATATTTGCTGTTGTACACTTCTTCTAGAACAAGTTTGGATGAACAAAACATTTAAAATATATGTTTAGTAATTTTTGTGTATTTTTTGTTGAATTATACAAGAATTTTCATCAATTAATATCTTTTCAAAACTCCTGGTAATGCATGCTGATTTTTTGTCAATGAAAATCTGATGGCACTATAATCTTAAATTAAGAATATCTTGGAAAATTATCAGTAGGTAAGGTACGTTGCGTATGTCCTTAAACTAAAGCGTTCGCTAACAATGACAATGTTTTACAGCGATAAAAATCGTGTGATTAAACAGCTGAATTTAAAATCATACATATGTGCAGAAAATATTGTAAGAAACTTAATCAATAGTTTTACTTAATGTGTATGTTTCATCTTTCTCAGGACAATTTTAGAATATTTATTTATTTTGCGCCTGACATTAGAATACAATTGATTAGATACAATGCATGGAAAAGATCAGAGACATTCCGAATAAATCGTTCATCTTGCGTTCACCGTTCACTTCGCGCTCGCGTTCGAGCTCCGTTCGCGTTCTGCGTTCGCTCACCGTTCAGCGTTCACCTACCGTTCACCAAGTTGCGTTCAGCGTTCACACATAGTTCACTCACCGTTCGCTCTGAGTTCGTTCAGCGTTCGCTCACCGTTCAAGTGGGAAAGTAGATCGTTTCAGGGACTGTAACTGGTTGCCGTTTTTGTTCACACAGTGCAAGTTGGCAAAATACAGGATATTAGACTGTGTTTGTATTTTATTAGGTCACCTGAGTCACTCAGGTGACCTATTGCTATCCGTTTTTGTCCGTCGGCGTGCGTCGTGCGATGTGCGTTAACATTTGAACATTTTTAGCTTCTTCTCTGAAACCGCTCAACCAATTTCAACTAAATTTGGCATATAGCATCTATGGGTGAAGGGGAACAAAAATTGTGAATTTCATGGTCCCTGCCCCCCTGGGGCCTGAGGGGTGGGGCTAAAGCCACCAAAATTAATGCAATCTTTAAAAATCTTCTTCTTTACTTCTGGACATCAAGCAGTCAAACTGTTGGCATCATTGTAATAAGCATTGAGTCCTCTACCAAAATTGTGAAATTCATGGCCCCAGGGTCAGGGGTTCTAGTGCTAGGGAGGGGCTATATAGATCAAATAGTGAAAATGCATTATTTCTTTGATAATCTTCTTCTCTGCTCCTGGGTATTAAATAAACTAACTAAGTATATAGTTATGATAAGTAAGAGTGACTCTTCCAAAATTGTGAAATTCATGGCCCCAGGGGCAGGGGTTCTGGTGTTAGGGCGGGGCTCTATTGATTATATTATAATGAAAATGCATTAATTCTTTGGAAATCTTCTTCTCTGCTCCTGGGTATTAAATGAACTAAATAAGTATATAGTTATGATGAGTAAGAGTGCCTCTTCCAAAATTGTGAAATTCATGGCCCCAGGGGCAGGGGTTCTGGTGTTAGGGCGGGGCTCTATTGATTATATAGTGAAAATGCATTAATTCATTGAAAATCTTCTTCTCTGCTCCTGGGTATTAAATAAACTAAGTATATAGTTATGATGAGTAAGAGTGCCTCTTCCAAAATTGTGAATTTCATGGCCCCTGGGTCAGGGTTCTGGTGTTAGGGCGGGTCTCTGCTGATTATATAGTGAAAATGCATTAATTCTTTGAAAATCTTCTTCTCTACTCCTGGGTATTATTGAAACACATTAAATACATAGTTATGATAATCAAGGATGCCTCTTTCAAAATTGTGAAATTCGTGGCCCCTGGATCAGGGGTTCTGGTGTTAGGGCGGGGCTCTATTGATTATAAAGTGAAAATGTTTTAATTCTTTTTCTCTGCACCTGGGTATTATTTAAACAAACTAAGTACATAGTTATGATAATCAAGGATGCCTCTTTCAAAATTGTGATATTTGTGGCCCCTGGATCAGGGGTTCTGGTGTTAGGGCGGGGCTCTATTGATTATAAAGTGAAAATTTTTTTATTCTTTTTCTCTGCACCTGGGTATTATTTAAACAAACTAAGTACATTGTTATGATAGTCAAGGATGCCTCTTTCAAAATTGTGAAATTCGTGGCCCCTGGATCGGGGTTCTGGTGCTAGGGCGGGGCTATATAGATCCTATAGTGAAGGTGAATGATTTCTTTGAAAATCTTCTTCTCTGCCCCTGGGTATTGTTTAAACAGACTAAAGTACATTGTTATGATACGCAAGGATGCCTCTTCCAAAATTGTGAATTTTATGACCCCAGGTTTAAGGGTTCTGGTGAAGGGAGGGGGGGGGGGGGCTTCTATTGATTATAAAGTGAAAAAGCAAAATTTCTTCGAAAATATTCTTTTCTTCTTCTGGTTAAAAAAGCAAAGAAGCTAAGTGTATAGTTATGATGAGCAAGTGTGCTTCTTCCAGAGTAGTGAATTTCATGACCCCTGGGTCAGATGTGATGGTGTGAGGGTGGGGCTCTTGATAATTTAGTGAAAATGCATTAATTCTATTAAATAAGCCTGTTTGCTCCTTAGTGTTAAGCAGATAAACAAAGTGATTAGTTATGATGAGCAAACATATGGTCCCAGGGTCAGAAGCTCTGGTGTTGTTTTTTTTTTTTTGGGGGGGGGGGGGGCTGTATTGATAATATAGTGAATCTGTAGTAAAAATGCATTATTTATTTAAAAATCTTCTCCACACCTGGGCATATCTGAGGCAAACAGAGTAAAAGTTTTTATAAGGAAGGGAATTTTTACCAGATTTTTGAACATCTGGACCATTTGGTCAAGTGTTCTGGTCCTGGCCAGGGCTCTATTAGTTTGTATTCTACTGAGAGGAGTTATTACCCTTTGCCATTTACTTTTGATAATTTATCACTGTAAATAATGCACTTGAAAGGTAAATAAAATAAGAGAATTATGCAAAAACTTTTATTGTATAATAAAAAAAAATACTTTCATAGTTTCAATGATCAGATAGACTTGTAAGTAGTAGATAAATAAAAATGAGACAAAAATAACTCGTCTTATTAAATATTCATCAAAGACCAAGAGAGTCCAATGTAAGAGATTTCAATAAAGGATTAAAATAGTACAGAAGCATTGATAATTTGTTAATATACTGTATGGTGATAGTGATAAATGGGGAACAGATTAGAACCTAATTTATGAACTGTTAATGAATATTAAGACCAATTATTTTGTTGATCATGATCACCCTATTTTTCTTGCTTTTGGGCAACAAAGCTTCACCTTTCAGTTCATTTTATACTCTATGCATCCTTTAAATTGTTGTATCATACTCAGGTGACCGTTAAGGCCCTTGGGCCTCTAGTTACATGTAAAAGGGAATGCTACTTTGTGGATTTTTGATTTAGGAAAGTATACTTTATGAATGCAAAGAATTACTTTAAAGGATTAAAAAAAAAGCATATCTAAAGGACTTCTTTCTGTTTACCTCACTTAAGCCAAAGGCTTATGAGCTTTTCTGAAAAAAAAGTTATGCGAAATGGGCCACAATAAAATAAGAAATATGTAGTGAAAATCTTTTAAAAATCTTCTCAAGAGCAGCAAGGACATGATTAATTATATTAATAAGAAAGCATCTTCAAGTAGTGTATATTCAAATTTATTCAAACTTTGACCCCATAGGTAGGATGAGGCCACAATTTTCAGAGGAATAAATAGGAGAAAATCTTATAAAAATCTTCTTCTGAAGAACAAGGGCAAAGCTGACTCAGGTGAGCGTTTTGGCCTTTTGTTTTCGTACTTGCTGAACTAGTCAAGATTCTATCAAATGAGTCACATTGCCGCAGCCATTTGGGAAAAATGTTTAGGGATCGATGGAATTAAAATATGGATGAGCATCACCTCCTCAAGATGTATAGTATTTACGACACATTTGGTGCCCTGGCTTGCAAATGTCCTTGTTCTGAAATACATGTACTAGTAGTCACTTTATCTTCAATACTAGTCACTTTATCCCAAACACTAGTAGTCACTTTATCTTAAATACTAGTAGTCAGTTTATCCCAAAACAGTAATCACTTTATCTTAAATACTAGTAGTCACTTTATCCCAAACACTATAGTAGTCATTTTATCTTAAATACTAGTCGTCACTTTATCTTAAATACTAGTAGTCACTTTATCTTAAATACCAGTAGTCACTTTATCTCAAACACTAGTAGTCACTTTATCTTAAATACTAGTAGTCACTTTATCTCAAACATTAGTTGCCACTTTATCTTAAATACTATTAGTCACTTTATCCCAAACACTAGTAGTCACTTTATCTTAAAAACTAGTAGGCACTTTATCTTACATACTAGTAGTCACTTTATCTCAAACACTCGTAGTCGCTCTATCTCAAACACTAGTAGTCACTCTATCTCAAACACTAGTAGTCACTTTATCTCAACAAAGTCATGTCTGAGAATGTCTCGGCAGTTATGTTCTATTCTAAAGAAAAAAAATCAAATTTCATTAATTCTCTGAAGAATCAAATTCTCGTAAGGCACATGCCTTTGCATATGTAACATTGCATCTATTAATGATATGCTATGATGTACATTGTAAGCATTAGTATAAATAATATTTAGCTAATCAGAACCACAACATCAATTTTGTATTTTATAAAATTATAGCAACACTGATGTAGCCGTAAGTGAATATTATAATTATTTTGACTTTTTGATATGCTTTAGATTTTTTTTTTGGAAGATCATAAGGAAATGTTCAAACTCAGTTGATTTATCACGTGACCTTTCTGGAGGAGAGGTACATGTATGCAGTAAAGAAAAGTTCACCAGAAACTGAGACAGGCTATGTTGGATTTATTACTTATTAACGACACCACTGTCTAGTTCCGTATACGCATTTTCTCAGATTATTTTCATATTTTTATTTCTCTCAGTATTATTTCATGAAGTGACCATTAAACACCCGGATAAATGGCAGAATGTTGAGAATACATGTAAGAAACTTTTTTTCTAAAATGGCAGGAAGTAGAAAATTTGGTAAAGCTATAAATGTATTTTACCTTTACAATTTCAATCAAGAGAAAATTAAAATTGCGATCAATCATTTCTTTACACAATGTCAATTTTGATCACATGCATGAAATACTAATAAGAAACATCATTAATTGTTTTGAATAGAAATAAAGACTTACCATCTGACTCTGATAAAACTGTGTACACATTGACACCAGCAGAGATAAGGTATCGCTTTACCATTGTCCTATTCAACAATCAAATGGAAACTTCTTAACTCCAGCAAAGGTATAATAATTCCTGTTTCATGACAGAGATCTTAGCTAACAAATTTATCTTTTTTCTAGGATAAAAAAAATATGCATTTTTCTTCTTCTTTTTATTTTATTTCAAAGTGTTGTTTTCATTTGCCATAACAACATAACAAAATATAATAATCAACATGGATTTCATTCTCTCATGTTCTACAATAAATGAAAGTAATGAAAAGTGTATTCAGAAAATGTTCAACAAATATTGCTCATGTTCACGGCAATCTAATACTGCTAAAAAACTTGAAATATAATTAGGAAAGAATGGTATGGTACAAGAAAATATACTTATGGCATGTTTACTATATGTGAATCATCACAGTTTCATTTCTTTGTAGAAAATGTACACAATGTACATTATCTATATACAGTATCTCCAAACCACTTGGGACGCAATATAGAAATGTTATCAACTGTGTACAAAGATAACTGAAGCTGTACGATACATAATATCAAAACAGAAAATGTTTGTAAATAATCTATGTGCTTTCAAAACGTAGTTCTACGACTATCAAAGTTTGGATTGTTTTTTGCAACAAAAAAAATCCACTGAACTGTTAACATTAATATCACAAAGAAATAAGAATGATATAGTCGTACAATACTTATCAATCAAAGAGATTGTACTCATTTAAAACAACTTCTACAACAATTGATATAATATTTATATAAACAAAAAATGTTACTTAAATATATACACGTTTAAATTGTTACATTTATTTGAAATTATTGAAAAATTACTGGACAGTGGCATATAAACAAGAGCCAGTAAGCAGTTTTTAAAACAAAACACAATTAATATATACACTTTGTACATACATACTGTAATATATATAATATGTACAGTTTAGGGACGATTTCACATTCAAATTATCATATATGTGACCAAAAAAGAAATCAAAACCAAACTGAATCGATGTTTGAGACAATTTTAAATTAATAAAAAATAAGATACGGAAAAGAAAAACATCCTTGCCTTGTGTTCTTCAAAATCTAAAGGAAACTTACATTCATAAAGCATGAGGACAAATATTAATCTTTACACAAAAATTGGATGCAACTAACAGATATAAAAGAGCAAACGGGGAGAAAAGGTAACAAATTAACGAAAAGAAAAATATTGTAAAGTAATTTAACAAGATACCAAATAATTTGTTTTGAAAGCTTCTTTAATATTACTGATGTAGCGGAAAGCACGTCATCACGTGTACTTCATCGTTAAAAACAGAAAATAATGATTTCCGGGCACAAAATAATTTAAAATCATCAGGCCAAAATAATTTGAAGAACTGTGAAATATGAAAGAAAAATTATGCCTAGGAAATCCTGTAAAGTTGTCTGCCCTTTGTGAAAAAAATTCAAAAGCAAAATTCCAATTTTACATAGACCCCCCCCCCCCCTTGAATTCATATGTACTATTTCCCATGATCTTTAAAAAAATTGGCTTTCATACCTTATAAGCAAATTCCATATTACTCTAATTGGTTTCAATGGAAAGATTTGTCTCTCATATTCCAAAAGTATATTTTTTTTTTTATAAATGGGGTCAAATATAAGACATTTTGTCATTTTCCGCGCACGTTTGGCTCTGTTGTAATTTATGCTTTCTGAACAGTTAATATAGATTGATCTCTCGGAAATTCAAGCAAAAATGGAAACGAGTACAGAAATGAAGACATTTACTACACATATGTACATTGTTACCACTACCAAAGATCATCAGAATCGCGTACCGATGGTTATCAAAGATTAAACATCAAAATGCCATAATGGAACATTTCAGACGATGTTTCAAAAAAAAAAAAAATAAAATAAAAAAAAAATACAACAGTCAGCATGGATCCCGATACAAATCTTTCAAAATTATGTTAAATGGATTTACTTGAGAAATATATTTACAATAAAAGTTGCCATAGGAACTAAGTAAAACGAGAAATTTTATTTAACCACCAACATATAAACTATTGGTGTATTTATTGGAAATACAGCATTTCTATCTTGAATACTATTAAAGGTGATATTTTTATGTAACAAAAGTCAAATATGTATCACTATGCCTAAATATACCATTGAGGACATGAAATTTATTCGTAATTTTATTTTATAAAATTGAACTTCAAGTACGCCTTACATTTAAAAAGCATACATGCTTCGAATAATTATGCTTTTTGTTTAAGGGTTTGAATTATAGCTTTTGTTTTGAACTAAAATATTTTTGGTATACATTTATTTTCTTTTCAGTGCTAGCATACATTTCAGTAAAATCAAGTCCTTTTAGTATACAATCCTTGTTGCCAGCTTATGTATGGCAGACGAGTACCCCCGTCAAATATGCCACAATATTTACTGTACAGTACAGCTTACACGTTGTCTTTTATACTGCACATACACTTATAATCCATATTTTGTTTTCAACAAACAAACAACATACATATAAGGCAATGATACACATATATTTCTATATAATTATACAGTAAAAACCAATGTAAAGACATAACTTGAAATGGACAAGTGTGTGTGTGGATGAAGTTTTTAGGTGCCAAATATAATTTTCTTTTAACAATCATAAAGCTTCTTTCTTTTAAAAAACCTTACTTAGAAATCTTCATATCTAAAATTACTTGATATTCTTCGTCAGTGAAATTGGTGCCTGGCAATCGATTAACACGAACACACATTGCTTACGTTCGAGTGCAAGTGTCATCGCACCATGAGCTTAGTTCTTCTTTGATGACGCACTCAGGACTGTTCGATTTTTCACTGCTGACGTCATTTTCTAAGTTCTTCTCACTTTTGTTCTCAGATTCCCACGTCAATAATTTTTCACGAATTCCATCTGTTATAACACCGCCATCAACATCCGAACAGTGGTGCTTATAC
Organism: Saccostrea echinata; assembly: GCF_033153115.1. Taxonomy (NCBI): domain Eukaryota; kingdom Metazoa; phylum Mollusca; class Bivalvia; order Ostreida; family Ostreidae; genus Saccostrea; species Saccostrea echinata. Next base: position 49,917,933 of record NW_026889803.1, read on the forward strand.
TGCAAAAAATGTATACATTATAAAACAACAATTTTCTTTAACCATACTGGCAAAAGTTAATGTTGTCATTAAAAAAAGAAAGAAAGAAAACGAAGGAAACAATAACTTTTTCTGTAAAGAAATAACGTTTCTGTCAATCTCAAACTGCAAGACGACAAACATCCTTTTTTTTAATACCATTATTACTTTAATCAAATACACCACTAAAACATGCAAATAAAAAAGAAAGAATTTTCGATTTCATAGGTTTATTAACAAATGCAACAGAATAGCAATAAATAAATATATGAAAATATATCAATCTGCCCTAACTATTACAATTAAATTCAGTATAACAAATTTAACATAACAATTTTCACTGGGTCTTTTATAACACTAAAATTCATACACAACGTACAGTCAGAACTTCAAATGGTTTTATTATCCTAATATAGGAAGCCATGCCCGCATGGATTAAAGCAATTTGAGTAAGATATCAAATTGCACATAGAAAAAAATAATTTGCAAGCAAATAATTTCCTGAAATAAATCATTGAGCTAATGCACATTTTCAAACGCGTTTTGTATTTGTTAAAACGGTGATATTAATAATGATAAAAAAAATATATCGATTAATTTATGTGCGTAAGTAACGGCAAATTTGATGCTTTTTCTCAGAATCAAATTCCATCTTTTCAGTCAATTTGACTTACTTTATGACGTCATGTAGATTATCATTTTAAATTGTTTTCAATTTAGCTTTTAGAGCCAAGTAAAATAAGTTTGCTGCCTGTCCTGAAGATTAAAACACCTCCATAATTTTCATCAATATTAAAACTATACATATATGCTTACGTGACTAGACAATACTGCAATTTGTACAGGTTAATAAAAAATATATTTGATGTTTACAATAATTGTACGCAATGGACACACAGACACTAAAGAACTATACTAGTAATATTGGTAGGTATTTTCACATACATATTCACTAAAATGATCTAAATTTTACAAAATCTAATATGAACGACAGTCATGTTCTATCATTAAACTAATCTTTCTTAAAAGCACCATGGTTATAGCATGAACATAAAGCCTCGGTACAAAAAGCTTAAATAAATATTTGTATCCAATAATAACACTTATTTTCAAGATTAATACATATTAAACATAATCCAAATAAATTACACTTTGATATAACATATTAAACATGTGTACACTCTAAGTTATACCACTCCCAACCTCAGACAATGGCAATTTTAATCTATAAACATTATCAACATCTGGCCCTATAGTATCACTTAAATGGATGTCATTCATTTTATCCTCAGTATATAAATTAGTCACGCAGCTATATGATTAAAAAATGGAGTGCAGAACGAAAACGGTTCTAAATTTCCCTCACAGGGTAGTTTTCGCCACGTTAACAATGGATTTCCATTCAAATTGTTTCCTTTTAGAATTTAGATTCTAATAGTAAACACAAAATTTCCATTTCATATTGAACTGAATCGGTCTGGATGATCCACATATTCAATATCAATGTTAGTCAGATTAGTAAACACTAAGAGGTACATCGTCGCTAGTATATTGTTCAGTTTCACAATCCTTCGACATTCATTTCTTCCAAAATGGTAGGAAGCACTGGGGTGCTGGGTACTATGGAATCCGAAGGAATCCTCACCATACCTCCACTTCCTGTTGTTTGTATATGAGGTTTCGAAAATCCGGGGTCCATGAAAGCCTCGTCTCCTATGTCAAGGGGTGCACTGGAGTCCCGCAGAAGGGACAAATATGACATATTTCCCCCAGATTTGCTCATCAAGCTCTGTGACATTGCTGGAGCCACCGGATTTCCACAAGTAACTTGATTTTCTAATGTTATGGCGCAGGTGAAAGCTGGTGAAATGGTATCGAGTGATGCGGTGGTCGTGTTAGGTATGTGGTTCTCATATTCATTTTGAACAGGATGAGGTTGCTGGTTGCTCATTGCCAGCTGTCTGTCCAAAAATATCCCTTTTTCCATGTGCGCTTGAAGAGGGTAATGCTGAGTTTGCAACACTGGATTTATGAAGTTTGAGTAGGTTACATTACAATCCCCCACTGCATGGTTATATAATGGATACTGGTCTATTGAGGAGTTTCCAGTGGTTGGTACTTCGCTGAAACATCCTACTACATCTGGGTCTTGATGGTGGTACATGTCTTGCAGTCCTTGTTGGCTACTTGTGGTGTTTGCGATGACATCAGGCGTGGGCATGGGAATAAAGGAGGCGCTAGAGATTTCCACTTTTGTCATCGCATTTGCTAGTTCTTTCAATAATTGCTCTGGAAGTTTTCCTTGGTCAAGATCAATGCAGTACTGTTTGTACTAAAGACAGTAAATAATAAAGAGATATAGCCTTTGTTATGCTTCACATCTTAGCACTAAACGTCTTGGGTTAAATTGTAATATGGAGATTATAACATACGGCTAAAATGAGTAAATTTCAGTCTATAGGTAACCTCATGCTCTTGTTACACGCTGCACAAGATCGACAACTCCTGCAGCTCTACAGACTTGTAACTTTTCATTGCCTCCCTTCACAAATTTAACCACAGGACTAACTTCATTATTTAATTAACTTTTACCATTTTGATTTTGTTTATTAAAAATAAAACTGAGCTAATGATTCAAGATCTGTATTTTTTTTTTATCTGCTGTCAATTTGCCTTGTTTCAATTTTTCCTCCCTGAAATCATTTTGTTAGCTTAAAAACCTCTGACATCACTGAAATGAACAAAACATAATGACATACCAATTTAAATTTCTTAAAATTGACAGAAAAAAAATTTATACGTGACTATAGGCATACAGATACAACGGGAAGACAATTCGAGATACAATGTAATATTAAGAACTGCACAGATCAATACTAGTGCCGTATGTTTAGTGGGTCGTCTGCAATGTAAACAGCTGTATATATTATAAGGAGAGGTTGTTTACCTTTCATTGACACGAATAAAACAATATCGTTTAACAATGATAAATTATGCTCATCAAGAAGGGACAATGTTTGAGTTCAAACTGAATGGTCTAAGTATCAGTTCGACTGTTCGGACGGCCAATAACCTTTCATTTTCTAGAACATTCCGAAAAGTGTTTGTTTGTACAGAGTACACGGGCACCCAGACTGCTAGTGCTAAAATGTTCAACAAGGTCATCTCATTGACAATGGCGTCATGGTTGAGTAATTCCAAGGTAGTTGATATTCGATAACAAAGTACAGTGCAGGGCGGATCCAGGACTATTATAGTTCATGTACTTTTCAAAGGGACCATGCAGTAAACAAGGAAACAACCGCGGAAACTAGCATGGAAAATGGGCGGGGTAGATCTGCACATATCTGTTAAAGACATAAAGCATACCCCGTGTCACACCATCCTAAGCTACTGGATCCGCCAATGCAGAATGAACAGCAAGACAAATATATCTTCTCACTCATATTAGTAATTTTTACATCATTGAAAAGCCTATGCACTGTTGACTAAGTCATTTTTGTTTGAAGTATATTCTGGGCAGCTAAAATATAGAATCCGGATGAAGACAAAGTCTAATTGTATATAGACAAAGTCTAATTGTATATCTTAGAATTCATATTGTATATAATTATATCTTAGAGCAAGTTCAATCTATCTAACCAGTGGTCTAAAATAAAGGGCATGCAGCATGTCAGAACCGTGCAGTGGGTAGTCATGAGGAGAGGTGCCTCATCATACATTATTTATAAATACATCTATACAGCAATTATAGTCATCAATAATATAAATAATCAAACACCATGTTTTAAACATCCTTGTACCCATGTCCACTTGACTACTTAGTACTATATATACGTGTAAATCTGTTACATCTTACTGTATGCACTAAAACACTACCTAACAAGTCAACAGTACTTACCAATTCCAGCTCTTCTCGGAGTTTAAAGATGGCTTGTTCTCTGTTGCTGACCAAGTCCTCAAGATACTGGTATCTCAGCTTCTTCCGTGCACGACACTCACGTGCACTCTGACGACTTCTTTCTAGTTTCACTTTCACATCCACTTTATTTCCACGCCTTCCAGGTCTCCCCCTCCCGTTCCGCCTCTGAGGCCTGTCTGTTGACATCTTTTTCATGTCCTAGTTGAATGAAAAAAATATTGTAGCACACACTTTTTTTCCAGATATAAATAAGTTTTGATATAAAATCTGTTAAATTATTTAGGTTATACAACATTCTTTATTCTACGAAGACTTTTGTTTTTATTCGGCATCGAAACTTTTTTTTTTTTTTAAAAAAAAAAAAAAAAGAATAATCTAAATAAAATTACCATTTAACAATGAAATCAATTCCTTATAAAGATAAATCAGTTTTAATTCTATTCCTGTCTTTAGTATGCACTATAACACAGTCTACAGAAGGTCCGACCCTTTCGGCAGGTAAACACAAATAACGAAAGTCAACTCTTGTTTACTGCCATATATTTTAAAAACATTAATTAGGTACCTTAAAGCAATGACACGTGATTGTATCTAATTATTACATTTCAATTCACGTGATCATTAAAAAAAACAACACGTGTTCAACATAGATGTCAGAGAATATTCTAGAACTTTGCCCTATATAATTCGAAAACATCACATCTCTGTACTATTCAGGGGTCATATGCCAATGTTACAACAAAAAAAAAAAAAAAATCATTCCTGCGATTTTTTTCTTCTGTTTATAGCGCCAAGACACATTCGACTTTTGGGTACATGAAAGTATGTACCCACCCACCCCTCCTCTGTCTTTTTTTTTTATTCTCATAAGACATAATTGATATGTGGACATAAATTAAAAAAAAATTGTCAATAAACATTCACATAAACTGTCGATTTTTTTTTATACGGAAAAACACCGAAAATGCAAGAATTTATTGAGCTATGATACTACATATCAAACTCTTGCGCAATCTCTGTCAAACTATGATGCAAGGCATATTTTGATCCTACCTTAAGCCTCAGAATGAATTTTCTAACAAATTCCGTGACCACAAGTTTTAAAAATTACAACATATATCCACTAAATGAAACAAACAACCGATTTCCCTGTTAAAAACGTCCAACTCAAAACGTATTGGTTCCACAATAACTTTGAATGTTTGTAAACAAAAATCAGCTGTGCTACTGCGCAGTGGCAATGAAAGGAAGGTTATCCCCGATTACAAATTGAACGTTACTTACTAAGTCCTCCGTGGGTTGAATATGATTTAAGTCTTCCTCGCTCATTCAGATCTTTTTCACTAGAGCACCAAAAACAAAGTGACTCAATATCTCACTGACATTATTTTTTCATCTTTGTTTGCACTCGACACTATCTTTGAACCGAAGGCATTGACTGGTTAATCATAACAAGTACGCTATTTTTAGAACTGTCGCTGTGACGTCAAATTGTTGTTTTCTCAATCGAGATTGTTCTTGTGCAAGCTGGATTTTGGCCTTGATCACGATGACGCATGATCCGAAGTTTTTCACACATTGATAGAATGTACATAAACAATTTAGAGGTATGTTGTTTTTGTTGATATTTATTTTTTATGAGTCACTCCCCCGATAGAGAGAGAAAAAAAAATAAGAGGGGGTGTATTTATTTTAAATGCTAATGGTAAATCAATACAAGAACATCAACAAAGACAGCGGGAAAATCAATTAATGTAGGAACATTTTAAGTTGATATTTCTTTTAAAAGACATTGTATACATATTAGGGTAAATTTAAATATTAATATACATATTAGGGTAAATTAAATATTAATTAATATTTATTAAAAATCAAATAATTATTTAAACATCGATTTTGATTTAGGTCACATGAACCGAAATCACTGAAGATTTCTAAAGATTTATTGAAAAATTTATGAACAAATTTATCAATTCTTTCTGTCTGACTCTTTATCAATTTTGTTCAAATCATGACCCCTGGAGGAAAGTTGAGGCCACAATGGGCCAATGTTTATTTGACTTTATTTCAGTAAAATGTACTTTGGCTGGGGCCATACACAATTAAGATAGGCCCAAATTATCAATTTTGAAGAATTTATACAGAAGCCAGCTAGGATTTTGTTATTTTGCCTCGAAAATTTTGTCAACTTTGCAATGTAGATTAAGATCTAACAATTTTAAACACCCTTTTGAAACTGGGAGATGGAATGGTACTCCAGAGAAATTGATTTTAAGCATTGTGTGACCTTTTTTAAGATTTGTGACAAGTTTCATTGTGTTGTTGAATGCACACAAAAAGAAATAAAAGAAGCTAGATTAAGATCTATATACATCAAATGATATCAAAAACAGGCCCAAGTTTATTTCACGCATCTCTTTTCAGCAACAGGCTGTATATTGGAATTTTAAAAAAAAAATGCAAATATCTGTTTATTATAAAAAGAATCAAATGTAGAAATAACCGATTTATATTAATATATGAAATACAGTACTACATGTATTTATAATATATGCATGTACTCCCTCTTATTCCTTGCTTGTTCTTATATATTCCTACTTCCTCTCATTTATCTATGTTTGTACATTTATTGTCATTGTAGTTTATGAAGTGCATGCAAACAATTTGCAAAATTAATATGTAATTGTCTTCATATTGTGTAAAATTAGTTTTATTCTAATAACTATTTATATTGAAAATAAGCCTTAATTGTGTCTCATTGTGGAAAGAGAATTTTAGTACATTAAATTTTTTTTCTATGATTGTAAACCTCACATGTAAATATGTTTACAAGTTATGAAATAAAGAAACATATGTAATTAGAGAAATTTTGTTTGTCATTTTATGTTTACTATATTCTTTCTCGTAGAAGTGTAATAGAAACAGTAAGAGAAATGAGAATACGTACCTTATCATGATAAATTCGAAAATTGTTTTTTACATGTAAGTAGTGGTTCCTTTTTAATCAACAAGATATTCAATAATTTATTACATACATTGACATACACAGTCAACTAACCTCAATGTGTTCCAGATCATTTTTAATTTCTTACACAAAGAAAGAAAAGCGACCCCAAAATAAACAAAAATGATAAATAAATAAATATTGATTACTATAAGTATTCCCTTTTCTCGCTGCTCCTCTAATCTCAGTCCTGAGACTTCCCACAAGCCTATCCTTTACTTAGAATAGAATTGATCAATGATTACCATGTAACTACAGATCTGATGACGTAATTATTTCACGTACGTGAAGTTTGATAAAAAAAAAATCGTGAAAATTTCGGGCGTCATATACGATCCATATTTTGATAATGCACTGCTAATATCCCATCCTGGACATTCCCCTATCACATACAACTTAATAGATCCACATATCTACAATGTGAGGCGAATAGTTCAGAATGGGTTTTAGCCTTAGACCATAACCTCGTTCCTTTGAGAGAGAGAGAGAGAGAGAGAGAGAGAGAGAGATGCTAAATGGAAGGAATTAGTCCTTAATAAAATTAACCTTATTCCTTCTAGGACTGGAAGAAAAATATTGTTTGTTCTTAGTCAAAATGTCAACATGCTAAATGATGAATTAATATCTACTTGTCCTTTGTTGCTGAATCCTCGCATGATACCGTCAATTAATACGTGGGAATGGATTAATGGCTGAGAGTTCTTACGCTTGTTGCAGCACATATACAAGTTGATTCAGACTCAACGTTTTACCTTTAACTGACAATTGTGTTCGCGTGATCAAAATCAGGTAAGTGATATTGTTAACTCTCACGTGAGTAGTAGCATTTTAATCATGATTAACACATATTTAGACAATATGTATCACCATTTATCCTAATCAAGGCGACTCCTTAATGTAAGTAATTATACAAGGAAGAAAAAAGATTAATGTTTACGGAATCATGCACTTACAGTGTACACGTATTTATAAACATTATGAACTCTTAGAACATATCAGAATGGAGTCTTGTCGACATCTAAACAGAACTGGAAGACAAGTGCACTCACACTCCCTAGTGTTATATAGACATATATTCTAATGAACTTCACCTTGTTCCTGTCACGGGGATTTTACTTTGTTTAAAAGATTGTCTTTTTAAATCTAACTGGATTTTTACAAAAGTAAAGCATCGCCAACATTTTGGAATTCCAAATTAATGATAATGAAAAGCACGAGGGTAACAAATACAGAAGCTATTCAAGCACAAGTTGTAGGACATTTATTCAATCTATCCAGCCTATGCAACTCTATAATATTACTCATAATTCTTCTCTGCTGTTTACGTATGCTTAAAAATGTTATATCTCTTCTTCTAGACTGATTTAAGGAAACTAACAATCTTTGTACCAAAAATTGAACAACATCGAAATATGTTAGAGATTATTGCTCAATATTTGCCCTATGGGCTTTGATAGGGGCACTTCATAAGGAAAATACTTAACCTCTTTATAGAGGAAAAAAATAGAGGAAAAAAATACGAAAAGCAGTGGCAAAAAAGTGACTCAGCGTTGTGGTTCAAGGTTTATTGTAGATTATCTTCTCTTGGAGGACAACTTCGTTTAAAATGATTGCTTTCAAATAATGGAATTTTTTAAAATAGGAAGATATTTTTAATGGCATGAAGCATAGGACGGATCCCTGAATACATTAGAGGTTGAATCAGGTGCCACAGAGGAGTAAGCATACCATGTCGACCGCTCCCAGCCACCGTGAGCCATATGTTATGATCGCTTAAACGAAGTAATCCGTAGACAATTCAATAGGAAAATGATGGCTTATATGAAAACATCAGTCGGCATTTTGAGATAGCGGCAAATTGTATACATTTGCATATAATCATGGTATTGATTATAGAATTTGCGAAATGTTGACTTTAGAAATTGTCGATACTCTAGTACATATATGTACCATCAACTATTTCGTCAGTAGCTGCCTCGATTAAGAACTTGTATTTTCATAGAACATGCTCTTGAGTATCGAATGACACGCTATGCAAGTCATAATTGTATTTTGCCACCTAAATAAGGGACATTGACAAAAGAAAAGTTGAAGTCATATTGTGTATCATAAAGTTTGTATCATTAGTTTGCCATCAATATTTTTCATAGTAAAGCATTCATATATAAAACAAAACTAGACTCTCCCTAACAAAAAAATACTATAGTAAACTATAGTAAACTCTAGTAAACTATAGTTTACTATAGTTAACTATAGTACCAAAGTAAAAACTTTAAAACTTTGATTTACTATAGTGAAAACTTTGAATCTTTGATTTACTATAGTGAAAAATTTGGAACTTTGATTTACTATAGTAAAAACTTTGGAACTTTGATTTACTATAGTGAACACTTTGGAACTTTGATTTACTATAATGAAAACTTTGGAACTTTGATTTACTATAGTGAAAACTTTGGAACTTTGATTTACTATAGTAAAAACTTTGAAACTTTGATTAAGTACGATAAATCCCGTGGAATTATGTTTTTGATTCCCATTCTTTACATTTTATGATATTTCAAGTTAAAGATTCATAAAAGCTTCAGAGAACATTTTAAAAACCCGAGCCCTTCCCTAAAAGAATAATGTACAAGATATGAATTTTAATGTAAAGGTTGTCGCCTGCGCCGATAAATAAGCAATATTTATTTCATTGTGTTTAATTTAAATGTTATGCAGATGTACCGTAAGTATTATTTATGGAGAAAAATAATATATTATAAAAAAAAAATGTGTCATTTAGAATCAAAATATCTGCTTCATCAACTTCAGTCAACATGTTTTTTTTTTTTAATTTATAAATGTAAATATAACATTTGAATTAACTACTTTGTATATTTAAATAAAGATGTACAACAAAAACCAGCCCCAACCAACCCCATATCCACCCCTCCCTTAAAACGGCTAAATAATCAAAAAAATTAATAAAAATACATAAGTTGTTAAACTAATGAAAAAAAACTTTGAAACTTTGATTAGGTATAGGGAAAACTTTGAAACTTTAATTAACTATAGTAAAAACTTTGGAACTTTGATTTACTATAGTGAAAACTTTGGAACTTTGATTTACTTTAGTTAACTATAGTAAACTATAGTTAACTATAGTTTACTATAGCATTTTTTGTTAGGGCTGGTGTCTTTTATTGTGAGGTCAGTGGGATATATCAAATCAACTGATGAATGAGAATGAATATTGTTAATTGAAAATGCCGTCGATAAACACACTGTACATATATACAGTGTATCTAAATACCGAATTGAAGACAAGACCAAAGATGATTTCTTAAAATATTCTTAAGAGCTAAGTGTCATTTTTGACAATTGTACAGATACATGTGTCAATGCATTTGAGTGCTTCTGTTGAATAAAGACAAAAAATCTTTTATTTAAAATTTTTATTTCATCGGCTTTATTGTGATTGAATGCAGTAGAACAAATATAAATCTAATCGAAAATTTGAGGACTTTAATTAAATTAACATTTAGTCGCAACATATAAGCAGCGACTAAGTGGATGTAACCCTCCATGAGCTCGGAACGGCGTCATGAACGTGTGTGACTAGGACATTTTTTGTAAACTACGTTGATGTTCTATTACCAAAACCACTAGAATTTAATCCTAGATGTAGTAATATTGGAAAAATACATCACATTCATATAAAACAATGCATCAAAGTAATGGTGTAACGATGAATTACAATCACTGTGATATCGTAACAATGTGAAGCAGTAATATCGTAACAACATATTACAGTGATATCGTAAAGTACATTGTTGTAATATTCTAACAAAGAATTACAGCAATATCGTAACACTACATGTCGATGATGTTGAGACAAAATATTGTAGTAATATTATCGTAACAATGAAAAACAATGATTTAATGACATTGGATTACAGTAATATCGTAACTATATATTAAAGTGATATGGTAACAATAAGTTGCAGTAATATGGTAACATCACAGTAATGTTTGAACAATTTATAACAGTGATATCGTAACAAGGCTTCGCAGTAATATCGATACATTACTGTAACAGTGAAATGGTGACAATACATTATAGTGACATCGTAACCATACATTACAGTTATATCGTTACAATACATTGATATCGTGAAAATACATTACAGGGATATCATGAATATACATTACAGTCACTGTGATATCGTTACAATACATTACTGTGATATCATGACAATACATTACAGTGATATCGTGACAATACATTACAGGGATATCGTTACAGTAAAATTAAAGGGATATCGTTACAATACATTACAGGGATATCGTAACAATACATTACAGTGATATCATGACAATACATTACAGTGATATCGTAACAATACATTACAGGGATATCATGACAATACATTACAGTGATATCGTAACAATACATTACAGTGATATCATGACAATACATAACAGTGATATCGCAACAATACATTACAAGGATGTCGTTACAATACATTACAGTGATATCTTTACAATACATAATGATAACAATAAATGACTACATGTACATGTATATCGTATTGAAATATTATCGTAGTAACAATCTCAAGAGTTATCTTATTTACTAGTAGTATACTAATGAGATGCTTTCAGGTAGGTTGGATAAATGTTTCATAGAAAGAAAATTTGATTAAAATAAATAATCCAAATCATGGTATGATGTCATAAATGTAGTCAGTTGCATTCCATTAGTTATATATACAGGTATAAACAGAGACTGAGCAAACTCAATGTATGTATAAACCTATTTTGTTGCGTTTCAAAGAAGCTCTCATATAGATTCAAATTATGTCGTTAATATTTTATCAGGGTACAATATATATGGGAAACTATTCTGTTGCAAGCAAATAAAAATAAACTCAAAATTTTCAACATACGTAAAAAAAAATTTTTATGCTTATTGAAAATAAAAATACAAGGTTTTAAAAAGGTCGTGAAGCTTGTGAATACATGGAATTTACCTTGTACGCAGGAGAACAATGTACAAAATAAATTCACATGCACGTAATCACTGTCAACAAAGTTCACTGCTTTGCTGAATTCATCAGAAAGAGAACTACTCCACGGTATAACGTGGTGCATTCCAGTGCAGGCTAATTCAGGCATGTGTTTACCTAGTACCTTAATGCAAAAATAAACACAATCAGATAAAAATATCACAAGATGAAAGTATATGAACAAACAAATTAAAGATACAGTTAAACCAAACATGCTGCAAGGACAGCACTTAGTTGGTGTCTTCTTAAATAAATATATAAGGAGAGAGAGAGAGAGAGAGAGAGAGAGAGAGAGAGAGAGAGAGAGAGAGGGTACCAATGCTATTTTTCCAATGTTTCATTCGTTTTCATTTGTTACATGCTACTACTCATTAGAGGAAAAAAGAAACCACATATAAAACACAATTACACACCACAACACTGCTCTAGAGTCGCGGAGTAAGGAGGCGGGTTTGAATCCCACTGTGGGACGTGGAGACCGGTCCTTCGGATGAGACCGTATAAATCGAGGTCCCGTGTCGCAGTAGATGTTGGCACGAAAAAATCCCTCACTGCTCAATGGCCCTGAGTGCCGAGTATAGGTAAAAATTTGCAGCTCTCCACCGGCAAGTGGTGGCGTCTCCATATGAGTCAAAAATTCTCGAGAGGGACGTTGAACAACAAACAAACAAACCACAACAAGCAAATTCAATAAAATTGAGGTCAACCACTTTCGGTGCCTTAGTGGTTGGGATGCAGTATTTTATTTTGCAACTGTCTTGTCTGTGTGTTCTTTCTTGTTTGTCCATCCTATAAAAAAGATATAAATATTTCAATTAATAAAGGTAAAAGTTTCTTAAACTGCATCAAGCTACAAGATGAAGGTCATGAGGTAAAATATCATAATACAAACCAAAAGGTCTAGTCATAAGTAATGCACATGTGATAAAAATCTGAAAGCCCTGTCTCTATTGAAGCCAAACTTAAATTTTTGATAAGTAGGTCAAACTTCTAGGGCAAGGTCATGAAATCAAAAATGATAGTTCTTTCTGAAAGGCGTTATCATAGGTAATGTACATATAAAATATAAAAGTCCTATCTTTTCTCATTCAAAAGTTATAACAACTGTTAAAACTTTTGAAAAGTTAGTCAAACTTCAAGGTTAAGGTCAAGGGGTCAAAAGTCAGAGTATATTTGCACAGGTTATGTCCACGGGAAATATAAAAGCCCTTTCTTTTCTCATTTTAAAGCTTTAAGAGTATATATTTTCTCTTTGCGATCTAAAAATGTTCGCAAAGAAAGCGAAAAGTGGATTATCGGGAGAAATGCCGATAATGCAAAGTACAGTTCTCTCCCGATTTATCGATATTAACGTACAAAAAATTGAGTCCATTATTATACAGTAGTATAGATTATGTTATACATTCACTTTATTAAAGTTGTGTATGCAGCTAAATTGAGATTTTAATTTGAAATGCTCGCAAGAATATAAGATAACGGCATATTAATGGTTGTAAATCGAACCTCAGTTCAAGAAAATTAAAATTAGAATTATTTCGAATACTTGAGTAAGATCTTTTACCAAATAAATAAATAAAGTTAGATAGAAAATAAACATAAAGCAAAGAAATGTTCGTAAAATACGGATGCCCTCGAATGGCAACACATGGCTAAGGTTAAAGTTTTTCAAAAGTAGGCCAAATTCTAAGTTTAAGGTCAAAAGGTAAAAATGTTGGCATCCCAAGAAAGGTCTTGTCACAAGGAATACACATTTGAAATATGAATACCTTAGAACAAACTGTTCAAAAGTAACAGCCAAGTTAAAAGTTTTTCAAAAGTAGATGTAACTCCAAGGTCAACGTCATGAGGAAAAATTGTTGATACTTTTCAAAGGCTATACACATGTGAAAGGTCAAGGTCAAAAGGTCAAAAAGCTTGTATTAAAAGTACGGTCTTGTTACCAAAAAAACATATGAAATATGGAATCCCTGGCACCAACCGTTTAAAAGTATGCCAAGGTAAAAGTTTGATAAAATTTTACGAAAGTGTGCAACAATCCAAGGTCAATAGGTCAAAGATGTTGGTCTTTAAAGAAAGGCTATTTCACAAAAAAATACCAGTACACATATAAAATATGAAAGCCCTAGCACTAACCTTCGAAAGTTATGGGCAAGATTAAAGTTTTTGTTGAAAGACAAACAAACAGAAGGACAGACGGACAAACCAAAATCTAAATACCCCCGAATCTTTGATAACGGAGGCATAACCGCGAATCTTCTATTACGGAGGCATAAAACCGTTTTGAAGATTAACAACAAATCAAACAAATTCTAAAGACCTTAATTATAGTGAATGGTACACATCCCAAAACTTCATTCAGTAAAGACTGTTGTTATCTCTACTTGAAGTACTAGTGTCCTGTCAACATATCTCAGTAATTGTTCAGTACACAGAGGAGTAAGAATTGTTTTTACTTGAGCAATAATTAACAGAAAAAAAACCGTTTACAGGCGTTGAAGTTGCCAATAAACATGTTTACAAATATCAAAATATATGTTAATTCATTTTAATGTTTTGTTTTCCTCGATATTTAGGTGTCTTGAAAGCAGCATATTTTATAAACAAGACTGCTGTATCAGCATATTCTGGTTTTCAGAATATGGTAAATAATATCACGTGATTAGGAGCCACGTGAGTAGGAAATAGTTACATATTGTCGAGCCAGCAAAGAAGCAAATTATTAGTCCCCTTTCGATGAAGCCGGAGGAGATAATAAGGTTTCCTCTCCGTCTGTCTGTCTGTCGGTCTGTCTTACTTAGTTTTTCCGCACTCTTTTCCTAAACGCTTGCAAATATTGAGCTGATTTTTTGACAAGTGAGTGTGCCTTGATGAGTTACAAATCAGGTTTGAATTTCGTTCCGCTTCGATAATTTTTGACAGATTTACGGCTTTTTAAATTTTTTAAGGAGAAACAGATTTCCCACTTGGTTTTTCGCACTTTTTTCCAAAACGCCTACAAATATTTAGCTGCTTTTTGATATGTGAGTCTACTTTAATGATTTATATAATATGCATTTTGTTCCATGCTTTTTCTCATGTTTTGCATTGAATTTCAATATGGATATTAATGATTAGATTTGGGGAGATTGAAAAACAGAGACAGGTTTGGAAATTTCGTGATAAGTATGTGTTTTTGCTTGCATAAACTGTTTTTATAGATTTCTATAGTCCAATCCTTAGATACTGAAAATCAGGCGTTGAATAATTGAAAATGCTCATAAAAATGTCTCGGAATTCTCAAAGTAATATGTATTTACCCACAGTAATTGTTCAAACTTCATTTTTAAAGTTAATCATATTATAGAGGGAAAATTCGTAAATCTCCGATAAATTTTCAGGAAATACGAATAAAAATTCCTACCATGCATTTTCTAGTTGAAAATTGATCAACAAATACATTTTAGGATGAAAAATTATAGGTATCCAGTAGGGCTTTTGAAGAAAATTGCATGATTTTCATACTTATACGGTACTTTAGTTTCTTCTATTTACTTCGGTCATTTTATAATGCATTGTGTATAAAGCATTTCCTATCAATGCAAAATACCATAAAACACTTCTAATTTCATATCATGCAAATAAACATTGGTATCTAAGGCTAGATTAAAGGAAATTCGATTTCTTTAAATACCGGTATGTATTTTAAAAATACTTTTATGGGATACAAATATCAACTTTTTATAGGACCGTTTCTAAGAACTTCAAAGAACATTGAATCACTTTTAGACGCATAAAATGAAAATTGTTGCATGAAAAAATTTAAATGTCAAGCTTTATTTAGAGTGTTTTTGAATTAAATTACAAATTAAAGAGTTATCCTTCCTGGCTGAGGATCGGAGTTCCTTAAAATCTCATATTTATACCTTTCTTTTAATCCAATTAATTTGTTTATTTTTTCTAATTTCTTTGTGGTTTTATTGTTGTTGACAAAATAAAAGGAAAACCTAATGACACTTTCTCTTTCAACGATTCTTCTATACAGCTTTGTTTATCAGTTTATACCAGTTCTTTATTTATAGCAGGTGCTGACAAAAATTAGTAAAATTGTATATTTGAATAATCTTGCCTTCACGGTCACAAATAAACGTGTTGACAATATACGCTTTGCCTTTCTTAAACCCTGTATTATCATTATTTACTTCCTTGGTGTACGATATAATTTCATACTCGAGTCATTAAAGAATGCTTGTCAACGATTTACCGACTCACTCAATTAATCTGACGTCAAGGCACTTGAGAAGCTATGTAAATGACTTCTTCTGCAATCTAGTGGTGACAAAAAAGGCATACTTGTACCTAGCACTTAATTGCATAAATAAACAAATAAAGACTAAACTAAAAAACAAATACAGACCAAATTGATTCGACCAAACTGAAAAAAATTCCTTACATGAATTCACACATTAATTAAAGCTTCTGATATAAACAAACATACCATGAATAAAAAAGACAACATACTTATCTAAACAGTCCATCCTGTTATAGAGCAAGTTTGTTCAAATAATGGCCATAGGACTACTTCCAAGGTTTTGAATCTTACATACATTTATGCACAAAAAATCTTTCCAAAAAACAGCATATCAAACAGATTTTCAAGCATGTATGAATTATATGAACCCTTTTAGTAGCTTTTAGCCGCATAAGGGAATTAGGATGTGAGGTAGAATATATAGGTATAAGTCTTTAGAATGATCTCTTTACAAGAACAGCAAGTTCTCAAGCAGTTATATTAATACACAATGTTGCGTTGATTCACATCTGTTCAAATAAAGATCAATGTAGTTACATGTAGTGTTGGCCACAACAGGGGATATTCATAGGAAAAAATCGTTAGAAACACAGTATAATTTTTAGCCCCCCTATCAGTAAAACCGCGGGGGACTATAGATTAAGTCTTCGTCTGTCCGTCTGTCTGTCTGTCTGTCTAACTATCCCTTCATCTGTCTGTCAGTCAGTCCCACTTCGTTTTCCACAATTTTTTTTTCTAAAGACTTGGAGATATTGAGCTGATTTTTGGATGGTTACATTAGGTTTTATTTTTCTACATGTAATTTTGTCATGTGTCAATAATAATGTCATGACGAGGAAGATTACTCACAAGAGATTTATGTTGTTGTTATGTGCGTTGAGTAGTCAACTCAAGTACCGCACAGCAGGAACAAAGTCTTTTTCTATCGTTCCAGTGAAGTCCATTTCTTAGCACAATACATACCACAAAATCACCAGAAGTTTAGAACATAGACGAGTAGGAATGTTTTGAGGTTCAATCAATAAAAAACTTTACTTCAACTTAATATTTGATATATGTGTTCTCTAATTCTTGCAAGGTGCCAATTAAAGTATGTTTGACATCAAATGTTAAAGATATTAAAAACATGTTGCAGAATAATATGTTGAGACATCACTTTGTAAAACAATAGAATAATATTCTTTGTTCAGTTTGTCCTGAAAATAGCACGCACTGGAAAATAGAAAGCCGTATCGGCATGTTCCGATTGAAAATAAATGAAGTAAACAAAATCCGCCTATTTAGGTCATGCATAAATAGAACATTTTTACGTGCGGTTGCTCCAAAATGATGAGATTTGTTTTGGAGATAAAATTTCAGAGAACATAAAAATTTCTCTATTTATGTGTTTGATCGTTTAAAAAATTATTCCTTTTTATAAAATAGATTGTATTTTCAGGCTTGGCCATTAAATACATTTTTAAAACTACTAATTAGTAATATAATAATATCAATTGTGATTAAAATATCTCTCTACCTCTCTCTCTAAATGCTCATCTATTATTTGCCACTCAAGTGATGTAAAAGATTGAATGATTTGCTTGTTTTCTCTCTGTTTATTTGTTTCCTTCTCTATTGGATTGATTGTTTTTTCTTACTTGTTTTTATTTATTGTTTGATTGTTGTTGTTAATCAACAATTATAAAAAATCCTAATGAAATTAATTTCATCCACTGCATTCTTTTATGCTAGTTTATACTAGTTCCATGTTTATAGAAAATTCTCTAATAATAATGACTGATGTATTGCTTCACTAACAGCCTTGTCATCTCAAGGTCATAAATAACCATCAATTGAATTTTGAAAGATTAAATTAATCACGAAAAGCATTAGAAATTCACTGAAATGACTGCTACATTCCTTTCCGCCTCAAAAAGCGTATGTTTACCAAACATTATATAGCACAAATTTAAAAGTAAAACTGCAGACAATGTACAAACAAATTCATCATCACTTCTGTAACACCAAACTTTAAGTGAAATTGAACAACAATCTCTCTTTCTCTGTCTCTCCCTCTCAAATTATTGATCTTAACGACTACTACTAGTCGATGTTTGCTTTGTGAATATGATTATAAAAATACACTATACAGTGTATTTCCCTTGTCATCAGCAGGGACATGAAACTTTGGTACAATTAATTAAAATATAATGCAAATTTACATAATTAGGAAATAATATTGTAAACTACTTATTGGTCAAATTTTAGAACCATCATCCCATGTAAGCCCCCCTCCCCGTTTCCCCTCTTCAAAATCCGCTACTGATCATTGATTGTATTTTATTAATAGATTTCCAACATTCAACAGCTGCATTTATTATAAAATTATGTCAAGAATAAGGAATCAAGCTTGGCTGACGACTTTTCTAAGTCATAACCGAATATTTATTATTCAGCATTGATTACTTTCCCCTGGATTCTAGTACCGCTATTGTGCGATTACTTTTATTGAGATTTGTAATCACCTGCAGTCCTTAATATGCTAATTGATGATCGCTTTTAAGATATAACATGCTATTATCATTAAAAGAGCTTTCATAATTTTATAATATTTAATAGTACTAGTGATTTAAGTCAGGGAAATAATATACTCCACATTGTCGGGTTAATTTGCAACAAAGCTCATCATCCAATTTAAAAAAAACAGAGAGAAGAGCTGATCTCAAATTAAATAATAATAAACAAGTTTGGGGCACTAAAGGGTCTGGTAGAGGCAACCAAAAAAGATCATTTGGATAAAGCTCTGAGACAACTGGAAAACTGCATGCAATGAAGTCATGCAAAAGAAAACAAGGGAACACGGAGAGTGGCTGACAGCAGGAATATAGGGAAAAGTTGAAGAAGAGTCAACAGAGTCAGCATACTCAATAGGAAGAGAAGCTGAGTACAGAATACAGTGAAGACAACAAACAAGAAGAGGGCTCGGAACAAGACAGTTTGCAGATGGCAGGACCGAAGAGACAGAGAAAGCATTTTTAAGGAACAACATGAAAAGGCCATATAAAATCACAAGAACACTTTTCGGAAAGAATCCACCGTGGGAAGCTTACAGATCCTTTTAGTGTAAAAATAGGAGTAAGACAGGGTTGCATTTTGTCACCAGCTATATTCCTGATAATCATCGACTGGATCATGAGGAAACAACAAAGGGCAGTAAGATCAGAATTCAGTGGACCTTCACCAAAGACCTCGAAGATTTTGCAGATAACATTGATCTACTCTCTCACAAACAACATGTTCATGAGAAATTGTCACAATTGGCACCAGAGGCACAAAAGATCGCCTGAAAATAAACATCAAGAATACAGGGATGATGAGAATTAACAACAAACTGAGGTATCATTCCTGTTAAATCAAGAGAAACTGACAGATTAACTTATCTCTGGAGGTTCGTCAGCAAGGATGGGGACACAAATGAAGATGTTAAGAGCCGAATCAATGAGGCAAAACACGCATTCAACGCCCTCAAAGAAATATGGAACTTAAACAATTTCCATCAACAACACGATAATTATTTTCGATACTAATGTTGAAGCAGTTCTTCATTATGGTTCTGAGACCTGGGGGGTGATCGCAACAATTAACAACACCAGTCTTTTGTCAACAAATGTCTATTGGGTATCCTCAACATCAAATTGTCTGACACTATATCAAAAAATTACATCTATGAAATAAACTTTATCACATAAAACATTTTTGAATTTGTTTTCGTTACAAAGTATTTTATTATATTTCTTTCAATTCTTTAATTAAAAAAACAACATATTTATTGTTTTATTTTTGGTTTCCCTTTGTTTATTTGATGAGATTGATCGTTATCTTTACTTTTCAGAGTTTTATTTGTTTGCTTTATTTGTTTGTTTTGATAATAAACCTATAAAATTTTAATTCAGGAGGTAATTTTTCACTGATTAATTAACCACAGACATCATTTAAGCCACTTCAATTAAATCAGTTCTTTATTTATAAGCAGGTACTGACAAAAATAAGTTAATCATTTCATTTTCATCAAAACCTTGTCGTCAAGGTCACAAGTAAACATGTTGACAAAAGCTTTTATGAATAATTGTGTCATTCTTTGATTTGGTTGTTTTTTGGATTCTTATTTGCATAATTCACATCCTTGGCATACTAATTTTATTACTACTTGACTTGTCAATGTATCAGTGTAAACATTGAATTTCAATGACTCGCTAAATTCGTAAGAGGACAGCGATACATAATTTAACAAATCACTTTTAAAGACTGTAGCATTTATTAAAAATAATTAATGTATTCAGTTCTTGTGGAAACCCACTATAAATCAATAAGATTATGCATTCATTTTAATACCAAACATCACAAGTGCTGTATACGTACCTTTCTAGTGAAAATAGAAAAATAATTGCTAAGCGAACATGCTAAAGAAAGAAGCGAGTGATAGGTAAAGCTAGAAGTTATACTTTTACGTGATTCCCAACTAAACCGAGTCCTCTTAATGTTAGCAATCTATATAAGTTTGTTAACACAAATAAATTTAAAGTATGTTCCACACTTGAAGAATATATAGAATACACAGAACATTTAATGCCTGACTATATGTACATTACGCCAACATATTAACCCCCCCCTTTCAAAAAACATTTGTGTTTATACTGAAACATATATAAGATTATAAACATATTATATGCCAGTACCAGGCGAGGACAGGGAGACTCCCCTCCCCCACTTTTTGTCGAAAAGATAGACAAGAACCTCCCTAATACATTTTTCAAGTTTGGGTAGATTTCGTTTTTTTTTTAAACTCTTTTTCGCTTTTGCTTTTCAAAACTATTTTTTTCTTTTCTTCTCAATTTTTTGTCTGACTCTCCACTTAATTTGAAACGGATGCTTCGTCCCCTGACAGTATTTTAGTATGAAAAGGAATACACTTATAGGCCACATCACACTTAATCACCATATTTCAACAGCTATAAATCTGGGGTGTTTTTTAATAATAAAAAAAATTAATAACTGCCAAATGAGGTTAATAATGTAAAGTGATGAAATATGAAGATAACAAACAGTGATCATGCAATGATATGAATTAATCAAAGAAGAAAAATTAAGGAATTGAAATATTTCAAATACATGTACTCAGTAGTTAAGCGCTAGAAATCGAAAACTGACATTCGTATGAAATCATAACATTCCTGGAGAGTTAATTTGATTGGGACATCGTTCTGGATATGATTGTTTGTTTGTTTGTTTAACTTCCCTTCGAGAATTTTTCAATCATATTAAGAGGTGACTACTTGCAGGTGGAGGGCTGCAAATTTATACCTGTACTTATAGCACTATTGGACTTTGAGCAGACAGGGATCTTTTTTGTGCCAGCATCTACTGCTATTTTATTATTTTTTTTTTTGTTTTTGTTTTTGTTCTTACTGAAGAACTTAATCTTTAAATATCATATTAAAAAACAGCAAATAATCCTTTGCTGTCTTAAATTGTAAACATTTTTATCATATGTCAGCAGATTCCTGTCCGAAAATTAGATAAAACTAATTGTGTAAAGGTTAGAGACGAGAAGAATGTTCCCTTAGCAAACAATAAAAGTTTTATATATGCAGGTAAAAATATAGCACACAAAAGAAAATATTTACTTGTGAAAGAAAATTAAGCTTCTTCATGTCATGTTTTTACTTCACAACAATAATAATAAATATGAGTCATTTGCACGTACAGCTACTTTGATTTTTTTTTTCAAGTTAGATATAATACTCAGTCCCATCAATGATACATGTATGCCACTTTTCAAGTTTTTTTTTTATTTGTAAATAAATACTTCTTTTTTGCTTAAACTTCTACACGAGAAGAAAACAATTGCTGTGGTCATCGAAACAACATCTAGATATTATATATGTCGACGACGTTCTATCAATTAAAAAAAGTACCTTTCATTCATACGTCGACTCGATGTATCCCAGTGAACTCGAAACGAAAGATACCAAAGTCTGCCAATCTGTTTTATATTTGGATGTTTTAGGGACTGTAGATGATGATGGGCAACTAATAATTATACTGTATGATGAAATCATGCTAATTCGTGGGGGTCAATTTTCGTTGGCAAGCAAAATTTTACTTGTTTATGGGGACGTAATTTCGTGGGTTACAATGAATCAATATGTTTACAAAAGAAACGTTTGTGGGGATGTAAATTCGTGGGTAAGGGTGACCCACTAGATCCACGACCAACTGTCCCCCACGAGCAATGATGATTCCACAGTATTAGAAGGAAAAAACGACCAAGTAATTTCAGTGATCAAAAATTATAACCACTGTACAAAACAAATATTCTTTATCAAAAAAATCAAACTGTGTATTTTTATCAAATAAAATGTTAGGTGACAAGCTGGAAAAAAAGCAAATGTGTATGATTATTAGGCCATCATTAAAAATGTTTTGTTTGATCTACTCCGACCTTTATTTTTCCAGTTGGGTAGGTAGGTAAATTTTTACTTTTTTTCGTATTTGGAATTATCTAAACACAATATGATAAATGTTATGCAAATCACAGATTTACACATATCTTCCCAAACTTTGTCAATATACTTTATATGTTTATAAAATGCAAAAAAGTAAAAACTTAAGTTAAAAGCAATGAAAAAAGTGAAAATAACGAACAATAATCGAACTAAAAATATATCTATCATAAATCTATTAACAAAACAAATCTGTGAAGAATGCATAAACTACGGAATCCTTGAAATTCCAGAGGAAGGATCAGGTACCTAGGAGAAGTAAGCATATCATGTTGATCGGTCACACCCGCAGTGATCCTTATGTATTGATCAAGTAGACAGAGTCAGACGATATGTATTTTCCCATTAACCAAAAAAAAAAAAAAAAAAAAAAAAAAAAAAAAAAAAAAGATTGAACACTTTTAGTACTGAAAATGATCGGATAGGGGCAATTTTGATGGATCGGTCGGAGTACATCAAACAAAACATTTTTTTATTGTTGGCCTTATGAAAAAATGTAAGAAATGAAATACTTAAATAGAAGAAGAAATTATTCTAAAACAATATTCTAAAGTCCATTTAGAGCAATACTTAAATTGAGATATATTATGTTTGTTATTTATTTAAAGAAACTTTTATCTAAAAAAAAAAAAATTAAAAAGGAATCTGGTTGCTTGATAAAAAAGGACAACGCATGTGTACACCCCATCGTCGCAAGCCACGGGTTTTGTGTCCATTCTATTTCCACTGTGGAAATAGAATGGACACAAAACCCTTGGCTTGCGACGATGGTGTACACCCCCTTCTCTTCCACTAAATACAGTCGTCTCTGTCAGAGGTATAATTAAATCTAGTGGGCAGATTATACAACATTTGCATTTTAACTCGGTTAATATTATTTTCATAACTTCCTGATGAGTTTACAAACATTTCAAGGTCATATTTACGATTTGGTGACTCATTTGTTGTTGATACAGCTGCACGTCACACTAGCAATTTGTGACGTATGTTTGACGTACCAAATATCAAAATGTACGTAAATAAAAAAAAACATAATTAAAAAAAAACAAGCAATAGTATTCATGTCAATAATGGTTTTCATTCTTCTTCATTCACATCCAAGCCAATGTCAGAGTTGCAATGAATGTGTAGTTTAAATTTTGTTAGACGATTCGGTGATTTTTTTTTACCTATTTCTGAAATATACGGAAGCATTAAGAAAATAATAGCCTATGCATGTATCAAAAGGAATGCGTGAAAACATGTACCTTAACAAATTTGGTATGGAATTGCTCAATCAATTAATATTTCCATTATAAAGGCAATACATATGAATCTGTAAACTTTTGAGAATTGCATCAATAATTCTGGGTTTTTTTTCTTTAGATATTACTTTTTTGTCATATATTGAAAGCTTAATTCATGAATAATTATATCAATTTCAAACAATAGTATGATAATTTAAAGCCAGTTTTGTTCTTTAGACCAAAACGTATGTACACGTAGCATTAATACAGGCAGGCAATGTTCTTTAAGTTCCATTCTTTGATACGGGGGCATATAGTTTTTGCCCTGTCCGTCTGTCTGTCTGTTTGTCTGTTTGTCCGCAAAAACTTTAACATTGCACTTTTGATTGGTTGGAGCTATGGCTTTCATATTTCACATGTGTATTCCTTGTGACAAGACCTTTCTTTGGGTACCACCATATTTGACCTTTTGTCCTTGACCTTGGAGTTTGACCCAGTTTTGCAAAATTTTATCCAACTTAAACCTTGGCCATAATTTTTGAACAATTGGTGCTAAGGTTTTCATACTTCACATGTGTAATCCTTGTGACAAGTCCTTCCTTTGGATACCAACAACTTTGACCCTTTGACCTTGACCTTGGAGTTTGACCTACTTTTGAAAAACTTTAACATTGGCCATAACTTTTGAATGATTGGTACTTCAGCTTTCATACTTCACATATGTAATTCTTGTGACAAGACCTTTCTTTGAATACCAACAATTTTGACCCTTTGACCTTGACCTGACCAATTTTTGAAAAATGTCAACCTTGGTCATAACTTTTGACCATTTGACATTGATGTTTGACTTACTTTTGAAAAACTTTAACCTTTTCTATGTCTATTCAATGGTCATATTTCACAGGTATATTCCTCGAGACAAGACCCTACTTTGGGTACCAACATATTTGATTTGCATTTGAGGAAGTTTAACCTTTGCTATAAGTTGCCATACGGGGGCATCAGTGTTTCACAAACACATCTTGTTTTCAATACATTTAAGTACTTATTGGAAGCAATAAGAATTTTGGGATTTTTTTTATTTTATTTTATTTTATTTTTTGTTCGTTTAAATTTCTTATAATGTATTAAATAAGTACATATGATCAGTTTAACTATGAAAGAATATTTTGTTTGATGTACATGTATATGCTACAAGTACATTTTAAGTGCACAAGTGTAATTATGAATGTTAGATGCTACGAACAAACTCCAATTCACAACTCATGAAAATAACAACTGAATTATCGAAGGGTTTTTCCGTTATTTCCCGATCATGACAAGAAGCACACGGCGGGTGTAAACAGGGGATGCTCACTCCTCCATAGCACCTGATCCCACCTCTGATGTTTTTGGAGGTCCATGTTTGCTCTGCTCCCGATTTGTATTGTTTTAATGGACTTTGAACTTGAATACTGTTCGTTATCTCCATATTTCATATCAAAGTTTATATAAGCACAATGAATAAATTTAGACCTATAAAGATTCATTTTCACCCAATGTTTCTCTATAATATCCTATGGTCATTTTTATCCGTTTAGAGCAATTTTGATTTAAGATTTTTTAAAATTTATATCAATCCGTTTATGTCAGCTATAAATCCCTGAGTTAACTTCATCCTTAATTTCAACTTTTTTTCTTGTATATGATGTTATTTGGCATATTGTATATGAATTTGTACTTCTCTTTCGACGTCTCTATATGAGTGAAAAATTCTCGAATGGGACGTTAAACAACGTACAATCAATCAATTATCCTTGCATGAGAGAGAGAGAGAGAGAGAGATGCTAAACAGAAGGACTTAGATAACAATGAGTCTTTCTCCTTAGAGAGAGAAATTAATGTTTGCAATATTTTCATGTAAAATTCAGTTGTCCTTTATTGCTGTATCTTCCCACGCTGTGATACTTAGCTGAGAGCCTGCAGTAGAATATTTAACTTTATTGCAGCGCATAAACAGGTTGATTCAGAGAAACTGCTAAATTAATTTTAATTGTAAGAACGAGTTTAGTACAAAACCAGCTAAACGGTGTTGTTACTTTTTACTTGTGTAAGAAGCATTCTAATCCTTATGAAAGCTAACTCCTTTTGAAAATTAAACGTACTGTATAAGAAATAATGCATTCGCACTTACTCAAATTTCAAATGAATCAAAAGTATAATTTAAAGTAATCAATAGAAAAATAATTCACCTTTGTAAATTTTAAACCCTGTAGTTTACATATTTATCGTACAAGAATTTGCCTGAATAAAACTTTACTTTAAACTAACTCAAGTCATTTTTGCTATAAAAAGAATGACTATACTAGTTTAACAAATTGTCAATTTGTTTCTCTTAAAGACTATTAGAAATTTTGTTGTTAATTCTTAATTAAGCTATGGGCTCCGTCATTGTACTATAGTGCAAGAATTACATGACCTGGTCTACTTTGATCATCAGGTCTATGTGGTTTGTTACAAACTCCTTCATTTCAATTAATTGAATATCTCTTTCAAGTTGCGGGAACACACACACACACACCCTCACACAGAGAGAGAGAGAGAGAGAGAGAGAGAGTTTTGTTTTATATCTTATTTTGGTATGGCAGCAGATTTAATATGCCGGTATGCCTTTGCAGTAATTTAAGAAAATATATTCTTTCTTTTGGTTGTTATTTGTTTATTTAAACAATTATGTGCTAGGTACAAGAATACCTAATTTGGTCTACATTAGATTGCAGGAGTTATTAACATAACTTGTCTAATGAGTTGACATAGTCGTCAGATCTAGATGAATTTAACGAGTCAGTAAATTCATCTTTGACAGGTATACTTTAATGTCTCAAAAAATGAAATATTTTCGTACATCAAGGAAGTGAATTATGATAATAGAGGTTCTTTAAGCAACCTAATAACGTATTTTTGTCAACATGTTTACTTGTAACCTTGAAGGCAATTAAATACAATGCTTTAGTTTATCAGCACCTGTTATAAATAAAAAGCTGGTATGAATTGACAAATATTAAGCTTTTTAAGAGACTACTGGTCAGACGTTTTCATTTAGTGGTATCAAAACAATAATAAAACAACAAAGAAACAAGACAGATAGAAAAAAAAGAACGTAAGAAAGAGAGAATTGAAATGAATAAAAGGCAAAAGAATTAAGATACACGTTTTAGTAAAAAGAAAGATTGTTAAATCTGTCATACAAATTACAAAAGAGAGAGAGAGAGAGAGAGAGAGAGAGAGAGAGAGAGAGAGAGTTGAAGAAAGATTTGAAGAGAGAATAAAGATATCTGGCACCGCCGAAAAAAGCAAAAGATTTTTTTTAAAGTAACCAAAAAGAATACTGCTTCTTCGAAACTTTTCACTCAAACATAAACTCAAAAAGACTAGATGTCTGCTTTTATTGGAATGGTTTTAAAAAATCATTCTCCAAATTGACCTGGAGCTGATTTGATGATGAAAAACCGCTTCAAATTCAAGGCTCATGTCTATGTTATTCCTAAATTTACCATGATTTACCAAGAATATTTTTTACTTATTCATATGCATTTTCATCAAATAGTGCTTTTATTGATCATCCATGTAAACAACAACGAAACAACCTTAGAAACCTCGATAATTTTACTACCCTTGTAATCTTGGCATATTTAGCGAGAAATGATATTAATTCAAAGTCACGCTGCAGGAAAGAACATCACATTATAGGATGGACAAGTTTTTGTTTGATTCTGAAAAGTAAGGTTAAAGGTTTGCTACCATCACATAACATATAGTGCAACGTAGACCATCTGTTAAATGTATGTTGATGTTATTTACACACTAGTATCAGATGCATCAAAATTGGTACCATATATATGATTTACATATATATCATCTTTATCCAAATCACACTGGAAAGACTACATAAACAATATGTTATGGTTCCAACAGCCAAAACTCGTAACAATCTCGTCTTATCGTCTCTGTTTGTATGGCTTAGTATAACTTATTTTGGAAGAACTTCGTTTTAAGTCTACGTCTGGAAATCCAACTTATACCCACAGTTCAGTTTTTAAGAAGGAACTTCTTAAAAATCACATTTCAGTCTTTAATACTTTTAACATTCAAGTCAACCAAGGTGAATTCCACTTACCCTACCTTTTCTGGATTCCTAAACTTCATAAAAATCCTTACAAAGGTACATTACCGGGACCAGCAAATGCCTTACCAATCTCTACCTTTACTCCTTACAAAAATAATAACTGCTGTAAAGGAGAAAGTTCAGACGTACTGTGCTACAGCATATTCTGGAAGTGTTGTAAATCAGATATGGATTCTCAAAAACTCTAAAGAACTTTAAGAAAATTTAAAATCACCAATTTTTTTTTTAAAGTCAATAACATCAAAACGTAGCACCTTCTACACTATAATCCTCACGATAAATTAAAAAACTAGGCTTATTGATATCAGAGGTAACTGCTTCTTCAATAAAAGTGGAACTCGGAAATTTTTGTTTCTTGTGGTTGGTCATCAACAAAATTACTGTCTTACAAATCACTCTGATTCTACACAAAAGTTCTCTGAAGTTGATATTAAGAGGATGCTGGAGTTCATTGACAAACATTTATGTAGTCTTCGGAGACAGGTTTTCCAACAAACTCTTGGAATTCCGATGGGCAATAATTGTCCAATTAATTATTAGCCGACCTGTTTTTTTATTTCTGTGAAGCAGAATTTGTTTTAAAAAATCGTACGGGAGAAGAAGAGAACATGACATTCTGATATATCGACGACGTTTTATCAATTAACATTACTGCAGTAGTTACTTCTATCCATATGTTGACTAGATATATCCCAGTGAACTTGAAATAAAAGACACAACGGAGTTTTCCACAATTGTTTCATAGTTGCATGATTTACCGACTATAGACGACAAGGACCAACCAACAACTAAACTGTATGACAAACGAGATGACTTTAGTTTCTCCATCGTCATCTTTCCTTGTTCATGTAGTAATATTCTGCTATCACCTGCATATGGGATTCGCCTCTCCAAAGTTATTCGATACCCAAGAGCATACTCTGAGTCCGATCAATTTTTAAAAAGAGCCTGGCAGATAAATTGTTTTTACAGGGATTTCAACAACGACATTTAAACCCAGTATTTCTTAAATTCTATGATCGTTATAATGACCCTGTAAGCACATCTACTGTAGTAACCTACCATTTGGTTGTATTTTAGCTGACTTGTTTCATATAAGTGAGGCCTTTGTTTTTATACTAAATTTGACTACGAAATGTCCCGTCTACCTGATCAATACATATGGCTCATACCGGGTGTGACCGATAAACAGGGGATTCTTACTCCTCCTAGGCAACTGATCCCACCTCTGGAATTTCCGAGGGGTCCGTGCTTTCTGAAACCTTACCTGACAAGTTCAATAAAAGACGATTGGCAAACACCAAGGAAGATTATCATGAGAAATACTGTTCCTTAACTGATTTTATAAAATTGAAAATTATTCCTGTTATTTTATGGTTCGTCCTTTCTGCCACCCAAAGAAAGGATATAGATTTATAAAGCATCAGTACAATAAATATACTCGATGAAAAGGGTTTTTTTCCAATTACCCACAAAACAATATTTCCAAAAAAATTAGCAGCTGATTATCTAAAATGCAAATTTTATAAAAAAAAAAAAAACGTTGCAAAAAATAAAAAAATTAAATCAAACATTTATCAGATATTTCAACATATTCATATTGTATGTTTTACATTCTTTTGTACTTCATATTCAGTATCACAGTTAAGTATATACTTTCTAATTACATGTATAGTGGATTCTATTAGAAATGAAATTTATTTGAGCATTTATTATCATGTTTAATGTCACCAAATTTCTTTTTCTATATTAAAATGATTAATTACAACAAATATCTCATTAAAAATTATCTAAAAAAATATTTTTTTTATCATTGTGGAGCAACAGTGTTTTCTCTACTCACGTGCCACCTTGACATATGGCGTTGTTGACATGCTGACACAACTGTCCTGTTTATAGAACCTGCTTATTTCAGGATATCTACAAAGAAAAAACAATTAGCACTTGAAATTTGACATATGTGACCCCGTTGTATCATTTTGTCAACATGTTAATCGAAAACTTAAACTATTGTAAAGTCAACATCAAAAGTTCAATTACCTTTCGTTTTGCATAGGCTACCTTGTGATAAAATTACCTTAAAAGTACATAACTTGTGTCATTAAACACCCCATTTCCGTCTTCACTAAATATATATTTAATTTGATTTGCATTTTTTCACTTTAATATCGATACCCTTGTTTGATAATATGTTTTTATGTGCTGACATAGACGCTTGTGCTCATACCGGGTATTTGAAAATTTTAAACAATTTACTCTAACTGCATATGATTGATTAAAAATGGTGTTAATTTCCGGCAAAAAGATTTTTTTCTGTAGAGCATAACAATACCTACTCGTCTGTCTTCTGAACAATGTATCTGGAACTTGTTGACACAAGACGCTTCTGCTAGACAGCAGGATATTTTCTATAGTAAGGTTAAAAATTCAATGCTCATTCAAAGAATTTTATAATTTTAAAAACTTATTTAGTTGCTTTTTTCCCTTATTTAAACTTTGTTGCGGCTTTTTGAATACTATGAAATCATCATTGTTAGTGGGGAACCATTGTTTGTGGATTTCGTTAGTGACCCTTGTAAACGGATTTATATCCCCATGAACGTTTATTTTATAAACAAAATCATTCATTGAATCTATCGTATAAACAAGTAACCCACGTAATTACGTCCCCATGAACAATTACAATTTTGCTTGCCCACAAACATGGACCTCGCGAATTAATTTGATTCCACAGTATTTATTCATGAATTTTTTAATTTGTTCGTTTATTTGGAGAAATAAATGTACATCGTAACTCAAGTATGTGATATACCGGTGTAAAGAATTTAATTAAATTTTTGATTTGCTTGAGATAAAACATTGCATGCATCAATGTAAAAGGTGAAGATAATGAAGTGATCAAGAAATCCAGTTAAGAATATGAATTATGAACGTGAAAATCAGCACGGATCCCAGGAAACATCAGAGTGGGATCAGGTGCCCAGGAAGAGTAAGCATTCCCTGTCGACCGGTCACACCCGCCGTGAGCTCTCTGTATTGATCAGGTAAATAGAATCATCCGTAGTGAACATGGCATTAAAACAATGGCCTAATTATTGATAGGAAATACTATGTCTGTCAAAATACGACCCTACGATGAGTTGTATTTCCATGCAATGTCATTACTTTAGAATTTGCAAAATGCTGCCTTTGAATGAGATATTTGAAAGCCTTGTAACATCAACTTATTCATTAATACATATGTTAATACATATGTTGGCTGTCTCTGTTTAGATATAGATTGTTTTCAGTATATGTACATGTTTTTAGTATCGAATCAGTTGGGAGACACCATATGCATATTACTATATTAGTACATAGATAGAGAAAACTGACGATGACAAATCTAAATTTTGTCATGTAGTTTAGCTGTAAATTGACCTTGGTCTATTCAAGTATGAAGTAAATTTGGCAAACCCTGTGATGTCCTTTTTCCGAGTTCACTGGGATATATCAAGTTGATATGTGAATGAAATTACTCTTAATTGATAAAACGTTGTCGATATATTGAAATATTAAAAGCCACAGCAAAGTTTTCTTCGTCTGATGTAGAAGTTTATGAATGAATTCTCTTTCATAAGAATATAAAATAAGGTTGGCTGAAAAAGGAGCACAATTATTTTCCATCGGATTTCCAAAAGATTGATGGAAGACTACTGGTCTCCAGATACTACATATGTACATACTCATGTATATTCAATGAGGGACTCCGACATCGTTTTAATATTTACTTCATTGTACTTATGTGTAGAATTATGAATGATTTTTAAAAAACAAATTTTTAGATAACCAAAACATAAGATATGAAAATTTACGAGTTTCATTAAATGTTATGTCTAGTATTAAATTTTTCATTTCACTTCAGATGCATCTTTTACTAGTATTTCAAGGAAATTGGACTTTCACCTATGCAAATACATGATACTAGTACTTTCACAAAAAAAATATGAGCTTAAGAAGACCTGAGAAGATTATCTTGCATATTGATTTCAAAAATAAGAAGTTGACCATTACCAAAACTACAGTAACTCTATAAGCTACCTCGCACATTGTTCCAATAGCTCAGAATACAACTGAGTCAAAAAATTTAAAAAATGATTAATCATCTTGAGAGAAGATCATATTCTGTGCAAATTATAATAGACTGGGTGTATGAAGCTTTTATAGTTTTATATAGGAATAAAAGAAGATATACAGGAATCCACATGAAATATTGAAATATATTCTTTTAATAAATCATGACTTCCCAGTGCTAAGATATGTCATAATAAAGAAACCAACGGCATGGAAAGTGTCTTTTAATCACGTACAAAACAACAGCATAGTAATTACTCAACTAATATGCAAGTACTGAGAGAGAGAGAGAGAGAGAGAGAGAGAGAGAGAGAGAGAGAGAGAGTATTTTCAATTGTTGAAGAGTTTTTAATTTGGTTTCTTGTACTTGTAGCAAATGATTTATCATTTTATTTTTTTTTTTCTTCTACGTATGTTATTTTGGCATTTAAGTGCTATATATAGGTACACATGTCTAATTTAGCCTGCACTGAAGAGCAGCAGTACGCGGCCTAGTCCACTGCCTGATGAATAACTCGACTCCGCGACCTTCAGCGTAGACAGTGATGACTCGCGTGTGATTGTTTTCTTGTTACACCAAGGAAGTGAATTATGGTAATAAAGTAAAAACAATAATAAAGGAAAAACAAACAGCGACCTAGTAAAGAGACATTCGAGAGCTATGTATGACCTTCATTACACGTGTTTGTATAGAAATACCATTTATATTAGTGCAAGAAGTATTTTGATAGCCCAGTTACTCATTATATTGCATATTTCCCTCCATAATCCTCTCATTACTAAAACACCATGTATAAATAAAAAAAGCCTGTAAAACAGTTTTTCGTGCGTTGCCATGTTTGTGAGGTTTAATAATTTGTTTGAAATTCTCAAAACACTATTAACAATGCCATATAATTTTTACAGACACAAAACTCAAAAAAAAAAAAAAAAAAAAAAAAAAAAAAAAATGGAAAAAATGTCGATCTTCCAAGGCTCTAGGTGGGAAAAGTGAAGCGCCGCGTGGCCGGAATTTTTATTCTTAAATTTTCTTTGCTCAATCATGAAACATACTAACAATTATCATGCATCACCAAATAATATCTCAGACTTTAACATTCAAAGGGGATACATATTGATCACAATAAAACAAATATTAAGTAAACTTAAATTTAATTTCAAGTGTAATACACTATGAACCTTGTAGGCTGATGACTTAAATTAATTTCCATCCAAATCTAAGTAAGACTAAAAAAAATGAAGATTTACAATAAAATCACAAAATATATGGACTGTGTATAAATTAGTACTATTGAAATTGTGTTGTTGTTTTTTTTTTTTAATTTGAAGTATAGGGCCTTTGTTATTACTGTACCATAAATCAATTTACAGTATTTCAATGAAAAATGTATAATATAAGAAATAATATTGTGCCAGTAAATAGCCTCATAACTAACTGTTAACTAACTCGTGCATGCAATGTACCTTAATATTCCTCATATCCACACTGCTTTCATTTTAATTGAGTTTACACTTTTTTTTTCTGATTTATAAGTTTATCATAAAATCTTATCAATTAACAGATTCTACGTTAATTCTTTGATGACACTGCATTCAAATTTATGCATTTCTTTTGCAGATGAACACCTGTTAAATGTCATTATGATATGTCAATGTCGTCGTATCTACAATGTTCCTTTTAAATCAGTCACTTTCTACGTATTCAACTGTTTCATGTACTTTACACCTTGATAAACTATCAAAATCTTAGAACATTTAAACCATATTACTTTCCTTTAAAACGTATTATAATTTTATTCTGTTGTCAAATTATGCATTCCATGTTTGGAGATCCAACCGATTTTTTGTATTTGGTCTACAGCATCTAAACATTCATTTAATAAGTTGATTTTAATATGAACTGCATTATGGAAGTTTTGAAAGATTTTCCTTATTTTATTTCTAGGTAAAGGAACAAAACTACAGGACATATGGAGATATTGAGCAGTAATTAAGCTCAAAAGTCCATGGAAACAATACAAATCGGAAGCAAAGCAAACACGTACCTCTAATAGTATCAGAGGTGGGATCAGGTGTCATGGAGGAGTAAGCATCCCTGTCGACCGGTCACTGTGCTCATTGTCATGATCGGGCAAATGGAAAAATCCGTAGACAATTCAGTGTGTAAATAATGGCCTAACAATTAGTATGAAAAATATGGTCAGCATTTGACTTAATCATAGATTGAATTTACTGACAAGGTCATTGTATCGAACATAGAACTTGCAAAATGTTGACTTTAAAAGAGACTGTTTATATCCTTCTTTCATCAACTTGCTTGTCAATTGCTTGCCTCGTTTTAGAAATTGTTCGTACGTAAAGAATGCTCTTGCGTATCGAATCAACTGAGAGAAATAAACTCAATTTGCAGGTGAGAAGGTTATATTGCTACATAAATAAGAGAAGTTGACGATAGAAAAATTGATGTCAGCACATTAAATTATAAAGTTTTGTTGTTAGGTTATCATTAACGTCTTTTTCTAGTTAATATCTAAATATAAATCTCTGTGGTATCTCTTTTTTCAAGTTCACTGTGATACATCGAGTCGACATATGAATGGAAGTAACTACTGGTACATGTAATTGATAATAAGTCGTCGATATATCTAAATGTCGAGTTGAAGGCCACAGCAAATGTCGTCTCTTTCTCATGTAGAAGTTTTTGAATAAATTCTGAGTTAGGAAACAACACAGATTTCAGAATAATTAAATTTATAAAATATATTGCCCCCTTACTTATTGTTACGATATCTTTGCAATATTTATCCTGATGTCTATCTGTAATGTTGCAGGAATGTATTCCTGTAAGACATCACCATAATATTTATATGATAGCATTATATCATAATAGTATTGCTGTGATGAATTATCGAAGTATTACTATAATGTATCATTACGGTATTACTATGATAAATTTTCAAGGTATTACTATAATGTATCATTATATGGTATTACTGTAATGAATTTTCGAGGTATTACTGTAATGTATCATTATGGTATTACTGTTATGATTTTTTGTGATATTACTGTAATGTACCATAATGGTATTACTGTGACGATTTTTAGTGGTATTACCATAAGATATAACAAAAAATATTTACATCTCCAATGTCTTTGTCCGAGATAAAATTTCAAACGGTAAAATACTTTATTTCTACATAAATCTACTGGTTCATCGAAATGCGTGGTGAAAAAAAATCACGTGCGGGGCGACAGAAGCGGGGCTTGTAGCACGTGACTTTGCAGAATCAAGAGCATGTTACTAAATATGAGGAAAAACTGTCAGATTTTTTGGTTTCATGACTTGCGTGATAATTTTATGCATAAACGCCTTCGGCGTTTATGCAAATTATCACGCAAGCCAATCGATTGATCACATCATGAAACCAAAAAATTAGACAGTTATTCCTTAAATATGTGGATATGAAAAGGATTTGAAGATATATTCCCATACTATAATCTAATAATGGCATGATCGTTTCCATTTGCATTGTAAAACTTTTCATTTGTATTGTATAATTTTTTTATTTGTATTGTATAATTTATTGTATGATTTTAATAATATAATTATTGTATAATTTATTGCAAAAATTATACAATACAAATGAAAAATCATACAAAACAAAATTTATCTAAACCATTGCCTTTTGAACCAGGACTTGCCCTAGGGCTCCCAAATTTTACAAATGGTATAAATAAGAGAATAAAATAACACATGTGCCTCAGGAAAAAAAAACAAAACTTCCATATGACAATCGGGTGATCATTATGTCCCATGGGCCTCTTGTTTAAAGGAAGTTTTCAATCCTGAAATATTTCATTCGTTTTCGCGTTTTGGTTTACATACATACATGTATATATTAGATACAAATGCAAGTGTGCATAACTTACAATGTACAATAATCTATTACATGGTTGTTCCTGGAGGTATATGCCCCATTGTGTTTGTGTCACATGTAAACCCGAAAATAGGAAATGTTAAGGTACACGTACCCCTATTTATTACGGTGTTGTATTATTCAGGTATATGGAACTATGTCAAAATGATATATGATATGATGAACGTGGCAAATATCATGTCACAGTAAAGCGCCAATGTTGAATGAGTTCTCAATTTTCATTGGTTGACGGTTGTTGTCCTCAAGGTAATTTAAAGCCAATCAATTTACAAGGTATAGACACACCCTAGGTTTTTTCCCACGAGTGCAGAAAGGTCGATCTTGGTCTTCATTCACTAACTATGATAAATCAAATATCAAATAAAATTATCATTAAGAGCCATACAGTGTGTTGAGAATATTTCTATTTGCAAATGAAAACTTGGATCTTGTTGCTATAGTCTGTTGTTGAATAATTGTTAATCCATCTTTGAGGTATAATCAATACTATTTTAAACCGATATGCAGTTCTGTGGATTTTTCTAGAGAAAAAAAAAATATCCGGGTCGGTCGGAATATTTTCTTTGAGCCTGAATGTCTTTGAGTGCGTCTCGTTAAAAAAAAGGTGTTTTCTTTTTTGTTGTGGGTATTGTAACACTGTCAAGCACACTTATAGCCTGGAGCAATTTCGGGGGGGGGGGGGTGTTGAACAGCAGAATTGTGTTGTTTTACGTCCCATTCGAGCATTTTTCACTTATATAGAGACGTCACAACATAATAAAATTCCCTGACAAACAAAAACCTAGTCAGACATCACTAAAAAAGGTGCTTAACAGTATAGTTTAGTTATGTGGCGATCAGATAGGTTCGATCGCTGGTGGTCAGATAGCTGAGTTGGTAAAGCACCTGACTATAGTGATTCAGGGGGCCTTAGTTCTAATCCTGGTCTGGTCCCTTTCTGTTACATTCAGTGCCGTGACCACCACTGGACTTGCAGGTGAAAGTCCTGACAGAGGCAAAAAGAACTCGGGGTGGTGTCTTCGAGGGCGAAGACAATTGAAGGAGGAGGAATGCAATGGTTTGGACCGTGGATATTTCTTGGGTAGCTCAGTGGTTTAAGCACCTTCAGGAGTAGTAATGCAGGGGTCACTGGTTCGATTCCCGGTTCACCTATACATTTTCGCCTTTACTGTTACAGTTCTTTCCGATGGTATAGTTCATTCTAGCAAAATTATAGAAAGAGGGATACAGGTCAGACTGCTTATATAGGCTTTTACTCAAACCAAGTCGTAATAACCGAGGCACACTTGTCACAAAAATGCTTGTGGAAAGGATCCCCTCCCCTCCATTCCGATAAACCCCCTTAACTTTTTCTAAGTCTTCAATGTATTATATGTGAAGATCTGTCATGATTTCAACAAAAATAAATATTTCCCAACATTTTTTAATAATACGTATCACAAGGCATACCTTTGATGTATATGTACACAAGATAAAAATAAGTAATGAAAGGAAGTGAAAATATTTGGTGTATTTATTTACTGTTACTAAAAATGTACCAAGTGTTCTCTATACTATTGTTAACTTATTTATATTTATTCTTCCTTCTTCCTTGTACAACGCTAGAGGTCATTACTCATGAGAAAAAATGCTGTTCATCAGCGATTGATGTACTTTTCATCAATTGAATGCTAAAAGCATTTTAATCGGCCGCAAAATTTTTTAACTATGATATGTACAAGAAAGATTTTCAAATATGAAATTGAATTTTCTCAATTAATGACCAAGTTTGCCCCACCCTGAGACCAGACACCTGACGTATGAGTAGTATAACCCCCCCCCCTGCCCCCACACACCCCTTCTGATATTATTAGACATTCAATATATCATATAAAAAATTCCTATCATACCCATGGCCGTAGAAACCGGGGGGGGGGGGGGGGGACGGGGACCGTGCCCCAATCCCAAATAATTTTGCAGATATATAACTAAAGAAAACATAGCTACTATACGCTTGAAACATAGGTAATCAGAGATTACAGAGCTCACCTCAACGAATGTTGTCTTTAAGTAAGGCAAAGTCCCACACTAAACTAATAATCTAGTAATATGCATCCCTAGATGCAACATTTATGCAATTTAGGTCTTATAGGGCTTGCAGTTACTTGGGATTGGACTCATCTTAAAACTTTAAACTAGTCACTCATCCAGAAAATGTAAGTCAAATCCAGCATCTGAAGCAAGTTTGAGAGTGTCCCTCCCTTGATGCATCATCCATGTAAGTTTGGTTCAGTTAGGCTTTATAGTTACTTGAAAATGAGATCTGCTCCAAAAACTTTAACCTGGTCACTCATCCGGAAAATGTAGGTCAGATCCAGCATCTGAAGCAAGTACAGTAGTGTGCATCCTTAGGTGTATCATCTATGCAAGTTTGGTCAATATAGGGCTTATAGTTACTTGGAAATGAGATCTGCTCCAAAAAGTTTAACCTGGTCACTCATCCGGAAAATGTAGGTCAGATCCAGCATCCGAAGCAAGTTCAGTCGTGTGCATCCTTAGATGTATCATCCATGCAAGTTTGGTCAATGTAAGGCCTATAGTTAATTGGACATGAGACCTGCTCCAAAAACTTTGACCTGGTCATTCTTTAGCTGAAATTGCAGCATCTGAAACCTTGACTGGTACAATGAAACACACTAGAAGCATCCTCCATACATCTCTGATTAATATATAGGGCATAAAAGTACTTGAAAAGAAAACTGCGCCAAAAACTTTAACCAGGGACGCCGACACCGACGGTATTACATAAGCTCCCCAAACTTCGTTGAGGTGAGCTAAAAACGTCTCTTTTTTTATGCCCCCGTATCGAAAATTCGGGGGTATATAGTTTTTGCCCTGTCCGTCCGTCTGTCTGTTTGTCCGCAAAAACTTTAACCTTGTCCATAACTTTTGAATGGTTGGAGCTATGGCTTTCATATTTCACATGTGTATTTCTTGTGACAAGACCTTTCTTTGGGTACCACCATATTTGAACTTGGAGTTTGGCGCATGTTTGCAAAATTTTACCAAACTTTAACCTTGGCCATCACTTTTGAACAATTGGTGCTAGGGTTTTCATACTTCACATGTGTAATCCTTGTGACAGGACCTTCCTTTGGATACCAACAATTTTGACCCTTTGACCTTAAAGTTTGACCTACTTTTGAAAAACTTTAACCTTGGCCATAACTTTTGAACGGTTGATGCTAGGGCTTTCATACTTCTAATATGTAATCCTGATGAGAAGACCTTTCTTTGGATACCAACAACTTTGACCCTTTGACCTTGGAGTTTGACCTACTTTTTGAAAACTTTAACCTTGGTCATAACTTTTGAACGATTGGTGCTTCGGCTTTCATATTTCACCTGTGTATTTCTTAGGAAAAGGCCTTTCCTGGGCACCATTAATTTTGACCATTTGACCTTGATGTTTGACATACTTTTGAAATTTTTTTTAATCTTTTCCATATCTATTCAATGGTTGCCGTTAGCACTTTCATCTATCACAGGTTTATTCCTAGAGACAAGACCTTACTTTGTGTACAAACATATACATGTATTTATCTTTTCAATGATTGCTGCTAGGGCTTTCATATTTCATGGGTATATTCCTGGGTACAAGACCTTACTTTGGATACCAACATATTTGATTTGCATTAGAGAAAGTTTAACCTTTGCTATAAGCTGCCATAGGGGGCATCAGTGTTTCACAGACACACGTTTTTTTGTTTTTGTTTTTTTTTTTGCTTGTCAAGGTAGTTGATAGTGCCTGAAATAGCTGAAAACGTATGACTGTGCCCCCCAAACTGAAACTTTTTTTTTATTAGGGCTTAGATTGACCCTGTAATCAGTATAGTATTTTATATACATGTATAAATATTCCCTTCAATATTCTTTTTTATATACCGTACAGTGAAAATTTCTCAAAATTAAAAAACGGAAAATGATATCACATATCGATGCTATTGTGGCTAGTAAAAAGTCTCAGGTGGGGGAAATGGTAACACCACCCACAAGTCAGGTGCTTGTCTGAACCATACGCCACTGGCGATAGGGCCATGAATTTCATTAAATTTCGTAAAGGACTGTTTTTAACTTTTACTAGATCATGAAAACTTGTTTGTATGATAAATGCCCATGGATAAAGAAGGAAATTTTCAAAGATTTAATGTATTTTTAATATAGTATTACGGATCACAAAAGTTGGAAAAAGTCGTGCTAAACGATATTCACCAAGCTGATGCAAGGGAGGTAATGCGTACAAAATTCCATGACACGGTAGTCATTGTCAACTATAGCCCTATTTTTTTTTTGGGGAGGGGGGGTCTTCACTCCGCGAATTGAAACATGTTTGAAGTGGGGGTTTTTCACCGTAAAGAAGAAAGGCATATTTGGCGTATAATAAGCAGGAATCATATACATGTATATACGAATGATTTGGTCAGCTGACTACAACTGGGCAGACTTTACTGACGAAGCTATTAAAGCAGATAAGAAAAAATGTTACATTACCATGATTACATTAAAATACCTGGTCAAAAAATAACTCTTCTTTTCCTAAAGGAGCTTGGACAGATTTGAAGTTCATATTTTCCAAAATTTTCAGTACATCATGAATTATATGTTGCTAGGGCATTTCAATTTACCAAATGACTCATCTAGCCATACTTCAAGGCTTTTTTTTTCAAGGAAATCAAGACACAGTAACGGCAAAATATGTCCCTTTCCTATATCATAAAAGACACATTTATCAATAGAATGCTAAAATATCGCGTGTAGGATCGATGAAATTTCTTTTTCAAGTGCGCCTAGATTCCTACCGAAGCCCAATCTAAATCGATCTTGTTCTTTTAATTTAGGGGGAGGGGTGGAAATGGTGGTGGTTGGGGGGGAGGTAAACTTTGTTTAGCATACAGAAATGTCCATTTTATCCTCTTGTGACGTCACTCTTTTGGATGTTCCATTATTTTTCAGGAATAGAAAGATGCAAACAAGTCACAAACCCTTTGTGTTATATACAATTATAGTTCTTCCTCCCTTAATTCTACAATATTGATGTTAAACTTGAAAGAACTTGAAAAAAAGCTATAAAATTAGTTACAAGGTAATATTCCCTATCCTGAGAACACTTCGTCCTTCTGTTGCGCTCCCCTGTCAAGCTCATTGTACAAAGTTCTTTGAAAAATTGTATAATTTAAAATCTTTCATAAGTAAAAGTCAATAAAAACAAGAAGTCTGTGAGCCATTATTCACAAGTAATACCCCCGCTCTGTGAATATTCACAAGATCAGTTATGGAAAGACAAACAGGCAAATAGGAAGTTGATATCAAATTCGTACAAAAATGGTTCCCATCATATTGCATTCCTCAACAAAAAGTGTGCTAAAATTTCAAGCATCTGCATTGAGTAGTTGCTGAGAAAACTGCGACGAAAATTTGTTATATTGTATAGACAGATGCAGGGATAAACAGGAAGATAGCATCAGATTCAAACAAAAATAAATCCCACTATATGGCATGCCTAAACAAAGAGTG
Organism: Saccostrea echinata; assembly: GCF_033153115.1. Taxonomy (NCBI): domain Eukaryota; kingdom Metazoa; phylum Mollusca; class Bivalvia; order Ostreida; family Ostreidae; genus Saccostrea; species Saccostrea echinata. Next base: position 49,959,750 of record NW_026889803.1, read on the forward strand.
TGCTAAAATTTCAAGCATCTGCGATGAGTAGTTGCTGAGAAAACTGTGACAAAAATTTGTTACATATTGTACAGACACTGACAAATAAACAAGAAGATAACATCAGACAAACAAAAATAAATCCCACTATATCATCATATGGCATGCCTAAACAAAGAGTGTGTTAAAATTTCAAGGAATTCAAGCATCTGAAACGCGTAGTTGCTGAGAAAACTGCGACGAATATTTGTTACATATTGTACAGACAGGTGGACAGATAAACAGGAAGTTGACATCCGATTCAAACAATAATGAATCCAACCATATGACATGCCTCAACAAATAGTGTGCTAAAATTTCATGCATCTGCAATGAGTTGTTGCCGAGAAAACTGTGACAAAAATTTGTTGCATATTGTGCAGACACTGACAAATAAAGGGGACGTTGACATCAGATTCAAACAATAATGAATCCCGCCATATGGCACACCTAAATAATGGGTGTGCTAAAATTTCAAGCATCTGCAATGAGTAGTTGCTGAGAAAATTGTGATAAAAAAATTGTTACGGACAGACACACACACAGTGAAACACACACACACAGGCAGACACATAAGGGTAAAACAGTATACGCCCCTTCTCCTTCAGAGCAGGGGCTATAATGATAATCCTTTTTTTTTTAAAATCTATTATCCCTTAATGATAATTAAAATACTTTAAAAATTTTTAATACAATTTTTTGTAATTTACAACTTTACCAAGAATCTTGTAGAACGAGTCATGACAGAGTAAGGCGAGATATGAACAATTAATGTTGTACTATGTGCCTCAATATAAATCACCACAAACACCTGAGCTGACAGAGTTTATTGTACAGATAATGTACATAATAAATAAAAGTCTATTCATCCTCCTCCTCCTCTTCGTCTTCATTGTTGATCTGGAAGTACCTCAGCTCGTACGACTCTTTGTTGTTGGCCACCACACGCAACCAGTCTCTCAGGTTGTTCTTCTTCAGGTACTTTTTGGTCATGTACTTGAGATACCTGGAATTGTACAATTTAAAATCCCACATCAGTCTGAATCACTCGTTCTAAACCTCCTCCCCCAACAAAAAAAGCTTTTGTTAAAAAATTTGTGAACCTCTAAGTGCAGCAAGTTTACTGAAATTTAACTAAAACTATAAGAGTAGTGTTTTTAAAGAATTTCACATAAATATTCTACTTTCCATGATCTTGACAAGAATGCTTTTCTTTTAAATTGGACCAAACCTATTGGAGTAGCATTTTGAAAGGATTATTCATAAATGGACATTCATATGACAGATATTTTATCATTAGATAAGCTCCTCTGGTCTTTCACCAGTATAACTAATAAAATCTAAGTAAAGTATTAAGCAACCTTGGTTATCAGTTACCTCTTGGAGAATGCGACATCAGATGTCAGGTTTATCTTGTTCTTATTCCTCTCCAGAGCTACATTGTTTCCAAAGTTTCCAGTCTTTCCATTCACCTTAATCTTTTCCTGGAGGAACTTTTCCTGTAGACGATGGAAAACATGCCACATGGGATTAGGGAAGGTGGCCCTAACCCAGACTAGGGAAGATAACCCTAGTCCTACTTGCATAAGTACAAAATTGACAATTCAAAAATCAAAATTATGTCTATATTACAGAATAGATTGGCATCTTCTAAGAGTAAATTTGTTTTCATAACAATGGTCAACCAGTTGCATCTGTCTTCAAACAAGAGGTCCATGGACCAATACACTCACTGTAGTTAATATTGCCCTGCCATTCTTAATTAGCAAATCTGCCCCCAAGGGTGTGATTTCAACAAACTTGAATCTACACTTTAACAAGAGGCCCATGGCCCACATCGCTCACCTGAGCACTAAGGCTAAAAAAAAAAAGAGAGCAAAAATCAGTTCAGTATTGAAAAGCTTTAATGCATAAGTGGTCCCAAACTACCCTTTTAAAGGGGGGGGGGGGGATATGATTTGAACAAAATTGGATCTACACTTACTAAAGATGCTTACATCGATATTTCTTTGTCTGTGACTTTTTTCCCCTTCAAGTTTGAACTTTCATCATGGTCCAACCCTACATCTGGAGGTCATGGTTTAAACAAATCTGAATCTACGCCACCTGAGGATGCTTTCCTATACTTTCCTATGTTAAACTTTGATTATCTATTGTGGGTCCACTCTACCCCAGAGGGTCATGAACAAACTTGAATCTACACCACTTGAGGATGCTTCCACATAAATATGACCAATCTTGGCTTTGCTGTTCTTGAGAAGAAAATTTTTAAAGATTTCTGCTATATATTCCTATGTAAAACTTTGATTGTCCATTGTGGCCCCACCCTACCTCAGGGGGTCATGATTTGAACAATTTAGAATTTACACTACCTGAGGATGATTCCATACAAGTTTTATCTTTCCTGGCCCAGTGGTTCTTGAGAAGAAGATTTTTAAAAGATGCCATTAATTTTTCACTTATTTGTAATTATCTCCCCTTGGAAGAGCACATGGGCCCTTCATTTGAACAAACTTGAATTCCCTTTACCCAAGGATACTTTCTGGGAAGTTTGGTTGAAATTGGCCCAGTAGTTCTGGAGAAGAAGATGAAATTGTGAAAAGTTTACAACGACAACAATGCCGACAACAACAACGATAGACAACAGACAAATTTCGACCAGGTGAGCTAACTTTAAAAATATGACAAATCATGGTCTTGCTATCTAAGATGAAAGATTTTTTTTTAAAGATTTTCCTATGTATTCCTGTGTAAAAATTGAATACCCATGGTGGCCTCACCCTACCCCCAGAGGTCATGATTTGAAAAAACTTGAATGTACACTACCTGAGGATGCTTCCATATAAATATAATGACTTTACTGTTCTTGTTGAGAAGATTTTCTCGATTTTTCATATGTATTCCTAGGCAAACCTTTGATCATCCACTATGGCCACACCCTACCCCAGGGGTCATGATTTGAAAAAACTTGAATCTAAATTACCTGAGTATGCTTCCATATAACTATAAATAATCATGGCTTTGCCATTTTTTTTTCAAATTTTTAAAGACTATTCCCATATATTCCTATGTTAAACCTTTTTCACCCACTGTGGCCCCACCCTACCCCTAGGGGTCACGAGTACTCAAGTCTACACTACCTAAGGATGCTTCTGTATAAATATGACTAATCATAGCTTTGCTGTTCTCAATTTTTTTGTACATATTCCTATGTAAAAATTTGTTCACATATTGAGGTCCCAACCTACCCCTCAGGAGTAAAGAAGAATTTTTGCCCCACCCCTCAGGCCCCAGGGGGGCAGGGACCATGAAATTCACAAATTTTGTCCCCCTTCACCCGTAGATGCTATATGCCAAAATTGGTAGAAGTTGATTGAGCGGTTTCAGAGAAGAAGCTGAAAATGTTCAAATGTTAACGCACGTCGCACGCCAACGGATGAAAACGGATAGCAATAGGTCATCTGAGTAAACTCAGGTGACCTAATAAATCAGTACAAATAGGGAAACTGTATCAAGAACTTCTATGAAATACATCAAAGATTGTTATAACATAAAATTAATTAATTAAGTTTATGCTCCCTTCATTTTCTAAGTGCTATGTCTTGGTTAATAAACCCCTCATTTTACTTACAAAGCTTGCAACATCCATGATTCCATCTTCCACTGGATGAGTGCAGTCTATTGTATAACGAAGACTTGTCTTCTTCTTCTTGCCTTTTCCAGCAGGCTTGGGTTTGCCAGCTCTCTTGACGTTCTGCAATACACATTACATGTAATCAAATGTGACAAGTTTTTCTTCTGTAAATAAGTTACTTCATTTGCATAGATTTAATTTGTTCAGACTGAACTTGAATATGCCCCTGTCAAGATATTAAGGACCCTCTTTCATCTCTCTTGAATACTAAAAGTAGTCCTTTGCTAGCCAAATGGTTACTTGTTGCATGAAAACAAAATGACTGGTAATAATGTGACTGAAGTAATCATAATCATTCTGCTACATGTATTCATTATCTCACCTCTCACTCAAACATGATGGAGTAGTTACCTGAACACTTTTGCTTACAAGCGTTCAAATGCAAAATCTGTTTAAACTTTGATTTGGGTTGCTTTTTATTAGTCCAATAGTACAAATACAAGTACTCACATACTTGCAACTTTTTGTCTTTGCAAACTGCATTTAAGGTCAAGATCTACTAAATGAAAGGTGCCTACAGATTTCTCAAATTTGAGAAATGAATTCCCTTAATGATGCTTTATAACTTTAGCTTGGTCAAATAAGGTGTTTCGGGCCATAATTTGTAGGTAAGCAAGAAGAAAAATCATATTTTAAACTGTCATTTTCAATGAAAACCTAAGAAAAAACAGTCATGAATACAAGAGTTTTTTCCAAATCAGACAAAAGAAATGTATCCAGATTGCCTACAGTCTCTCAGAAAACGGTAATTTGTATGTTCTTGGCCTCTTCTTTAAAATGATATTAAATTGAATATAGGTATCGAGATTACTTTTCACATGATTTCAAACTGAATTCCATGAAAATACTTGATTTTGCACATAAATCTATTAGAGCCATAAAGTACGGGAAAAAGAAAGTTGAAATTGATTATGACGTCATAATGGATCTAGCACCAAAAAGTAGTCTAAAGCATTTACTAGATCTTGACCTTAAATAGCTTAATCAAGGTAATCTGAATATCAAATAAAATCTATCTAATTCAACGAATATAACTCCATCAAGAGATTGTGCTGGATCCAATAGTTAAAATTGGGGCTTGCTGAAAACCTTTTCCTACTTTTTCTGTGAAAACGAGGACTATATACTATATATTGGTAATATTGGTTTCTATATATTAAAAATACTAATACATGACGTACAATGTTAGTCTCAGAAAGTTCTAAGTATTGATACTGTTCAACTTGTTTTTAACCAGTTTTATCATGCTTTTTTTCAAAATCTTGTTTTCCTGAATAGAAAAACTAGAGGCTAATGGGCCACAATGCTCACAAGTCAATATGGACTTGTTCTTTTCTCCAGCATATTTCTATGCAAAACTTTGATCACATATCCTTACCCAGCCCCAAGGGTCATGATTTCAACAAACTACTACATATCAATAAGGTTCATACATATTATAAACAAAGACCCAAGTACCTGTGCCAAGACACAGATACCACTTCTCTAAAGAAAATAAAGATTGATCAGAGTGATATATATATATCCCCTCTATATAAAGAAAGGGTATATATATCACTGATCATTCTTGGGTTTTGGTTTATAAATATATATGTACCTTATTGCTATGTATGTACCTTATTGCTATGTAAAAAAAGTACTTTTTTATATATCAATAAGGTACATACATATTTATAAACTAAGACCCAAGGACCTGTGATCAATCATATAAAAATTCAGACGCCTGTGAATATACAGCCCTACTTTGTATTTTCAAGTCGAAATTAATCTTCCTCTTAAGTTATGACTGACATATTTTTGTCTCTCACTTATCTGACCAAACTAAATTCAATTAAGAACTCTAAATATGACCTTTTTCCTCAAATTTTACTAAAACAAAATTTTGCACCTGTGGCATGGTTGAGACCTCGTGTGAAAAAGACCGATAACGAGGCTGTATGGATATTCTACAAATTAAAACCGTCGACGGAATTGGATTTAATTTTGTCGGAATTTTCCAGATTTATTGATGAACATTATATAGGAATCTGTTTTCTGCAAATTAATTTATAAAAAAAACATTACGAAATACGCTTATGATTATTTTTTTCTTTTTAAATTCAAAACACAATATTTTTTTTCTGATTTTGTATCATACCGGGAGTTTCGCGTCACGACCAAAAATGCATTTTCTCTCTTATAAAAGTCATTGATTACTCAAACCGGAAGTGTATTTGACCGGATTTGTGAAAAAGGTGAGAGTAACAAATAATCATAATGAAATATTATTTGTCTCTATATGTTTAAATTCGCATATTTTGTGCAGAATAACTACAATAGCACATTGTTTGTTATGCAGTATATGCATTTTACTTGTTTTTTGCTATAAAAATTGTTTTCTTACGGCGAAAACTAATGTGATGTAGGGGGGCGTTGCTTAAAGCATATGTACAATACTTGTATCTAATGTGTTATAACGTAATAATCGACCATAAATGTATATTTTTTATTATGAGTAGTATAATCAATAATATTTTTTCTTGTGATGCATTGTTAAACGTGTTTTCTGCTGATCATACTTACAAAATTGGCATTACTATTACCAGTAATTTGAATTATTGATCTTGTAAGACTTGTATTGAGCAGGTCCAGTACAATCTCTTGATTTAGTTATATAGCTTGAAATAGCTACATAGCTTTATTCAGCTATTAGAAATAGCTTCATAAAGCTATTTATATGCAGTTTCTCACACGAACTTTTTTTTTTGTGAGAAATATACAGTAAGTCGCAAGTATAAATTTGAATATTCATGTATGTGCTATGGGCTATCAAAAAAGCAACCCAAATCAAAGATAGTTTTAACATTGTAGTTTTGAATACTTTTAAGCAAAAGATTCATTTCCACTGTTTGGATAACTGTACACCACCTTGTGTGCTTTGAGGCATGGATAACTATGGTTGCTTCACACTGCGACTGTGCTGAATTATCTTGTTCAGGGATCGACATTAACGGTTGTCCGATTGCCGGGGCAAGTAAATCTCAGTTCGGGCAATTGAAACTGCTGATGTACTTGTCCGATAATATTTCTGATAGATTATTTTTAATCTTACATTAGTTTATAAACAAAACAATGAATTGAACATTTGATTTCTACCAGGAATATGACATTGTTTTTGCATTCAGAAATTCCTAGATCATACCGTTTATCAAAAAATCGGGTTCATTATTCTGTTTTTCTTTCGTGGTAGCTAGTTGACAAAAATACGCTTTCCGTCTGACAACTTTCTTTACATTCTTATGAAATAAAATATTATAAAATAGTTTATTTATTAACTCACCTAATATAAGAACACCAGTTATTCTTGGTGCACGATGTATTCTGATCAGGACATGTATGTTTCGAAACATGGCAACTATTTTCCTTTAGCGTTGCTTCAGTTTTTCGGGGGGGGGGGGGGGGGGGAATCAAAATTCACAAAAAGATCACATAAAAAATTATTTTCAAAAATATGAATTTTATTTTTAAGGAAATATAGCTGCATAGCAGTGTGAGTTTACAAATATTTAAAATGAAGCATGAGCAGCAGATCAAATTTTTTCTGGCGCTTAACTTGCCAAATATTAAGCAATATCTCACTTTATTTACAATAATAAATTAAGATACCAGTTCTCTTATTTCTAAATTTGGGGCAACCAAGTTTTGCATTCGGACAAGTCAAAGTTTGAGTTCTCACTTCACTTGCCCAAAGGGTAACTGAATCTGAAAGTTAATGTCTATCCCTGTTGTTGTATATATATATCTCAAAGGGGTTATTGTATCCCATTTGGACGATTGGTCCCAATCTATTGAGTATATGTACAATAATTTGGTCTGTTATGTTTCGCTGTAGGAAGCAAAGACAATGAAGAAATGATAGGAGGATTGTTCATATATAACCACAAGGGAGAGGTCCTCATCTCCCGTGTGTACAGAGATGACATTGGGTAATAAATATGTTTGCTCATCCAGTTAAACAGGTTTGCCACACTACCCCAATAGAAGGAGTATAAAAAGGAATCATTCCTCTTTACAGTGATAATAAAAACATTATCATATATGGGATGTACAGTGCTAGATTATTAGTTTTGTATGGGAATTTGCCCTACTCAAAGACAACATTCATTGAGGTGAGCTCTGTAATCTCTGATTACCTATGTTTTATTACTGTAAAAAGAAATGATTCCCTTTTTGGGAGATACTTCCTATACTAGGGAATATTTACCAACCTGATTAAGGAGAAGACATAGTACTTGATGCAGGATAGCTGTTTTGTGCTTAAATCCACTGTGATGGCATAAAAACCTAGGGAATTCATATGTGAATTTTCTTTTTTTTTTTTTTTTTTTTTTTTTTGTGATTCAATCCAATTGAACTGTGTTCTACATGTCATCCAATGATTTTTATTTTTTTGTTTTCTCATGAAAATGGTTTCCTTGAATATGATGCAAAAAATTCATAAATTTTTAAAAATGCTGTCCAACCAATATATTTTTTTTTTTTTGTTTTGTTTTTTTTTAAGTTGAAGTTCATGTATATTTATAACAGTCTAATAACAGTAACTTGTGTAATCCATGTATGTTTTCAGGAGAAATGCAGTAGATGCATTTCGAGTCAATGTCATCCATGCACGTCAACAAGTGCGGTCCCCTGTGACCAACATTGCTCGTACCAGCTTCTTTCACATTAAGCGGTCCAACATCTGGCTGGCAGCAGTCACCAAACAAAATGTCAATGCTGCTATGGTCTTTGAATTCCTACTCAAAATGGTGGAGGTTATGCAGTCATATTTTGGAAAAATCACAGAAGAGAATGTCAAGAATAACTTTGTCTTGATATATGAAATCTTAGATGGTAATTTTTTCCCTGACTTAAGTTTTTCTAAAGTGATGTGGAATGTTTTGAGTACCGGTAGTAATAATTATGTCTCCCCTTCCAGGGGAGACATATTGTTTTTGTCGATTTTCTTCTTCTTCTTCTTCTTCTTCATCCAAATTTTGTCCAGGCCGTAACTTTAATACCCTTTGACATTAAGACTTCAAACTTGGAACATAGATAGATGACATTGAGAAGGAGTGCACGCCACCAACATTTTTGACCTTGACCTATTTATAAGGTCAAGGTCAATCTTTTACATCAAAATAGAGTTTAGCCCATAACTTGAGATCCCTTTGATATTAGGACTTCAAACTTGTAACATAGGAAGAAGACCTTGAGACAAAATGCACTGCATTAGAATTTTGACCTTGACCCCTTTCTGCCTTCAAGGTCAAATAGGGAAAAAACACGATCTGACCATGACTTGAAAACCTTTTGACAATAAGACTTCAAACTTGGAACATGCAGAGGTGGTATAAAGGAGGGATGCATGCCACCAAAATTTTTGACCTTGATTCAATTATTATAAGGTCAAGGTCAATCTTTTACATCAAAATAGAGTCCAAGCCATAGCTTGAGTACCCTTTGATATTAAGACTTCAAACTTGTAACATAGAAAGAAGACATTGATACAAGATGCAACACACCAAAATTTTTGACCTTGACCTCTTTTCTTCCTCAAGGTCAAATAGGGAAAAAAACTTGATTAGACCATTACTTAAGAATCCTTTGTTATAAAGACTTCAGACATGGAACATGCAGAAGTGGTATGAAGGAAGGATGCATGCCACCAAAATTTTTGACCTTGATCCAATTATTATAATGTCAAGGTCAATCTTTTACATCAAAATAGAGTCCAGGCCTTAGCTTGAGTACCCTTTGATATTAGGACTTCAAACTTGTAACATAGAAAGAAGACATTGTTACAAGATGCAACGCTTCAAAATTTTGACCTTGACCCCCTTCTTCAAGGTCAAATAGAGAAAACATGACTAGACCATAACTTGAGAACCCTGACATTAAGGCTTCAAACTTGGAACATGGAGAGGTGGTATAGAGGAAGGGTGAATGGCAACATTTTTTCACCTTGACCTATTAATAAAGTCAAGGTCAATCGTTTACATGAAAATATAGTCTAGGTCATAACCTGAGAACTTTTTGACATTAGGATTTCAAACTTGGAACAAAGAAAGACAACATTGAGACTAAATGTACTGCATCAAAATATTTGACCTTGACCACTTTCTTCAAGGTCAAATTAAGAAAAACACAACCAGACCATTACTTGAGATGCATTTGACATGAAGACTTGAAATTTTGTACACAGAATTTGAGTTGAGATGCACTGCATTATTATTTTTGACCCTGATCATATATTTGCACTCGTTAATGTTGGTAAAGAAGGGGAGACATGTGTTTTTTTGTAAAAAAAACAATACCTACTAGTTTTCTTATTTTATTGTTTGTGATTGAAATAAAATGTTTTTGTCCTTGTGTATCCTGAAAAAACAGCATTCTAAAGGGAGTTGTATCTTTTATAAGAAAATATCAGATCTTTAAAATTAATAATCTGTATTGATACCCTGCAGAGATCCTCGACTTTGGATATCCACAAAATACAGACACAGGCATTTTAAAGACTTTCATCACTCAACAAGGAGTCAAATCTCAGGTAGGTATATGTACCAAGAGATATTCTACATTTCTCAATCATGTGAGAGTCTTTATTTATTTCATAATTGTTGATTTCTGTTTATGCAGAGTAAAGAGGAGACGAGTCAGATAACGTCCCAAGTTACCGGGCAGATTGGCTGGAGGAGAGAGGGAATCAAATATCGTCGTAATGAATTGTTTCTGGACGTGCTGGAATCTGTCAACTTGCTTATGTCACCTCAAGGTTTGTAATGTACTGTAGAGGCACAAATTTTTGTTTGGATAAAATTTCATTGATTTGTCAACTTTAAAGGTTTTGTGGGCATCAAATTCATTGTTTAGAAAGTAACTCCATTCAATATATAGTTGTATCAAAATTTCGTGCGGGATTTAATTTCGTTGACGATTTTGTACAACGAAATTTTATCCCCAATGAATATTTCTGCTTTTACAGTAGTACCAGATTGACAAGAAAAATTACTTCCTGTTATTTATTAGATTTTTGTTTGAAATTCATAATTCTATATTTTTCTGCATTTGCTGATTAGCAGGTGCCAGTTATGAATTCTTAAATGAAGTTTTTGCAGTAGAGTAGCTATATTTATCTTTTTAAGATAAAATTAGAGATAGAGTAGCTATATTATCTTTTAGATATAGAAGTCGAATAGTTTTATGATTTTTTTTTCATAGGTCAAGTATTGAGTGCTCATGTAGCTGGAAGAATAGTGATGAAAAGTTACCTCAGTGGAATGCCAGAATGTAAGTTTGGAATCAATGACAAAGTGCTGATGGATAGCAGAGGCCGTGGCAATCTAGATGACTCTTCCACTAGACCTGGGTATGTCTACCACTATGAAATGTAGCCATTTCACTATAGCCATTTAATTATGTTCATGCATGTAACTAAATCCCAGAGAACAACCTGTGCCATCATCAGTTTTGTGAAAATGATAGAAATAGGAATTTCTTTGCCTTGACCATGTTTTCACATGCAAGAAATCTGTTGATTTCTTATTCTATCAGTAGAAAACAGATATTTTTTTGAACAGTTTTGTGAAGAACCAGAATTAAAAATCTTAATTATTGGTCAATGAAAACAAATAGGACTTGCAAAGAAAATAAATAAGAGTGAATGATTAGAGAACAGTATGTCTGATATCTTAGCATATCCAAATAAAAAATTTGTGCTTTTCCAGCATACTTTTATGAAGGCTTTGAAATCAAGTCTAGTTTAATTGAAGAATACATGAAAATCTTCACTTTGTTCATTCAAATCCAAGTCACATTAACAGTTTAATAAATTTTACATGGCTTGCTGATTTTTGGAAAGGGGAGGATACAGAAAAAATAGTGATGCACAATGAAATTCAGTTTTTGTCAAATATAAACAAAATTTCCATCACCCTAACCTCTTTCCTTCTTTTGATGTGCCACTAAATATCTGGGAAGTAAGGACAGCACTTTAAACAGTTCTTAATACTGTAATAAATACAATCAAACCTCATTATCTCAAATTCTATGGGACCAAAAAAACTTCCGGATATCTGAGTAGTCAAGATATCAATGGTTAGATATTTAAAGAATAAGTGGTTGGGACTTCCCATTCACTTTGACATATCCTATAACAGGTATTTTCTGCAGTTGGATTTTTTTGCAATTTGACCCCTGAAAGGTAGCAAATTAATTTTTGCATTTTCAGTTTCTGCGGTTGCATTGTACCACAAAAATTTTATTCATGGAATATGAAACCAAATTCTAATGATTTGGCAGATAACTGCCATGTTTACATTTTATAAATTAATTTAAAGACATGTTGATCAAAGGTGCATGAGAACTGGTACTAATCTTTCCTATTTTTTAGTTAGTCTTTGTAAACTATTTTCAAATCCTTTCCATTTCATACATCCGTAGGCATAATTCTTTTTTTAGAATATAAAGTAAGAAGATATGAAATAACGTTAAACCAGGTTGTACGCACCACTTATCAGACTCGCACATAAAAAATATTTTATCAGTAATTAATATTAAAGAAATATTTTGCGATTGTTGTCCTATTTGAAAAATTCAGCAAAAATTTGACAACCGCAGAAAATACCCATTATACTGTATTCATGGTATTGGAGAAATCAGTGCTCAAGATACTTAAGTTCAAGGGTAATTACAAATTAAAACTTTCGGATATCCGAGTATTCAAGATATAAATGGTTAAATAATTGAAAAATAAGTAGTTGGAACTTCCAATTCACTTGGACATATCCATGGTATCCAAGATATCAGCATTTGAGATGCCGAAATTAAAAATAATTAAACTGAATAAATGAGTGGAAATTATCAAAAAAACGGACATCAGTATTGCACATCAGTCAGACATGCATACTGTGATGATGGCTTACAGAAATCAAACCTATCTTATATGTACATGTAGCTAAGTGCTTATTTTACTATTATGAAATGTATTTTACAGAGCAAGCAGCGGAAAGAGTGCAATAGCAATCGACGACTGCCAGTTTCACCAGTGTGTAAAGCTCAGTAAGTTTGAGACTGAGCACAGCATCAGCTTTATTCCACCTGATGGAGAATTCGAACTCATGAGGTATTTGTTTGTAATAGTTCAAACAAAATTAACTTATGTGTCTTTCAAAATGCAACTTTAAAAAGACATGGACTTTGATCCAACAATTTTTGGTAATTCAGTAAAACATCATGTGTAATTACTGTAAAAGAATGACATGATATATCTGTAGATGAATTTTAGCAAAGCCATCTTGTATTTCACCATCCAATGTTTCCTTGTTTTCTCTAGATATAGAACCACTAAAGATATAAGTTTACCATTCCGAGTTATACCACTTGTGAGAGAGGTTGGACGTTCAAAGATGGAGGTCAAGGTCGTAGTCAAATCAAACTTCAAGCCCTCATTGCTTGCACAGAAAGTTGAAGTAAGAATAACTGACTGTTAAAGAAACTTAGGAACAAACTTTATTACATAAGATGTTGCCTTGCTTTTGAGATGTAAATTGCTTTGTTTATATTTAGGTACGCATTCCAACTCCATTGAATACCAGTGGTGTACAAGTGATCTGCATGAAAGGCCGAGCAAAGTACAAGGCTAGTGAGAATGCCATTGTTTGGAAGTAAGTCTACTCATGAGTCTAGTTTAGAACAAGAAATTTTTATACTTTTGTTTGAAGAGCAAAAAATGTTTTATCAATGATGCATATTAAGTGTTTATTTTGATGTAGGATTAAAAGAATGGGCGGGATGAAAGAATGTCAGTTGAGTGCTGAGATTGAACTTTTGAACACCAGCGACAAAAAGAAGTGGACTAGGCCCCCTATATCTATGAGCTTTGAGGTGAATAATTTTCAAGGATGTTGATCTCAGGGCTATTCCAGGAAAAAATGTACGGGAGGGTTGGACGGCACTTCATATATTTTTGTATGGGTAGTGGGTCTGGAGCAATTAAATATGTATGGGTGGTTGTCCTCACTCGATATATTTTTAGATGGGTGGTTGTATTTACCCTCACAAATAATCAAGTGCAAAGTACTTCTTTCCTCTCATTTTGTATAAATCGGTAAATACTGATATTTTCGTCCTAAACAGTTGTAAAGTGTGTTTACATTGAAAGTGAAAGTAGAATCGAACAAAACGGAAACAAGGGCAGATAACTATAAAAGCATGTGCAACTGTGACTGCAATGACAGTGGGGGATTGGAAAACGGATTAGTTGTGCTTTGGACTCCCTGGTCCAGTTTCTTTTCGCCAGTTTAATTAAACATGATTACATTGGTAAATTAAATGATATTAGAAACAATCAGAAAGATCGTTTTATTTTAAATCGAAAGTAGAAAAAAAACGTTTCTGATAATGAACGTTTTAGAGCATGACTACGGAGTTTGCAAGTCAAATATTTTACTTTATACCACATACAGAGTAAAAGGAAGATGAGATATGAGTTTGAAAACAATATGAAATATATTATGTCAAAAACATGCCAGTTAACTTGTCAAACTTGTATGCACCAATGGTCTAAGTTGTTAGATGGGATTTAGAATTCATTAAATATATTTTTTTTAATCAAAGTTTTCACTTCATAGACACTGCCTACAGAAGTTTAGTCCCCCTCCACCCCCCACCCCCCAAAAAGAAAGCAGGAATCATTTTGGTATGAACAAGGTGAACAACAATTTATTAAGGATAGCTAGGCTATAATTTACAATATTAATTTTAATTAATCGTAGGAATGTCATTTCTACTAGTACATGTGTATACATACTTGTAAAAGCTTTACCTAAGCTTTACAGACTACAAAGTCATGCATCAGAACAGATATACAAATCACTATAATAAAGGCTTTCAGTGGTGTGTATCATAGGCCTAAAGGAACATATTTTTTTAAGCTGTAGCAGGAACACGGGGAACTGTTTTACAAAAAAACTTATTACTAAGACTAAAAACTTTAGTTGTTTATAAAATCTTACAAAACTTATGTTTCTGTTAAAAATTGTTGGCATAAAACAATCTCATTTTTTTTTCAAAAAGATTAAAAACATTTTTAAAGTAATTAATGCAAAAAAGAAATTTATTTGCATAATAACATTTTGATCTTAGTCATAAGTTCTTTTGTAAAACTGGCCCTGGTTGGATAGATGTCAAAACCCAACACTCATTGGAAGTAGATCAATTACAATACCTGAAAAAAGTACATAAAATTTTATTGCATATATATATGTGACACAATTTATTTTTAAAATTTAGATGGGTGGTTGTATCAAAAGCAATTTTAAATTGATGGGGGTGGGGTAGAAGGTAATTAAAAATGTATGGGTGGTGGGGTAAAAATAAAAGTGCCTTCCAACCCCCCCCCATGCAATTTTTTCTGGAATAGCCCTCACTCAATAGTCAGAGCAACACTTTTTGTGTTCATTATAATATTGAAAAAAAAGAACATAACTGATGACTCTCCAGATTAGTTAATTCTACCATTCACTAAAAATTGAAAGGTTAAAAATGCTTTTTAATACATGTACATGTAGCAATAATAAGGTGATGTGCATTTTTTAGGTTCCATTTGCTCCTTCTGGATTCAAAGTTCGCTACCTTAAAGTATTTGAACCAAAACTGAACTACAGTGACCATGATGTCATTAAGTGGGTGCGATATATTGGCCGCAGTGGACACTATGAGACCAGATGCTGACCATAAGTCTGTAAACGTAAAGCTGAATATTAGGACTTCTCCATTGGATTCAAAATAGACATTAATGTTCATGGGATCAGACATGTTGTGAATGCTAAATACTGATAGAGATTATGTTAAGATATATTGGTTGTATAGATACTAGGAATTGGTGACAGTTATTCCCCTTTACATTTTAAACTGTGAAAGTATTTGGTGTTACTAAGTGTGTAATTTTTGTTCTTAGCTTATTGTAAATGTTATGAAATTTTATGGATATACATTTGTAAGTATGAAATTAAAGACATCTTTCATTTTACCTATAGTATGATAATCAGCTGTTTATTAAGTAAATATTGTAATTTATATATTCAGCCTCTGTAACAGTGACCTGTAAGCTATAAATGATATTAAGGGATTTAACTACATGTATATAAAAACTTTTACATTGTGCCAGCAAATGTCCACCTTTCTTTTTTGGAAGATTTATGATTGTATATTTAAATGAAATTTTTCTGGTAAGATGTTTAGTCATGTTATCAGTTTAATTTTTGATAGTTTATGACACTAGAATAACAAAAAAAATGTATATTAAAATTTTATCTATTCTATTGAATGACTAAGTTTGATGCCAAATTTTGACATGAATTGATGTGTAGTAATATATTAGAATCAAATAAAAGTTAATCCCTGTCCTTTCCTTTGTTTTTTCAGTAATGTATGAGATTTGGAGAAATGTAAAATAACTGTTATGTTTGCTACATGGTCATCATGCACATTCGACATGGTAAATACCTTAAAGTACATGTACATGTATGTATTTTAACAATGCAATTAATGCATTTCTGTTTGGTCTTCTGCCTTCAATACCTTGCTGTATATTATACGAGTGGTGGACTTTCTACAAACAGTTCAGGTAGAGTAGCTTTGGCTTTTTGATAATTTTGTTACCTTCTAGTGTCTCCTAATATGCATGTGCCTGCTAGCATGCTGTCACAAGTGACATGGTATCAATGTTTTATATTGGTTCACTGCTTGTATCTGTAAGAGTTGTCTGTATTTTGGCATCAGGAGTTATCGATTATTTCAGTTACACTCTATTGGTCACCGAGTTGTACGTAAGTCTATGTTGCTTACCGATACTATATTTATCCATGGACACTCATCAAACTTGTTTGATAAGTTTGGCCAGTTATTTGTTCTGGGTATTGCCGGGTATTGATCGGAAGAGGTTTGGATGCTGTGACGTAGAATTTTACCCAGGCTTAGTGATACTGGAATTGGATGTGTGCAATGTTACCCATGGTTAGTGAACTTGGATGTGTCTTGTTCCCTTGTTGAGTGATCTTGGGATTCAGTTACCTGTGTAGTTTTTATAGCGGTGCTGAGTGCAAGACCTGGGCTGATGACAGAATGTTTACTTTAATTGTATGAAATACCACAGCTCAGTGATCACATTTCATAAGCTATTTTGGGGGGACTTGGTGTCACATGGTGAATTGATGGGGTGGGTTGTCTTGCACTCAAGGACATGTTGGACCTGGGAGGTTATGATGGGCCATAGACATTATCATCAGGGACCTATATATATGCTTAGTATATAGGTCTCTGATTACGCTACGTGTAGACGTAGAGAGAAACCATCCAGTGATGACCCCATGTGGACTTTCTTGGCCATGTTTATACTTATTGTACATATGTAGATAAATTCATTGTTAATTTTTACATATCTTATTTTTTGGTGAAAGGAGTCATCCAAAGTTAAATTGGTTTTTGGTAGTAAGAATCCATCTCAACTAGAGGTCTATTGTGACATATGTTAATTAGATCATATCAGATATAAATGATTTAATGTGTGAGAATTGAAACAAATTATAGAACCAACAAAATATTACTAGATTTAGAATGGTTTCAATTCTCTAGATCTGTTATTTATGTCTCTGGTAAAAAACTATTACTTAGTAGTTACATGGTTGAGTATATAAGATCATATTTTTGTGGTTTGTATTAATTTAAGACACAGTATGAATTCCATATAAATAAATACACATACAGTACATACAATTGGAAAATAAAGCTTAAATGAAATAAAAGTGGTCCGTCCCCTCATAAATTTTATAAATATTAACAGTTCCACTCTTTATATACTCAACAAAACAAAACACACAATTTGATTGATAATTTTTTTTATTATATACAAAGACAATCATCTTAAATAAGCAATCAGAGGATTCCATAGCACATTTACACATTTCATTTATATATAAAAATAACAGCTGTTCAGGGCAGGTTTAAAATATCACTATCCATGATTCTCTTGGGATGATGATTGTACAAAAATGATGAGAGAACATGGAGACCTGCTTTTGTAAGTAGAGTAACTCTTGAATGACTATTTTGATGATTCTATACATATGATGGCATGACAGGCCACAGAAAAATCAATAGCTGACCACTTTGACATAGGGATTCTTTATGTGTAAAGAATACTTCAGGTACAGTCAAACCTCGTTATCTCGAACTCGATGGGACCGAGATAAAACTTCGAGATATCCTAGGGCTTGAGATATCGAGGGTAAAATACTTAAGAAATACGTGGTTAGGACTTCTCAATCACTTCGACATATCCATGGTATTCAAGATATCCATGTTCGAGATACCGAAGTTCAACTGTATTTATACTGGAGAAAAAAAACTTTTACACATGCTGTTATCCCTAAAATTTGGAACCACATTTTTCAATTAAATGTTCACATAGCCATGCCCAGTCAACTAACTGAATGGACAATACATATGGAGATTTTTCTCTTCAGATGAAGCCCTGCTATACAGGGAGAGTTTTCTGAACAGTCTTGGATGCTGCAGCATAAAAGATTTTGGAGAAAAATTTGAGACCTGTTTGTCCACCAGGAATATAACTCACGACATACCTGGAAAAAGAATTACACACAATGTGAGGATGATTCATAGCAGCTGAAAACTGTCAATGTACACACTAGTTTCTCTGCTCTTGTACGTGTATGGAACATTTATTATCTCAACCATTGATGCTTGTTTTACATTAGTTCTTCTTTTGTACACAGGGATTTGACATCATATTTGACATAATATTTTTTTCATTTTAATTATTCTTTGACTTGTAAGTATCTTTTCTACCTTTTAATCACCTATTCCTGTAATACCTAATCGTAAATTCTGGTTCGATTATATTAATCACCGTGTTGCACATTCATATCTATTTTTATCATCTGATGATGACATGTTTCATATTCAACAGAGGATACAAATGTACATAGAGGATATTCATTGTTTTGTAGTTGGATATAGAATTTATTTCACGAGTGGGACAGGATTTTTTGATATTTTCACGAGTGCGAAGCACGAGTGAAAATATCAAAAAATCCTGTCTCACGAGTGAAATAAATTCCATATCCAACTACAAAACGTTGAATTTTCTATTTATTACATTTTCTTTGATTTTCCCTTTGCCTCTGTCTTTTCTTAACACAATGTAATAGGCTGTGACGTCACAGTTGAGCAGTTGAGACATCATGGCTTAGTAGTTGTGAGATGAAAACATTGTAACATGGATTTAAGCAACATATTTGGGAAGAAAATGGCAGTTTTAGTATCTGTCAAGATGGTTTAGTTACTATCTCAATCTTATTACGGGCCAGAAATTATGTTTTACTTACTTTGATATCCTTTCATACTGTGAGAGAATATCACTTTGGTATCCTTTCACACTGAGAGAATATCACTTTTATTCAATGAATAAATCACAGTATTTCACTGTTGAAAATGTAATAAAAGTGTATATTCAGCATTGATTCTTGGGGTTTTAGTGTTCATCACAAATTAGAGTCTAACTGGTGCAGTAAGGATGATGGTACATGTATGTAAAAAGGGAAGTAACTTGATGAAATTTACTGCCTACAGAAGTGATTATTTTACAATGATCTTTCTTCACTATAAAACATAACACCTGAATTAAGGGAATTGTCAGTGGGGTACATGTATATTAAAAAAAAATCACATATAAAAGACAGTAGATATAAGTCATCCTGATCAGTGAGTCTGAGACTATTTGGAGATTCTATGATACCGATAAAAATTTTAAGAGTTGAACTATTTCAACTGATTAAGTCTTGTGTCTGCTTCGGGAATTAGAGGCAAAATGTGAAACAATGATATTCAGAATGTGAACATCATGATTATTGACAGTAAGAAGCTACATGTACACAAACTTACCAGATAAGAGTGATGACTTGTAAAACTGCACATATCACAGTAAGGACTGTACTTTTTACCTGTGAAATAAATAGATAATCAGAATTAAAAAAAACAAAACACAAAAATTACCATTAGAGCTTAAAAATTGATGCAAATTAAATCAGAGTAAAAAATAACTGTGCGCCCGACTGCCTGAGATGCATAAATTTCGCCGCCGACAGGACGTTAAAATTTCCACTTTTTATAAATTTATATTGATAAACCTGTCTCAGATAGACTAATTGCACTAGTAGCAAAGTGTAACAAGCCAAGTGGTAGAACTTGCCAGTCAGTATAATTAGGATCAAAGATATGCAGAGTCCTAAAGTCAAAAAGATCCTAGACATGCTTGGATTGCAACTTCCTATCCATTTGCAAGACAGAAGATGTAACAACTAATGCTTTTACATATGTAACATAATTAATTTATTTTAAAAGGGCAATACTTTTCTCAAACTAGTAGATCTTTGGCAGGGCTGACAAGTTTTATCAGCAGCCATTCTAGCTGATTTTAAAGTGAGCTTCAAATGCTGGCATAATTTAAAACCAAAAAGAGTATGTGCATCCTAAAATGAGATGGTGCTGTCATTTTGCTTTTTTTTCAGCAACATCTAACTACAAATTATGTATTGGGGTATTTTTGTCACCAAAAAGCTGTTTTTAATTTCTGTTATTTCTCCCTTCCTGGTTAAATCTTTTGATCATTTGACTTATCTAAAATGCAATCGGGAGTCAGGTTACTGGATTCATCATGATAAAACAGATAAGTCTGATATTGTGGATTTCTTAACTTTCTTGACATTTCACAATTTGTGCTTTCCAAACAAAAACAGATTAATATGAATAATGCCACTGTCACTGTGTATTAAGAATTTTCATGTAAGTTCAAGTCATTAACTGAAGCCAATTTTCAAATAAAAAAAAAAGAAATTGAAAGTGTAAACAAAACAGCAATGCAAGTGTGTCCATGCCCCTTTATGGTACAGTTGCACTTTGGTATCTCAAACTCTGATATGTTGAATACCATGGATATTTTAAAGTCATTTGGAAGTCCCCCCCCCTTTTTGTCTGTGTATTTAATCCCAAATATTTCAATCTCTTGGAAAACTCTAAGTTTTTCTTTGGTCCCATCAAATTTGAGGTAATGAGAATTGACTGTAAATGTCTAAACTTCTGTGAATATACATGCAAATGTGCAAATGAAAAATTCTTGGGATGGAATATATTACTTTTCAATGTTTCTGAACTGCAATGACTTTCAATACTGGTCAGTCTTTGACATTAAGTATTTTGCAATCTTTGTGACATATAATATAAACCCGGTATATATATATATATATATTTACATTTGCAAATGTTTTCTTTTATATAACACTATTGAAGGCAACGCGTATCTATATCCGTATAAACACGGGTTCCTCGCGTCATAAACGTTCGACGTAATTTCTCAGTGACGTCATAAAGGGTCGACGCGCAATCAGTGGATCAAACATTTGCCGTTGGGTTTGAAAAATAAAACGTTTCACGCGTTAAATATTATAATCAGGCAAATACAAAATATGAATAAGTCACAATTGTAAATATAAGTAATAAGGTATCATTTTAAAACATCTATCGGGCTATAAATACGGGTTGGTACGAGATCAAATTTACCATAAAGCCCTTCGGGCTTTATGGAATTTGATCTCGTGACCAACCCGTATTTATATCCCGATAGATGTTTAAAAATGATACCTTATTTCTTAATATATATATATATATATATATATATATATATATATATATATATATATATATATATATATATATATATATATACACAAAATATAAAGCACTAAAAATGAACAACGACATGAACAATAAAAATTGTCAAAGAAGATGGGTGAACATGACAAGCGAAAAGCCTAGTATAGTGTGACAAACATGAAGGTGAAAAATTAACTCTCAATTATATCAAAATTTACTTTCATATTTCATCTAACATTAAAATTTACTTCATGTAAAATCTCTACAATTTGCAAAAATCTCGTGAAGATTGAAGTTATTTGCTTATTAAATATTATACACACACTAAAGAGGGCAAAAAAAGTCATTTTCTCATACTATAACACTATTTTCGATATGAGTGGGTCTTCACTCCATTTTTTTTGAAAGTTAATTCTCAAAGTTTGCATAAAAATATACATTTTTTGGTTTCCAAAAATATGAAGCAAAGACCCACTATACCTTAAAGATATACTTTATGACATAACATTCGCATCTTTTCGAGAAATACTTGAAGTCCATATAAGTCAAGGGTCAAATCACAAAAATGATTTAAATGCCACTATCAATCAGGACTTGTGTAGTCTAGTGGTTAGCATGCTAGTCTCGAAAGAAAGTGATACTCAGGATTTTTATTGCTAGGGTTCGAACCACACAAATACCAAATATTAAAAAAAAAACATAATGATAAAGAAATATAAGGAATCACTGTCTATTTTGTTGGGTATGCAAGGGACATCAACGACAGCTGGAAACGTCAGATAATTTATGCATAAAGGGCTTTGCCTGTTATGCAAATTATCCCACGTTTCCAACTATTGTTGATGCCCTAGCATACCCAACAAACTAAACAGTGTTTCCATCAATATATATATATATATATATTTGAATTTGAAGTTTATTTCCTTGAATTTCTCCCTCAATAAGCTGTGAATTAAACAAAGCTTGTATTAGACATATGGAGCTGGAGACCACTTCCTCACCTTCATCAAAATTTTGGGACTATGTAAGATAATTCAAGTAATGTATGTATGAAATTTGATATAGAAGGACAAACAGTGAAATGATACTTATTGTATCTTACCCATACTGAGAAGTATATTGTGGCTAGCATTGTTCCTAGGTATGCTGCAGTAAATGGCAGTCGGGATACGGAAAACAAATGCTTTATATGGTGCACTGGTCCCCAGAGAAAGGAAAAACTGAAAATAATTTTTTAATTGCATATAAAAATAAAAGTTGTTAGAGTTCTCAAATGTTTAATATAACCTTTAAACAATTGGTTTTGACATCATGGTGAAGTCATCTTTTACCTTGATATAGCGAACAGACTTCCAAGTGTGTACAGCATTGCAAATTTTCTGGCCTTGAGAAGTAGCAAAGGAATGTAGAGACTAGCCTGTAATACATCACAACCAATAGTTATATTTACTTTGTTAATTGAATTGCTCTTTTATAAGTGCACCTGAATGCATGTGTATGATTGTGTGCAGTTTTTTCTAATAAACAGCTACAAAATGTTTGACAATTACATGTACATTTGTACATGTATTAACATGATGAAATTTTTTCTGAACACTTACCAGTGAAAAACAAAATGTTCCCAGAAGTAGAAACATTACAAAGCCAAGGATTCTCTGCTTTTTTGACTGAAATAGGAAAACAAATTCTTTTGTCATAATTGTAAACATTGAACCTACGTTGTATTATGTCATAGTTAAGTTTTTGCTAGGTCTGAGTGAATCTGCTACTTTCTCATCTGAGCTAATGAAACTTGATAATGTGAACAGGATGCAACTACTTTGAAAGAATGCAAACTTGTTACGAAATCTTCAGTTCCTACATGTAACAATTAAGGAAGAACAATATCTTGTTTATATGTCATATGAGTCCTAGATCTGTTCCAAATTGTCTTTACAGTAATGTCTATTATGAAATGACTTGTTTTCACATTCTATCCCTAATACTCAAAATATGTGTTAATTAATCATATGTATCTTTAGCAAATGCTCTAACCACTGTGCTGTAGTTAATAAATATTATAAAAGATAATGGTGTTAAACACATTTCCACTGGGTTTTCTCTGAAACTCTGAAAGCAAAAATTACTGAAA
Source organism: Saccostrea echinata (assembly GCF_033153115.1). Lineage (NCBI taxonomy): Eukaryota > Metazoa > Mollusca > Bivalvia > Ostreida > Ostreidae > Saccostrea > Saccostrea echinata. The sequence goes on from NW_026889803.1 coordinate 49,983,341, forward strand.
TTCTTGGAAGGTTATATTCTATGTACATTTCTGTTATTATGTTGCTTTTATACCGGGGGTGGGGTGTTAGACTTTTATTACAGAAACAATTGCTTCAATGTGAGTTTGAGTATATGAAACGTACCAAATCCGCCAAGTCAAAAAATAAACGGGAATCACTTGTTTGATTAATTTCTGTACTTTAATCAAGACTTATAAAAACGATTTTTTTTACATAAATGTTAAGGTATTGTTAGATATCTTACTAAACTTGGGAGGCACGGATCAGCTTTGGCCTTGGTAAACCAGCTATTTGCCACGTCATTTGGTTCTAAATCTTCATCCAGAGGCTGGCTCTTCTTCTGAAACAGGTTAAGTTTTCCTAAATTAAACTTACCAAAACCTGAACTACTGTTTTCGTTCCCTTTTGAAAGATAATTCTGAAGATTTGTATTAAGATCTGTCATTTTTCGACGTATTTGCACCGGAAATAAATTATGCACCCTAAAGTTTGAATCGGTATATCCGGAGATTCAATTTCCGGGAAAGATTTTCTTTTTTGAAGTACAAAAGTACATACAGGAACATTTATAACCATTTTATCATCTGAATCGATCTTTACATTTTAATCCATAAAGCCATTGGAAATTTGGTTTTACAATACAACATTGCAGATATTTCAGGGATGTTTTACACCGGGAGAGTGGCTAAAAAAGAGGTTAAATTAATATTTTCAAAACGCTTTCATTGGGAAAAATATCTGGGCGGTTTATTTATTTATTTATTCTTTTTTTTTGTAATGGTATGTCAATACATTGCCATCTATACACTGATGAAAAATTTGATTTTAGACTTCGAGAAAATTATTTAGAATTTACAATTTACATTTAGAAGTATACAAATTAAAATTATCTAGTTATTTTTTTGCGTAGAGTATACAGACATGTGTATTTTTCTTACCCTGGAAAAAATCTTAAAAGACAAAATGATGAAGTACTGATAAAGAAAATCATGCTTGCGTACTCAGATGGGGGAAATTTCAATTGCTCTATCTTGGTCGTTTGGAGAAATGGGCTTTGGTCAGGCCCGTAGGAAGCAATTTCACTTTGAGGGGGCACAACCATACATTTCAGTTGAGGGGGCACTATCAAGTACCAAAATTCCTTGACAAGCAAAAAAAAAAAAAGGTCATCAGACGTTATTATTGAGGGGGCACAAGCTTATAGTAGTTATGTTTTCTATAGTATTCTTTATATCGGCAAAATTATTGGGGGGGGGGGGCACGCCCCCCCCCCGTGCCCCCCCCCCCCCCGGTTCCTACGGCCATGTTGGTACAAATTGTTAAATAATGGCATTAGTGGTAAATGTTTTCCATTTTTTAAAAATTTGTATAATGGAGTTAAGTCCTTTGTGACTATGAATGGTTTTTCATCTGAGTTTTACAACTGTAACATTTGTGTACGCCAAGGAGGAAATTTATCGCCTCTCTTGTTTTCTATGTATATTAATGATTTAGAAGAATTTCTCAATAGTAAAAATGTGCATGGGCTATCCTTTAATGCAAGTAGTTCAAACACTGTAGAAAACCAGTTTTGGCTGTATTTTAAATTATTTATTTTGTTCTATGTTGACGATACAGTTATGATGTCTGAGTCTGTTGAGGGTTTGCAACACGCTCTTAATGAGTTTCATTCGTATTGTTTACAATGGAAACTGAATGTCAATGTAGACAAAACAAAAAATTATGATTTTTTCGAAAGGTCCATCTGTAAAAAATGTATTCTACTACAATAATTCTGTTATTGAAATTGTGAACGAATTTAAATACCTAGGTATACTATTTTCCCGATCCGGTTCATTTTGTAAGGCTAAAAAACATTTATGTGAGCAAGCTCAAAAAGCCATGTATGGTGTTATACGAAAAATTAGACAATTTAATTTACCAGTAGATTGCCAGCTTGATTTGTTCGATAAAGTTGTCACACCAGTACTTTTGTATGGATGTGAGATATGGGTTTTTGAGAACATTGAAATAATTGAACGCGTTCATCTCAAATTTTTGAAATATATTTTTAATCTGAAAACTAGTACTCCTAGTTATATGGTTTATGGCGAAACGGGTCGATTCCCTTTGTATATAACGGTGTATATAAGAATGATATCCCATTGGGCAAAATTACTGGTAAGGCCTGAAAATAAGATTGTTTATGTTACATATAAGAATTTATTTGAACAGTTTTGTTCAGGAAGTCATAAGAACCCTTGGATTTTAATATGTATTAAGAATATACTTGATACTTGTGGCTTCTCAAATATATGGAATGAACAGGCCTTTTTAAATATAAAATGGCTAAAAACTATAGTTGAACAACGTCTTAAAGATCAGTACATACAGAAATTGCAAAGTGATATGCGCGATTCGTCTAAAGGTCATATGTATAGTATCTTCAAAACAGAATTTGGATTTGAAAAATATTTAAACTTACTACCTAAAAAATTTAGAACAATTTTAATTAAATTAAGAACAGCAAATCATCGTCTCCCAGTTGAGACTGGGAGATGGTTTGGAATTCCCAAAAATGATAGACTCTGTAATATCTGTAATAATGGACAAATAGCAGATGAGTATCACTATATTTTAGAATGTCAATTTTTCTCAGAATGCAGAAAAAAGTATCTACCTAGTAAATATTGTAATAGACCAAATTTCAACAAATTCTCAGAATTGTTGTCAACTGCTGACTCCAAGGTATTAATCAAACTATGCAGCTACATAGATAGGGTATATGAACAAGTCTGTCCTCCATAATTATTATTATTTTTTTTTCTTTGTTATACTTTATAATTTGAATGTATTTCCGCCATTTCACGTGTATCTTGTATATTGTTTTTGTATATATTGTACATAGAACCTCATGTACCATAAATTGGTTTGAGTGAATAAATTGAACTTGAACTTGGTCTAATATAATTTTAAAAATACTCGAAATAATTAATAATTATGTAATACAGTACAAATTGCAGTTTATTCTATTTTAATATCAAATACTGGATCAGTCTAATTACATGTACACAATAGTACCCTGAAATCACTGTGCAGCTTAAGTTAATATTGTGTAATGTGAACGTGGCATGTGTATATATGGGCGCGAAAGGAGTAGAAAAGACGATAATGCAAAAGGAACAATTAAAATTGATAAAACATATTGCTACAATTTTCCAAATCACTTCATTTGAACCCCCCCCCCCCCCAACATCCGTGCAATATAAATGACTCCATTGGAAAAGCTTTGGAGCTTTCATAGGTTATTCTTGGTCTATTTATGTATATACCAAATAAAATTTATTTTACTTATTAAGTTATATACATACTAGTATAAATTAACTGCATACAACTTAATTAGCGATTATTTTTAGAATGTTAGGTTGTTGTTTTTTTTTGTTTGTTTGTTTGTTTTTTTGACAATGAGAAAATAATGTATAAAGGTGAAAAGAAATATAGAACTTATTTATTTAATTTTCAACATAGGATGCCCCATGAAAAAATTTCAAAGATAACGAATTATTGGTGAACAAAAATCACTGGTGTTTACTTAAATTGGAAAAATACATGTAAATATAGTGTGCAATTAATTTATCTTGGCCTATCAAATTGTTAAGAATGCTTGAATTGAGTAAAGCACTGCATATTTCAATTGATTTATTTTATATATTTGGGTCCAAGGGCAAAATTCTCTGGTCAACTGCATGAACATACCACAGAATCAGAATTCTATTGTGCAGTGTATACAGAGGGTTCTTATGAAAATATCGTGATGAAAAAATTTTGCTTGAGGTGAAAGGAGATTCATGGAGGCACACATTGGCTCGCGATTCCTTGGAATTTCGAAACTATTTATCCTGACACCTGCACGTGTTGATGTTCAATTACTTTCATTATAAACCTGTTTCTTACTTTTAAATAAACGCATCAGAAAGAAAATACAAACTAATTGATATCAATTTATGCATTTCCTTATCAAAATATTTTGACACAGGTAAAGGAAATGTTAAAAAGGTAGAAGTGACAAAATCAAACGAGTGATTTCCCAATCAGATAAGCATTTATCATCTCTTATCAAAAAAGTATATACAACTTCACATAGTAAAGATCCTTATCGATAATGATGGGTGAGTCACATTTTCCATCAAATTTAGTTTACACTATAACCAGACTAAAATGTGTGAAATTCAAAATGATTTAAACACGATACGAGTCAAAACGATATGGCGGCGTACTTGAAATTACCTTATTTTAAAAGTTTTCCTTACTAATGATAAACTATTCCACCAAATATGCACTTTGTAGCATTACACTCGACAAAACAATTCGCAGGGAAATAGAATTTCATTCCCTGTCTGTCCTATCGCAAGAACATATAAAGATTTTTATGAAATTTCTGGAAGGGATGTGTCCTGAGGCAAAGAATAATCAAGAAAATTGTCATGGGCCAAATAATTTTCAAGGAAAATTGAATTTAGATTTGGTTAAGAATTCGGACGACGGTTTTTCCTAATCCACACGTCGGTTATTTACTAGTATATCGTCCATCTATCAGTCCGTTACATTTCCTATCAGAACACCGATATTTTTAGACGTAGCAGATCAAGAATATTGTCCAAATCTCTTTTCGTCACATTTTCTTCCCATTATTTCTTACTTTTTTAGGTCACCCTAGTCGTTGTGTGTTGTGAGTCGTCCGTTGGTCGTATAAACTTTTTAACATTATGAAAATTTTCATCTTCTTCACTGGAACCAATCTCTTATACAAAGTTGTCGTTCGTTCCACTTTGAGAAACCTATGAACCGATGGTAAAGAGTGAATATGAGCTGATGGTACAGAGTGAATATGAGCCAATGAGTCAATATGAGCCGATGGTAGAGAGTGCACTGGAATCACTGAATTAATCTCAACAAATTTTGGCATATAGCATTTATGGGTAAAGGGAAACACAAATTTTGAATTTTGGCATTTCATGCCTTGCACGGGGGCCTAGACAAAAGATAAAAACCATCAAATGTGTTACTTTCAAAACTCTTCTTTACTCCTGGACATCTATCATGGAAACTGTTTGCATTGTAATAAGCATTTAGTACCTTAACAAAATTGTGAAATTAATAGCCGTTCAAGCTTAAGGATGTGGCTAACTTAGTCATATGCTGAAAATAAAATCTTCTTTTTTACTGGGTGCATTTAGCAGGCAAAATATTTGCATGATTCTATATATGTAATGAGTAATCATCTTTTACCAAATTTTTGAGATCCACAAGCCCTGGATACATGGTTCAGGCCTTAGCGTAGGGCTTGATTTGCTGTACATTGAAATTCCTTTTCGGACATCTTTGAAAGCCAGACAAACTGTATTGATAATCATTATGAAAAAGCTCTCTTCCAAATTGTATAAGTTCAAACATGATCCCTGGCTCAAAGGTTCAGGCTTATAGGGCTAAGTTGCACATATATTGAAAATGCATTACATCTTATCAATTTTTGTTTATGCTTATGGACTTCTAGCAAGCAAACTATTTGTATTATTATAATGAATACTCAACAATTTTACCAAAATTGTAAAATTATGGCCCCTGAGTTCAGGGTTCAGTCTACACTGGGACTGCGTTCAAGATCGTAGCAGCTAGCCTACCTACTAGGTTAGATATCTAGATATCTGTAGGTCGTATTGAACGCACTAAATGAATTAGTTTGACTATGTTAGCATATCGTTTATATAAGACCGTATAGCAGCTACGAAACCGCTAGCCTACGATCTTGAACGCAGCCCTGGGTCTCGTGCAGTTTGAAAACGGGTCAACGTTAAAAGTTTAGGCTAGGTAGAGTTTTTGATGGTATCTAGTAATACATGTAAATACAACTGCACTGCGCTCGACCAAAAGTCGTACTGTTAAACATATTAATAAGTTGTGGTTAAAATGTTAATTTGTTGCAGGTATGACATCTCTCATTGCCATTTTCGATACAAGAAAACCGTGAATATCTCGTACTTCAATAAAACAATTCAAAAGCCTTTAATTTGATTTCTAACACGTGCATTATGTAGATTTTGAATTTTTATCTATACTTAATTATTTCATTTTAAATATTTTTGCTTCCATCAAACTTTTCATTTGTGATTTAATTCTTATCTCGCGTCAGCAATTCATTGTAATGTCAATCAAAAATGAAAAGTTAGATAAGTTTAGATTGGATCAGTTCGGCAATTTGTTAAGAATCAAGTACAGACAATTACATGTAGAGCGCGTGTCGTGCACCTTGTCTTTAATTTCGGCTTTTAATCGACAGTAGAAACTGTCGATTTTCAGTCTTATTATCATGTATTGTGTATTTGATGACTAACCTGTAAACAGTTTATCTTGTGGAATGTTGATGTCTCTATCAGAGAAATGACACCTGTCTCCCAAGGCCGCCCTATGTACATCGGCCCCACGATAATCCCCCCACAGACCACCCAACCAGGCTAACCGCTCATCATACCCTAAATGTCATATACCTCAACACGCATCTACAGCCATCCCAAACATCTTCTAATCTGTGACAAGATCCTATTCTAAAGAAATCAAAAATGTTTAGAATTGTACGCAATTAAACTTTGGTAATCCAATGATTTTTACAATGCTTCAGTTTAAAATGAATGCAATTATATTTGTTTGGTTAAGATCAGAAAATCGATATACCCAGAAAGATGGCACTCGAATTGGATTTGAATGAACGTCATTTTCTGATCACGACTCAATCTGTCCTAGCTGTGTCTTGACAGTCATCTTGTCTTTGTACGAGGGATCTTGACAGACAAGTCAACTCATATCCAGTGCAACAAGGAACAACCACCGGGTTACGCGCGATAGATGTCTCTTACTAATGTCAGATACTTATTTCAAATTCCAGAATTTCTTTTTAATCGTAAACATTTGCTTGCAAAATTGACCAAATATTTATAGCAGTATCTTTTTTTTATTACTATAATCTCTGTTATTTCTCCCTCCTCTTTTTATTTTGGCTTAAATTGCTTCTTTCATTTTGCATAGAAAAGTTTATTTTATAATTATTAAATGATTATTTTCTCTTTAGAAATAAAACGACAACGACAAAATTAAACAAACAAAATTAAATATCAAAATAACAGAACAAAAAAAAAAAACAAAAACAAAAAAAAAAAAAAAAAAAAAACATAAAATAATTATGAATAAAGACATTATATGCATTTTTAATACTAAATTTAATGATATGAAGTCTTGTGAGAAATATTTCATACATACATGTAACATCATTCCAAAAAAAAAAGTTTGATACACATAATGTGTCTATAAATATTTATAAGTCGAACAACAAAAACTGCTATTTTCACATCTTTAATTTATAATCATCATTTTATATTCACTGTTTTATATAAATCATTCAACATAAAAATATTTTTTCTTTGTCTTGCTTTGGCGGGGGATGACAAACTCTTGCGGGTTATCTGGACTATCTGACACCACGAGCCCGATAACAAACAATTGTTAACAAAAAGATTGTTTTACTAATGACGGGTCAGCATTCTGACATGTAGTTCTGAGCAAAAAATCACATTGGAGGTAACCCAATCTAATGTGTTAAAAACATAAGACCGTATCACGTGACTAATATAAGAGATCTCATACAAATAGGTGGATCTGTTGAGGATTGTATGGGTGCGTTTTTTGGGTTCCCCCATAAGAGGGGCGAAAATGACGTAATTCCGCAAAATTCTCCAATTTAAAAGTCCATGAAGAGTGCAACGTACGTTAGTAAATTTCATTGTTAAATTGTTCTTCCCTTTTAATGTGAAATATATGGTTTTTTTAATCATCGAGAGCTGGGAAAAAAAAATATCTTAACAATTCAGTACAACAAAAGCAAAGCCAAATTATAGCCTTCATGAAAGTAGACCTAATAATTGACGTCCGCTAGAAATTAACAACGTGAAAAAAGATGATTTGATTAAAAATCTTCTTTACACGAGTGTCCTACATGTGTTAGTAAAAAGACATCAATTTGCCTGGACTTGAAGTCCACAAGGGTCATCTCCTGCTCTTCTCTTGTCATCATTAGGACCGAAATTAATAAGGCCCTGTCACATGTTTTCATGTATCTAGTGTCCTTATTGAATCTTGTAAGGCATTCAAAATAATAAGTCTTTCAGCTGTCACCAGAAGATAGCATGGAAAATTGATGAAAATCCTTATAATCACTAAAATTAACTAAAAATAAAAAAAAAAATAATCGGGGAAAAACTTGCTTATTACATTAATTTTTCAGCAGTGAAATACTGTAATTTATTGAATGAAAGTGATATTTTATTTCACACCTGAGACCGGAATTTTTTTTATATACTTTCACTCGTGTCTCGCACAATATATAAAAAAGAATCTGTCCCAGTCGTGAAAAAATTACATAATTTAAAAAAGTACAGGACACTGAATATCCTCTATATATCTCTATATATATTTCACTTAGATCTTATTATGGTATTTTACAATTTCTTACGGTTAATAGTCTATCCATTTTTCGCTTGTTTCCTGTGTGCTTAATTATCTCTCTGTGTGTGTTTTGTTTTTGTTTTGTTTGTTGTTGTTGATTTTTTTTAATTCAAATAAAAGATAAAAATGGTAAAGATGTCTTGTTGATATCATTCCATACAATTCTCCGTGTACTAAATATCAGTATTATTTCGGGAGGGGGTGTTTAAATTGTTGTTGTTCTTATTTTTCTTGGGGTGTTATTGTTTTCTTTTTAAAATTGATTTTTCGTGATAAGTTGATTGTGTTAACCTTTCTCACTGAAGAAAAAGTTACATATACTTTCAGCATTAACATTTATTTGAGACTCTCTAGTATAGCTACACATTACAGGCTTGTAGCAACGGTTTAAATGTGTGTGTGTGTGGGGGGGGGGGGCAACTTTCCAAAAAATCTGACAAGCATAAAAAAGAGAGGAAAAAAACTGACCACAAAAATCGGGGGGGGGGGCAACTTCTCAAAATAATCTAACAAGCAAAAAAAAAAAAAATAATAATATTAACTGATAATTATTTACTATCTAAATCCAGTGATAGAACTTACAGCAACAAAAAGTGAAGCCCCCCCCCCTCCAAATTCTAGGCCCTGCGTTATACAGTTAATTTTACATATATATGTATTAAGCGAAAATCAAAGTAAATAAATGATAACCCTTACATCGTTTCACTACCTCTTCGTAACATTCATGATGTTGTAATTTCCACGAATATAGTGATCATAATTAAGGAATTATTAAATTAAAAAATAATGCATGTAATTTTTTAAGTTATATCACAGCATTATTTTATTGGTCAAATAAATTTTACTACTAATTAATAGGAAATAACATTAATTATTACTTTACATCTTGTCATTACACCTTTGGTTTTCATTATCAAAATGTAAGGAAAAAAATTAGATGGAAGTTCCTGTCTACTGAGCGTTGCTTGTTGCGTCGTATTTGGTGAGTTTGGAGCCGGGAGCTAGGGTCACGCAGTCTGGTCACCAATGGTCGTTTTTCATGAAGAAGACACCTGTACTGAGTTAACAGGTAACTCCCGTTGTCTAAGGTCCTGTTGTCTCTCTATAGATCCATTGATTTATGTCAGTTTTTTCTATTATGTTGCTTAGATACGACTCAGCTGATTTGCAAGGGTCAGGAAGCTGATAACATTATGAGACGTCTTAACAGACATCCTGTCAGTATAACTAATTATGTTTACTTTAATTGATAATCTAACATTTTATTAATTAACCCATTTTTCAACTATTTTCTGGTGTAAAAAAATTCAAAGATGTCTGTTCTTTCTGAACTTTCATATCTGATTGTGTTTACTTTTTTCTTTGTGTACTTATGTATTTTGACCCTGACATATTTGTAACTATGTTCATATGTGTATTATGATTTACATTCAGTGCATTTTTCTTTGCTGAAATAGACTGGAAATTTAAAACCTTCAATCATCTATGAACACACTCAAAACTTTGTCATCGCGCAAAAATGCACATTAGGAACTACCTACATTTGAACACCATAATGTGCGTATTGTTTTTGTTTAATTAAAATAATCACCATATTAAATTCTTGTAAAATACAATGTTACGTTTAGAAGGGTGACTACACTTAATGCTTGGTTTTGAGTCTTTTTCGGTCGCTTCTTTTGCTTTTATAATCTAAACCTACTTTCACTTTTGTATATATATATATATATATATATATATATATATATATATATATATATATATATATATATATATATATATATATATATATATATAAGAATTCTGTCACTTTGGCATCAAATTTAAAATGTTCAAATGATTTTAGACTGTGATACAATAAGATAATTCTATGTTTTTTTTGTCCCTACTGCTTTCCAAATATTGAGAATTTACACTTACCAGCTGCCCTTGACTGAACATTAGGTATGCATGAGGGGTCTAAAATTAGAGTACATAAATAACAATGACATGTATATAAATACATTACTCTTTCGATCCCATCTCCCTCTTTATTCTGTCTGGCACACTATTTACAAAGGTTTCAAAACAAAATTAACAATATGAACATGTAAGTAAAAAATATTTTAAATCGATGCCTGAAAATTTAACGTGTTCGAGCAGTGTCCAAGTCAGCACAAAACATGCTACCTTCCAAGTCACGTGGCGGATTTAATATTCACAGTTACCTGAGGTAAGAAATCACGTGAGGGATTATAATATTCAACATGTTACAGCCCTTGGTTACAACAGAGAGATCGAATGTAAAAAGAAGTTTTTTTTCTCATTTAAACCATGAACGCTTGTTTGTCTATTAATCTCCTTTTGACACGACATTATTAATGCAAATTAACAAATACTGTTAAAACAATAGACAAACATGCGCTGACTATGTAAAAAGTCAGTAAAAAAAAGTGGGCGTCCTCATTATCGTACGGAGATTCAAAAAAAATTATGATCCCCGCCTTTGAAAACAGTTTCGTACTTCGTAAATACATACTTTTATTTAATGTAATTGCGTAAAGTTGAAAATTAGATGTTGACCATTTCTGCAATTAAAAGAAAAACGCTTATTTTGAAAGTTTATTTTGTCGCATTTCTCGGATGTCCTATAGTGCAGTCATCCTTTATTTGTAATTTTTTTCTCGCAATATTCATTTGCTTCATTTAATTTTCCCTGCTATTTTCAAAGCATGTTCTAAAAGGCGCTAAATTTATAATGAAGGACGAATGAAAATTAATATTTATAACGAGAGAAAATAAGAGAATATAAATATAAACATTGGGGTATTTATTTTTGGATGTCGTCGGTCGAATACATCAACTGGCCGTGCCGACAAATTTGTCAGCACGGCCAGATACTGTTATGCGACTGACGACATCATCCAAAAATAATTCAATGTTTAATTATACTTGAACATACACTGTGCGTACCTCCTGTACAGTGACCTTGACCTGATTTCTTGGTGAATAAAGTTCCAGCAACAAAAAGGGCAACCGAGTTCTCCATTTACTTGATGGGTGTGACCTGTCGACAGGAGATGCTTACTCCTCCATGGCACCTGATCTCACCTCTGACGTTTTTAGAGGTCTGTGTTTGCTCTGCTCATAATTCGTGTTTATTTTTTTCATTAGACTTTTAAGCAAGATTACTTCATATTTCATTGCAATAATTCAATAATGTATGCCACTGAGATAATTAATAGAACTGGTTGAAATAATAATATTCCTGAAATATAGAGAGAGAGAGAGAGAGAGAGAGAGAGAGAGAGAGAGAGAGAGAGAGAGATTGTGTGAGGGTGTGTGTGTGTGTGTAATTTGAATAATTTTTAATCATTTTTTTTTAAGCTCAGTGTCATATTAATTTTGAATTTATCTGTTTATATGTTTATTGTTAACAATTTACAATATGACGAAAGTTAAGAATGAAAAAAACTTAATTAGTCATATTTTGTGCATTTATATTCAATCTTAATATTTACAGGTTTTATTCCGTTTAGTAAGAATTTCTCAAATTTTTAATTTGAATTTCATGTGTCTGACACTTTTTGTCTCAAAATTTTGCAGCATCTCTGAGTTAAACATGTTTTTATTTTACAGTTACTTACAGTATAGTTTTATGTTCTAAGTATAAAGTGTCTTCTTTTTACGAATAATCCTCGTCATTCCTGCTTCAAGAAAAGAACTATTTTTATAATATGCCTGCATTCTTGTACGAGCGTTTATAACGGGTATTTTTTTTTCACGTTAAGTAGTTCGATAAAGTATAGACAAAATAGGGAAGCATTTGATTTTTTAAAACCAGTACAAAATTAAAAAACAAGGTGGTGGACGTGTTACGACGAGGAAGGAGAGAAGTTATGTTTAAAAAACTGCAATTTGGACAAGGGTCCAGTATGACTGAGCTGCACCGTAGGCAGGAAGAGATGAAGTGATTATAAAATACAAGTCACGGCAATCTCTCTGGTACCAGGGCATTTATTGGTTATCCGTCAAATGTCAACATTCTCATTGTCCCGAAAGTATTTTTATGATATTACAAATAATAATTTTAAGAGACCTTTGCTTTGATAAATTAGTTCATGTCCTTAATTCATTTAAAAAAAAAAGTGTACTTTGAGAGTACATGTAGCACATAGATTTGCAATGTACATAGATAAATATAAACTTATTTTATCATTATAAGACTTTTTAGGGGGGATTAGAGATATACAATATGGACATCGTGTAAAAGGGACAAAGTGACACTTTAAACTACAAATTTTGTTTTGTTGTTTTTGACATTGCTGTTGCTATTTATTAAATTAGATATTACTACAAATATGATTATTCTTGTTTGTTTTTCATAGATCTAACCATTTCATTCAATACTGATAAGAATAAAAAGAATTTTTCCTTGTATTTAAATAAATAAATTTCAATAAATGAATAAAGTTTTAATAAATAAATAAATAAAGAAAGAAGTCCCATTACTTCATATTTCAAAACAAGTCGTTTTAAGTAAAAACTTTATTGTAAATTTATGCTTTATCGAATTCGAAGTCTTCTTGTTTATAAACTATTGACAGGAAAACCATGAATAATAATTATAATTATTCATAGGCGTCGGAAGCAAATTGAAAGTGTGGGGGTTAAACCAACAAAAAACATTTGGGGGGTGGGGCTAAGCCCAAATTTTCAATCCCTTTATTATGTCTATCTTTGTAACAAAAAGGGGGGCTAAGCGACCCCCTAGCTCCCACGGTTCCGACGCCAAAGATATTTTAGCAAAGTTTGTCAGACTACATTCGTTTTCCGTCTATTCGGAGCTTGGAGTCCATTTTTATCGGTTTTTGTTGTATTTTGGTTTCTGTTTTGTTTTTATTTGTTTGTTTGTGTGTGTTTTAATTTGGTTTGTTTTTTGTTTTATCGAGTGATTTGTTGTTCTTTTTTACCTTAATATTTATTTGTTTTATTTATTCATTCATTTATTTATTGTTTTTGTTTATTATTTATTTATTTTTTTATTTACTTATTTATTTATCGTTTTTGTTTGTTTGTTTTTTGCTAATAGCAAACCTTCCAGTAAAAAAATTAAAATTTACATTACTAAGAGAAGTAAAAAAAAAAGTTTTGATACACAATTTACCGCATAGCTAACATTGTTACCTATTTAACCCTGATCTTTCCATATGACTAACTACATTTAATTAAGAACTCAGTTACGGATTCATATTTCCTATATCTGTATTTATTCTTTATTCACATTCACACTTGTGCAAGAAATAAGATAATAACAGAGGCAAAATTATGGACAATTCTTCTGTCATGAAAGCCTCCACCCTTAGTTACTTAAAATATCAGGGACACTTAGTTTAGATAAAACCACAAGATTTTCAATAGCAATGTTTCTTTATTTTTAAGAGCAAGTTAATATTTGAAGATGATAGGTTAGCATTTTCTGTAGAATAACCTTTTGAGGCAAGAATGGAGAACTGAACATCGGGTGTGTTTTATGTCCGTCTTTTTATCTTGGATCATTTAGTCCTGATTTTCCAATAACAATATACATTCTGTGTTGATTTTATGGGAGAAAAACACGAACAACCGACTGTTGGAGATTAAAAGTTTATCACGGTAAATGATTTTGAAATTTTCTTTAATGTGAATAAGACACTGAAAGACCTTGGGTAAATTTTGCTCAAAGTTTGTCCTTTTCTTTAGGGACGAGGGGATAAAACCGACCCTCCCTCCCCTTTTTATTGATCTAAGCCCTGTTTGATATCTCTTGAAACAGATAGACAGATGTTTTCCATTGTTAAGGAGGAGAATTAAGTGCTCATTTATAGACAGAAGTAATCGTCTCCGAATCAGTTTATCAGTAAAAAGTCAACACTGGTAGAGGCTCCTATATTGACACAAAACTAATAACACCTGTAAAAAAATTCTACCTGAAAGCTTTGTACATTTGATTGGAATATTTCATTGTCGATTTCAGTGATCATTGGGACCAGATATGAGAAATCTTAATGATTTTGATTTTCAATGACAAATAAAGACAGACCGATCGTAATTTACAAGATAAATATCACATCCCTGTGTAAATTCAGGATGGAGTCGGATAAAAAGAAGTGTCACTGAATCTTCTGACTTTTTATTTTGATCATAAGTGGATGTGAGTTGGGGATAAAATATTTTTCCATCCCCCTTTCTTGTTTTATGACACCCTTGACTAGATCTTTGTAATAAATAGAGCTATGATATTTTATATTCATTTCAACACACGATTTCCTGTTACAAACACAGTCAAGAATCTCAGTTATTTTGAGTCTACTTTCTTTTCCCTTCATTCAAATCATATTCAGGAAGGACAGTGCATGCTCTTACGTACAGTATTCATAGACCCCCTCCCCCACATTTAGCATAATCAATTCTGTTGCACCACTGAAAAAATATACAAATTATTTGGAATATGTCTTAAATTTCCAAAAAGTACACATTATATATTTACTCATTTTGGATTTGAGAAGTATCATCTACAAACGATTATTTAGTTAAATTGTATAGCTATAAAAAATATTTTGAGATGACAATCTAATAATATCCTTCTTTTTATTATTATTATTATTTTTTATTCATTTATGCGCGGACATTAATTTGACGCACAGAAGTCACTAGGAACCTTGTCATCTAGTGTCAGAATTTTTGCTATCAGATCGAATTCAACTTGCTCTCCTAACGAGCCTTATTTTCCAATGCCGACATGCTTTTTGCACAGTGGCACGTTTTATTTTAGTCCTTCTATTGTATTTTTGTTTCACCATACATTTTTGCCTTGCAAATACGAAATGTTGAACGAAAGGGGACAATTCATAAAAAAGGACTTTTCTGAATTAAAAAGTTAATCGATAATCATCAAGTGATAAATATAATTCAACTTTAATATAATTTTCTACATTTGCGTGAATTGTTTCCTTATTAAACTATAAAGTCAATGAGGTTAAAATTTATCTCTATTTAACGATTTAAGATCCTACTTCAACACTACAATACCCAAATCTGATGACTAACGGATTACATGTTATAATTGATTACTGTTTAATCTTAACAAGTTCATAACAATGGAGTTTGTAGAAAAATTCGGATACACTGGTTCGACCTTTACAATCAGATTATATGATCTCTTGTTTAATTGTAATGGGAAAGTATGTCCCCACTTCAGATCTAGTATATGTCATGCGTGAGCCCACAGTTTTTACCCCTTACGGTACAATCCTCAACTCACGATTCCCTTGCCACAAGCCTGTCCCCGATCGTGTCAAGCTTCCTCGTCTACCAGTGGTCTCTGAAAATTTAATTGAGTTTCCTTATTATACAAGGTCACAGAGAGCCGGAAAGTTCACAATAATTGTGGAGGATATAAGGATGCATTTCACGGTATCAGAATTCCGGACCCGTCACAATAGGTAGTCATACCTCCAGCTAAACCATCTGTTTCCCAGAAAAAAGGCATTCGTATTTATTTGCAGATAGCTAAATTCCCAACTTCATCATTTTGTACTTATTTAAGCATAACGAGGAAGTTGATTACAGAGGTACAGTTTACAAATGGTTATCTATGGAACTATTGATCCAAATTATCGAATCGAAGGAAATCAAGAGTAAATCCTGTTAAGATCAAAGTCTAGCAGAAACAACCACAGAAATTATTTAACATCATCTCTAAAATTTGGATTCTTTCAAAGATATATGTATTTTTTTTTTTACTTATTATAAATACTTATGAGTTAGAATATGTCTGACCTACATGTACTTGTGAATTTTAATAAACGAGATTGGTTATAATTAATAGTTGTAGACTCAAAACCTAGTGTCACTAATAAGGTCTCCTCTGACATTTGAAAAAAAAAGCAAAAATACTATAGAAAGTCATGTCATCTGATTGGTTCATCTGATTTGTCAATCAAGCTTCTGTGAGATGTTGTCTGTCAGTGGTTCTTTTGTTTCCACGTGACAGAATGAGATCGCAATCACGGAACCGTAACCAGTAAGCGTGAACTCTCCGGATAGTGGGGGTGATTATTCACTTACCCGTTTCTATAGTTGATATCTATCCTCAGATTGACACATTATAACGGAACATTAATTAACGTGAGCTCTTGTTAAACAGAGCATCTTTATTTCCAAACATGATTTTTGATCATTCTGACATTAGACCTCTTGAAGTAAATATCCAGAAACATTCCGAAGAAAAGATGCTTGGTAAGATAATAATTTAAATTCATATCTTAATCATGCTTAGATTAACTTTGAATACTGTAAAAGACTTTTATTAAATTTTATTTTCCTGAATCAGTATCCCAAAAAATTACCTTTTCTTATTTTGTTCACTGATCTCTTTTTATATATAGTTTTAAATGACAGCAGATATAATTCGTCCGATGTAAATGAAATTAACAAATTTAATTTCAATTATAATATCATAATGACAAAAATATTTTATCATTAAATGTTAATATTTTTTCTTAATTTTCACAATTTTTTTTCTTAGTTTGCACTTTTCCCCTTAATTTGGACGTATATTTTGTGAAGTGTTAACTTTGTATTTGAATACATATTATTTCATTTATTTGAATGTTAATTGAACATTTAGGCCTATATAATGCTGCGAGTTTCCGTCATGGGTGTATGTTGTCTATTATTTAGTGAGTTTCCGTATAGGGTGTGTGTAGTGATATTGTATACGGTGTACCGTTTTGTTTTCCTGGGCCCTGTAACCACCGTCGATGAGAACTTCCTTATTATCTCAACTTATTGACAAGGATGGCGCTAATCGATGTGAATTGCAAAAATCACCATGTCTCCTCTAGATATAATTGGTCGATAATTTTCATTAACTGTCCCCAATTAAGACTAATTAGCGATGAATTCTGTTCACGCTTGTTGACACTGAATTGTCATTGCGTAAAACATTGGGTAATTAGCATTGCATCCCAGATCTCTCGGGTCAATTCACCTGTCCATATCGGCGCAAAGTCGAACGGTTTTAAAGGCTTCTGGTAAGTAGAAACAAAATACAATTTAAAATATTTTTGTTTAAATATTTTTTAACAATTAAATTAAACAAATTTGTGGTAAAACGTAATTTAATTATTTTATTTCAAAAAATTCTATGATCTTATATTGCGTCATATAAATTTGAATAATTTTTCTATACATGCATTTCTCCTCTCTTCTTATCTTAGATTTTTTTTAACAATGAATTTTGAAATATAAAAAGAATTAATTCAAATAAATAAAAATATAGTCAAAAAATATATTAAAAACACTTAACGCCATATTTTTGCAGCTGTTTTAGAGTTGATGGGTCGCATCTGTTAGGGTTATCTCGACCTGTTCAGCGCACGACCTTATCTTTTTTTACATGACTTCTTTTTTTTAGAATCCGATTCCTATGCGGTGCATCGGGGACATGCACAATGCTTAATCGTACAATAATTGCTGGTCATCTCCGGTCAACTTGACTTTTTCTGTAGAAATGTTATTTGCAGATCACCTGTCAAGAAAAATGAAATATCTTTCTTTGTGCAGCAGGATGCACTTAAAAAAAAAACAGCTTAGCACACAGTCAGGCAGAAATACTGCTTGTTAGACTGCAAGGATTTTGACAAGAGCTTAAAACATCAGTTGTCTAATGCATATCATTGTTTGTTGTTGAGATAATATACATGTAGTACTTGGTATCAAATCGTCATATTAACCTTTATAAGGGAATCGGGGGTTTTCTGCATTATTTAAATGCTTTTTGATATAAAGTATTGTCAGTTTTAGTGCTATGTACCCTGGTTGGGTGGACATCTAAGGTCATGGGAAGGGTCATTTAATGTCGATCTTCTTTGTATCCCAAACTGGCCACTGGTCAACCTCCGTCAGAGTTTATTTCAGAGCTGCAATTACTCAAAACTGTAAAAGACGTCCCAGATCATATAAAAAAGATCTCCCAAATAATTACAATAAAGAAGTCAAAAGTCAGCTCACAGAACAAAATTATTTTCTTTTGTAAGATTCTAAAAAGATTTAAAACAAAACCCTAACTTATTTTAAAGTGTAATTTGCTTTATTCTTTTTAAAAAAAAAATGTATTTTGAATCTATTTCTCGGAAGTATTCCTCATCAAATCCTTCGCCCACTGATGAGGACGAATTTGTTACTACCATGGGAAAAATATCAGAGTAGTATAAATATACATACTTAAAAAATGACAGAGTAAAATCTTTTTAAGCTGACTTTTAAGTCAATTAGCAAAAAGTGGTTTCCGGTGGCATCGAAAAGGAAAAGCTCTTCCAACTACACACATAGCTAAGGCGTTATTCAAAGGACGAGCGTAATTGAAATCCACTTGAAGCAAGGCAAGATTTACACCTCTTAAGGGTTAAGATACCGACCTTAAACGGCTGCATTAAAGTCATAATATTTAACAAGAGCTTCTTCATCGCTTCGTCGTGTCACTATCTCATCCCTGAAAATTTACTGTTTGCTATCATGGTGCTACTTGACACTTTTGCTTTATTCGATTGTGAGACACAGGACAAACGTTATCTCTCAGAGGGTAAGTCTCTTGTGGTACCTACACTTGAATCGCTCCCTCGGTAACAGATACTTCATTGATCCTACGAATTGTCAAAGTTCCCAAAAGTATAATCACTGGGAAAAAAATTAACAATGGAAATCGAGAAAAGGGGTGTGTTCGTTACTTTTGTTAACAATTGAATTACATTCAGAGAAATACAAAAAATACATGTCTACTAAATGGAAACAATTACTTTTACAAACTGAATTCGTAAGTGAAATATCGTATTTACGCTTGAGCAATAAATTCTACATTGCGAGAGCAGATGGCGCTCTACAATAAAATTTACAACAGTTTAATATGTCATTGCCCATTCTTACATTTCGGAAACGAAGGAGAAAACAGTTTAAATTGATAAACAAATGTGATAAGATGCGCGCAATCTTAAATAACAAAATGCAAATCCGGAAAACTTTAGGCAGGTGTGGGTTTGGTTTTGATTGTTATGCAAACTGCGGATTGGTGCATCTTCAGTCAGTATTATGCATTGACAAGAGGGGCTTCTCACTGATGTAGCTCTTCTCCATTAAGTCGATCCCGTTCGCATCTGTCTATACAATTACCAATTGAATTTCCCAAAATAAAAACACTATCTTCCAAACTATATCTCATGATGCTGTACACATTAATTTGTTAAACAGATAATTATTCTATTCATCCCTGAGATAATACTTTATAAAATATCATTTTCATTGAATATGATCCATGCTTCAAAAAATACGGACTGGTTGTTTAAATGACATTTAAGTTAGCCTGCCTGGCAATAAAATATAACTTTATAACTGATAAGGCTGAACATTTTCTCTTCTTCACTGTCTTGCACAGTATCCCAGCCACTCGTCTTGTATTAATTACAAAATCAAAATTTTAAAACACAATAAAACACAAAACCCAACGAAAAACACAAACATTTGGTCTCGCCATTTAGAGGTTGATGAACTTAGTCCATTTCCATTTCAATTGTATGGTTGTTGTATGCATTATTTAACTTAATTGCGAGTTTTGGAGAAGTTTTTTTTTTTTATGATTCCAAACAGATCGAAACAAAGAGACCAAAACCAACAGGTCCCGGAATATAGGGAGTGAACAAAGAAAAAAAAATACCCAGTACAATTTAAAAGAGAAAATTGTTAATGAAAGTGGAATATTTCAACTCGTCCAACATATTCATATTACGTTGTAATTTGTCAAAGTTTTCAATATCCGAAGTCGTCAGTCTAATCTATTGACGGAAAAGTTAGCTTTATCTGCAAGAGACATTTGCCTGAGTAATTTTGACACTTGTTCATTATTATGAAGTAGTCCAGTATAATCTTTGTATGATAACAGTCTAAAAGTGAAGTAGGTTTTTGTGTTGAAATGACATTGTAAAATACAGGTATACGGCTTTATTACGTACCACTACAGTCCGTTACATCTGTCTCGCCCAACCAAGGAATACACCATTAAAATCCTCTTCACGACAAACCAGCATTTTCAATAACACCACTCGAATGTTTGTCTTTTTCTGCCCAGATCCTGACAGTTTTCTCTTATCTTTATGGCGCATCGTAAAGGACGAAAAATACAACCAGTCAAAGCATAAAAACTTTCAATTGCTCTGTTTTAGCTTGGATCATCCGGGTTCTTTCATCTGATTAAGATAAGGCTTTCTACAAATACTTCCTAAATTGGTAGTTTTAACTTCTGAGAAAGGTACACCCAGATACAATTAGGCTGCATTGTTTTAATAACGGGTGACATTCTTGCAGGGCTTAAGTCTGAGAATAGAAGGACTTCGGACAAGAGAGAGATGATAGCAGCAACGGACCACAGTTGCAAAGAAATCGCTCCGAACAGCGACGGTTACAGGTAAATCAATTTTACTGACATTGTCAATTTCTCATATTACCGCTTTCAAATGAATGTTTGCATGTTTTATTTCATGTTATTTTCTCTAAAGTGATCAAAGACCAAATTTCTTTTTGAAAAATACAGAAATAAGTTTTTGGGGAAAATCAAGTTGTTCTCTTTTTTATTTTAATTTTTTAAATTTTTTTAATCGTAAAAGAATAAATATTTATCTAAAAACAAAAGATATATACCAGTTTCATTTTAAGATTCTTCTACATATGTACAGTTGTTACAACAAAAATAGAAAGCATTATATATAATGAGATATCATGCTCAAGTTTTAAGATCAACAGGTAGAATATTTAATAAATGGTGGGGAAAGGAAATATCAATCTATGTTTATCATTTTTATTAATCACATTTAAATTACAATTTATCCGAGATAAGAATTTGTCTATTTGTATTTTACATAAAAGAATCGAATCAATTACATGCCATCGCTGAACTTCTCGACTAACTTTATCTAAACCACCAAATGCTTAAATTGACGGCATATCATAAAGGGTCTAAAAGCATGAAAAGCCGAATTGCGATTTAACAACACTCGATTGAGTTTTAAGTGAAAACATTGCGAAGATTTTATCTTGTCGCACGACACATTAAAATCTGTTTTGTCATCGTTGTTAAAAACTTCGCGAGACTGACATTTGTGAGGACAGGAATTGAAGACACGAAGACGTCTTCAGAGATAATTCGGGAGATATTGCTGTCACTCGGTTGCGTGAACCATCTACCCACAGCAGCCTTGTCTGAGCAAACTTATGCCGTTATTATTTCGTTATCATTAAGTTGTCAATGTCAACTTCTCCTTCCCTTGTCCGCCGATGGGGACTATTCACCGCCATACAAAGCTACAAACAGTCTTCTTTGAACCAATTTGCCCCGCTACTGCTGAATTATGAACACCAACCACATCTATTGAGAGAAGTCGCTGGTCATGGTTAAGGAAGCACACTGGACCATTTTGACAATATCAAGTCACCTATGGTCCACTTAGTACAAAGGAGAAATGACATCTTTAAAGTCTTATTTTTGATTGAATTCCAGTGCGATGATCAAATTAATCACAGACATCAAAGAGAATTATTTCTACGACTATGTCCTAATTGAATCCTTCAAAATACAAAATTCATTTAAACACAAATGTGGATGTTTTACTATTTCTTATATTTATCTCTTTTCTTTGTGAAGAAATCGTTTTCATCATACACAAATTTAATTAGCTGTAAATCATGTTAACCATTTGAAATTTAATTGAAATATATAAGGGAATTTCTTTCTGCCCAAAATCGTAAAAGGATGACTCTGATCTTCAAAAGGCAAACATTCCTTGTGATCATCGAAATGTGGAAATGCCCCTCGCTGAGTGCACATTCGGAAGTAAATTCATGTTTGTTTATTATTTTGCGATATAGTTCAGCGCATCGTTTTGCTTAGCACGGGATAACCTTTTGCGTTCTTGATTACAGGAATGACTTGGTATTAAACACGTGTGGCATTCTTCGTGAGTTGACTTAATTACGTGCCAGATCTTCTTCACGCGACATAATCTGGTCAGCTCTAACCGCCACGCTATACCGAATACTAATCCTTTTGGATGGATTTCAAGTGTATCTACAAAACATATAGTTTCTGCCAATCAAATTCTTAATCCAAGTAAACACTACCCGAAATGTTAGAGATTTGCCTCCGAAGACCAATTTCATGATCCAAGGTTGACCCAACACTGGGGAACATATTGGAACAAGGATTTGGCTATCCCTAAATAACGATATTTTAACCTCTGATTTCCCAAAATGTGAGGTAGATTAAAAACACATCTGGGGGATAAGAAAATAAGATATGTGGATATGATAAAAAGGTATACATTTCATGTAATAACCCTGTTATTGCATCGTGCATCGTACGACGTGATTCACAATGTCATGACCCTTACGTAGGGGGATAAGATCTCATGTGCCTCAACAATTTCACGATTCAAGCGTCCTCAGCATATGTATCTTTTTCTTCCTTAATTGTGGACAACCATATGTCAAATCATTTCAAAGTAAAAATAATTTAAAACATCTATTTGTTTACTCCTGAAGCGTTTTCTGTGTAATATTATAGTATAATAAAGCCATTAAAATATCGCGTGTTGAAACACCAGAATTCCGATACTGGAATGTTATAGTAACTCTAAAATAACTTTTAAAAACAAAATATTTATGTGTTTATGATTGGCACTTTTAGAGGACCCTTCAACTCCCAACTTAACACGACATGCCTTCTTTCATTAGCTCTTGTAAATGTTCCCATTATCTATGTTAAGGTCACAAGTGCGACAGGAAAGTGCAGGGTACAAATTTGCCACAAAGACTCTCAGGTTACAGTAAGAAACACATCGACTTATTGTTCATTTGTGAAGGAAGCGCATTGCTCTGTTGGTCTATGCATGATGAGACATGGTTTTTTACATAAGCGAGCGCACCTTTGCTCCCTGATGAGTAAACGGCTCCATTTACCCGGCCAATGTGGGTAGGGGTGTTAAACGCTCCAATAACATGTCAATTGCTTCTATCAAAAGAGCTTGCAAGCATTTAAAGTCGGGGGTTGAGAAATGAAGTTAGTCTAGCTTTGATTGTCTTGGGTTAAACATGGTTCAGCCAAGGTAATTTTGAGGAATCGTTTCCTTTTGTACAAAACAAAATTTAAAAGCGTTAATATGATTTAAATTTCCTTCTTCAAAAGCTCATACATAATTTGGTAACATACTTAAGTTAAACATTTAACTTAAACTAAATAATTAATCTTGAATTTCTTTAAATATATTTTTTTAAAAATGAAAAAAAAAATTTACTTTAATAATCCTCTCAGTCATAATATTTTTTTTTTGTAAATTTCAGATATTTTAAAGCTAATTATAACAAATACATAATAATTATCTGTGAACATTTCCTCTAATTTTTTGTTTTTGAGTTCTGAAAATGTTTGATGAAAAGAGAATGTTTGTTAATAATTTTGAAGTTAAACATGTCAAAAATATTTTAAAATAAAATATTACCAATGTTTGTCACTTAATAAAAATAATCAAATTCTACGTAAATATGAATGATTTTTTTCATTCTAGTATTGGTGACCGTGAGGGGAAAAGTCACATGGAGGTGTGTTTCCCTGCGGAGGACTCAACTAAACATGTGGTAAATATGGATTAAGAAATATTACCTGTTATTTCATCATATGACATCCACCCACTTCCCATAAAACAATTCCATGTTTTCCTCATAGCTATAAATTCTTACTTTTTCAAATAGTATCTTAATTCTTAAGTAAACATAATTTGCCATTTAAATTTCTTTGACTGCACATTTTGCACGATTTAGACGCACAAAAATTAATTACGCAGTTTTGTTACTCATAATAGGGAAACATTGAGAGTGGGAAAAAATTCTGCTGTGAAAACTGTGATAAAGTTTTTACGGACCCTAGCAATCTACAACGCCACATTCGCTCACAGCACATTGGAGCCAGAAGTCACGCATGTGGAGAGTGTGGAAAGACTTTTGCGACATCTAGCGGACTGAAGCAGCATCAGCATATTCACAGCAGTGTTAAACCATTTCAGTGTGAAGTCTGTCTGAAAGCATACACCCAGTTTTCTAACCTTTGCCGCCACAAGAGAATGCACGCTGACTGTCGCCAACAAATTAAATGCAAAGATTGTGGACAAGCATTTTCCACAGTAACTTCTCTTAGTAAACATAAGCGCTTCTGCGAAGGTGCTTTGAGAAATGGGATTCAACTTGGATATAGTCAAATCGAGAGGCAACTGAATGGTGTTCCCACGGTGGGTGTAGCTCCCTTGAGTTCGCCCTTATTACTGGGACTTTACCGCCAACATACTTATCCTCCCTTTTATCAGCCGGTGGGTTCAACTTACCCCTCGCTATCAGGAAACTTCTACAGTGACATCCCGAAATCCTCTCTGACCTCGTTACCACAAAGAATTACATCACCCGAGGAGTTTTTCAAGTACCATAGGGCTCGCATGTCGTTGGAGGCGTCACGGAGTAATTCTGGTCGAGACTCAGTGGAATCCAGCTCCTCTAGTAAATCTCCGATATCACCGAAGAGCGATTACGAACATTCCACTTCAGATATTGAAATGGAAAACTATCGAGCATCGCCACCAAGTCCCCCAAAAAGTAAGATTAATTTGGAATCCCAAAAGTTCTGCAAGAATGAAACCGAGAAAGGCACTAGTTTGTCCTCTGAGACCTCTTTTGATTTGTTTAAACGAGCTAAGCTAGAATCCAAATCACCACCTTCTTCCTATGAGTCTCCTTCTGAGGAGGAAAGTGCTGACCAACCATTGGATTTGACCAAGAAAGCAAATACAGAAACAACACCCTCTGAAAACACAAGAAAAGCACATGTGTTTGGCTGTCCAGTTTCAGCAGATGTTCCAAACTCCTTTCCTTACGGAATTAACAATCCATTTCTCATGCAATCTCCTCTATGTTCTAAAGATCTACCCCGCTCATATCCCGAGTTCTCACGGTATTTTCCATTTCCAAATATAGGTGGTTCGCCATATGCTATTCCTCATCTAGAACAGCTGCAAAAATTAAATCAAGAAAGCCAAAATGTCTTAGTTAGCGGTTCGTCACAAGCAAGTCTTGGGTCCTTTACATTTCCAGCCGGAGGGGGGAAAGTACGAGAACGATACTCTTGTAGATTTTGCGGAAAAGTTTTCCCAAGATCTGCAAACTTGACTCGTCATCTTAGAACTCATACTGGAGAACAACCGTACAAATGTAAATACTGCGAGAGGTCATTCAGCATTTCCTCTAACCTCCAAAGGCACGTCAGAAACATCCACAACAAGGAGAAACCATTCCGATGCGAATTGTGCGATCGATGCTTTGGTCAGCAGACGAACTTGGACAGACATATAAAGAAGCACGAAACTGACGGTGCAGACGTTAGAGACTCTCCCGTAGACATAGGTCTTCAGGATAGTCGTCCGAGTTCAGTAGAACCATCTGATGATGTTCTACCAGAAGATATCAAAGAAGTCGAAAGTGATGTAGAAATCGCAGACGAGGAATCGGACATCGATATCAACTGTGAGTCCGATTCAGAGGATAGAAGTACCTCTATTACATCAGCTGCTGTTACTATGCCCGAGAAGTCCAAAAATACCGCGCTGGTTGCCGTGGAGATGACAGGATTCGCGAGTAATCACCATCTTGAATTGCAGAAAAATATTGTTTTGTGTAACTCGTAAATATAGTTGATATGTTTTACTTTTTTTGTTTTGCTTTCTTGCTGCCATTTACACTGTAAGACGCTGTGATCAATGATATCTATATATTCAATATTGTACATATATCTGTATATTTTAGTCATGTAATTTAGTATTATTTCTATTTATTCACAAAAAGTGTTCAAAGCCATTTTTTGTACTTTAGTGCAATTTGTTAAGACTTTTTTGAAGACAATTAGTTCGTAGCTAAGCAACAAATACCAAACAATACTGGATAGTGATATTGCAAATATTAATTGTTTATCTGAACAATACATGGGACTTCGATGTGGAAATATATTTAACCAGTTCTCGTCGGTGATGATGAAATTAGATTTTACCGAATTTTTACTGGATGAATCAGATAAGAGTCATTGTTATTAGGACCATTACATCTGGCTCATTTTATTTTCAGATATACTATATACATCAATTATATGAAAGGAATTCCATAATGATGTGAAATAATTGAATAAAATTTCCAGATCTATGTCTCCCTCTTTTCCTTTTCACTGAAAGTGATTTAATACATCATTTTGAAGTTAAATGAAGCAAAGAAAATAATTTATTTTTTATATTTAAGGAAAACTGGTGTAATTAAAAATAATGGACAATGAAACGAGACTTTCACACTGCCGACATTTTGCTGTAAATCTATAGAAGTAACATTAAATTTGTATTCAGAAGGTTGCATACTAAATGTATACAACATGTACATCATTCAGCGACTTCTGTCTAACGGTTTTCAGACATACAGGATGCAGCCTTAAGCTTTGTTGAAGAATTATTTTGATAGTTTACTGAGCTCAATACTTCAAAGTTTATTCAATAATCAAAATCTCTTATTTTTTTGTTTTAAATTATATGAACGTAAACAGTTGGTATGTATTACAATGCATTACATTTTTTATTAATCCATAAACAACTTGAATCACAATATTAAGCAGACGATATCTGATAATCGAGTAAAAAGGAGTTTAATCCCAAGAAAAAGTTTTATCAAAGTAGTTGTTTTTTTTTTTTTTTTTTTTTTTTTTTTTTTTTTTTTTTAAAGATTAATTACTACGCCCACTGAAGAAAACAAACGAGGAGAAAAAGACATAATTAGATTTACGAAGTAAAATACTTATTTTATACACAGATTTAATAAGATGATCTCTGAATTCTCAACATATTTTAGAGTCTGGTTGAAATACTCTACATTTTCATTTCATTAAAGTAAGTTATAAGTCTATCTATAAATAAGCAATTTAATATCAGACAAGAAAATACAATTTTTCTATGACAAAAAAGTTTATTTACAATTGTTTCTACCAATAAAAACATAATTTGTTTTATATCTTTGGTCTACTCATTTGATAAAATTTCCTTTGTTTACCAATAAATCCTCTTACATTTATTACATCCTCGAGATCTCTTCTTTTTTTTCTCGTGCATATTTAAACAGATCTTTCCAAAGCCAATACCTCAAACCATCAGGATCCAATAATTTACTCAGCAGATAAAAGCGAAAAAATAACTGACACGGATCAAACCTAGCAACTTTTGAAATACTGGTTGTAAATTTTTTTCTCAAGTTTTTATTTAGCGCCATTTTCTTGTTCCCATAAAGTATCTTGTCATGTAACTGTCAATGTGAAAGATTTATTATGGACTTTAGAAGATCTCTATCTACCTTAAGTAGTTGTATTCTTGCGCTCCACTTACCCGTGATGACACCACTAAAGGCGGGCCTCTGATAAGACCATATTTGTAAACATCCTAAGCTGGGATTAGTATCGCCTCGATTTCAGAGTGGATAAATAGTTGCTTTGGGTTTTTTAAAGAGTTTGAAAAGCACTGTTTGATAAGAATTTATTGTTTAATTATATATCATATAAGATTGCATTTTAATGCAATAACTTTGTATTTTGGAAGGCACCAATTTAGGTTTAACTCGTTATTGTAATACATGTAATTAGATATATTTTCTAAATTATAGAGATCCTTTTTATGCCATTGATGAAATAGATCCATCCATTGTTTAAGTGTCAAGCATGTGCAATCCAATTCCCTAACCAAAACAACAACGAATTCTTTGCACTACTTAAAATACGTAATGTTTACAACAGTGGTATATTTTCTAAAGTATAGTGACATTTCTTTACAGGAGATATGTATGAAATTTGTTGTATCAAATATATAAAATATGAATTCGAAGCATATACATATGATATTAAGGCGAATTTCCTAAGTGAATTTCTAAATATAAAAATGCATTTAATTTTTCTATCAATTAAATTTAACTCAGCTTTTATATTTATTACGTGTAGTATCTGTTTGGATTTGATGTTATTTTTCATCATTAAAAATCTACATGTGTATGTCTTATATTTTGATTAACTACCATTGATTTAAGTTTATTTATGAAATTATTTACCTGTATATAATAAACAGGGAAAAACATATCAAACATATAAAAGGATGCCAAAAGTTGGAAATCTATAGAATTCAGTGCACAAACACTTAATTATAGAGCATTTGATTTCGTGCGTATCTTTCGTGATTGTCTTATTTTCATATAAAAATTGAATTGAATAAGATATTGTTAATATAAATTATTATATAATTAAATAATAAATATATTGAATAATTCCTAGGTCTCTGATTGGCTGAGATTCAACGTTGTAAAAATCATAAAATTATTAAGTCAATCTGAACGAGACCGTCCAGGTAAACATAATAATAATATTTCTACATTGAACTAGAAATAAACTGAGAATATCTAAATTGATACAATTAAATAAGAGAAGTTATTTTACCTGCACCTGCCTTCCCATTGAACATAACTTTTTTTTCTACATCGCACTAAATAAATAAATCAATCAATCAATCAAGAAATTCCAAATTCATACTTCTGGTGATGTATATTTTTTTCCCGCTTCTCTCACTTCTTTCGGCTAGGACTTGAATAATCGTAAACAAGAACGATAAAAATTATTGCTGTTTTTTTCAGTCAAAACGATGATTTAGCAACCCTCAAAGTACAATACTCACCTCGCCCTTCTGACACGGTGAATTTTGTACCCTCAGGTGGCTAAATCATCATATTGACTGAAAAAGAAACAGCAGTAGTTGTTTAATATTTGACTGCTTTGTAGGAATATATTATATACTTTACATGTAATTTTTTTCGGACGTGAACAAAAAATGTCACAGAAATGTTTCAACTTTTTATGTCCCCGTAATCAAAGATTCGGGGGCATATAGTTTTTGCCCTGTCCGTCCGTCTGTCTGTCTGTCTGTCTGTCTAGCTGTCTGTCTGTCTAGCTGTCTGTTTGTCCGCAAAAACTTTAACCTTGCCCGTAACTTTTGATTGGTTGGAGCTATGGCTTTTATATTTCACATGTGTATTTCTTTTGACAAGACCTTTCTTTGGGTACCATAAAATTTGACGTTCTGACCTTGACCTTGGAGTTTGACCCACTTTTGCAAATTTTTTTCAGACTTTAACCTTGGCCATAACTTTTGAATAGTTAGGTCTAGGGCTTTCAAACTTCACATGTGTATACCTTGTAACAAGACCCTCCTTCAGATATCAACAACTTTGACCCTTTGACCTTGACCTTGGAGTTTGACCTACTTTTGAAAAAACCTTAACCTTGTCCATAACTTTTGAACCGTTGATGCTAGGACTTTCACACTTCACATGTGTATACCTTGTGACAAGACCTTCCTTTGGATACCAAAAAAACTTTGACACTTTGACCTTGACCTTGGAGTTTGACCCTGTTTTAAAAAACCTTGGTCACAACATTTGAACGGTTAGTGCTAGGACTTTCATCCTTCAAATATGTGATCCCTGTGACAAAGTCTTCCTTTGGATACCAACAACTTTGACCATTTGACCTTGACCTTGGATTTTGACCTACTTTTGCAAAACTTTAACCTTGGCCATAACTTTTGAACGGTTGGTGCTAGGGCTTTCATACTTCACATATGTAATTATTGTGACAAGACCTTTCTTTGGATACCAACAACTTTGACCCTTTGACCTTGACCTTGGAGTTTGACTTACTTTTGGAAAACTTTAACCTTGGCCGTAACATTTGAACGGTTGGTGCTAGAGCTTTCACACTTCACATATGTAATCGTTGTGACAAGACCTTCCTTTGAATACCAACAACTTTGGCCCTTTCATCTTGGAGTTTGACCTATTTTTGAAAGACTTTAACTTTGGCCATAACTTTTGAACGGTTGGTGTCAGGGCTTTCATATTTCACATGTTTATTTCTTGTTTGAAGGTCTTTCCTTGTGCACCATTAATTTTGACCATTTGAACTTGACCATAATGATTTACTTACTTTTGATAAACTTTAACCTTTTCCATATCTATTCAATGGTTGCTGCTAGAGTTTTCGTATTTCAAAGGTATATTCCTTGAGACAAGACCTTACTTTGGGTACCAACATATTTGATTTGCATTTGAGAAAGTTTAATCTTTGATATGAGTTGCCATACGAGGGCATCAGTGTTTCACAAACACATCTTGTTATTATCTACAGACTCGACACCAAGGGAACTCAAAGGAATGTTGTTCCTCGTGGAAATATTTATTATATAAGAGTTTGAGAGAAAAGGAAAATAATAATTAAAAAAGTGTCCTTATAGCTCTGTCATGTTTTTTTCCGTTTATCTTACAGAGGTATTTCTATCTAATTGCTATGGAAGAGGACAATTACATCATTACAATATTTAACAATATTCAAAGAAATTTTGGATATGTGGAAATATTACGAAAGAACGACACACTGAAGTTTAGACCGTGTATCAATTCAATAACTAAACCCACCCGATAAATGTAAATACTCCCCACTATCGTGTAATAAGGAATAAAATGGGCAACTAAACACGTGGGCTTATGTCATATATTGTCAAAAAAAACTATATAATACGTAAAACATAGGGAAGTGTTGTAGAATGTGTTACTTTATTTTTTTTAAAGTCGGCTTCATGATTAGATTATAAGAGGTTAGCAAAGTAAGAATGGTATTTTCTTATTTCCTATTCAAACTTATTATTTTTGGATTCATTCTCTTACTGCAATTAGTGACTCACATTTCTGATATTCTGTAAAAAATAAATTGTGTATATTTTATGTAAATTATTTCATAAGCTCCTATATATCATGCAGTGTACTCCAAGAAGAACTAACAGATACGAAGTCTTGCCTAATCCTCCCAGTCTTCATGAATTATGTTTAGCTTATCTATATCGTTAGAACATGGTAGTGAATATTGCTATGTTAAATCATAAATATACCAATTTTTTACCCATTATACTGATTCACCTTCCGCAAATTAAGTGAGAGATGATACTCTTGATTTTTGTCTTGTGTTTGAATGTAATAGCTCATGATCTACACAAACCTCCTGGTTCCACATAAAAACACCAACAGCTTTTGACAAGTTTCCATTGACAGCTTCTAATGATAATTGAAATAAATGATAAGTGGTGGTGAAAAGAGATGCATTTCCTTTGCACCGATACTGTCCTGCCCCTTTTTACATTGATATTATCATATAACCTCGTTGACACCAATGAGAGGCTTCCTTGGTGCACATGCAATCATCAAATTAATCATTTGTTCCTTGATATCGGTAAAGTTTACCCCTTTTTTCATATCTCTAAATGAGCACCGTATATGTGTGGTACGGATTTCCGGACATTGTCTGTTCAAGACATCGGAAAAAGTGTTCCTGAAACTCTCCCACTGTATGCCTCTGTGTAGTTTCAGTGTACCATGTATTTGAGAACAGATGTCACTCATTCATACGAAGGAAACCATTATTGAGGAAACAATCTCTACACTCATTCATGTTATAGCACATTTGACATCTATCAATTCAGTAAAAACATGAAAACCAAAGAGAGCGACTTCTTTAAGTAAGAAGGAATTGTATTGCTTCTCATTAGTAAATGTTTAGTTCATTAAGTATAAATTCTGACAAAACAGTAACTTCTGTCCATAATTGTAGCAGCCCTGTGCGAACTTTCCTTTGCATGTATGGAGAAATAAGATATATCAACAGATAACGAGGGACATATAACACATAATTGTGTGGAGATCACCAGAGCCTTCTGGGGTGGTCTTACAAAAACGCAGGTCTGTCAGACACGGACGTGCGGGGTAAGTGGGTACGATAAATAGATAATTTATTGTTTATATAAAAGTACAACAGTGACATTTTAAAAGGCACATCCGAGGTAGATAGATGATAAGTCATTTTTGACACACAGGGAATACCTCTATTTTGTTCCTGTATTATGGGATGACTCATTTCCTTAACTGTTCAATAATAATGGCATGTCGTCCTATTGTTTTAAATGTCAATATTCGTAAAAATATGACAAAGCAAGCGAAATTTAACCCTTCAGAGTAAGCACACTCAAGAAATATTCAATTGACTTGAAATACGTATGCTCAAAGTGAAAAAAAAAACGTAGTAAAATGATAACCAATTTTCTTTCTGATTTACAAAATATTGAGGTGTTAATTTAAATTTTACAAAATACGTGTAAACTGAAGTGACTGTACAGTGTACTTTTTGTTTATTTATATTTCAGACTGATGTCAAATAGCATGTGTTTTAGAAACCACCAACAATAATCTTTAAGGAATACATTTGCTTTATTTGTTGTAAACATCTTTCAATATTGTACGTATAGCAGACGTATATAATATAATATATATATATATATATATATATATATATATATATATATATATATATATATATATATATATATATATATATATATATATATATATATATATATATATATATATATATATATATATATATATATATTTCCTATTATTGATTTCATTATTATATTTGAACAGAAACTGATTAATTTTTATTTTTATTTTAATTTATTTATTTATTTATTTTTTTTTTTTTTTGCTCAAAAATGAAAATGATGTTTTGAGTTAAAAAAAATATTGATGGACCTGGTTAAAAAAAAAAAAGAAAGAAACTTTGAAATAATTCAAATGAAAACAGATCATCGATAACTAAATTCAAAACAAAAAAGAAACAAAATAGTTCAAAACTTAAGTACTTAGTCAGTTGCTCAAGTGGTAAACCATGATCTGCGATTCGTGTTAAGTTAATGAAAAGGGTGAAGGTAAGGAACAATGAAAAAACTATAACAATACAAACCTGTGAACAGGGCATAGAATACGGACCCCCGGGGATTCCAGATGTGGGATCAGGTGCCTAGGAGAAGTAAAGCATATAATGATATGTTTGCTAACAAGGTCATTATAACGACCATAAAATTTACTAAATACTGACTTTATACGAGGTTGTTGAAATCCCTGTAACATAAACTTATCTGTCAATAGTCTACCTCGGTTTAAAAATTGATCGTACTCAGAGCATACATTTGAGTATCGAATAAGTTGGGAGACTGGCAGTTAAAGCGGAATATTACATAAATAAGGAAATCTGACGATGGAAAAGCTGAAGTCATCTTGTTAGTCATACAATTTAGTTGTTAGTTGGCACTATTGTCTATAGTCAGCAAAACATCCAAATATGAAACAGATGTACTCTGGTGTGTCTCTTATTTCAACTTTACTGGGATATATCGTGTCGACATATGTTGTTAATTGATAAAACGTCATCGACATATCTGAATGTCGAGTCGAAGGCCACAACAAGTTTTTTTTTCTCCTTTTCATGTCGAAGTTTTTGAATAAATTCTGCTTCATAGGAATATAAAAACAGGTTGGCTAATAAAACAGCAGTTAATATTTTTGTTAGGAGTAAAGATAAAGGCTTGGTATAGCACATGCTGGACCCGGCAATGTATCTTTGTACAATATTCAAATAAACAATATTCAGTTTTTTCTAGAAATAATGAGTACAATACTATTTCTGAGCTTTTTTTTTTTCTTCTTTAACTAGAATTCACCCTTTTTAAATAATACTTTACATGTAATTTAATTGTAAATGTTGAAAAAAACAAAAATATTAATTTTAATTAATCAATATTAATTATGTAGGTATGTTGACTGGTTCAATTATAAGGGCAAATCTGTAGAAACACAGAAACATTTTTCATGTCAGGGTAAAAAAGCTATGTATGGTGTAAATAGTAAAACCAGGAATTTGCATTTTAACGTAGAAACACAGTTAGCAGTATTCGATACTTATATTAACAGTGTAATGAGTTATGGAGCTGAAGTATGGGGAATTCAGAAGGGTCAAGACATAGAAAATATTGTAAAAGAGTTTTAAAGGTCAGACAAAGCACCGCGGTTATGATGCAGTCTATTTAAATTTGGGTAGATTCCCACTATAATAGAAAGGGGGGGGGGGGTTGAAATACTGGGTGAAATTAAAAAAAAAACAGTGATAATTGTCTTTTACAATCATGTTATTAAGAACGATGAATGGATTGTAAACATTAAGAAGGAGTTTCAAAGGCTTGTATAAATAGCAATTGTATTGATAATAATACTTTGAACATTGTATTTCAAAGAATGTATGACGGTTATAAACAAGATATTATGTCAAGAATTTGTAATTCTCCTAAATATTTTTTTATATCAACACTAAGTGGATAATGTTGTACTACAAACGTATTTAAGAAAACCATTACATTCAAAGTATAGAATGCCTTTTACTCGTTTAAGACTATCAGCTCATAATTTAAAGATAGAAAGGGGAAGATATAGTACCATAGAAAGAAAAGAGAGAAAATGTGAAATATGTATATCAGATGAGATAGAGGACGAATTTCACTTTGTTTTGATTTGTCCGCAATATCAAGAAATATGAATTAAATATATCAAGAGTTATTATTTGAAAAAAAAAAAAAAAAAAAAAAAAAAAAAAAAAAACACCAGTATTTAAATTAGTACGGTTACTGAGTTCCACAAATACTAAAGAACTATATAACCTAGGTAAATTTCTATATTTTTCTTATC
Organism: Saccostrea echinata; assembly: GCF_033153115.1. Taxonomy (NCBI): domain Eukaryota; kingdom Metazoa; phylum Mollusca; class Bivalvia; order Ostreida; family Ostreidae; genus Saccostrea; species Saccostrea echinata. Next base: position 50,018,661 of record NW_026889803.1, read on the forward strand.
AATTAAGAAATGATGTTTTAAATAGTGTACAATAAGAAATAATAAAGCAGTAAATGCTATTGTTTATGCAATTACTAATGTATATTGTATAGCATATACTTCAGTTACCCTGTGCAAATCTTACGTGTAAATATCTATGTACATATTTTGTACGTCTATGAGATGTAATATCTCTGGTGCAAATAAAACAAACAATGTAAATACCCGTTAGTAAAATCGTTCTGGCATTATTAGTCTTATTATCATTAATTTATTTATTCGTAAATTTACTAGCATTTATTTATTTATTTTTGGTATGCAAATTAAAGTTTTATATGGCGTATCTGGGCTAAAAGATAAAAATACGAGGTTGAGTGTAGATAAAAATGATATTTACGTTCAAATTAAAATTTTCTCCGATTTTGAACTAGAATAACCTCATGTTTCCATAGTGAAATTTACTTTAAACTGTGTCTGTTATTTAAATGCGGAGTCGGTAAATAAATCGGTTATTGTTTTAAATTGTTAATATCTTTGAAACGTGATTGTTTTAAATTGTGTGATTTACAGGAAAGTCCTATCTTTATATAAAGCAATAAAACAAATAGAAAGATCTTTAATTCTAGTTAGTCTGAATTTATAAAAAATAAATAAATAAATAAATAGAAATACGCCATATATGAATTTTACGTCTCTCAGCTCTATATGATTATTGTTATAAACAACTTGACTTGTGGGTTAAATATATAATAGAACAAATTTCATTGAATGTATTGAGTCTAACTGGTCTTAACTTGAGGAATTTAAACTTGATGAAGATCTTTATCAGCTGAATGCTCTTTGCACAGCTTAATCGCTGCAATCTAATATAAGATCAGAAAATATAAGAACAAAGAGGAAATAGGCATTAACATATACTGCAATGTATTTCAAGTGACTGCCCTACTTTTATAATCAATCTTATACCTCAATCGTAATCTGCTCCGTATGCATTGACTATGGCTACTAATATAGCCGTGATCGTATAGTGGTTAGTACTTCGCGTTGTGGCCGCGACAACCCAGGTTCGAATCCTGGTCACGGCAGTGGCTGTGCAGTCGCTGTTACGGCATAGTGGCTATTTTTTTTTATCCAGAGAAGTAAATAAATGTGGTTATAGTGATAAAATTTATAAATTTTAAGTTTATAACGGAAGCGAAGTATGTCTTTAAACTGGCTATTTACATAAGAAATTGGGAGAACCCAAGCATCACCCGCAAACGAATGTTTTACTATATATTTTGTATCTTTCTTCTTGAAACTTCTTAAAACAAGTTTCATTACAATTGTGTTATACATATGTAAATGAACTTGTAAATTTTGGAGAGTGATAAGTAATGGACGAAACATCATCAAAAAAATATTCAAATGCATTAGAGCCCGAAAGCAACTTGCTTGCGTTTTCAATTACAAAGATTCGACGCTGCTAATCAGAATCTGATATTCATGCAGGATGTTATCGTGTATACTTTTTTTAGTGACTGAAGTTGTTCTCTTACAAATAAGAAGCATTTTTACTATGATAAAACATAACTAACAATGTGTAGGATTATTTTAAAGTGAAATGTGAAGATAACGAACATTAACCATGCTCAGACGTCTCTTTAATCAATACAAATTGTGAGCATAGCAAACACGCACCATTAAAAACAGTGGTGATCAGGTGCCATGGTGGAGTAGGCATGGGCAGTGTTAATTGTTAAAACGTCGTCGATTTGTCTAAATGTCAAATTGAAGGTCACAGTAAGAGACTTCTTATCATGTAAAAAGATTTTTGAAAGACCTGGTCTCCAAGAACTACATAGATATTGTCAATGAGAATTAAACTCAAGCATCTTTAATATCAGTCTTGGAGTACTTGTGTGTAGAATCATAATGATTTCTTATCTTGTGATTGGTCATCAACAAAATTACTTTGTAAAAAAAACTCTTATTTTAATTCACTCTGATTCTACACACAATTACTCTAAAGTTGATATTAAAATGATGCTGGATTTCCTCATTGACAACATTTCTGTAGACTTTGGAGACCAGATCTTCCAACAAACTGTTGGAATTCAATGGGCACCAATTGTGCTCCTTTATTAGACGACCTATTTTTTATTCCCCTGAAGCAGAATTTATACAAAAACTTCTATATAAGGAGAGGAAAACACTTGGTGTGGCCTTCAACTCCACATATAGATATATCAATAACGTTTTATCAATTAACAATAGTTAATTCCATTCATATGTCCACTCATTATACCCCAGTGATCTCAAAATAAAAGACACTTTAGAGTCTGCCACATCTATTTCATATTTGGATGTTTTACTGAATATAGACGATAAGGGCCAACTAACAACTAAATTCATAACATCAGCTTTTCTATCGTCAACTTATTTATGTAGTAATATTCCGCTCTCACCTGCTTATGGTGTTTATGTCTTCCAACTTATTGGAAACTGATTCCCTGGGTACAATTAATTTTTAAATAGAGACAGGCTACTGACAGAAAAGTTGATGTTACAGGAAATTTTATACAACTATTTGTACATGAGATAGAAACACAACAACTAACCTCAAACAAACAAAAGACCTCATCGTGGAAAGAAAAAGAGAAGGGCTGACCCCCCCCCCCCACCGCACATGACTGTTGGAACCAATCTCAAAATATTTTGTTTTATTTTTCTATATTGTAAGATTGTATCTGCTTGATGCATTTCAATTTTTTTTTAAAAGTTTGCAAAGAATAATTGTAAAAATGATATCACCTAAACTGGGGTATACATGTCAAAGAGGTCCCTATGTTAAACCAGTCAGGTCAATCATGATAAAACATGTTTCTTTGTTAACTGACCTAACTCTTAAAAACTATCTTTTTTTTTCCTAACTATAATTAACTTACAAAGAAATTGTATGTACACAATTAAGATTTTGAAAACATTCCAAATTTAGGCAATTTGAAATTATTCTTTCTAAAAGATGTGAGCAAATGTTATTCAACATCAATATTTTTTGTTTTCTACTGCAAATATTTTGTAAAAACTCTCTTGATAAATGAATATCTAATGATTTCCAAAATTTATACTTAATATAGTGTGTTCTGGTGCACTACTAAATAGTAAAATAACAGATCATACAATTTGACTGTTGAATTATGAAGTCTATCTGTTCTGTAGTGCATTGTATAAAAAAACAAGGCGTTAAAAGGTATGTATAATGTGGGTTATGTTAGGTTATGAGTTGTTTGAGTAATGTAACTGAAAAAATATTTTCATGATTGACATAGCTTTTTGAAAAGATTTAGTTACTTAATAAATGCTGAGTTATTGCTTAATATGTCCTTGATCTTTTGAACTGAATTTCTAATGTGTATGGAATTGCGAACAAAATATTACAGCGTGAATTTGGTCGACAAAGATAATGACAATTGACAAACGAAGTTTCGAAAATCTAATAATTCAATTTTCATTTAAGTTTTTCAAAGATTTTTTAAAGACAAGTTAAAAAGTTAAGTAATTGGTTTATAATTATCACAATTACGGAAGTTCAGTCTGATAAAAATCGCGACTCAAGTTCGCACAGGAAATAAGTATATATATAATGCTGTATATATATCAAGTAAGTAAGTGCCCTAATTTCATAATCAATATGGAACAAAGCACCGGTCCTTTACCATTTATTGAAATAACAGCTACTAATATAGCCGTGATCGTATAGTGGTTAGTACTTCGCGTTGTGGCTGCGACAACCCAGGTTCGAATCCTGGTCACGGCTGTGGCTGTGCAGTCGCTATTACGGCATAGTAGCTTTTTTTTCCATCAAGGAAGCATTTTCACATTGCAATGTCAATTATTAAAAATTATGACTAAAAGAAATATTATTTTCTGAAAAATGTTTTTAAAGAGGCTTAGAACATTAATTAAAAACGTGTTTTGTCTTTGGGAAAGTTATATTTTGAAAAGGTGTAAATACTGAGGTTATCTTCATTATTTATTTTCAACCTAAGGTACTGGTCACATTCCCCAAGGAAAATGTTAAACAAAAATAAATAAATAAATAAACAATGAAGAATTTATTTAATGAATAGAAATCACCGTTGTTTACTTACATGGGAAAAGAGCCCCGCCCTAGCGCCAGAACCCCTGACCCTGGGGCCATGAACTTCACAATTTTGGTAGAGGACTCAATGCTTATTACAATCATGCCAACAGTTTGACTGCTTGATGTCCAGGAGTAAAGAAGAAGATTCAATTAGATTATCTTAGTTTAAAATAATGTTAAGATTACTCAAATCTCTTACAAGATATGTATTTAAGGAATAACTGTCTAATTTTTTGGATTCATGATGTGATCAATCGAGTGGCTTGCGTGATAATTTGCATAAACGCCGAAGGCGTTTATGCATAAAATTATCACGCAAGCCAATCGATTGATCATCGTCATGAATCCAAAAAATCTGACAGTTATTCCTTATATTTACATGCTCCTGATTCTGCAAATTCCCGTGCTAATAGCCCCGCTTCTGTCTCTATTTGTCCCGCCCCGCACGTGATTTTTTTTTTCTCGATGAACCAGTGGATTTATGTAGAAATAAAGTATTTTTACAATTTGTAATTTTATCTCGGACAAAGACATTGGAAATGTAAATATTTTCCTTTATCATTATTATTATTACATCTAAGGACAGGTCATTCCAGCTGCATAAAATACAACGGAATGGGAACTCTTCGGTGGAATGTGTAGGGTGTTTTTAACACCTCCATAATACACAGTATATTGCACCTGCTTTCAGATAAACTACTAGAAAAGAATTTCGAAGATGTTCATCAGTATAGAATCTTATGAAAAAAAGAAAATTTTCAGAAAACCTTAATTACCAAGTGTTTAAAAAAGTTAAATTTAGAAGCATCAATACAAGTACGTTGCATTATGATTAGAATTAAAAGTAATTAATGTAGGTACTATATTATTCCTTAGAACTTTAATGCAAACTTTTGTTTGATCGAATGTTGACTGACGTCTTTCATACAGATTGTTAGTCCATTATTTTCACACCGAATCGAATTGTCAACGAATTTTCCCGTTTACCTGATCATAGGCCGGGCACAGCGGATGTGACTGGTCGACAATGGGGATGCCTACTCCTTCATGGCATCTGATCCCTCCTCTGTTTTCAGCGGTACGTCTTGGCTCTGCTCACAATTTGTATTGTTTAAATGAACGTCTGGGGCATGGGAAATGATTACTGTTTATCTTCACAGTTCTTTGTAATGGTAATGGTCATTTCAATGGTATCAAGTTAACAATCATAATAGTTTATAGCAGGAAATCAATTTTCCATAATTTCCCCACAATAATATTTTTGTAAAGGTAGTAAAAGTTGTATTTTTTCTTTGAATTTACCATTATTGATGTGGCATTTCAAAGATACGTATTATCAGGTATACTGCCTTCAAGTATTGCCTTTAAGTTTTACAAAAGCTTCAAAGTGAGTTTCATAGTTATAATTACTTATATATTAATCCAATTTAGAATGATGAAGGGATATATAAGAATTCAAAGTGTTTCATGAATATATATATAAAAAAATATGAGATCAGTAAAAAAGATTTGACAACGATGATTTTACAAAATTAATATTTTTTATTGGAGGCGGGGGTAATCATTTTATTGGTGCCTCAGGATAATAACACCATGGAAACTTTTTTAGTTTATACATTTCTTTAGAAGATAATTTTTTTCCTGAACTATTTAACAATATTTTTCTATTGAGTATAAAAGTTGACAAGTGAATGATGATGGAAATTAATTTTTCTTTTAAATATTTGCTTTAATAATATCAACGTTGAAAAAAGTGGTTTGTTTTTTAAATGTCCCAAGATTTCAGCATTGTTATATTATGAGTGTGAAAGTAAATATTGATAATTTTCTCAATTGATATTGAGTTGTCTTTCCTTCTACAATTTACGAATTAAGAAGTTTTGACAAAATCTTTGCCTTACAGTTTGATTAATCCTACAAATCATGAAACATTAGATACTTTGAATTTAGAGTAATTAGAATCTGCTATCATTAATATGATTAAATTTAAGCTAAAACGTATGAAATTTAACGAAATAACAACATCAGTTTCCGAAAACCAATTTCACTCTCTGACATATATTATCTAAATGACATAAATACCTAGTCAATACATCTGTTAAAAAGGAACTTTGGTTATATGAAAGCTAAACTCAATTACATCCAATATTCCTTAAGCATTTCTTTTTAGTTTGGATGAAATATATGGAGATAACGAACAGTATTCAAGCTCAAAAGTCCATTAAACAATACAAAATAGGAGCAGAGCAAACACGGACCTCCAAACATCAGAGGTGGGATCAGGTGCCATGGAGGAGTGAGAATATTAGAATTAAATATTTCTGATTTTAGGAATTGAAATATGGTGTCCCCAAAAGACATCCATATAAGCAAGTTTTTTTAACTAAGTTTGAGATGCTACTGGGTTATTACAATGGTAAGGTAAAAATGTAAATATAAGAAAGTCTAATTTTTGGTATATACTCGTATGAGGATGCTAACCGATGTGGAGCACATGATATATGTAATTTGAACATTTTTGCGGCTTTGCAGGTTATGCAAAGTATCACAAGCTCCAGTAAAACACTAATAACCAACAACACGAACAATTCTGGTGAAAACTTCAACAGAATACACCAGATATGTACGTTTCTCATAGGGATCTGGAATCACTTCATATTACTTGTTTTTCAGAATTCAGATTATAAAAGTAGAAAAGTAAATATATAGGGTTTAATAGTTCGTTTTTAGTGCAAGATGTCTTCATTTTACATTAACTTTTAGTTATGACATTGAAGAAGGAACAGAAAAAATGACAATTGATAGTTTTTATTGTTCGTGTGATTGGTCATTATTATTGCTTTACATTAATTTCAATTCGTGATCTGGTATCTATTAAGTATATCCAACACAATTAGAATTAACATAGACATGAAACCCTTTGCTTTAGGTCTATCGAATTAAGTAAGTTGTTGGTTTTTCTATTTAAAAAAATATCCTATTCTTTTCTGGCTATATGCATAACGGTCGCGAATAATGACTTTGACCTAGCAATTTACATGAGAGAGAATCCAATGATTAACCGAAAGTAAATGCCTTATATTGTATTTTAAAGCAAACTTGCTTCAAACAAACCATTTAAAAAATTATGAAAATAATTCATTTACACATATGCATATGTAATTAAGAAGATTATGTTTAGCAATAAAAAGTTCAAATTTTGCCCAAGAATTTTAATAATATTCTTTGAAGTGATTTGAACATAGATTTGTACATGGATTTATATGAGAGAGAGAGAGAGAGAGAGAGAGAGAGAGAGAGAGAGAGAGAGAGAGAGAGAATTTTGAAAAAAATTGATATTACCATTATTTACAACCAAATTAAGTCCAGAAATAGTTACCAATCTATGCATTATTTTTTTATTATAGCAAATGTCCTTAGTCGTTTAACACAAGAGCTTTTTTATCCCATTTTGGATAAATGATTTACTGTATTACCATCGTTCACAACCAAATTAAGTCGAGAATTAGTTACCAACCTATGCATTAAATTTGTTTATTGTATCAAGTGTCCTATATGGCTAACACAAGAGCTTCTATATCTCATTCTTGATAAATAATTTTGTATATTTTGCAGATGATACTGTATGTTCCTAAGTATATACGAGGAATTTATTATCGCGTAATTTCGCGAGAAGCACCACGCGAAAAGTAAAATACTTTGTTTAATTTCGCTGAAATATATGTAAAAGCTCTTGAAGAACAGTCCATTTGCAAATCTAACTTCTTGCGATTACAAAGATTCTGAGATGCTGACCATAATCTGATTTTTATTCAGGATGTTACCTTGTGGACTTTTTGTCACGCGATTCAGCGTACTGATGAATGCTGTTTCCTTTCAATTAAGAAACATTCCACCATAATGAAATAATAAGTAACACTGTATAAGATTATTTAAAAGATAAAATCGGATTATTTCATGTTAATCCAGCTGTATTTTCAGTAGCAGACAGTATTTTGTCTTTTTCTGTTTATTAATATTTATTAATGGTGTATTTTAATCAACGCAAATCTAAATTGTATTAAAAGATAAATTTATTTCCTACTACTAGTGTACAGACTATCATGAATTTTTATATTTTTTTCCACATGAGAGAATTTAAAAATTAATTTTTTTTTTTTTAAAAAACTGTATTGGATCAAGAATAAATGAATATTTCATGTTTGGCCTAAGTCTTTTTCTAAACAAAATTTTAAATGTTAATCGAATGCATAATATCAAAAATGTTTATTGTATAAATATATTTTATATGAATTGCAAAATTATTTTTAAAATTTAAGCTGGCTGATTTATGATGATACCAAAAGATTATATGGAGATAGCAGATCGCTAATTAATTACATCGAAGAAATAAATCGTAGAGCGTTATATTCTCTTCTTATAGTACTTCTAAATAGTAATATAGATACTAAATAGTAATATAGATACTAAATAGTAATAAAGATACATGTACTAAATAGTAACAAATAATTAATAGAGGAAATTGTTCTTGTATGACAAAATTAGAAAAAGACTAATAATTTAGAACCACATTAAATTTTGAAATGCTATTTTAAAAATGGTATCGAATAATTATTGTATAAAAATGAATTTAAAAAAAAAAGCAATAATAGTAAATAGAAGAAGATAATAAAAAATAATGTAATCAAAATATGAACTTATTAAGTGTTGAAAACTATTTGGAGAGAATAGTCTTGCTAGGTATTGTCAAACATGTTCACCTAATTCAAGTTCATCCAACAAAATATTTGACTAAATGACACCCATTTCCATTGATTTTATTCTTACCATGTAACTAAAATAACATGGATATTTGAAAAAATAGAAAAATCGAGGTGATGAGTATTATAAACGGATCCGATAAATTATTCAGCGTGTTTTAGATATGCTGCTTAACATGTCCTTGGTCTTGTAAAGTGAATTGAGCATTAAGGTGATAAGAACTAAAAGCAAATATTGCATCTTGATTTTCGTAAACGAATACAATGGCAATAAACCTACTAAGTCTTAACCAGTGAGGAAAAAAAATTGATTCATTGAAGTTTTTCAAAACTGCAATTGAAAAAAGGCTACATGATCTATAAGAATTATACTCGATGTAATTATCTAAATTACAGAACCTCAGTCTTATTACAATAAATTTACTTGTGACTTATGTTTGCACAAGAAACAAGCATTAATATGAAATGCTGTATATACTTCAAGTAAGAAACTGTTCTATTTTGATAATCAATCTAAAACGAAGCACCGCTCCTTTACCATTTATTGCGTTAATAGCTACTAATATAGCCGTGATCGTATAGTGGTTAGTACTTCGCGTTGTGGCCGCGACAACCCAGGTTCGAATCCTGGTCACGGCAGTGGCTGTGCAGTCGCTGTTACGGCATAGTAGTTTTTTTCTTCCATCAAGGAAGTATTTTTCACATTACGATAAACATAATACTCACAAAATAAACAGTTTTTATATTATCTGAAAATTGTTCTGAAGGACGCTCTAATGAAAAAAAAAAATGTTATTGACTTTGAGAAAATTATAGCAAATAAACATTTGAGTTTTTCTATTTCAATTCTAGTTCATTTTCAACATAGAGTACCTCATATTTCCAAAGAAAAAATTGTTCAAAAACAAAAGTATTAGTGAACGGAAATCACTGTTGTTACTATTTACGAAAATATATGCTTATTTTGGTCTAATAAAATGTTAAGAAATTCATTACAAATTGTGTGATTTCCATTGATTATATTTAGATATATCGACGATTGTTATCAATTAACAATTGTTACATCCATTCATATGTCGATTCGATATATCCCAGTGAGCTTGAAATAAAAGATACCACAGAGTCTGACACATCTGTTTCATATTTGGATATTTTACTGGAAAAGGACTTTTTATGGTAATCTAATAACAATACTTTATGATAACTATGATGACTTCAATTTTTCAATCGTCAATTTCTCTTACTTATGTAGCAATATACCCTTATCACCTGCATATGGGGTTTTTGTCTCCCAGTTGATTCGATACGCAAGAGCATGTTCTACGAACAATTTCTAAAACGAGGCAAGCTATGACAAATAAGTTGATGAAAGAATGATATCAACAGTCTCGCTTGAGTCATCATTTCGCAAGTTATATGGTCGATACAACGACCTTGTCAGCAACAACCTATCATTAAGTCAAGTGCTGACTGACGTTTTTCATACTAATTGTTAGACCATTATTTACACATGGAATTGTCTACGGATTTTTCGTTTTCCCGATCATGACAAGGAGCACACGGCGGATGTGACCGGTCGGCAGGGGATGCTCACTCCTCCATGGCACCTGATCCCACCTCTGATGTTTTTGAATATCCGTGTTTGCTTTGCTCCCGATTTGTTATTTCTAAATGAACTTTCAGCTTGAATATTGTTCGTTATCTCTAAATTTCATTACAGAGGACGTCTTTGTTAATAGGCGATCTTAGGAAACGTTTGTGAAAACAGGCCCCTGGTTCAGTAGTATTTTTAAACATCCTTATATCTAAAATAAAACAAATTGAAATCTACAGTATATTACTTGTTATCAGTTCAAGCATTCTTAACTGTTGTTTTGTGTTACCTTGGTGTTGAGAGGACTCAATCTATTTGGATTTCAGGAAACAACACACTTTTTTGGTAGCGTTATTAGCTACAAAAACAACAGTTCTGTCTGAAGAAATGAAATGCCAGTGGGGAGAGGAGTTCCTTAAGGTCACATATGATTGGTAATTGAATGTTGCTTTACGCCATTTTAGAACTTTTCACCCAAATAAAGACAATATCCGCTATAAGTGTCACAATTTTGAGTTATGCATGGGTTCATAATTGACGCGACGTCCTTTTTAAGGTAATATTTTAAAGATCCATGACTTTAACTTTTAACACCGAAGACTTAGCACAGGAACAGTCACTTAAATGCCTTACTTTTTGACGCAGCACTGGAAACGAGAATTGAACCCTTGGGCCTCAAGAGTTAGAAGCGAACATTTAACCATTAAGGACCATTTTGTATCTGGTATGTTAGTCCATGGATATACTGCAACTTTTGACCTGCATAGTGAAAGGAGCTGTTGAAAAATTTCCCCGTTTTTATGGAGTGTCTTTAAAAGGGGACAGAGACTTGACTTTTATACATTATATTCTAGATAGCATTTAAATTAAATATATTGTTATACATGCGAAAAAAATGATATCAAAGTAATTCTTACGATGTTAATTATTTTACGTACCAGTATATATTTTTAATACAATCGTTCTTAATTTTACACACTTACTACTCATATGATTAATCAACATTTACTTGCATTAATATTTTAATCCTGTATGTTAATGGAATCTTTATTTTTTGTTAATTAAGAATCTATTTCATTAATACCAATTCAATTTTTATTCATTCACAAACAAAAGTCCTTCAATGTTTTCAACAATAATATTGATACACAACTGTGTTAGTTCAAAAGATACTTCGAAACCATGCATATTTCTTATGTGAACATTTCATGCGTAAAATAGGTGGCACATCTATAAAACAATACACAACTACAGTAAAACTTATGTGAAATAATACTTTTAAATTACATTGTAAATGATAATTAAACATTTTTCAACATCATACAGTGTGCATTTTGTAAAGAATTACAGTCAAAATATGCAAAATGTGAATGCATCAAAGTTAACGTCATTAAAAAATATAGAAACCTTACAGACCTCACCTCAAGTTTTCATTACTTGACCACCATTTCTTATTTCTAATGTTGCAAAACAAACAACAGAATTATAAAATAGAATGATTAAAGTTACATAAAATCTCAAAAAAGAAGTTTGACGTCATCTATTTCGCTCTCAGATTAAAATTACTTCTAACAGAACAGTAGTACTTGTAATCCGTAGGATTAAACAAAATTAATAAGCAAAATTGTTTTATATCAAGAAATCACCTTCCATAATACCAGGTACCTTTTGTTGAACACGTAATAGATAAGTTCAGAAAGATAGAGAGAGAGGGGGGTCCTTAACTTGAATTTAAGTGCATTGAATTACTTTTTAATGGGTTTATCAAGCATTTTTTTTTTCAAAATCAAGAAAAACTGACAACCTTAATTTAGAGTTATTAGAACTTCTCCAAAAAAAAAAAAATAATAGTAACCATTAAATTTACTGCTAAAACATGTAAAATCCAACAAAACATCGACATTAGTTTTCAAAAGGCAATTTTCTTCCCTGACAAATATAATACAAATAATACAATAATTTGCTGATTTAAGGAATCACTGTCTAGTAAGTAGAGTATGCCAGGGCATCAACGATAGTTGGAAACGTGGGATAATTTGCATAACGGGCGAAGCCCGTTATGCATAAATTATCCCACGTTTCCAACTATCGTTGATGTCCCTGGCATACTCTAATAACTAGAAAGTGATTCCTTATATTTACATTTCATTGTGAAATAAAAATGTAAATTTAGATTTTAAAAATGTAGACTAATAGATTTAAATTACACGAGGCCTCACATGTCAATTTCAATAGTCCCCGCCCACTGACGTCAAGCACAAAGACAGCCGCAGGAGAATTACATGCATAAATTAGGCCTTCTTAGCTCCTGACCTTTCGCGTGGCGAAATTTACATTCCGGTAGATTGATCAAGAAATCAACTCAACTAACTTTCAAAGAGTTATCACAGAGAAAACAAATAGAAATGGAAATATATATCTATCAAAAGAAATCTGGTGCGATAAAATTGCAAAATCAAGGAATAATCATATTTGTTGTATATGAGGATAAAATTGACATTGGAACGCATAATAATTTTTGCATTTACTTTCTGACAAATTTATTTTCATTGCCTCTCAGACCATTTACATGAAGTCTCATGAAAACGACTTCATCCAAAGTATTGTAATCAAATACTTCGTCGAACAACTTAATAGAATAACTTAAATTCATGTAGATTGTGTGCATTTTTTGGAAAAAGCATTGAATTTGAGAGAAATATTTAAGGAATGTTTTTAAGTTTAGTGTCGTCATGAAAAATATGCCTACGTGCAAGTCTGTGTGATTTACACACCAATAATTCACACGAAACTTAAAAACATTCCTTATATTTACATTTTACATGTTTAAATACACCAAAAATATACTCAATGTTTGAATTTCTCGCTGCCCTATATCGTCATATTTTTATTAACGTCTCTGTAACCTCATTGTTACGTCACTTTAACGCGAGTTTCTACGCGTGAGTATACACAAAAATGGCTTTCAAATCAATTTCACAGTTGGCTTTGTAGAAAAGCACAGCAAATGTAAATATTGATGTTTAAATCACTCATCAGCATTTCTTTTGGTTTTACTTTGAAATATATTGAGATTAACAATCAAGTAACTGCCTTTGTGGTTTTTATCACAGTTAACGATAAGAGGTCACTATGTGTACACATGTGTACAAATATGGTTCCCTTGATAATTTTCATTTCCATATTGTGTTTCGTTGGATCCTTGGCAAATACGGAACATGAAAAATATTTGGAGGCACGGCTTTGTAAGTGAACGGCTTACGTTAAATGTACATCGTTGTGAAAGAGAACACAGACAAGTATTCATCATCAAAAAGTGATTGGTATTGTTAAAGACATTCGACTCAAAATTTAATTGCCAAATCTATTTTGCATTCTGTTATGTAAATAATTATTTATTTTGTAGCTCGAACAGAGGCAGATTTAAAAGAACTACGAGATGATGTAAACATTCTCAAACTACAAAACAAGGCTTTGCTAGACGCCATTGGATCGCGGAACAAGAAAGAAAGTGAATATGCTATTTTTTAAAAACTTTTTAAATTACAATAACGCTAATCCTTAAGTATGTGAAATTTACTTACACGTGCACTTACTAATACTTACCCTCTTCGTCCCTGGAGGGGAGTATGTGCAAGTATGTGAAATAAGTTCTTTCAAATGTTTGTGTCATGAATGGATGTCAGAAATCAACATTATAACACTCTATTTTTACGCAGAAATGTGATATCGATAATTGAAAACAAAACGTGTATTTGCAATCCTCTCATGAAATAACTGCTTATCTTTAATGAAATTCAAATTCATCTAAATAAGATCGATATTCTGATGTAGACTTTTTTTTATTTCGTAAGGATACTTTATTTTACTATCTTAGAACGTCTTCTGCTTGGGCCGACCTCAGTTCATCATCAGTATGTCACATTCTACGCCAGACTTTTGAAGCCGTACACAACACTGAATGATCGGGAAACAATCGTCTTTGAAAGCGTCGTCACAAACGCCGGGCAAGGATACGATGGAAACACGGGGATCTTTGTCTGTCCTGTCAGCGGTTTCTATCAGTTTGCTTCTACAATCGTGTCAGAAAGTGGAACTGATAAAAATATAGACGCTGAACTGATGCACAATGGGCAACAGATAGCGCACCTGCATGCAACACTGTACGGATATGACGAAGGAACCCAGATAGCCAATATACACTGTGCTCAAGGGGAACGAGTTTGGATCCGTCACCTTCAAGGTGCTGGAGATTCCAGAAGAATGCCAGCTGGATATAGTTCCTTCTCAGGAGCGCTTCTTAGTGCAGACTCCCCTTAAAGATACAGTATTCAAAATGAAAACTTACTGGAAAACATGTCCCTACAAATAAAACAAGGGTACATCCATAACAAATGATGATTTTTATTCAGGTCCCAATAGATTATCAAAAAAGTTAAACAATAGATTTTTGTAATGACACAGATATAAACCTATCATCATGCAATCTTTAAAAATGTTTGCTAGCATTCTCCCAATTCAGGATAAAAAAAAATTGGGTAGGTAGGTAGGTAGGTAGATGCTTCCTAGGGGTTAAAAAGGTTATAATTCGGGTCGATTTAGTCATGAGAGGGCAAACACACATTTTTCGAAGATGGTCTCATTTCGTGGCAAATTGTTATTGTGGCATACGTGTACATGTTCTTTTAGATCTTCATTAATAGAATTCAAGCATCTCCCTTAAGAACGTTCAAAATTTGCAGAGCCTTCAAAGCTCTCAGAAGTTATAGGTGAGAGAACACCAAGATTTTTTTTGATACATCGATTTCTTTGATATCACGGAACGAACTACGCCAGGGCTGTTTTACCTATTGTTTAATAAGGGTTTTCGATGTTTAAGGTAATATTTTTAAAAAAAAAAAAAAAAAAAAGAAACAACGCCAACTTAGTACTTTTTTTTTTGCAATTGCATGTATTATTTTACATTTGTATTTCACATTTTGGGGTTAGCTGTCAATCTCTTTGCTTTCAGTATTCGGATTTATATACTTTCGGTAGATATCATTGCTTTGATTTATATTACGTTATTTAAGTAAAATGTCGTCCTTTTCTTTTGCCTGAATTCTGAATGAGTTGTGTCATTTGATTTTCGTCATTTTAATCTTAATAATGGTAATATCAATTCCATAAGATTAGTTTTGCTGATTATTATTAAAATTCATACAAGCTCAAATTTATACGAATAGTATCGTAAGTCGGGTTTGTTAAACAGAATGAAATAAGGGCCTTAGTGACATTTTATATGAAAACAATTTTTAAAATTTTCATGAAAAGTAAATTTAAAAAAATCAATATTGTGATTGAAATATCAAATTTCTTTGGGCACCTTAAATCGCGGTCCGAATTAATCAGGGTCAGAGTTAACATGACACTGCCGAAAGTAAGTCTACAGAGGACATTTTTTTTGGCAATCAAAACGTTTGGCTGACGTTTTCCTTAATATTGTGCTGCTTATAAAATGTGCATTGGAAAATTTTAAATTCTCTCTACATGTAACAAAATTATGGTGTAGTCCCTTAAGGAATTTGAAGCTTTAAGTAATAAAACATGTTCAATTTACACATTGAGCCCAAATGATGGAACAGGGACAATCTCAAAATTTCATGAAAATTAAGCCTATATTTTCACTATTTCGCAAGATCTGTAACCGCTTCCAGGCCCGTGCTAATACCCTACGCTACCACACAAAATTCAGACAAACATCTGTACATACCTTTGAACAGCAATAGATACTGACTCTACCACCTCATTTTCAAGCTACAATTCATCCCATGAACCCACCCCGCTTTTCTGAGAAAATTCCGGATGAGTTATTTTTTATTTTAGTTTCGTATTTCTAGTCCATATCCTATGAATAGTAGTAGTGATACCAAGTAGAGCTTTTTCAAAAAGCTTACAGTCTTTAGCAACAACCTTAAACAGTAAACTAACCTACACCTATCAGGCCGTATTATTCTTGTGAATTTCTTGTCTTTGTATTTATTCATTAGCTTTATACTGACATTAGTCCTACCAAGTGAAAGTTAATCAGACGCTCGGCTTTTTCGGCAAACCTCGGCTGATTCCGTCACCTTCAAACCATATAGATAAGGTACAAATCTGCCGAGGCATGCCAAGTGCTGCCGAGAAAAGAAAGACAGTGCGAAACAAAAGGGAAAAGAATACATACAAGCTGTAAAGATCAATTCTGTTTACAATGAAAATATAGAAACGTTTTTTAGTAACTAGCATGTTATTTAGAATTAATTACTGCCATTTTCCACTGTTCGTTTTGTCATATTTTTTTACGATTGAAAATCTTGAAAAATTGTTAAGTCGTACGAAAATTCAATCATCAGAAAATTATCTCCCTTGCCTTGAACAGCATTTCAACCAATAAAATAATTGAAAATTTTCACATCATGTAATTTTTACCAATCACAAAAGAGAGGAAGTGTATTGTCCGAAGACTGTAAAATACTTCAACTCTGTATACCGTCTTCCAAGGAAGACGGTAATAAAGTGTCATATATCAATAAAATATACAAGGCCACCAATTCCCCCGTAATGCACACATAAAATATTCTAGCAATAAAATCACATATAATATGCATTTAAACCATAGGTTTCTCTTTTTTCTTCTTCTTTTTTTTTTTATATAATTTTTTACCGATACTTAATCCGAAACTATCCTCTGCCACTTAAACAAAGGGATTTTCCTGAGCCTATTTTTCTTTGTCTGTGTATAGAGAACCAGGCTACAACAACACTGACCATCAAAAGTTTTACACTTATGAATAGGCTGTCTTACAAAAGACTGAAATTTTCAAATCTGTACTGTTAATGTTCATTTGTATAGAAAAATCTCCGTTTTATTTTGGTTGTTATATTTAACATCTGTTTTGTCTCAAAAAGCGGTTGAGAGAAAGTTCTAAATTTTTACACCTAAACTTAATTTGACGGTTGTTCAGTCAGCTTCCTGGTTGCAGAGACTGACAATAGCGGTTACTGCTTTACGAGCAATGAGCCCAACTTAAAGCATTTTAAACTATACGTTGTGATACGACATTAATACCCTCACAAAGGTGTGTGCCTCTAAAATGTACCCACCTTCAGATTTGGAACTAGCCAGGGCAGAAGTCACAATAATTCTATAATCTACAAAAAAATCGATTTTCAACCTTTATTGCCCCAAGGAGAAAATCAAAATTCTGAAACCCTATTGCACATCTGCAGGACACCACCAATCACCATCCAAAAGATGATTGGACTACTGCAAAAAATGTAAGAGGAGTTCAGGGAACCAGATTTTGTAGAAGCAACCTTATTGCACATCTACAGGACACTCCCAATCATATTTCAAAATTTGAATCGGCTACTGCATGGTGAAAATGAAAATTCTATAATCTCTCTGCACATCTGCAGGACACAATCATGTTACAAACGGAAAAGTCCGTAGACAATTCAATGCATAAATGATGGCCTAACAATTAGTATGAAAAACGTCAGTCAGCATTCTACTTATTGATAGATTGTATTTGCTGACAAGGTCATTGTATCGACCACAGAACTTGAGAAATGATGACGAGACTGTTGGTATTCTAGTTTCATCAACTTGTTTCTCAATACCTTGTCTCATTTTAGAAATTGTTCGCACGTAGAGCATGCTCTTGCATATTGAATAAACTGGGAGACATAAACCCCATATGCAGGTGATAAGGGTATACTGCTACTTAAGTAAGGGAAGTTGCCGTTAGAAAAGTTGAAGTCAACACGTTTATCATAAAGTATTGTTATTCGGTTACCATTAACGTCCTTTTCTAGTAAAGTATCCAAATATGAAACAGATATATCAGACTCTATGGTATCTTTAATTCAAGTTCATTAGGATATATCGTGTCGACATATGAATGGAAGTGAGATGTGTACGGTGTGTTAAACACCTCCTCAATCCACATTGCGCCTGATTTTAGATTAACTACTAGCATAGTGTTTCAAAGATGCTCATCAATATGGAATCTTTTGATAAATAATAAGAACATAATAAGACATCTTTAATACAGATCGTTAATCCATTATTTTCACACTAAATGGTCTACGAATTTTCCCGTTGAACTGATCATGACAAGGGGCACAGCAGGTGTGACCGGTCGACAGGGATGCCTACTCCTTCATTGCAGCTGATCCCTCCTCTTTTCTTAGAGGTCTTTTGTCACTTGGCTTTACTCACAATTTGTATTGTTTAAATGGACTTTTGAGCATGATCACTGTTTGTTATCTTTTATTTCATTGTAATGGTAATGGTCATTTCAATGGTATCAAATTGCATAAAAATAAATTTAACATAAATTATAGCTGTGACGCTATTTACCACTAACAGAACAATGATTTTTGTAATATGTTGGATTAAACGAATTAACAATCATAATTCATAATAGTTCATATCATGAACGAATTAACAATCATAATTCATGATAGTTAATATCATGAAATAAATTTTCCATAATTTTTCACAATATTTTTTTAGAAGGCCAGTAAAAGTTATGTAAGCTTTTTGTCTAATTTATCCTTAGAGGACGTGACATTTTAGAGATATTATCAGGTACTTCCTTCAGGTATTGTCTTTAAGCTTTACATGATCTTCAAAGTAAGTTTCATAGTAAAATCGTATCTAAGTAAAGATTAAAAGTTTCATAGCAAAGTCTTAAAGTAATAGAGAATCAAAGTATTAAAGTATTATTAGAAAAATTCATTTCATTTATCTTTAGAAGTATTAGATATAAAAACATTTCTTATGACGGATTATATGATGTTTTTAAAACACAGAGAATTTTTTTTTTCGCGGATTCAGAAAACTATTGCCTCTTGGTTTTTGCCAAAGATTAAGTATTACAAGGTCTTGTTTGAATGTGTCTCAAATAATCTTAGCTTATATACGAGATATGGTGAAATGTTAAAATGGACACAATGCAAATAAATTCAAATAATTCATGGACATGATAGGGTCACAAAATATAAGGAAAATGGTACTGCGATGGCTAGTTATTTTTAAAGCAAATTATATGGTTTATTTTCATAACATATTTCCTCATAAAACCTTTGGCTAATAATATATCTCTTTTATACCTAGATGCCAATTGTAACAAGAGGCCCATGGGCCACTACGCTCACCTGAGTAACTTTGGCCTTGTTGTTTTTCACCTGATTCCCCCCCCCCTTGTGGTACTTATTGTGGCTCCGCCCTAACCCCGGTTGTCATAATTTGAACAATTTAGAATCTACACTACCCCAGCATGCTTCCACATAAGTTTCAGCTTTTCTGGCCCAGTGGTTCTTCAGAAGAAGATCTTTAAAGATTTTTTACTACATCTTTCAATATAAAACTTGGATTCCCTATTGTGACCCCGCCCTACCCCCGGTGGTCATGGTTTGAACAATTTAGAATCTACACTACCCCAGCATGCTTCCACTTAAGTTTCAGCTTTTCCAGCCCAGTGGTTCTTCAGAAGAGTTTTTCTACATATTTCAATGTAAAACTCGGATTCCCTATTGTGGCCCGCCCTACCACTGGGGGTCATGATTTTAACGATTTAAAATCTACACTAGCCCAGCATGCTTCCACATAAGTTTCAGCTTCTCTGGCTCAGTGGTTCTTCAGAAGAAGATTTTTACATCATATTTCAATGTAAAACTTGGATTCCCTATTGTGGCCCCGCCCTAACCCCGAGGATCATGATTTTAATAATTTCGAATTTACACTACCCCAGTGACATGGAAGCCATTCAAGATATTGTTATTTAATTTATGCATAATTTCATTTCAAAACATCCTGCAAATTTACCTTCACAGGTAGGACCTTAAGGCTTTGTCTTAAATACAATTATGGCGAAATTGCTGCACATTCTCCATTAGACTTTTGACGGTTCATGCATGCACATTGTTAATTTTGCAAAATAAAATAATAGAAAGAATATGTATCTCCTACCAGTGATCTATACATACTTCTAGCAAAGGCTGTGTACTGAATTGCTTTTAAAATTATATATATATATATATATATATATATATATATATATATATATATATATATATATATATATATATATATATATATATATATATATATATATAAATGTTTTAATAATTTTAAAAATTCATATATATATTTCCTCATGGACAGAAATGTTTAAAGGGCTTTAAAATTTTAATTTTTGGAATTTCAAGTTTATGTACTATTTACTTTGGCATTTCATTGGTTACGAAAAATAATAAACTTCGTAATATCATAACCCTAAAAATAGGAATGCTGTACAAAAGCAATCTGAGCCTGAAAAGTTTGAAGTTTGAAGAAGGCCCCACAAATTTTTCAGACTAAAAACTATAGAAAACCATCAATCTTTAATTGTACATTCAGTATTTAGAAAATAATTCTCGTAAAATTATTCCTATAACAATGAGTTGTATTTCCTGCAAAGTTTTCCTATAAAATTCTGTAGAGTTCTAACAAATTAAGATACATGTATAAGTATATTATTATTATTATTATATTATTTGGTTAAGAGCATGTTACATCCAACAAAATATTCAATAAATTAACAGCCATTTTCAAACGTTGATTTCATTTTTACCAACGTAACTTAAAAATCATGATATTTGACAAAATCGAAATTCGAGGTAAAAAGTATTATAAACGTTTCGCATGTTTTAGATATATGCTGATCAATGTGTTCTTGGTCTTTGAAAGTAGATTGAGCTCTAAGGTGTTAAAAACTAAAAGCAAATATTGCATCTTGATTTTCGTAGACAAAAACAATTTACCTACAGGTACAAAGTCCTAATCAGTGAGGAAAACAAAAAAAATGATTCCTTAGAATTTTTCAAAGCTTCAATTGAAAAAAAGACTATAAGATTTATAAGAATTATATCAATTGTAATTATCCAAATTACAGAACCTAAGTCTGATTATTTGCAACTTATGTTTGCACAGGAAAAAACATTAATATTAAAGCACAGGAAACAAGCATTAATATAAAATGCTGTATATATCTCAAGTAAGTGCCCTTTTTTCATAATCAATATGGAACAAAGTACCGGTCCTTTACCATTTCATAAAGTAATAGCCACTAAAATAGCCGTGATCGTATAGTGGTTAGTACTTCGCGTTGTGGCCGCGACAACCCAGGTTCGAATCCTGGTCACGGCAGTGGCTGTGCAGTCGCTGTTACGGCATAGTGGCTATTCTTTTTCTATCAATGAAGCATTTTTCACATTGCGATAGACATAATACTCGTTAATAATGACACAAAATAATAAGTTTTTATAGCTTTTGAAAATTGTGTTTAAGGAAGCTCTAAACTAATGAAAACAATTGTTTTTGACTTCGAGAAAATTGTATCACATAAATACCTGTATAAACATATTGAGTTTATCTAGTTCATTTTCAGCATGGAGTACCTCTCATATTTCCAAAGGAAAAATGTTAAAAAACAAAAGTATTAGTGAACTGAAATCACTGTTGTTACTATTTAGGAAAAAACATGCAAAGAATGTATTCAATTAATTGTTTTGGTCTAATACAATGTTAAGAATTTTGTAATTTATTACAAATTGTGTCATTTCCGTTGATTCTGTCTTCTGTCTAAGGTCAGATCACTCCAACTGCATACGGATACCACAGATAAATCTCTTCAGTGGGCAATGTTTAAAGCCTCAGGGCCTTAAAATATACTTCACCTACTTTCAGTTCAGTCGCCCGCGTGGCACAGTGGTTAGAGCGTTTGCTCTAGAGTCGCGGAATAAGGATTTGATCCTTAAGTTGCGGGTTCGAATCCCACTGCGGAATGTGGAGACGTCCTTCGGATGAGACTGCATTAACTAAAGTCCCGTGTCGCAGGAGGTTCTGGCACGAAAAAGATCTCTTACTGCTCAGTGGCCCTGAGTGCCGAGTATAGGTCTAAATTTGCAGCATTCCACCATCTCATATGAGTGAAAAATTCTCGAGAGGGACGTAAAACAAACAAACAAAGAAAACTTTCAGTTCAACTTAACAATTTTGAAGATGCTAGTCTGTATGATAGCTTTTGATGAAATCAAATGTATTACGATTTAAAACAGAACAGAAAATCTTTGATGAAATCTGAATTCAAGTGGGTGTTTAATCGATCAGATCCAAACATGAAAAATACTGTATCAATACAAACAGGCAAATTCAAAGAATTGTGGTCCCCTGCTTTCGGTGTTTTAGTGGATTGGATGCCATTATTTATGGCATATTGTATCAAATATGAACGCCCTATCATATGTCTTTTAAAAGTAATCACCAAAGTTAAATTTTTTGAAAATTAGGTCAAACATGAAGGTCAAGGGGTCAAAAATTCATAGCATTCTCGGATTCATCTTGTTTCAGATAATTCACATGTCAAATATAAAAACTCTATCTCTTTTCAATCAAAAGTTATAAGGAAAGATAACATTTTTGAAAAGAAAGTCAAACTTCAATGTCAAGGTCACAGGGTCAAAAATCATAGTATATTTAGAAAGGCCTTGTCACGGGTAATATACGTTTGTAATGTAAAAGCCTATCTTTTCCTTTTCAAAAGTTATGAACAAAGTAAAGTAATGTTAAAATTTTTGAAAAGTAGGTCAAACTTCAAGGTCAAGGTCACAGGGTCAAAAATCATAGAATATTTGGAAAGTTCTTGTCACAGGTAATGTACATGTGTAATATGAAAACCCTATCTCTTCTCATTCAAAAGTTATGACCAAGGGTAAAGTTTCTGTGACAGGCGGACAGACGAATGAGATTTAATGTCAATATATAACATTACTATTAGAATTATAAGTACTATATAATGCATGAACTAAATGAATCCGTAGAGCTTATCGTACGATTTAGCTGCTTACATTTAGGAACATCTTGATTGATGGAATTGTAAAGTTGACACAATAATTAAACATTCAAATAACTAAATCTTTTACATGATAGGCTGACAAAAGTTTACTCCGATAGCTAAAAGCAAATTGTATAATTTGTCTGCCTTATATATACACCTTCGAGGGCTTTTATCTTCCTTTTATACATGCATATAGATATCCAATATAACTAAAGATTTCTTTTTATTTATCATTGGTATTCTAAATTTATTTAAAACGTTTTCAGAATTGGTTTATATATTAATTTCAAATAAAATAATTTACAGTGATTTATGGAGGTATAACAAGTGACTTAGATGATATTATAAGTGGATCATTAAGAGCGTTTAATGCATTTCTTTATTTGACTTTTCATAATAAACTAATGTTCATGTAATAATGATTTTCTATCACCCCCCCCCCCCCCATCATTTTAATTTTCAATAATAAGGCAAGCATATAGAAAAGAAAGTTGGTACCCAAGGATATAAAAAAATTACAGATCAATTTTTAGGTTTATACATTACTTTGAAAGATGATTTTTATCTGACAGGTAAGCAAATCTATTTACTTAATGTATAACAGGTGAGAACTGAATGCAGTAGGAAATTAATATTCCCTATAAATATTTGCTTTAATTTGATGAAATTATTGATTTATCAATTCAATAAATTCAACAACATTATATTATGAACGTGGAAGTTGTACATTATGAAGGTTTCTATACAGTTTCTCAATTTGTGTAGAGTTTCCTTATCTTGTTCAATTTAAGAACCCTCTATATACTACACATAAAAGATTTTTCTCTCTTTTTTTTTTTTTTTTTTTTTTTTTTGGCAATAAGTTCAATCTGTTATTGATCCTAAAATTATATAATAATTGAAATACACAGTTTATTACTCAGTTTGTTATCAATTCAGTAATTTCAAAAGACGAAGTAAAAATTAATTGATTACTTTATAACAAATAGTATAAGATCTTACGTGTATGGAAACAGAAGAAGTGATTTATGCTCTATTGTCTTTGACCATTTTCCTGGGGGTAGAATTCCAGTTCCCTATGTTGAAAATAAAATGAATAAGTTCACAATTTTCCATTTTCCATTTATTGTAAAGAGAGTATTCAACTCGAATTCAAGTATACGTCTTGAATGTGGTTTCTCTGTTAAAGAATGTAAAGAACTTTTGATTAAGTAATGTGAAGAACTTTTTATTAACTTCATTAGTATACATTTCTTAAGGGGCCGGTCAGCTAAACAAAATAATAAATAAAAAGTATATATATATATAAATATATAATTATATATAATAAAAATAAGAATAGAGTCGTGCTAATAATGCGTACTGATTTCATTTGGGTTTCGGAAGCTCGTCTTACTATGAAATTCTCTGATTTCAACACTAGGATAAGTCAGTAAATTAGTGCTATGAAAGTCAAGCACGGGACCTTACTCTAAAATTTAATAGCATAAGTCAATTAATTTCTTAATCAGTTTCTAAAAAAATTGAGTGAAATTCAAAGTTTTTAAAACTTGTTCTACATCGCCTAAAACACAAACACACACAAATACATTCCACTGCAAACAAAGAATTTGAGACCAATGTTTTTCTTCGACTATTAGTATCTTGACGTGATTTTGGCTACTTAACCAAGCTAAGGAAGGGAAATCGGGTAAAAACGTTGGTTAGGTTCCACCGAGATTTGAACTCGGATCGCTGGATTCAGAGTCCAGAGTGCTAACCATTACATCACGGAACCTCATATAATATTAGGTGTTCTCTGGAGACTTACTTTTGAGTCGACCCCTGAACCGAGTGACATGTCAGTGAACAACTCGACCATGTCTCAGTCTGTACTTAGGAGGACTGATTGTAACTTCCTCGGTAGTATAGTGGTAAGTATCCCCGCCTGTCACGCGGGAGACCGGGGTTCGATTCCCCGCCGGGGAGGAGAATTATTTTCTGAAAAAATTTTTTTTCTTTTATTTCTTGATCTTATTTCTTAACATACAAAATGAATAAATATTCATTTTCACCTAGATGAGATTTTACCGTGAGAGTAGGCCTATTTAAATAAGATACAACAAGTTTTATATCTCTTCTTGAAAAAAAGATTATAAAGTATCCCACGAGTCTGCCAGGATTCGAACCTGGAATCTTCTGATCCGTAGTCAGACGCGTTATCCATTGCGCCACAGACCCGTTGATCTAAACTTTTGAATTACACACGAAAGGAAAATACAATTTTGATTCCTGAAAATATGTCAATCACTGGAACTGATTAAGTTCATCAGTATACATTATTTAAGGGCCGGTTAGCTTAGTCGGTTAGAGCGTCGTGCGAGGACTTCCGGTTTGCTTATGGCAAGGTGAGCACGTATTATTTTGGCTGTTCGAATACATCCATAAGTGTTTACTTTATATGGTGAACCAGTGAAATATTTATGCTTCCAGTGGAAGACTATTTGTATATACTTTGACTTTGTTTGCTGTTTGTATATATTTTTGAATTATCAAAAGGTGTAAATAACTTTCAAAAAGAGGGGATGGCTGCCACGTCAAGTGGTCGCCATCTTGGCGGATCTACAAATTTATTTTCAGGCAGAAAATACTGTCGCGAGAATACATTGTTTGTAAATGTGAAAGATAACTCTTCAGTTAAACCCGAGGAAATTATTCAGTACATTCATTCTCATTGTGGTGTAGGAAGTTTGTTAGCTTGTGTTCCAAAATCAGGAAATTTATATGAAATAACATTGGATGGGAAAGCCCCCTTGCAGTACCTCTTAGAGGGGATAAAAATAGGACAGAATACATTCGAATGTCACGAGGTAGTTCCAAGTTCATTAGTTGTAAGTTTCATGCACCTGCCCGCTTACGTAGATGACATGGAAATAGAAATGACATTACGATCCATGGGAGTTGAACTTTTATCCCCAATAAACAGAAGGTTCTATCCTGGAACGACGATAGCTGACGGCACAAGATATGCAAAAGTCAAATTGCCTGAAAACATGAGCTCAATTCCATATACAATAAAATTTCAGAAAGATTATTATAGATGTCTTCATAATGGACAAATCAAAGTGTGCTCCCTATGTTTTTCCAGTGAACATTTGTTTCGATCATGTCCTAAATTCACATGTTTTAGGTGTAAAAGTCAAGGACATTATGCTAGGGCATGTAAATCCGTCCGCTGTGACGAATGTGGAGAATGGCAACATAAATGTTCGTGCCAGATGAGTGAACACAGTGAAAAAGAATCGGACAGAGATGACAATAGTGAATGGGGCGTGGACGAGGAGGTGAAGAACAAGGACGATTCTAACGTAAACAATGATGATGATCTTGAGGCCAAGGAAGGGGAACAGGAAATCATGGGGGAGCAAGTTGAAGGGCACATTCCAGAAAACGAGAAAGAAGAAGAAGCAGAGGGAGCAGATAATAATGTTCAAAGCGAAATCGAAACTGACAAGAAAATCACCAAAGACAAACATGAAAAAGACACATTAGAAATTACTGACAGTGAAATGCGCGAATGCGATCAAGAAAAAGAATTGTCTAGTTCAGAGTCTGATCCTGAGTCAGAAGTTACCATCACCGAAAAGAAAAAGAGGAAAAAGAGAGGAAAGATCAAGAGCAAAGCAAAAAAAACAAATAAAATGATGAGAATAAATATTACATTATTCATACCAATAATGGTTTTCATTACCTCTTGGAACTGCAACGGATTGTGCAATATTGATAAAATGAAAATGGTATTTAGTTTATTTGAAGATAGAAAATATGATATTGTGGCTTTGCAAGAAACTCACTGGAAAAATGATTTTATAATAAATTATAAACATTTATGGAACGGTGAAATTTATTATGATAGTGTAGACATGTCATCCAAAGGGGTTGCATTTTTGATAAGAAATAATATTAAAACAAGCATTGAATGTATAAATGGATTAGATGGTAGATTTTTACATATTACATACAAGGAAAATGATAACAAATATGATATTGTCAATATATATGCTCCAAATGAAATGAAAGAGAGAGCCTTATTTTTTGAAAAGGTTACACGTACAGTGCCACTTTCCACAGGTTTAATAATTTTAGGAGATTTCAATAATACTTTAGCTGAAATAGACAGATGTAGCAAAACATTACACAAGTATGATCAGAGCTATAGAACACTGATAGGAATGATGAGTGCGCATGATCTGATCGATATTTGGAGAAGAAGGAATGAAAGAATAAAAGTTTTTTTCTAGGAAGATAATTAGAGAAGAAGTGCTTGTGCAAAGTAGAATTGATTTTATTTTGGTTTCAAAACTTTTGTGTACCTATGTGAGAAATATTTTTTATGTAGAAACAACAATGAGCGATCACTCTATGGTTGTAATGAATTTTAACTCAGATGTGTCTGAAAGAGGACCAGGTGTTTGGATTCATAACAATTTGCTTTTATGTGATGAATATTATAAAAATAAGATCCAAGAATTAATTGAAAGAGAAAAATCTTGTATTTTATTTGAACAGTCAATATTAGTCTGGTGGGATAATTTAAAGTACAAAATTAAAAAATTATCACAAAGTTATAGTCAAAATAGAGCTAGAGAAAGGAATAGAGAGTATTTTAGAATTCAAAACAATATACAAAGAATGTCACAATGTATTGCTGATGGTATTAATGTGGACATTGAAAAATACGAAAAACTTAAAACAGAACTTAATGAGTATGAAATTGAAAGATGTAAAGGTGCTATACTAAGGTCTAAGGCACAATGGGCAAACGAGTCTGATAGGTGTACGAAATATTTTTTGAATTTAGAGAAGAGTAAGCAAGAGGCAAATACAGTAAAAGAATTGGTAAGTGATTCGGGAGAAGTAAAGAAAGATTTAGACTCTATTTTAGAAATGCAATACAATTTCTATTCTAAGTTATATTCATGCGTGAAAATTGAATGTGAAAGTAAAAATAAACTGTTGTCGTTGGTTAATACAAAGCTTGATGAAAATGACATGGAAATGTGTGATAGAGACATTGATATTAATGAAATAGAACAAGCTATAAAAGAAATGGCCATCAATAAGAGTCCTGGTCCTGATGGTTTAACGGTTGAATTTTATAGAACATTTTTACCCCAGTTGAAAAACATATTGTATAAACTTTTTAGAGAAATAGAAAAAAAGGAAACGTTATCACATTCTATGAAAATGGGTGTTATAACATTATTATAAAAGAAAAAAGGTGATAAAAGATTGTTAAAAAACTGGAGACCAATTAGTTTATTGAATGTAGATTACAAAATAATAGCAAGAATAATGTCTAATAGACTCAAACTTGTGTTACCAAATATTGTTTCTGAGAGTCAAACATGTTGTATAATTGGTAAAGATATTGCAGACTCCTTGGCTAGTATAAGAGATATTATAGAAATGTCTGAAATGGACGAAATAGAAGGTTATATTTTGAAAATTGATCAAGAAAAAGCTTTTGATAGAATTAGTCATGAATATTTATTAGATGTGTTAAAAGTATTTGGTTTTGGAGATAGTTTTAGAAAATGGGTAAGAATTTTTTATACAGATATTCAAAGCAGTGTTAAAAGCAATGGTCATCTAACAAAATATTTTCCAGTCAAAAACTCAGTAAGACAAGGTTGTCCAATATCTGCTTTGTTGTATGTATTATGTGCAGAACCTTTAAGTTGTGCAATCAAATGTAATAGCTTAATAAAAGGTATACATATTCCTATGTCTGATAAAACTGCATTGATTTTTCAACATGCAGATGATACAACAATGTCAGTTTGTGATAAGAAATCTATTTTTGAAATATTAAAAATTTTTGATTTGTATGGAAGAGCATCTGGTGCAAAAATAAATATACAGAAGTCGGAAATGATGTGTATAGGGTCTGGAAAACTTTTAGAAGATGATAAAAAATTATTTGAAATTACAGAAACAAATATTATGAAGATTTTAGGTGTTTATTTTGGTAGAAACAAACCAGAATGTGAAAATTTGAATTGGAGAAACAAAGTACAAAACATTAAGCAAATTTTAAATTTATGGAGACAAAGAATGTTAACAATACAAGGAAGAGTTACTGTCATAAATACATTACTAATGTCTAAATTATGGTATCTATTATCTGTAATTTCTATTCCATTCTGGGCTAGAGATACCATTCAGAAAGAATGCACAAATTTTTTATGGAATTATGGTGCTCATTTAGTGTCATATAAAACAGCAATTGGAGAAAGGCAAAAAGGTGGTTTAAAAATAAATGATATTTATTTGAAAATGCTTTCTTTTAGACTCAAATTTTTAGCGAAGTATATGTGTTCTACTAAACAACATGTATGGAAAGATGTATTTAGTTATTTTTTAACAAAAATCTGTGATTTAAAAGGAGGAGTTGAAATATTTCTTTTACGATTGAGTCAAAGAGATTTAAAATTTTTACCATCTTTTTATTCTGAAATGTTTAGTGCATGGTATGCTTTGAGGGATGATATTGATTATGATGAAAATATAAATGATGTGTTTAATTACTGTTTGTTTTTAAATCCCAAAATTGTCAATCAAAATAAAACACTGATGTGGAAGCACTTTATTAAAGCTGGTATTACACATATTAGAGACATTTCCTATGAAGTAATACCTGGATTTTTACCTGCATCTTTCATTGTTGAAATAATACATGAGTATAATTCAGAGATTAATGCAAACATTATTCAAAATGACTACTCAACATTATTGTCTATTATTCCAGAAGAGTGGAAAGGTGTTATTCAAAATAATATTTACAGGAAGAATATATGTTTGCCCAATTTTTCACTAAAAGTGCAAAATCAAAACTATGGATTTTCTTCATGCACTGTTAGAATATTTTACAAGATATTAATTCAAAAATTGTTTCAACCTCCAGTGTCAAACGAAAGAGAAATTAAAATTAGAGAATACAGCAAAACTTGATAATAGATGGATTGTATTTAAAGAAAGGTGTATACCTCCTGATATTGTAGAACTTGATTTTAAAATTTTTCATAATGGAATTTTTACCTATGAAAAACTGTTTAAAATTGGTAAAACAGATTCTAATAGATGTCCACTATGTAATATAGAGTGTGAAGATTTAATGCACATGTTTGTAAAATGTAAAGATATACAAGGTTTTAAAAACAATTTTGCCATATATCATTTAGAGTCATTGTTGAAGGACTGTAAGAATAGTTTATATAACACTTTAGACATTGAAGAACTTTTGTTAACAACATTTCCTAGTGGTATTGAGAATGTTAATACTTTTTTCGTTAATTTTTTCATTTCAATTTGTAGATTTACTATTTATAGAAGGAGACAGTTGTTTTTACAAAGCAGTCAAAAACTAGAATTGAAAAGATTTTGTAAATACTTAATAAGACATTACATTTCTTATAATTATTATCACCTATGTATGGTAGAAAACAATAGAAAAATGTTTTACAAGAAATTTTTGAGAAAAAATCTTATTTTGAAAGAAACAGAAGGAACCCTATTGTTCATTTTTTAATTTTTTTGTTAAATGATGTATTGACTACATATAGTGGATATTGACTGTGATATATATGTATTGTATTATTTGTAAGATTTATCAATAAAAGATAAAAAAAAAAAAAAAAAAAAAAAGAGCGTCGTGCTAATAACGTGAATGTCGTGGGTTCGACCCCCACATTGGCCAACACCTCTATTTTTATTTTTTAGAACCAACTCTTGCCATGGACAGAAAACAAGAAAAAATCTTGCTCTTGTGCATTTCCAACTTCGACCTACATTTATATAGAATAGTTAATACAGATTAAACGACTACTGGTAAGTATGATGAATGCCGTGAAACTTGTAGAGTTGTTTCTCTGTTATTAAAGAATGTATTTCGACACCTCTACAATAAAACATACAAATCGTACTGCATTGATTTGGGTTTCGGAAGCTCGTCTTACTATGAAATTCTCTGATTTCAACACTCGGATATGTCAGTAAAATAGTGCTATGAAAGTCAAGCACAGGACCTTACTCTAAAATTTAATAGCATAAGTCAATCAATTTCTTAATCAGTTTCTAAAAAATCGAGTGAAATTCAAAGTTTTTAAAACTTGTTTTACATCTCCTAGAAACACACACACACACAAAAATACATTCCACTACAAACAAAGAATTTGAGACCAATGTTTTTCTTCGACTATTAGTATCTTGACGTGATTTTGGCTACTTAACCAAGCTAAGGAAGGGAAATCGGGTAAAAGCTTTAGTTAGGTTCCACCGAGATTTGAACTCGGATCGCTGGATTCAGAGTCCAGAGTGCTAACCATTACACCATGGAACCTCATATCATGTTCTAAACACTGCAGGACTATGTTATGTTTGGAATGATCAAAATTTTCATAGTGTTAAATGGATTGCGACTGCAATAAACCAAAAGCTCAATTACCAATTTTTACAAAAATGGTATAGTCATATGAATAATTCCAGTAAAGGTATTACATATAGAATTTTTAAAACAAAGTTTGAATGTGAAAAATACTTAACTATTTTCCAGGAAAATTTAGATATATCTTTTCAAAATTCAGATCAAGTAACCATCGTCTTTCCATAGACGTGGATAGATTGAATAATGTTGAAAGAAATGAAAGAGTGTGCTATTTATGTAATAATAATCAAATTGGAGACGAATTTCATTACTTACTGGAATGTAATGTATTTTGTAATATTCGAAAAGATTTTCTGTTAAAGAATTCGAAATACTATGTACATCTAAATATTATAAAATTCTGTAATTTAATAACAAATACTGACCCAGCATTCTTAAGAAAATTGTGTATATTTATCATCAAACTTTTTGACACTGTCTGTCTTCCTGTAATCTCTGCTCGTCCATAATTATTGTAAATGTGTATATATGTACCTTTTGTACCATTCATATGGTTTTTGAGAGAATAAATGAATGAATGAATGAATGAATGTAAGGGGTTCTCTGGAGACTTACTTTTGAGTCGACCCCTGAACCGAGTGACATGTCAGTGAACAACTCGACCATGTCTCAGTCTGTTACTTAAGGGGGCTGATTATAACTTCCTCGGTAGTATAGTGGTAAGTATCCCCGCCTGTCACGCGGGAGACCGGGGTTCGATTCCCCGCCGGGGAGGAATATTACTTTCTAAACATTTTTTTTTCTTTTATTTCTTGAGTTTATTTCTTCACGTGCAAATTAAATAAATATTCATTAATGTGTTACATTCTGTATATTGTTATTTAGAATTGCAGATTATGCACTTTTAGGTACAGTCGCAAATCTGTCAATTTCTGAATGACTAATAATACATTGTTCATTGTTCAACTTGTTCTTATAATCATACTCTCAAGCTTGAATTTTGCTGACTGACCATAAAGTCCCGTTTGCTGTTTATGTTAAAGTCAAAATCTGCTGCTTTTTTTATTTAACTTGGGAGGGCCTGCAGTTTGATATTTATTTTAATTATGAAACTATGCTGTTTCCTTTGTGGATTTACTATTTAGTCTGTATTTTCACTCACACAATTCATTCTTGTAAAAGACTCAGAAATGTACATGTCCAGACGTTATTAAACTCGGAGAAACTGACCGATCACAATGTAAGTTTACAAGTTTTCAGTTTATTGTTTTACAGCTGCAATTTTAAGCCTAATGTAAAGCGACATTAAATACCTCTGTAAAAGTTCATGTGTACTTATAGCGAGTAAACCTGTGTGTCTAATTTGTCACCAATGTAACTTGATCTTGTTCATTCAAACATTGTAACTTTGTTCTGAATTTATTTGTAGCTTGTATTTATATATTTGTATTTGTTTATTATAGCTTTTTACCACCCACACACAACTCACAATACCTAATGTATATCGTCACCTATTATAAACAGGGACACCTGCGCATATTAGGATCCGCGCCCCTATGTGCACAATACCTAATGTATATCGTCACCTATTATAAACAGGGACACCTGCGCATATTAGGATCCGCGCCCCTATGTGCACTGTTTGCGACAATAAAAACTGTTTAACTGACCGTAATCCGTGTTTATATGTTTCAAAATGACATGGAAGGTAGTACATTCATTTTCATGCACGTAGATGAGATTTTACCGTGAGAGTAGGCCTTTATAAATGAGATACAAGTTTTATATCTTTTCTTGAAAAAAAATTATACAGTATTCCACGAGTCTGCCAGGATTCGAACCTGGAATCTTCTGATCCGTAGTCAGACGCCTTATCCATTGCGCCAGAGACCCTTTGATCTGTACTTTTGAATAACACACGAAAGGAAAATACAATTTTGATTCCTGGAGATTTGTCAATCACTGGAACTGATTAAGTTCATCAATATATAGTAATTACGGGCCGGTTAGCTCAGTCGGTTAGAGCGTCGTGCTAATAACGCGAATGTCGTGGGTTTGACCCCCACACTGGCCAACACCTCTATTTTTATTTTTTAAAATCAACACTTGCCATGGACAGAAAACAAGATAAAATCTTGCTCTTGTGCATTTCCATCTTGGACCTACATTTATATATAGTAGTTAATACAGATTAAGTATGATGAATGCCGTGAAATTGGTAGAGTGGTTTCCCTGTTATTAAAGAATGTGTTTCGACACCTCTACAATAAAACATACAAATCGTACTGCATTGATTTGGGTTTCGAAAGCTCGTCTTACTATGAAAATCTCTGATTTCAACACTAGGATATGCCAGTAAAATAGTGCTATGAAAGTCAAGCACAGGACCTTAGCATAAGTCAATTAATCTCTTAATCAGTTTCTAAAAAATTGAGTGAAATTCAAAGTTTTTAAAACTTGTTCTACATCTCCTAAAAACACACACACAAATACATTTCACTGCAAACAAAGCATTTGAGACCAATGTTTTCTTCGACTATTAGTATCTTGACGTGATTTTGGCTACCCAGCCAAGCTAAGGAAGGAGAATCGGGTAAAAACGTTGGTTAGGTTCCACCGAGATTTGAACTCGGATCGCTGGATTCAGAGTCCAGAGTGCTAACCATTACACCATGGAACCTCATATAATATTAGGTGTTCTCTGGAGACTTACTTTTGAGTCGACCCCTGAACCGAGTGACATGTCAGTGAACAACTCGACCATGTCTCAGTCTGTACTTAGGATGGCTGATTATAACTTCCTCGGTAGTATAGTGGTAAGTATCCCCGCCTGTCACGCGGGAGACCGGGGTTCGATTCCCCGCCGGGGAGGAATATTATTTTCTGAATATTTTTTTTATTTCTTGATTCTTTTTCTGCACGTACAAAATAAATATTCAATTTCACATAGATTAGATTTTACCATGAGGCCTATTTAAAGTAGATACAACAAGTTTTATATCTTTTCATGAAAAAAAAACCCACATGAGATATATATGTGGCGAGTCTGCCAAGATTCGAACCTGGAATCTTCTGATCCGTAGTCAGACGCGTTTTTTTTTTTTTTTTTTTTATTTTTATTGAGTTTTGAAAAAAAAAATTAAATGGTTTTACAAAGAAAATCAATCATGTTATTTTTTTCTTTCTGAACTTTTTCCTTTCAATGTGTAGAACTTCAATTTACAAAAGAAGACAAATATATTTACAAAGTGGAAAACTTATTGATGTTACAAGGTTGTGCAAATATATGTTGAGACATTATATTTCATATTATTTTTATCATTTATGCAATAATGAAAACAGAAAAGAAATATTTTATAAAAAGTTTTTGAACAGAAATCATATTGTGAAAGAAACTGAAGGTATACTTTTATTTATTTTTTAAACAAACATATGTGATTATTCCTTTTAAACACTGTTGTAACTTGAATTATAATTGTTATACATGTATGTAAATGAAGTTGAATATAAATAAAAGAGAGAGAAAAAATCCCCGCCTGTCACGCGGGAGACCGGGGTTAGATTCCCCGCCGGGGAGGAGAATTATTTTCTGAACATTTTTTTTCCTTTTATTTCTTGTTTCTTTTCCTTCACGTACAAAATAAATAAATATTCATTGTCACGTAAATGAGATTTTACCGTGAGAGTAGGCCTATTTAAATAAGATACAACAAGTTTTATATCTTTTCTTGAAAAAAAATTGTAAAGTATGACACGAGTCTGCCAGGATTCGAACCTGGAATCTTCTGATCCGTAGTCAGACGCGTTATCCATTGCGCCACATACCCGTTGATCTTTATTTTTGAATTACACACGAAAGGAAAATAAGATTTTGATTCCTGAAGAATTGTCAATGATTGGGACTGATTAAGTTCATCAGTATACATTATTTTAGTGGCGGTTATCTCAGTCGGTTAGAGCGTCGTGCTGGGACTTACGGTTGGCCTCTTAGGAGTGAGCACGAGGAATTTTCGATGAATTGAAAAGGACCATTTGTGCTTGTTGTAAGTGGCAAAATTTAACTGTTGAATTTTAGGCACAAAGCCATTGTATATATGTTAATAATTATAGTGTAAATAAGTTTGACTTTGAACCTATATTGCTTGTAAAAACAAAATAACAATGCCAGCCAGGTCAGGTGGTGGTCAAAGTGGCGGATCTAGTGAATTCACCATACAACGAAAGTACTGCCGAGAAAACACCCTAGAAGTAAATGTGCATGACAATTCCCGAGTAAAGCCAGATGAAATAATAAAATCTGTGCATGAACACCGTGGAATAGGGTCTTTGTATGCATGTGTTCCAAAGTCTGGGAATTTGTTTGAAATTACTTTAGACGGGAAAGCCCCCACTCAGTATTTACTAGAGGGGATCAGAGTAGGAGAAAAAGTTTATGAATGTGAAGAAGTTATTCAAAGTTCCCTAGTAGTCAGCTTCTTACATCTACCTGCATATAGAAGACGGGGAAATAGAATTGGCGCTACAATCAATGAATGTCGAGTTATTATCGCCGATTAAGAGAAGATATTATCCTGGAACAACCATTGCAGACGGTACACGTTACGCAAAGGTTAGATTACCAGAGAATATGTCATCATTCCCGTACACAATAAGATTCCGGAAAGAATATTATAGATGTATACATAACAATCAGATCAAAGTGTGTTCGCTCTGTTATTCTAGTGAGCATTTATTTAGAGCGTGTCCCAAATTTGTATGCTTCAAATGTAAAGGTCAGGGTCATTACGCAAGGGCTTGTAGATCCCATCTTTGTCATAAGTGTGGTGAATGGGAAAACAGGTGTACCTGTAGACAACGCATAGGTGATCATGAATCGGATTCCGGAGATGATGAATGGAGTTCTGATATCAAGGATCAGGAGGTGACTAACGAGGACGGTAAAGGAGAGGCTCAAGAAGGGGAATTAGGTGAACATTCAATTTCAGGTGAAGAACACAAAAATACAGAAACAAAAACGGAAGCGGACAGTAATGAAGTTCAGCGTGAAGAGAGAAAAAAAGTGGATGGAAGTAATGTTGACATGGATGAAGTCCCTGCTGACGAGAGTGAAACGGATGAAGAGGAAACGGGAGACAATTCAGAATAGGACACAGAAATCGTTATGAACACAGCCAATGGTAAAAAGAAAAGGAAAAAGAAAAATAAGAGGAAGAGTAAAGCAAAGAAAAATAAATAGCAATGGGGAAGTTATCTACTTTCTTTTTATTTCTAATGGTTGTGATCTCTTCGTGGAACTGCAATGGGTTACGAAATATAGATAAGATGAAAAATGTAGTTAAGTTATTTGAAAAAAAAGATTTGATATTATTGCATTGCAGGAAACCCACTGGGATGATGAATTAATAGAAAATTACAAACACATGTGGAATGGAAATATTATTTGCAGTAATTTTATTACGTCGACTAGAGGTGTAGCATTTTTGATAAAGAATAACATTAACTCAAATATAGACTTTGTTCAAAATTTTGATGGAAGATTTTAAAGAAAATGATGAAAGTTTTGACGTTATCAATCTATATGCACCAAATGATTCTAAAGAAAGAACCATGTTTTTTTCAAAATATATTGAAGGTTATTCCTGAAACACAAAATCTTATCATTATGGGCGATTTTAATAACACGCTTAGTGAAGCTGATAGATGTGGAAAAACAAATCATAAATATGATCAGAGTTATAAAGCACTAATAGAAATAATTAATAAGTTTCATGTGATTTATATATGGAGAAAAAGAAACGAAAGAGAACTTGTATTTTCGTGGAAGCGTATTATTGAAGGGAATCTTGTTCAAAGCAGAATTGACTATATTTTAGTGTCAAATGATTTACGTATTTTTGTTAAGAATATAATGTATTCAAATACATCTTTTAGTGATCATTCAATGATAGTTTTATACTTTAGTACTGATGTGTGTGAAAGAGGCCCAGGTGTATGGATTCATAATAATTCTTTATTGTCTGATAATACATACAAACAAAGAATAATTGAGATTATTGAACAGGAAAAGTGTTGTAAGTTATATAATAATTCAATATTAGTGTGGTGGGACAATCTTAAATATAAAATAAAGAAATTTTCACAATGTTTTAGCAAGATGAAAGTAAAGGAAAAGAACAGAGAATTTTTTAGAATTCAAAATGCTTTACAGAGAATGTCGCAAAATATTGCAAATGGTAATAACATTGATATAGAAAAGTATGAAGCATTAAAAATGGATTTGGCAGAATTAGAAAATGAAAAATGCAGAGGAGCTATATTGAGATCTAAAGCTCAATGGGCAAATGAGTCAGATAGATGTACAAAGTATTTTTTGAATTTGGAAAAGAAGAGACAAGAGTCTAATACAGTTAAAGAATTAATTGATGATGATGGGGTGATTAAGAATGATACTGATTCTATCTTAAATTTACAGTATCAATTTTATTCTAAATTGTATTCTTCAGTAACAATTGAAAGTGAAAGTAAGAATAAGCTTTTATGTTTTGTTGATAAAAAACTTAACCAAACAGATGTTGAGATGTGTGAAAAGGCTATTGACTGTGATGAAATAGACAGGGCTGTAAAAGAAATGTCAAATAATAAAAGCCCAGGGTCAGATGGGTTAACTGTTGAATTTTACAAAATGTTTTTGCCACAACTCTCGCCTGTTTTATATAAAATTTTTGAAATGGGATCATTTTATCAGATCAGGTAATTTACATGTAAAAGACATTACTTATGAGATTATACCTGGTTTTCTACCTGTTTCTTGTATTATAGAAATAATTCAAGAAGATAATCCTGATATAGATGTTAATATTGTCAAAGAAAATTATATTAGTTTGAAATCAGTTATTCCACATGAACGGAGAAAATATGTTTGTGAAACTGAATATACAAGAAATGATTTTTTACCTAATTTTTGTATCAAATTCAAAGATCAAAATATTGTATTCAATTCCTGTACTGTACGAATATTTTATAGATTACTAACAGCAAAGCTTTTTTTACATCCTGTTTCAGACCAATTTTGGTGCAATAAATTTCAAACGATTGATCAAAATGCCTTAAAACAAAGATGGTTAGTTTTATGGGAACCATTTAAACCGCCAGACATTATTGAAATAGACTTTAAAGTCTTTCATGATATAATTTTTACGAATGAAAAATTATTTAAAATTGGGAAGATTGATTCTAAAGTTTGCGCTCTTTGTGATTCAGGGACTGAAGACATATTCCACTAATTTTTAGAATGTAAGCAACTCCAAGATTTTAAGAACAATTTTGTAATTTATCATCTCGAAACATTTTTGAAAGACTGTGAAAATAGTGTATACAATACCTTGAGTTTTGAAAATATTTTTCTAAATGGTTTTACAAAGAAAATCAAGCATGTTAATTTTTTCTTTCTGAATTTTTTCCTTTCAATGTGTAGAATTTCAATTTACAAAAGAAGACAAATATATATACAAAGTGGAAAACTTATTGAAGTTACAAGGTTGTGCAAATATATGTTGAGACATTATCTTTCATATTATTTTTATCATTTGTGCATTAATGAAAACAGAAAAGAAATATTTTATAAAAAGTTTTTGAACAGAAATCATATTGTGAAAGAAACTGAATATATCTTTTTTTTTATTTTTTAAACAAACATATGTGATTATATTCCTTTTTAACACTATTGTAACCTGAATAATAATTGTTATACATGTATGTAAATGAAGTTGAATATAAATAAAAGAGAGAAAAAAAAAGAGCATCGTGCTAATAACGCGAATGTCGTGGGTTCGACCCCCACAGTGGCCAACACCTCTATTTTTAATTTTTAGAACCAACACTGGCCATGAACAGAAAACAAGATAAAATCTTGCTCTTGTGCATTTCTAACTTGGGCCTACATTCATATATAGTAGTTAATACAGATTAAACGACTACTAATAAATATGATGAATGCTGTGAAGCTGGTGGAGTGGTTTCTCTGTTATTAAAGAATGTAATTCGACACCTCTACAATAAAACAGACAAATCGTACTGCATAGATTTGGGTTTCGGAAGCTCGTCTTACTATGAAATTCTCTGATTTCAGCACTAGGATATGTCAGTAAAATAATGCTATGAATGTCAAGCACAGGACCTTAATTACTCTAAAATTTAATAGCATAAGTCAGTTAATTTCTTAGTCAGTTTCTAAAAAATTGAGTGAAATTCGAAGTTTTTAAAACTTGTTCTACATCGCCTAAAACACAAACACACACAAATACATTCCACTGCAAACAAAGAATTTGAGACCAATGTTTTTCTTCGACCATTAGTATCTTGACGTGATTTAGGCTACCCAGCCAAGCTAAGGAAGGAGAATCGGGTAAAAACGTTGGTTAGGTTCCACCGAGATTTGAACTCGGATCGCTGGATTCAGAGTCCAGAGTGCTAACCATTACACCATGGAACCTCATATAATATTAGGTGTTCTCTGGAGACTTACTTTTGAGTCGACCTCTGAACCGAGTGACATGTCAGTGAACAACTCGACCATGTCTCAGTCTGTACTTAAGATGGCTGATTATAACTTCCTCGGTAGTATAGTGGTAAGTATCCCCGCCTGTCACGCGGGAGACCGGGGTTCGATTCCCCGCCGGGGAGGAGTATTATTTTCTGAACATTTTTTTTCTTTTATTTCTTGATTTTATTTCTTCACGTACAAAATAAATAAATATTCATTTTCAAATAGATGAGATTTTATCGTGAGAGTAGGCCTATTTAAATGAGATACAACAAGTTTTATATCTTTTCTTGAAAAAAATTTAAAGTATGCCACGAGTCTGCCAGGATTCGAACCTGGAATCTTCTGATCCGTAGTCAGACGCGTTATCCATTGCGCCACAGACCCGTTGATCTGTACTTTTGAATTACACACGAAAGGAAAATGCAATTTTGATTCCTGAAGATTTGTCAATCACTGGAACTGATTAAGTTCATCAATACATATTATTTAAGGGCCGGTTAGCTCAGTCGGTTAGAGCGTCGTGCTAATAACGCGAATGTCGTGGGTTCGACCCCCACACTGGCCAACATATGTATTTTTAATTTTTGGAACCAACACTTGCCATGGACAGAAAACAAGATAAAATCTTGCTCTTGTGCATTTCCAACTTCGACCTACATTTATATATAGTAGATAATACAGATTAAATGACTACTGGTAAGTATGATGAATGCCGTGAAACTGGTACCTAAAGAATGTATTTCGACACCTCTACAATAAAACAGACAAATCGTTCTGCATTGATTTGGGCTTCGGAAGCTTGTTGTACTATGAAATTCTCTGATTTCAACACGAGGATATGTCAGTAAAATAGTGCTATGAAAATCAAGCACATGACCTTACTCTAATTAAATAGCATAAGTCAATTAATCTGTTAGTCAGTTTCTTAAAATTGAGTGAAAATTCGAGTTTTTAAAACTTGTTCTTCATCTCCAAAAAAAAAACACACACAAAATTACATTCCCGTGCAAACAAAGAATTTCAGGCTTAAGTATTTCTTCGACCATTAGTATTTTGACATGATCCTCGAACACATTTAGGCTTCCTAGCCAGGCTAAGGAAGGAGAATCGGGTAAAAACGTTGGTTAGGTTCCACCGAGATTTGAACTCGGATCGCTGGATTCAGAGTCCAGAGTGCTAACCATTACACCATGGAACCTCATATAATATTAGGTGTTCTCTGGAGATTTACTTTTGAGTCGACCCCTGAACCGAGTGACATGTCAGTGAACAACTCGACCATGTCTCAGTCTGTACTTAGGAGGGCTGATTATAACTTCCTCGGTAGTATAGTGGTAAGTATCCCCGCCTGTCACGCGGGAGACCGGGGTTCGATTCCCCGCCGGGGAGGAGTATTATTTTCTAAACATTTTTTTTCTTTTATTTCTTGATTTTATTTCTTCACGTACAAAATAAATAAATATTCATTTTTAAATAGATGAGATTTTATCGTGAGAGTAGGCCTATTTAAATGAGATACAACAAGTTTTATATCTTTTCTTGAAAAAAAATTTAAAGTATGCCACGAGTCTGCCAGGATTCGAACCTGGAATCTTCTGATCCGTAGTCAGACGCCTTATCCATTGCGCCACAGA
Organism: Saccostrea echinata; assembly: GCF_033153115.1. Taxonomy (NCBI): domain Eukaryota; kingdom Metazoa; phylum Mollusca; class Bivalvia; order Ostreida; family Ostreidae; genus Saccostrea; species Saccostrea echinata. Next base: position 50,060,635 of record NW_026889803.1, read on the forward strand.
CCCGATGATCTGTACTTTTGAATTACACACGAAAGGAAAATGCAATTTTGATTCCTGAAGATTTGTCAATCACTGGAACTGATTAAGTTCATCAATATACATTATTTAAGGGCCGGTTAGCTCAGTCGGTTAGAGCGTCGTGCTAATAACGCGAATGTCGTGGGTTCGACCCCCACACTGGCCAACATATGTATTTTTAATTTTTTAGAACCAACCCTTGCCATGGATAGAAAACAAGATAAAATCTTGCTCTTGTGCATTTTCAACTTCGACCTACATTTATATGTAGTAGATAATACAGATTAAATGACTACTGGTAAGTATGATGAATGCCGTGAAACTGGTGCCTAAAGAATGTATTTTGACACCTCTACAATAAAACAGACAAATCGTTCTGCATTGATTTGGGCTTCGGAAGCTTGTTTTACTATGAAATTCTCTGATTTCAACACGAGGATATGTCAGTAAAATAGTGCTATGAAAATCAAGCACATGACCTTACTCTAATTAAATAGCATAAGTCAATTAATCTGTTAGTCAGTTTCTTAAAATTGAGTGAAAATTCGAGTTTTTAAAACTTGTTCTTCATCTTCAAAAAAACACACACACAAAATTACATTCCCGTGCAAACAAAGAATTTCAGGCTTAAGTATTTCTTCGACCATTAGTATTTTGACATGATCCTCGAACACATTTAGGCTTCCTAGCCAGGCTAAGGAAGGAAAATCGGGTAAAAACGTTGGTTAGGTTCCAACGAGATTTGAACTCGGATCGCTGGATTCAGAGTCCAGAGTGCTAACCATTACACCATGGAACCTCATAAAATGTTAGGTGTTCTCTGGAGATTTACTTTTGAGTCGACCCCTGAACCGAGTGACATGCCAGTGAACAACTCGATCATGTCTCAGTCTGTACTAAGGAGGGCTGATTATAACTTCCTCGGTAGTATAGTGGTAAGTATCCCCGCCTGTCACGCGGGAGACCGGGGTTCGATTCCCCGCCGGGGAGGAGTATTATTGTCTGAACATTTTTTTTCTTTTATTTCTTGATTTTATTTCTTCACGTGCAAAATAAATAAATATTCATTTTCACATAGATGAGATTTTATCGTGAGAGTAGGCCTATTTAAATGAGATACAACAAGTTTTATATCTTTTCTTGAAAAAAAAAAATATATAAAGTATGCCGCGAGTCTGCCAGGATTCGAACCTGGAAGCTAATGATCCGTAGTCAGACGCGTTTTTTTTTTTTTTTTTTCTCTTTTATTTATATTCAACTTCATTTACATACATGTATAACAATTATAATTCAGGTTACAACAGTGTTAAAAAGGAATAATCACATATGTTTGTTTAAAAAATAAATAAAAGTACACCTTCAGTTTCTTTCACAATATGATTTCTGTTCAAAAACTTTTTATAAAATATTTCTTTTCTGTTTTCATTAATGCACAAATGATAAAAATAGTATGAAATATAATGTCTCAACATATATTTGCACAACCTTGTAACATCAATAAGTTTTCCACTTTGTATATATATTTGTCTTCTTTTGTAAATTGAAATTCTACACATTGAAAGGAAAAAATTCAGAAAGAAAAAATTAACATGCTTGATTTTCTTTGTAAAACCATTTAGAAAAATATTTTCAAAACTCAAGGTATTGTATACACTATTTTCACAGTCTTTCAAAAATGTTTCGAGATGATAAATTACAAAATTGTTCTTAAAGTCTTGGAGTTGCTTACATTCTAAAAATAAGTGGAATATGTCTTCAGTCCCTGAATCACAAAGAGCGCAAACTTTAGAATCAATCTTCCCAATTTTAAATAATTTTTCATTCGTAAAAATTATATTATGAAAGACTTTAAAGTCTATTTCAATAATGTCTGGCGGTTTAAATGGTTCCCATAAAACTAACCATCTTTGTTTTAAGACATTTTGATCAATCGATTGAAATTTATTGCACCAAAATTCGTCTGAAACAGGATGTAAAAAAAGCTTTGCTGTTAGTAATCTATAAAATATTCGTACAGTACAGGAATTAAATACAATATTTTGATCTTTGAATTTGATACAAAAATTAGGTATAAAATTATTTCTTGTATATTCAGTTTCACAAACATATTTTCTCCATTCATTTGGAATAACTGATTTCAAACTAATATAATTTTCTTTGATAATATTAACATCTATATCAGGATTATCTTCTTGAATTATTTCTATAATACAAGAAACAGGTAGAAAACCAGGTATAACCTCATAACTAATGTCTTTTACATGTAAAATACCTGATCTGATAAAATGATCCCATTTCAACATCTTATTATTTGCAACAATTTGTGGATTACAAAATAAACAATAATCATAAATATCATTATTATCTTTCTTGTACTCTATACTATCTTCTATTGCATACCATGCGTCCATCATCTCCTTATAGCACTGAGGGAGAATTTGAAGATCTTTTTTATTAAATCTTAATAAAAATAATTCGAATCCGGCTCTCAAACCACATATTTTTGACAAAAAATATCTACATGTGAATTTCCATAGAAACTGTTTTTCATTGCACAAATATTTTGCTAAAATCTTCAGTCTGAACGCTAACATTTTAATATATATATCTATAACATTCAAACCACCTTCTCTTTTTTCTCCCATTATTGTTTTGTACGAAACTAAATGTTTCCCGTAATTCCACAAAAAATTTGTACATTCTTTTTGAATACTTTCTCTAGCCCAGTTAGGGATTGATATCACACTTAAAAAATACCACAATTTTGACACAAACAATGTATTAATGACTATTGCTCTTCCTTGAATTGTTAACTTTCTTAATCTCCAAAAATTTAATAATTGTTTTATTTTCTGAACTTTGTCTCTCCAATTCAAATTTTCACATTCCTGTTTGTTCTTTCCGAAATATATTCCCAATATTTTCATAACTTTTGTTTCTGATATACATAGTGATACTTTTTCATTCTCATATAGACATGCACTTCCAATACACATAATTTCAGATTTCTGTATGTTAATTTTTGCACCAGAAGCTTTTCCATAAAAATCAAACATTTTCAGAATTTCAAAAATAGATTTTTTCTCACATGTTGTCAGAGTTGTGTCATCTGCATGTTGAAACATCAATGCACGTTCATCAGACACTGGTATAGGAATTCCTACAATACTTGTGTTACTTTTTATAATACAACTTAAAGGTTCTGATGACAATACATACAATAATGCAGAAATAGGACAACCTTGTCTTACAGAGTTTTTAATTGGAAAATAATTAGTTAAAAACCCATTACTCTTTACACTGCTGTAAATATCTGTATAAAAAATACTAATCCATTTTCTGAAAATTGGTCCAAATCCAAAAACTTTTAAAACGTCAAATAAATAATCATGACTTACTCTGTCAAAAGCTTTTTCTTGATCTATTTTAATTATATATCCTTCTAAATTATCCATTTCAACCATGTCTATAATGTCTCTTATACTAATCAATGTGTCAGCAATATCTTTACCAATAACACAACAAGTCTGATTTTCCGATACAATGTTTGGCAATACAAATTTTAACCTATTGGCCATTACTCTCGCTATTATCTTATAGTCAACATTTAGTAGACTTATTGGTCTCCAATTTTTTAAAAATCTTTTGTCACCTTTTTTCTTGTATATCAATGTAATAATACCCATCTTCATAGAATGTGACAAATGCCCTTTTATTTCTATCTCTTGAAAAATTTTATATAAAACAGGCGAGAGTTGTGGCAAAAACATTTTGTAAAATTCAACAGTTAACCCATCTGACCCTGGGCTTTTATTATTTGACATTTCTTTTACAGCCTTGTCTATTTCACCACAGTCAATAGCCTTTTCACACATCTCAACATCTGTTTGATTAAGTTTTTTGTCAACAAAAGATAAAAGCTTATTCTTACTTTCACTTTCAATTGTTACTGAAGAATACAATTTAGAATAAAATTGATACTGTAAATTTAAGATAGAATCAGTATCATTCTTAATCACCCCATTATCATCATCAATTAATTCTTTAACTGTATTAGACTCTTGTCTCCTCTTCTCCAAATTCAAAAAATACTTTGTACATCTATCTGACTCATTTACCCATTGAGCTTTAGATCTCAATATAGCTCCTCTGCATTTTTCATTTTCTAATTCTGCCAAATCCATTTTTAATGTTTCATACTTTTCTATATCAATGTTATTACCATTTGCAATATTTTGCGACATTCTCTGTAAAGCATTTTGAATTCTAAAAAATTCTCTGTTCTTTTCCTTTACTTTCATCTTGCTAAAACATTGTGAAAATTTCTTTATTTTATATTTAAGATTGTCCCACCACACTAATACTGAATTATTATATAACTGACAACACTTTTCCTGTTCAATAATCTCAATTATTCTTTGTTTGTATGTATTATCAGACAATAAAGAATTATTATGAATCCATACACCTGGGCCTCTTTCACACACATCAGTACTAAAGTATAAAACTATCATTGAATGATCGCTAAAAGATGTATTTGAATACATTATATTCTTAACAAAAATACGTAAATCATTTGAGACTAAAATATAGTCAATTCTGCTTTGAACAAGATTCCCTTCAATAATACGCTTCCACGAAAATACAAGTTCTCTTTCGTTTCTTTTTCTCCATATATCAATAACATGAAACTTATTAATTATTTCTATTAGTGCTTTATAACTCTGATCATATTTATGATTTGTTTTTCCACATCTATCAGCTTCACTAAGCGTATTATTAAAATCGCCCATAATGATAAGATTTTGTGTTTCAGGAATAACCTTCAATATATTTTGAAAAAACATGGTTCTTTCTTTAGAATCATTTGGTGCATATAGATTGATAATGTCAAAACTTTCATCATTTTCTTTATATCTAATATGTAAAAATCTTCCATCAAAACTTTGAACAAAGTCTATATTTGAGTTAATGTTATTCTTTATCAAAAATGCTACACCTCTAGTCGACGTAATAAAATTACTGTAAATAATATTTCCATTCCATATGTGTTTGTAATTTTCTATTAATTCATCATCCCAGTGGGTTTCCTGCAATGCAATAATATCAAATCTTTTTTCTTCAAATAACTTAACTACATTTTTCATCTTATCTATATTTCGTAACCCATTGCAGTTCCACGAAGAGATCACAACCATTAGAAATAAAAAGAAAGTAGGTAACTTCCCCATTGCTATTTATTTTTCTTTGCTTTACTCTTCCTCTTATTTTTCTTTTTCCTTTTCTTTTTACCATTGGCTGTGTTCATAACGATTTCTGTGTCCGATTCTGAATTGTCTCCCGTTTCCTCTTCATCCGTTTGACTCTCGTCAGCAGGGACTTCATCCATGTCGACATTACTTCCATCCACGTTTTTTCTCTCTTCACGCTGAACTTCATTACTGTCCGTTTCCGTTTTTGTTTCTGTATTTTTGTGTTCTTCACCTGAAATTGAATGTTCACCTAATTCCCCTTCTTGAGCCTCTCCTTTACCGTCCTCGTTAGTCACCTCCTGATCCTTGATATCAGAACTCCATTCATCATCTCCGGAATCCGATTCATGATCACTCATGCGTTGTCTACAGGTACACCTGTTTTCCCATTCACCACACTTATGACAAAGATGGGATCTACAAGCCCTTGCGTAATGACCCTGACCTTTACATTTGAAGCATACAAATTTGGGACACGCTCTAAATAAATGTTCACTAGAATAACAGAGCGAACACACTTTGATCTGATTGTTATGTATACATCTATAATATTCTTTCCGGAATCTTATTGTGTACGGGAATGATGACATATTCTCTGGTAATCTAACCTTCGCGTAACGTGTACCATCTGCAATGGTTGTTCCCGGATAATATCTTCTCTTAATCGGCGATAATAACTCGACTTTCATTGATTGTAGCGCCAATTCTATTTCCTCGTCTTCTATATATGCAGGTAGATGTAAGAAGCTGACTACTAGGGAACTTTGAATAACTTCTTCACATTCATAAACTTTTTCTCCTACTCTGATCCCCTCTAGTAAATACTGAGTGGGGGCTTTCCCGTCTAAAGTAATTTCAAACAAATTCCCAGACTTTGGAACACATGCATACAAAGACCCTATTCCACAGTGTTCATGCACAAATTTTATTATTTCATCTGGCTTTACTCGGGAATTGTCATGCACATTTACTACTAGGGTGTTTTCTCGGCAGTACTTTCGTTGTATGCTGAATTCACTAGATCCGCCACTTTGACCACCACCTGACGTGGCTGGCATTGTTATTTTGTTTTTACAAGCAATATAGGTTCAAAGTCAAACTTATTTACACTATAATTATAAACATATATACAATGGCTTTGTGCCTAAAGTTCAACAGTTTAATTTTGCCACTTACAACAAGCACAAATGGTCGTTTTCAATTCATCGAAAATTCCTCGTGCTCACTCCTAAGAGGCCAACCGGAAGTCCCCCGTAGTCAGACGCGTTATTCATTGCGCCACAGACCCGATGATTAAACGACTACTAGTAAGTATGATTAATGCCGTGAAATTGGTAGAGTGGTTTCTCTGTTATAAAAGAATGTATTTCAACACCTCTACAATAAAACAGACAAATCGTACTGCATTGATTTGGGTTTCGGAAGCTCGTCTTACTATGAAATTCTCTGATTTCAACACTAGGATATGTCAGTAAAATAGTGCTATGAAAGTCAAGCACAGGCCGGACCTTACTCTAAAATTTAATAGCATAAGTCAATTAATTTCTTAGTCAGTTTCTAAAAAATTCAGTGAAATTCAAAGTTTTTAAAACTTGTTCTACATCTCCTAAAAAACACACACACAAATACATTCCACTACAAACAAAGAATTTGAGACCAATGTTTTTCTTCGACCATTAGTATCTTGACGTGATTTAGGCTACTTAACCAAGCTAAGGAAGGGAAATCGGGTAAAAACGTCAGTTAGGTTCCACCGAGATTTGAACTCGGATCGCTGGATTCAGAGTCCAGAGTGCTAACCATTACACCATGGAACCTCATATAATATTAGGTGTTCTCTGGAGATTTACTTTTGAGTCGACCCCTGAACCGAGTGACATGTCAGTGAACAACTCGACCATGTCTCAGTCTGTACTTAGGAGGGCTGATTATAACTTCCTCGGTAGTATAGTGGTAAGTATCCCCGCCTGTCACGCGGGAGACCGGGGTTCGATTCCCCGCCGGGGAGTAGTATTATTTTCTAAACATTTTTTTTCTTTTATTTCTTGATTTTATTTCTTCACGTACAAAATAAATAAATATTCATTTTCACATAGATGAGATTTTATCGTGAGAGTGCGCCTATTTAAATGAGATACAATAAGTTTTATATCTTTTCTTGAACAAAAATTTTAAAGTATGCCACGAGTCTGCCAGGATTCGAACCTGGAATCTTCTGATCCGTAGTCAGACGCGTTATTCATTGCGCCACAGACCCGATGATCTGTACTTTTGAATTACACACGAAAGGAAAATACAATTTTGATTCCTGAAGATTTGTCAATCACTGGAACTGATTAAGTTCATCAGTATAGAGTAATTACGGGCCGGTTAGCTCAGTCGGTTAGAGCGTCGTGCTAATAACGCGAATGTCGTGGGTTCGACCCCCACACTGGCCAACATATGTATTTTTAATTTTTGGAACCAACACTTGCCATGGACAGAAAACAAGATAAAATCTTGCTCTTGTGCATTTCCAACTTCGACCTACATTTATATATAGTAGATAATACAGATTAAACGACTACTAGTAAAGGCCAGTTTACACGGTAAAGCAAGCTGTATAAACCTTGTCGTATACAGCAAAATGCTACTGTGTGTACGGCGCTATTACACGGAATTTAAACCTCTCCGGAGTCATATATTCCGCGCGTTCGAATAGAGCGTGTCTCTATTCTGTACAGCAAGTCGTATGAGACTCTCTCTCTCTCTCTCTGGCCAATCAGTGGTCTGGGATTTGGGTGATCTATTAATGCTTCACTAATCAATTCAATTTTATAAAAGAATACTTCAACATTTTTATACGTGTATATGTACCTGAGTTATGGCTTGTTCAAATTTTAAATGTTTTTTTTTTTTGGTTACATTTTCGCTGAAAAATATGAAACAAATCTTATAAAATAATTAAGAGCGAATATCAATCTTTCAATGCTAAAACCTTAGTTTAAAATGGATGTTTTGAAGATCCATCAAATAAAAAATTGGTGCATATATAGCATTCCTCCTTAAATGTTTTTCAAATAGACGGTTAATTTTATATTACCAGTGGCCATAAAAAAAATAAAATAAAAAAAAAACGCAGTGTAAGAGCAAACGTTCTGCTGGTAAAATTGAATCTCTCATTAATGTGTCCCGCTTTTTTATAAATGGGGACACTATACGTCCAGAAGATACAAGATGCAGGATTTTATTTATCCAATTTGGGCCCCCGGAGGAGCAAAAAAGATTTACAAACATGAAACAAAAGAAGGAGGAAGATCCAAATGATAGAACAAACCTGATCTTAAATATAATGAGCAGTGCTTAATTGTATAATCATTGATAAATGCATCTACAAGAGATATACTGAATATACATATTGTATATGTTATAATAATAGTCAAGAAACTGGAAAGATACATATATGCATATCAAAGAACAGAAGAGATGATATATTGCCATACATGTACATGTATATACATCCCCAAATATATTTAATTTTTTTTTCAGTTAAGGTAGATTATCAAGGAATCTAGCAAGTGATCTAAGAAGATCATCAAAATCTGCCATATATCTATTCGCAAAAAATTTCTAGAAAATCTTAAAATAGGGGTTAGTTCTTTAACATGAGCATGATATGCACCATAGTGATCCCTCCTCCCGATCCATTGTCTGACCCATGGCCTACCTCTAGATCTTCTTTGCAGGAACAGCAGTGATTGCAAATGGAATTATCAAAATGCACATTAAAATAACTTTCTTCCTCTTCCTGTGCTTCTATGTTCACAAAATGAAAAAAGAAAACTGTACTTCTTCAAAGGGGCGTTTCGTTTGTTTAATATAAATAGCAATAGAATGAATTGTAAACCTGTTTTACCATGTATACATGTAAGGAATATATTACAAAAGTTGTATACGACAAGTTGTATACGACATGTATTACAGTGTAAACCGGCCTTAAGTATGATGAATGCCGTGAAACTGGTACCTAAAGAATGTATTTCGACACCTCTACAATAAAGCAGACAAATCGTTCTGCATTGATTTGGGCTTCGGAAGCTTGTTGTACTATGAAATTCTCTGATTTCAACACGAGGATATGTCAGTAAAATAGTGCTATGAAAATCAAGCACATGACCTTACTCTAATTTAATAGCATAAGTCAATTAATCTGTTAGTCAGTTTCTTAAAATTGAGTGAAAAATTCAAAGTTTTTAAAACTTGTTCTACATCTCCTAAAAAAACACACACACAAAATTACATTCCCGTGCAAACAAATAATTTCAGACTTAAAGGTGCTTGGACACAGATTTGAAGTTAATATTTTCTCAGATTTTCTGTATAATTTCATGACTTATATGTTGCTATAGCATTTCATACTGAAATATAATAAAAATCTTATTTCATCTCGAAGTTATTGAAACTTCAAATTTCTGGACGCGTTTGATTGACACATCCTTGCACTTTCACAATTTTTAATTTTATTCTTAATACTTAAGAAAAGTGGCAGTTTTGTTGTGAATAAATGAAAAGTATTAAAACTATAATCCAGAAAATTCAGAGTTGAAATGTTCGAAAGCAAAACCCACTCACAGTATTGCCAGTCCGTGCTCAGTGGTGTGTGCAGACTTTAACAATTGAACACACCCGGTGAATCGTAAACATTAACAATAACAGAGCTCGTGCCCTGTTTACAGAAACAGTTTACGTTTCACGGGTGTATTCAATTTGTTAAACTCTCTACACAACACTGAGCACGGGCTGACGATATTAGTGAGGAGGTTTGCTTTCGCACATTTCTACTCTGAATTTTCTGGATTATAGATGTAATGTTTTTCATTAATACAAAACAAAATCGCTTCTTTCTTTAAATATTAAGGATAACGATAAAATTTGTGAAAGTGCAAGGATGTGTTAATCAAACGCGTCCAGGAATTCGTAGTTCCAAAAATTTCCAGATAAAATAAGTTTTTAATTATATTTTCGTGTGAAATGCTATTGCAATATATAAGTCGTGATATTATATAGAAATTTTGAGAAGATATTAACTTCAAATCTGTGTCTAAGCACCTTTAAGTATTTCTTCGACCATTAGTATTTTGACATGATCCTCGAACACATTTAGGCTACCCAGCCAAGCTAAGGAAGGAAAATCGGGTAAAAACGTTGGTTAGGTTCCACCGAGATTTGAACTCGGATCGCTGGATTCAGAGTCCAGAGTGCTAACCATTACACCATGGAACCTCATATAATATTAGGTGTTCTCTGGAGACTTACTTTTGAGTCGACCTCTGAACCGAGTGACATGTCAGTGAACAACTCGACCATGTCTCAGTCTGTACTAAGGAGGGCTGATTATAACTTCCTCGGTAGTATAGTGGTAAGTATCCCCGCCTGTCACGCGGGAGACCGGGGTTCGATTCCCCGCCGGGGAGGGGTATTATTTCTTGATTTTATTTCTTCACGTGCAAAATAAATAAATAAATATTCCTTTTCACATAGATGAGATTTTACCGTGAGAGTAGGCCTATTTAAATGAGATACATCAAGTTTTATATCTTTTCTTGAAAAAAAAAATATATAAAGTATGCCGCAAGTCTGCCAGGATTCGAACCTGGAATCTTCTGATCCGTAGTCAGACGCCTTATCCATTGCGCCACAGACCCGATGATCTTTACATTTGAATTACACACGAAAGGAAAATACAATTTTGATTTCTGAAGATTTGTCAATCACTGGAACTGATAAAGTTCATCAGAAAACGTTATTTAAGGGCCGGTTAGCTCAGTCGGTTAGAGCGTCGTGCTAATAACGCGAATGTCGTGGGTTCGACCCCCACACTGGCCAAAACTTCTATATTTTTTTTAAATCAACACTTGCCATGGGCAGAAAACAAGATAAAATCTTGCTCTTGTGCATTTCCAACTTGGACCTACATTTATATACATGTATAGTAGATAATACAGATTAAACGACTACTAGTAAGTATGATGAATGCCGTGAAATTGGTAGAGTGGTTTCTCTGTTATAAAAGAATGTATTTCAACACCTCTACAATAAAACAGGCAAATCGTACTGCATTGATTTGGGTTTCGGAAGCTCGCCTTACTATGAAATTCTCTGATTTCAACACTAGGATATGTCAGTAAAATAGTGCAATGAAAGTCAAGCACATGACCTTACTCTAAAATTTAATAGCATAAGTCAATTAATTTCTTAGTCAGTTTCTAAAAAATTCAGTGAAATTCAAAGTTTTTAAAACTTGTTCTACATCTCCTAGAAACACACACACACACAAATACATTCCACTACAAACAAAGAATTTGAGACCAATGTTTTTCTTCGACCATTAGTATCTTGACGTGATTTAGGCTACCCAGCCAAGTTAAGGAAGGGAAATCGGGTAAAAACGTCAGTTAGGTTCCACCGATTTTTGAACTCGGATCGCTGGATTCAGAGTCCAGAGTGCTAACCATTACACAACGGAACCTCATATCATGTTAGGTGTTCTCTGGAGACTTACTTTTGAGTCGACCCCTGAACCGAGTGACATGTTAGTGAACAACTTGGCCATGTCTCAGTCTGTACTTAAGATGGCTGATTATAACTTCCTCGGTAGTATAGTGGTAAGTATCCCCGCCTGTCACGCGGGAGACCGGGGTTCGATTCCCCGCCGGGGAGGAGTATTATTTTCTAAACATTTTTTTTTCTTTAATTTCTTGATTTTATTTCTTCACGTACAAAATAAATAAATATTCATTTTCACATAGATGAGATTTTACCGTGAGAGTAGGCCTATTTAAAGTAGATACAACAAGTTTCATATCTATTTATGAAAAAAAAACATGAGATATATATGCGACGAGTCTGCCAGGATTCAAACCTGGAATCTTCTGATCCGTAGTCAGACGCGTTATCCATTGCGGCACAGACCCGTTGATCTTTACTTTTGAATTACACACGAAAGGAAAATACAATTTTGATTCCTGAAGATTTGTCAATCACTGGAACTGATTAAGTTCATCAGTATAGAGTAATTACGGGCCGGTTAGCTCAGTCGGTTAGAGCGTCGTGCTAAAAACGTGAATGTTGTTGGTTCGACCACCACACTGGCCAATACCTCTTTTTTTTCAGAACCAACCATTGCCATGGACAGAAAACAAGATAAAACTTGCTTTCGTTGCATTTCCAACTTGGTCCTACATTTTTATTTAGTACATGTTTTACACCTGGAACAAAGGTTTTTTGCTGCTACCAAATCACTTGGTACACTCCAAGCCCAAGCTTCATGGTTGGATGAATGACAATACCTTTTTTGTGTGCATAATGATTAAACTTATCATTATAAATGATATGTTACAATCGTGGACACAGGGCAGGGTCAATAAACAATGAATGTAGGACCTGATGTGCTAAACAGTCAATAAAATCTACACAATTAGTAAAGAAAAAAAAATCTTTTTCTCTTCCTTTGATTTCTTTCTGAATTAATCTACTTTAGCAAAAATTAAAACTTTACATTAAAAATTGTTATTGTTGTAAGCTGAGACAATGCAGCCGTACACAGTTTTTTTTCTGTTTTCGTTTTCTGTGAAATTCTTTGCTTTTCAAGCAATTAATCCAATTTACCCCTAAAAACCAATCTTTACTAATGTCCACAAGACTCCTATGCCCCATGTCTTAAATCCATTTAAAATGACATGAATATCTTCATACAGAGATTTTCAATCTACAGAAATGAACCTTTTTGTGTTTGAAAACTACTCACTGTACCTGACCTGTTGCAGACAGGTAGATATAACTCCGAGGGGTATGATTATCAGATTTGGGCCTGTGCAAAATGGCAACAGTCATGATCAAGTCATTGTTATCTTGATTAAATAACAAGAAACTCACAAAGATTTGTAATGAAATAGATACAGACACAAGGGGTTTAATTTCTCGTGTGAAACATGTACAAGTATGTTGTTAAACTCTCCCCTCGCCATTCGATTTGGCACCAAACCTCATGGTACTCGGAAAAGGTATACCAAAATATACATAGTAGTTAATACAGATTAAACGACTACTAGTAAGTATGATGAATGACGTGAAACTGGTAGAGTGGTTTCTCTGTTATTAAAGAATTCTTTCGTCACCTCTACAATAAAACAGACAAATCGTACTGCATTGATTTGGACTTTGGAAGCTTGTCTTACTATGAAATTCTCTGATTTCAACACTAGGAAATGACAGTAAAATAGTGCTATGAAGTCAAGCACATGCCCATACTCTAATTTAATAGCATAAGTCATTAATCTGTTAGTTTCTAAAAATTGAGTGAAAATTCGAATTTTTTAAAACTTGTTCTTCATGTCCTAAAACACACACACAAAAACACATCCCTGTATAAACAAAGAATTTCACACTTACGTTTTTCTTCGACCATTAGTATCTTGACGTGATCCTCGAACACCATTTAGGCTACCTAGCCCAGCTAAGGAAGGAAAATCAGGTAAAAACGTTGGCTAGCTTCCACTGAGATTTGAACTCGGATCGCGGGATTCAGAGTCCAGAGTGCTAACCATTACACCATGGAACCTCATATCATGTTAGGGGTTCGCTGGAGACTTGCCTCTAAATCGACACCACTGATTTCACGACTAGTGCCATAGAAATCAGCTAGTCGGACGAAACTGCAATCAACATCCACTTTGTGTATTCTGTTTAGTGCGATTTTTTTATTTAATCTCCTCAACTTGGTTGAAATAAATACAAATATAGAGCGTAGTTTTCTTTAAACGATATACACATGTAGTTCTTTAAGCTATATGCACATGTAGTTATTTGAAGCTACGTGTATATATAGTTTGCTTTGGTTTGTGATCATATCTTTTAAATGATACCTTGGTGATTTCATTATTTTGTTCAAGTAAATTTGACATTTTCAAGCTTCCATACTATGGAATTTTTTGTTCATTAATGTGTAAAAGGGATTGCTATAAGTCACAATTTTGAGCTCATGCCTGGAATATTAATTATTACACAGGGTTGAACATGTTAAGAAATCGGGACTTTTTGAACTTATTAATTTATCTCGGTTCTCTATTACGTAAGTATTTCATGCATGTGCCCAACTTCTAAATTATTAAACTAGGCCTATCGATCTACATATCAAAGAAACGTTCTTTCTTTATGGTATATGTTTTAAAATGTAAACATGAAATATATTGTGTGATTAAGCATTTAGTAAAACACTAATTTCTGAAAATACCAATGATTGAAGAAGGTAACGGCAATTAGGGATTTAACCATCTACGGTTCTCCGTTCGGATTATCACAAATTTATTTTGATTGAAAGTGAATGTTATACTCAGATGTATATGCATATATTTTCCTGAGAGAAGTACGTGTATCTCTGTAGTCTAGGTATTTAACAATTTTTATGAAGTCCCTTTGTTTCTTTTTTATACATGTACATGTATATATAAATTATTGACTCACGCAATCGGAGAGAACAGATACATGGCAATCTACCTAGGGTTGGATACCGGTACTCGGTACCAATACCGTATACCGAATAGTTACTTCAAAAATACAAGTAAAATACCGTTTCATTTAATACCGGTACTAATAACGGTACTATTTCTTAATCTTAGAAACATTTTAATACATTCAAAATGATTTAAAACTCGCTAAAATAGATTTCTCCGCACATTGAAAGGGTAGGCTAATTAACGAAATGGATGCTTAGTATGACCATACGACACTTGCTTTCGACTGCCGATATTCGAGGTAAATCAGTACGTATATCTCTTTTATCAAAAAAATTTAAATACATTAAAATTAATCGTTTTTTAATTTAATTAATAAAAACTTATAAAAAATTAAAAAGGCAAAATGTCGCAAAAATGTGATGTGCATTTCTATCCATCTTCTAATGTTTCGTTGTTTAGTGAGACCAAACAATATGGGTCCTAGCAAAGACGGAACTTGTGTATACTTGTGATTATGTATTTATTCAAGTTAATTTGTTTGAGATTCAATTTATTTGTTTTGTTGGTCATTTATTAAAAGATTGAAATATAATCATAGTTTATAAGCTCATTTTAGGTTATAACATTGAATGGTTGATGACTGGTGAAAGCATATTTGTTATGAAATGAACCCTTAAATATTCTCATTCATCAAGGTATGGTACCGTATCGTTAAAAATACCATATCGTTTCAAAAATACCGGTATGGCATCGTACTGTTTCAACCTTAACGGTATCCAACCCTAAATATACCAAAAGCATGCTACACCTATAAATATGAAGGTTACACTTCTATTTCACACCTTTTAATTACTATTCAGGCACGTTGCAACGGGGGGGGGGGGGGCTACCCCCACTTTTTTCCAAAGACTTTATTTTTACTATTTGAAATGTTAATTGAAAGGCCGGTTGACCACCCACTTTTTGTTGTAGTAGAGTCAAATAAGGGTTTTGTAGTAGTGTATGAATAAAATTTGGTACTGAAAGAAGTTGGAACCTACCCCCCCCCCCCCCCCCCCCCCCCCCACGAAATAGGGTTTTCGGGTTTGGATAATTTCCCTTTTTTTCGCTTGTCAAGTTTTTTTTCAGGTAAGTTGAATTTTTTTTCTCTGGCTACAAGGTATTGATTGATTCTTAAAATTTATTTCAGTGAGTCTCGGGAGTGCTGAAAAGGGTAGAATATTAGATGATTTTCAATTTGTTGCAACATCTGCTCTGAAGTCTGGCAGCCCTCTACAGGTTGTGGAATGCAAGAAATTAAAAAACCTGACAAATTTCAGTGAAAATACGAGAAGTGTTTTCTCAAATTATGATTTCCTAAAAATAATTCATGATGATGGTAAGTATATCAAAGAACTCAAATTTGACCTTGAAAGTTTTCTGTTCATTTTGAAAGTGACTGCCGTAAAGGAAACGAACCTTAAAAAGAACTAGACAACTCAAATGTGAAACGCATATTTCCTTTTTTCCACTGTCGATATTGAATTAGACTGAAGCTAGCAGCCAATAACAGCAGCCATTAAGCCCGTAGAAGCTAGCAGCCAATAAGGAAAATCATCACAGGACTGAGAGTACTCTGACGCAATACTGTTTAATGCCTCATTTTCGACAATTTATAATTAATAATTAGATAATTAATGCAACATTTAATTATTTAATAATTCAAACACTTGGAGGCAGTTAAGCTCACCTGCATAAGGAAAATTATGCGGTTTCAAAACAAACAAACAAACAAAAAAAGAAAATGTCATCATCTTTGACCGCTTAAGAACAAACCAACATTGGAAATAGATTAAGGACTTCCGGGAGAATCCCTTTTAAGCTCTTTTACGGGTCTCAGGAATTTGATGGTGCCAAAAGGCTAACCTGAAATTTGCTTACTCCTAATATTTACATTGATAAGGGTTTGAAGGTAATTTAATCTATTTTAAGTTATGATCCTTGAAGTGTGCTTCGACAATTACTGGCACAAGGTAAAGAATCCACAGGGCTATTATATACGGCCATGAAAATTAGGCTGAAGTGGTACCACCAAGTGGTGCCAAGGGCGGGTTACATATTTCAAGCAGCTATTATACCTCTTATCTTATAAGTGTGTTTTAAATCATTACTGTGGCAAGATAGAAGATTTCTAGGACTATCATTTCCCGCAATCGGTATGAGGCTGTAGTGGCATCACCAAGTGGTGCCAACGGTGAGGAACATATTTCAAGCTTTCATTTTTCAACTATCATTGACCACTAGAACAAACTAACACTAAACTGGAAAAAACTTAAGGGCCATAATTAGGGAGTATCCCTTGTCAACTTTTTGACAGGTTTCAATGACTAGAAAAGGCCAGTTAGGTAACCTGAACTTTGTTGTATTTCACTTTGTCTATTGATATATGGATTAAAAGTCAGATGTAATACCCCTTATCTTTGAAGTGTGCTTCAAATCATTACTGGGGAAAGGTAGAGGGCCCCTAGGACTATCATTTCCCGCTATCCGAATGGGGCTGTAGTGGTACCACCAAGTGGTGCCAAGGGTGGGGGACATATTTCAAGCATTCATTTTGAAAGCATCTTTGGCTACTAGAACAAAGTAACACTAGTGAAAGGTTAAGGACCTTAGGGAGAACCACTTGCCTGGTTTTTGAAGGGTCCCTGGGAAGAAAAAGGGTCAGTAACCTAACCTGAACTTTGTTGTTTTTCACTTTGTGTTTTAATATACAGTTTAAATGTCAGCTATTATACCCCTTATCTTTGAAGTGTGCTTCAAATCATTACTGGGGAAAGGTAGAGGGCCCCTAGGACTATCATTTCCCGCTATCCGAATGGGGCTGTAGTGGTACCACCAAGTGGTGCCATGGGTGGGGGACATATTTCAAGCATTCATTTTGAAAGCATCTTTGGCTACTAGAACAAAGTAACACTAGTGAAAGGTTAAGGACCTAAGAGAGAACCACTTGCCTGGTTTTTGAAGGGTCCCTGAGAAAGGAAGGGACCAGTTAGCTAACCTGAACTTTGTTGTTTTTCACTTTATGTTTTAATATACGGTAAAAGGTCAGCTATTATACCCCTTATCTTTGAAGTGTGCTTCAAATCATTACTGGGGTAAGGTAGAGGGCCACTACGACTATCATTTCCCGCTATCCGAAAGGGGCTGTAGTGGTACCACCAAGTGGTGCCAAGGGTGGGGGACGTATTTCAAGCATTCATTTTGAAAGCATCTTTGGCTACTAGAACAAAGTAACACTAGTGAAAGGTTAAGGACCTAAGAGAGAACCACTTGCCTGGTTTTTGAAGGGTCCCTGAGAAAGAAAGGGGCCAGTTAGCTAACCTGAACTTTGTTGTTTTTCACTTTATGTTTTAATATACGGTAAAAGGTTAGCTATTATACCCCTTATCTTTGAAGTGTGCTTCAAATCATTACTGGGGAAAGGTAGAGGGCCCCTAGGACTATCATTTCCCGCTATCCGAATGGGGCTGTAGTGGTACCACCAAGTGGTGCCAAGGGTGGGGGACATATTTCAAGCATTCATTTTGAAAGCATCTTTGGCTACTAGAACAAAGTAACACTAGTGAAAGGTTAAGGACCTTAGGGAGAACCACTTGCCTGGTTTTTGAAGGGTCCCTGGGAAGAAAAAGGGCCAGTTAGCTAACCTGAACTTTGTTTTTTTCACTTTGTGTTTTAATATACAGTTTAAATGTCAGCTATTATACCCCTTATCTTTGAGGTGTGCTTCAAATCATTACTGGGGCAAGGTAGAGGGCCCCTAGGACTATCATTTCCCGCTATCCGAATGGGGCTGTAGTGGTACCACCAAGTGGTGCCATGGGTGGGTGGGGGGGGCGTATTTCAAACTTTCATTTTCAAATCACCTTAGGTCCACGGAAGAAACTAATACTGGTTGAGGATCATTGAAAAATTTTATCGGGTTCTCTCGGTCCTGATGGGGGCCATTTCAACTTTGTCGTATATTTACAATGGATATTGAAACACGGATAAAGATCAGTTATTATGAGCCTTTTTTTGGAAGTGGATATGCATCATACCGTTAGTAGGGCATAGTAGGTGGCGTATCAGGCTATCATTTGCCGATCTCAGATTAAGACTTTATGGGAACCACCTAGTTGTGCTTTAGTTGAAATCCCTTTTTGAAGTATTATTTTTCGCAATATTTGAACACCATAACAAACCAACACAAGGGAAGGATAAGGGATCGTAGGAAGTATTCCTTTTCAGTTTTTGGAGGGTCTTTAAGACTGGACATTGCCAATATTCTGAGAGAAACTTTATTTTTTTTTTCTTGTTCACTTTTCAAGAAAATTTAAGATTCGTCTATTACCCCCTTATCTTTGAAGTGTGCATGAAAGTACTTTTGTGGCAGAATGGGGGGGGGGGGGGGGCTTATCATTTTCGCTTTTAAGTTGGAACTGTAGAGGTTCCACCAAGTGGGTTGTTTCAAGCGTTTTTTCTTCTCCGCCATCTTTGAATAATGTAACAAACCAACACTAGGCAAAGGAAAGGGATCATAGGAAGTGCGCCTTGTTATGTTTTAAGAGAGTCTTTGAGGCAATTATCTCATCCGAACCATGTCACATTTTAGCATTACATTTGGAGATGAGGTTGTTCATTTACTCAGGTGACTTATTGCTGTATTTTCGTTTGTTGTCATTTGTCGTCCGTCGTATGTTATATTTAAACATATTCAGCTTTTTCTATGTGACCTTTATATATATTTTAATCAATTTTGGTATATAGCATGTGTGATAAAAGGAGAGGAAAGTTGTGAATTTCATGTTCCTGGCTCTTTGGAGCCCAGTTATGTCCAAGACAAGATGTAGTTATGATATCGACAGATTATTTTTTCATAGTTTGCTACAATATTTCTTTTTTCTTGTTCGTATGTTACAATATTCAATATTTACAAAGCTTTTCTTACTGTACGTATCCACGATATCGCAATCATGATTATTCAATGGATGTTGGTTACCTCCCTCAATGTTATGTTACCTGAATGCTATAATTTTCTGAAGTTCCTCCTGTAGTGTCGATATCGTCGATATCATTTCGATGTCGATTCATGTTTGCTCAAGCATTTCAAACTGCTGTCCTTGCCATTGTGTATGTATGTCTTTTTTTAAATACTTTAAATTTAGGAAGATTGTACTTGCTATCGATATTGTCGATATCGACGATATCGTATGGATATTAAATCATTTTCGATATCATTCTTGTGGATGCATTTCTTTATGCTACAGTTATGAGTACGTTCTTTTTGATTATTAAGTTTGCCCTAATGTCGAAATCGTACCGATATTGAATTATGATTCCGCAAACCATGATATTTTTACCAACGTTCACCCTTACCCAAAACCTTACCTTAACTCCAACCTCCTGAAAAAAACAACCCCTTGCCCTTTATTTGTCATCCTTATTTATTTAGATACTTATGCCAAATAATGAATGCACATCGACATCATACTTGCGACGTTCTATAAATATGTTTCTTCCTCAATTTGGAAATAAACTGTACAGATCTGTATCGATATCGATGATATTGTCGAAATCAACGGTGTCGAAATAAAACTAAGTTTAATATTTATCCAGTATTTCCAATTCCATAGTAATGATCAGGATCGATAGCATTACAATATCGATGTTATATTGTCGATATCGACATCAAATTTGTTGGAACCTGAGGGGTGGGGTTCAAACTATCAAATTTAATGTAACTTTTAAAAGTCTTATTTACTCCTAGACATCAAGCAGTCAGACTTTTAGCATTTATAAGATATGAGAATTACGAACAGTCAAAGCAAACAATACAAAATTGTTAGCAGAGCCACAAGGACCTCTGAAAACAGAGGAGGGACCAGGTACCTTAAATGAGTGAGCATCCCCTGTCGTCCGTTCAAATCCGTTGTTTGCTCTTTGTCATTATTGGGAAACTGGAGAATTCAGTAGACAATTCAGTGTAAAAGTAATGGACTTAACGAGAGATTGTAGTTGCAATCATAGCCATTTTTCAACCATAGAATTTGCAAAATATTGTGTATAAACGAGATTCTTTATATCCTTGTATAATCAACTTATTCGTTAGATGCTTGCTTATTTTATGAATTCCAATAAGCAATGATACCTCAAAAGCAAACTGTGAAATTCATGGTCCTTAGATTTGGAGTATTGATGTAAGAGTTGGGCTTTATACATGTTGATCATATAGGTAAAGTAATATTCTTTAAAGTCTTATTCTCTCAGCTGTATATTTAGGAGACAAACTAAATACACAGAAATGATAAGCAAGTGTGCCTCTTCCAAAATTTTGAATTAAGGCCTCTTGGTCATGGTCATTTTGTTAGGGTGGGGCTATATTGGTCATACATGTATAGTGATATTGCTTCAATTCTTTGAAAATCTTCTTCTCTGTTCCTGTGTATTAAGCTGACAAAGTGCATGGTTAAGAAAAGAAACAAGGAAGGGTGACCTTTCCAAAATTCTGAAACTGGTCCAATGGATCAAGTGTTCTGGTTCTGAGCAGGGTACCATTGATCTTATGAGTAAACAGAGAGAAGTTAGTTTCTTTTGTTTATTCAGTTATGATAATTAATCACTGTAAATACTGTAGTTGATCAATAAAAATAAAAAAAATAATTTATACTCAACAAAAAAGCAAAGGGTCATGGAATTAAGTCTTATTTTATATATATATATATATATATATATATATATATATATATATATATATATATATATATATATATATATATATATATATATATATATATATATATATATACAAGAGTTTTGTTTTAAGAATAATATTTATGTGGCTGTCGTACATTCTGCTTTTTATTAGCACAAATTCGATTACCGAGTTTACATTTGCAATATCCCCCTCCCAAAATGAGAAACAGCTGTCAAAGGTCAAGGTAAAGAAATTTTGTGTAAGGCTATAATTTTCAATAAGAGGCCCATGGGCCACAACGCTCACCTGAGTAACTTTGGCCTTGCTGTTTTGTACCTGATCCCCCCACCTCCTGTAGTACATATTGTGGCCCCGCCCTACCCTCAGGGGTCATGATTTGAACAATTAGAATCTACACTACCCCAGGATGCTTCTACATAAGTTTCAGCTTTTCTGGCCCAGTGGTTTTTGAGAAGATTTTTAAAGATTTTTACTACATATTTCAATGTAAAACTTGGATCCCCTATTGTGGCCCAGCCCTACCCCCGGGGGTCATGATTTGAACAATTTAGAATTTACACTACCCCAGAATGCTTCCACATAACTTTCAGCTTTTCTGGCCCCGATGGTTCTTGAGAAGAAGATTCTTTAATTACCCTACCCAAGTTTTGTCTTTATTTGATTATCTCCCCTTTGAAGGGGACTTGGTCCTTCATATTTACAATTTAAACTCCCCCTCACCAAAGGATGCTTTGTACCAAGTTTGGCTAAAACTGGCCCAGTGGTTCTTGAGAAGAAGTTGGAAATGTGAAAAGTTTACAGACGGACGGACGACGGACAACTGGTGATCCGAAAAGCTCACTTGAACTTTCAGTCCAGGTGAGCTAAAAATTACTTTAGACTTTGAAATTTGACATGTGCTGACCTTAATTAATGACAACATACCGCAGAGGCGACATATGGATGTACATAACGGTTGTGCCAAAAGCATGTTGCAATTGGGTATGCTCAACGACAACTGGTTCGACAGTTAAACGTCAGTCAAAGCGTATCAAGGAGGTAAAGGGAAAGGTCCCAGAACACAGGAGGGGGGGGGGGGGAGGGGTTGCAACAAAGACCTTAGTGACAGGCCAAAAAGTACGACAGCCCGTCAGCAGTGTGAAATTTGCTCTTGCCAAAACGCATCGGGTCATGTCTGCCGAAATCTTGAATAGGAAGTATAAGAATGTTCATGGGTTGCAAAAACCCACTCAGACGTTAAGAAATAGGATACCTGCAGCAAATTTGCATGTTTACAAGACAGCATATCCGTCCATGTTTGACTGTAATACCTCGCAATGCTTGTCTTGAGTTAGCAATAACCATGAACATTGGCAATAACGAGACCGATTCTGTTCACAGATGAATCCAAGTTTTGTGTGGGCTTCCATGATGGTCGTCTCTGTGTGCGGCGCCAAAAGAATTAACAGTACCATAACTATTGTGTTGCTAAGCATAACCGCTTTCTGTCATGGTTTGGAGTGGGTTATGTTCCGATAGATTACGGAACAGTATTTCATTCGGAATGGTCCGTTAACTGGTCTTATCTACAGGATGAGATTTTTCACAACATTGTTTGTCCTTATACAGCTGCTACTAGTATTGGTCAAGATTTTGATCGCATGGATAATAAGACCAAACACGGCTCGAGTTGTTGAACAATATATTTCTAATGAAACAATTGAACAAATGCAATGACCTTCATGTTTGCCACACTTAAACCCAGTAGAACAAACTTGGGATGTCCTTCAGCGATGTGTACGACTGATGTGCCTCCAACAAATGTACAGGAATTGGAAAATGCTCTCTGTGAAGAACTGAGCAAGATCCCATTGCAAATGATTAGAACTCTTATTCGGAGTTCTCTGAGGCATTGTCATGCTGTTGTATCAGCGCTTGGTAGTCACACAAAATATTGAAGCATTTGCACAGCGAATTTTATCAAATCTTATGACATTTAAAATCTCTATAATTTGCACTTCCATATTGGATTTATGAGACTGTACACTAGGAAACAATCGAATACTAAATAAAATTCATTTTTTATACCCGCACTTTCTAAATGAAATATATGGAGATAACGAACAGTATTCAAACTCAAAAGTCCATTAACCATTACAAAATAGAAGCAGAGCAAACACGGACCTCCAAAACATCAGAGGTGGGATCAGGTGCCATGGAGGAGTGAGCATCCCATGCCGACCGGTCACACCCGCCGTGTGCTCCTTGTCATGATCGGGAAATAACGGAAAAATCCGTCGACAATTCAGTGTGTAAATAATGGCTTAACAATAAGTATGAAAAACGTCAGTCAGTATTTGACTCAATGATAAATTGTACGACAATCGACAATCATGTAGACTTTACATCTGTAGACTTGTCAATTGTCTTTGTGTTTTATTCAGGGCACGGAAATATAAATTCCGGAAAACAAAGTTTACAACATCAAAAATACACACATTCATAGTATAAACTCAAAGTCAACACAGTTTTATGTTCGGAACTACATGCTAGGATGTCGGAATTACCTACTTACATATGTAGATTATGAAACTGATACAATTAAAAGTTTGGATTTACAAACTTACAAGTTTGGATTTACAAATTTACAAGTCTGGATTTTTTAACACGATTACTCTCCATAAGTGTTCTCTTCTTTTCATGTATACGATTTTGGACAAATTCTGCTTCATATGAATATAAAAAAGGTCTGCTTATAACGGGGCGCAATTGGTGCCCATGGGAATTCCATCTTGTACAACAAAATAAGACGAGCTAATAGCTATAAGCTCGCAACATAGAGAATATTAATTCTCTTTGACAAAATACATTTGTCTCAATCATTGACTTATATTCGAAAGCATACAGCTTAATTTATCGTGGGGAATGATTGTGTATAAAGTTCAAAAGTCTTAAGTTTTTAAGCTGATGATTTTGGTAAATTCTTGTGATTTCAAATTCTCATAAAGTTCCTTAGAATTTTTAAGTATCCACATCTGATTTACATCACTTCTCGAATATATTGTTGCACAGTACTCTTGAAGTTTCTCCTTCACTACTGTTAATATCTTTGTGAGGAGTAAAGAAAGAGGCTTGGTAGAACATTTACTGGAACCCGTTATGTATCTTTGTTTGTAAGGATTTTTATGAAGTTTCGGAATCCAATATAGATATGGTAATTCAAATTCATTATGGTTGTTTGCAATATTAAAAATATTCAAAACTGACATATATGATTTTGAAAAATTTCTTCTTTAGAAAGGGAACTATGAGTATAATTTGGATTACCACTTGTAGAATTAAATCCAAGTTCCTCTAAAATACATTTAATATAATGAGCCTTACAAACAAAGACAATGTTGTTACCTGAGTTGTCACCAGGGACCAGTACGTACTGATCATATAATCTATTTCTTTTTTCACTTCTGGATTATTGAATACAGAAGGATAGAAGGTTCTCATATGGTTCTCAATCTTTTAATGCGCGATTTTAATATACATCTGATATCCATTCTGACAAAGTGTCAAGGTCTTCTTTTTCATATCTGGCCCATCGCCTGGCGTAATCCTCTACAGAATCCATAATATTTAAGAAATTTCGACGCCAGTTGAAGGATCGGGGTTCCCTATATTTAGGACCTTTTAAAATTAGTGATCTAAGGTCCTCATTATTAACTATATTTACGTCACCAGTAATAACGTGTCCAGCAGGACTATAGTTATAGGGTGAAGAAGAACATGAACACAATGGAGGATTATGTTTCAGATATTCGATATCCAGGCCCTGTAAAGTTTTCTTGTAATGTTGTTACCCTATTCCGTCCGTGTGTCACATTTTCTTCTTCCTCAAACTCCTCTTATATTTTAAGCAGTAACCAATCAGTCTTTTGGAATATAATAGGTGTCCTGTAGGTTTGCAATAAGGCTTTGAAATTTTCAATTTTACCCTTATCACCTGCATATGTTGTTTATGTCTCTCAGTTGATCCGATACGCAAGAGCATGCTCTACGTATGAACAATTTCTAAAACGAGGCAAGCTATTAACAAACAAGTTGACGAAACAAGGGTATCAACAGTGTCATTTGAAGTCCTCTTTTCGCAAGTTTTTCGGTCGATATAATGACCTTGTCAGCACATACAACCTATCATTGAGTCAAATGCTGACTGACGTTTCTCATACTAATTGTTATGCCATTATATATACACTGAACTTTCTACGGATTTATCTGGTTTTTGTTTCCCGATCATGACAAGAAGCACACGACGGATGTGACCGGTCGGCAGGGGATGCTTACTCCTCCATGGCACCTGATCCCTCCTCTAATTTTTCCGGTCCGAGTTTGCTCTGCTTCAAATTTGTATCGTTTCATTGGACTTTTGAGATAGAATACCGTTCCCAGAACTCCTCTTACATTTAAAATAGTATCCTAATCATCTTTTGGAACATGGTTGGTGGTGTCCTGTATGAGCATTAATGTTACTAATGACCCTGGGGTCAAATGGAGGTCAAAAATGCAAAAAATTCCTGGTTCCTAGAACTCCTCTTACATTTTACACAGTAGCCTCATCATCTTATGGAAGATGGTTGATGGTGTCCCGTAGCTGTGCAATAAGGTTTTGGAATTTTCATTTTCACCCTTAGGGTCATATGGGGTCGAAAAATGACGTTTTTATGCAAAAAGCCCCTGGTTCCCAGAACCCCTCTTACATTTTTAGCTCTTCTGATCGAAATTTGTCCGTTGTCTGTCGTCGTTGTCGTTGGCGTTGTCGTAAACTTTTCACATTTTCATCTTCTCCAGAAGTACTTGGCCAATTTCAATCAAACTTGGCACAAAGTATCCTTGGGTGAAGGGGATTCAAGTTTGTTCAAATGAAGGGATAATTAGAGAGATATTACAAAATAGCAAAAAATTAATGGCATTATTGAAAAATCTTCTTCTCAAGAACCAATGGGCCAGGAAAGATGAAACTCGTGTGGAATTATTGTCAGATAGTGTAGATTCAAGTTTGTCCAAATCATGACCCCTGGGGGTAGGGTGGGGCCACAATGGACAATCAAAGTTTTACATAGGAATATATAGGAAAAATCTTCAAAAATCTTCTTCCCAAGAACAGCAAAGCTATAATTGGGCATATTTATATGGAAGCATCCTCAGGTGGTGTAGATTCAAGTTTGTCCAAATCATGACCCCCAGGGGTAGGATGGGGCCACAATGGACGATCAAAGTTTAACATAGGTGTATATAGGAAAAATCTTCAAAAGTCTTCTTCTCAAGAACAGCAAAGCTATGATTGGTCATATTTATATGGAAGCATCCTCAGGTGGTGTAGATTCAAGTTTGTTCAAATTATAACCTCCAGGGGTAGGGTGGGGCTACAATAAAAGTTCAAACTTGTAGAGAAAAAAGTCACAGTTAGTCAAAAAATTATGTAAGCATCCTGAGTTAGTGTAGATTTTATTTTGTTCAAATCATACCCCCACTCCCTTTTAGGGGTAGTTTGGGACCACTTATGCATTTAAGCTTTTCAATACTAAACTGATTTTTGCTTTTTTCCTAGCCACAGTGCTCGGGTGAGCGATCTGGCCCCTGGGCCTCCTGTACACAGTAGCCTAATCATCTTATGGAAGATGGTTGGTGGTGTTCTGGAGATGTGCAATAATGTTTCGGAATTTTCATTTTCACCCTGGGGGTCAAATAGGGATTCATGAATCCACCTAGAACATGTATAAATTCAAGGTTATCTCGATTCATCTCAAACGTTAATAGTTGTCCCATATAGTTTGAGATAATGCGGTTTGACTGTATCTACCTTACTAACCATGACAACACTGTTCAACTAAATCTCTTAAAAGAAGATAAACAGAATTATGTATCTTAGTATAATCTACTTGTACAGTCTCATTCAAATTAGATAAAACGGTAGGAGGAGTAGTGCTTTGTAAGAACAATTTTGATTCCACTCTATGTAATGAAGCTATCACAATAAGTTTCCATTGCTCTTGCCAAGTGGGTCTTGAAAAGTTTTTATTTCTTATACGTTCCAATGTAAAACTTTAATTGCCTCTTATGGCCCCACTCTATCCCTGGGGGTCATGTGTGGACAAATTAAATCTACACTATGTTATGAAGCTTTCAAATAGATTAAACACTTCTGACTCAGTGGTTCTGGAGAATAAGACTTTTGAAATTTTCAGTCATCTTATATCTCCTTAAAATGAGCTTTACCCTTATTTGAACAAACTTAAATCCCCTTTACCCAAGGAAACTTTTAGGCGATTTTGTTTTAACTGGTCCAGCAGTTCTTGAGAAGATAATATTGTAAAAATTTTACGCCAAAGACAACAACAACAACAGAGATTTTAATCAGAATTGAAAGCTTATTTGATCCGTCAGATCAAATGAACTAAAAATAAAGGCTGGTGGTTGTGGTGGTGGTGGTGGGGGGGGGGGGGGGGGGTGCAACACTTGCTTAACAAAATACTCAATATAAAGCTGTTCCCAAAATTTTGCATTCATAGGATATGTATATGTTAGCAAACTTTTTCAAAGTGCCATGAGATTTGGTTCTTGTCGAAGGGAGGGACCAAATCGACGCAAGGAAATGGTTTAACAACATACAAAATATAACGTTTTACATAGAAATTAACTCTTTGTTTCTCTATATATTTTATCACACCTCTAGTGTGTTTCTTGTTATTTTGATTAGAATAATGATGATTAATTGCTGCCTAGTCCAATTTTGTACAGGCCCATATGGTAATTATACCCTGTTTACCCGTCTGCACAAGTCTGGTGAGGGTCTATGTGAGTAATTTTCGAACATAATTTGGTTCATTTTTGCATACTCAAAATATGAAAACAGTCATGTATTTTGTAATGGATTTAAGCCTTAAACTCAGTTGCAGTTTTCTTTGTGACCTGGATGGAAGAAAAAATGGTCAAGAAATTTATTTGCAGAGGTTTTCTATAAACTTGACCACCATCCTAGAAAATAAATGTTTGGTCCAGGTAGGGCAAACGGGAGAAAAAATAAACCCTGGACAAGGATTGTACAAAAAGAGTTTACTTTGACCTTTCATCTATTAAAATTAGAAAGAACGTTTGCTCAAGACAAGTATATGTTGATGCAAAGAGATTTTCTGACCTTCATTTTTCATCTAGAAAATTGATTCAATGTCACCGCAAACCCTCTAACCAAGAGGACTCTATGTATAAAGTATGAGCTCAAAAGAGCCAAGCGGGGAGAAAATATGCTCTGAACAAGGATTGTACACAATGAGGTTTTCTTTACCTTGACCTTTGTTTGAAAAAAATGGCATTGAACACCCTCCGTCCATGGGTACTCTATGAGTAAAGTTTGAGCCAGGTAAGGCCAAGGGGAGAGAAGACATACTCTGAACAAATTTTTCTTATGCAAAGCTATTTTCTGACGTTGATCTTTCATCTAGAAAATTGATTCAAGGTCACTGCATAAACTCTACCCAAGGACACTCTATTGTTTGAAAGAGTTATCAACCTTGCCTTTGAATAGTGCATTCAACCATGACTGAGGCAAAATAGGGCTTTCGTTTCCCACTGTCACATTTGGGTTGAAGGGGTACCATTAAGTAGTGTTAACGTTAAGGTTTGGGACCAAATTGTTAGCATTTTTTTTCTTTGTCATCTTTGGATAACATTTAAAATAGCACTGCTATGAGTAGGTATTCTTATTTAGTATATCTTGTCAACCTTTTGAGGGATCTCCGGCTCTCTGGCCCTGGAAGGGACCAGTAGACTAAACCAAACTTTTTTTCACATTGCATTGTGAGATGAAGTTAAAAAAACACTACTACCTCCCTTACCATTGAAGTGTAAAAACAACAAAGTTCAGGTTAGCTTACTGGCCGTTTTTCTTCCCAGGGACCCTTCAAAAACCTGGCGAGTTGTTCTTCCTAAGGTCCTTAACCTTTCACTAGTGTTACTTTGTTCTAGTAGCCAAAGATGCTTTCAAAATGAATGCCTAAAATACGTCTACCACCCATGGCACCACTTGGTGGTACCACTACAGCCCCATTCGGATAGCGGGAAATGATAGTCCTAGGGGCCCTCTACCTTGCCCCAGTAATGATTTGAAGCACACTTCAAAGATAAGGGGTATAATAGCTGACATTTAAACTGTATATTAAAACACGAAGTGAAAAAAACAAAGTTCAGGTTAGCTTACCGGCCCTTTCCTTTCCAATGGACTCTTCAAAAACAGGCAAGTGGTTCTCTCTAAGGTCTCTAACATTTCACTAGTGTTACTTTGTTCTAGTAGCCAAAGATGCTTTCAAAATGAATGCTTGAAATATGTCCCCCACCTATGGCACCACTTGGTGGTACCACTACAGCCCCATTCGGATAGCGGGAAATGATAGTCCTAGGGGCCCTCTACCTTGCCCCAGTAATGATTTGAAGCACACTTCAAAGATAAGGGGTATAATAACTGACCTTTTTCCGTATATTAACACATAAAGTGAAAAACAACAAAGTTCAGGTTAGCTAACTGGCCTCTTCCTTTCTCAGGGACCCTTCAAAAACCAGGCAAGTGGTTCTCTCTTAGGTCCTTAACCTTTCACTAGTGTTACTTTGTTCTAGTAGCCAAAGATGCTTTCAAAATGAATGCTTGAAATACGTCCCCAACTCATGGCACCACTTGGTGGTACCACTATAGCCCCATTCGGATAGCGGGAAATGATAGTCCTAGGGGCCCTCTACCTTGCCCCAGTAATGATTTGAAGCACACTTCAAAGATAAGGGGTATAATAGCTGACCTTTTTCCGTATATTAAAACATAAAGTGAAAAACAACAAAGTTCAGGTTAGCTAACTGGCCCCTTCCTTTCTCAGGGACCCTTCAAAAACCAGGCAAGTGGTTCTCTCTTAGGTCCTTAACCTTTCACTAGTGTTACTTTGTTCTAGTAGCCAAAGATGCTTTCAAAATGAATGCTTGAAATACGTCCCCCACCCATGGCACCACTAGGTGGTACCACTACAGCAACATTCTGATAGCAGGAAATGACAGTCCTAGGGGCCCTCTACCTTGCCCCAGTAATGATTTGAAGCACACTTCAAAGATAAGGGTTATAATTGCTGACCTTTTTACCCTTACATTAAAACACAAAGTGAAAAACAACAAAGTTCAGCTTAGCTTACTGGCCCTTTTTCTTCAACAGGACCCTTCGAAAACCTGGCAAGTGGTTCTCCCTAAGGTCCTTAACCTTTCACTAGTGTTACTTTGTTCTAGTAGCCAAAGATGCTTTCGAAATGAATGCTTGAAATACGTCCCCCACCCATGGCACCACTTGGTGGTACCACTACAGCAACAATCTGATAGCTGGAAATGATAGTCCTAGGGGCTCTCTACCTTGCCCCAGTAATGATTTGAAGCACACTTCAAAGATAAAGGGTATATTAACTGACCTTTAACCCGTATATTAAAACACGAAGTGAAAAACAACAAAGTTCAGGTTAGCTAACTGGCCCCTTCTTTTCCCAGGGACACTTCCAAAACCTGGCAAGTGGTTCTCCCTAAGGTCCTTAACCTTTCACTAGTGTTACTTTGTTCTAGTAACCAAAGATGCATTCAAAATGAATGCTTGAAATACGTGCCCCACCCATGGCACCACTTGGTGGTACCACTACAGCAACATTCTGATAGCGGGAAATGATAGTCCTAGGGGCCCTCTACCTTTCCCCAGTAATGATTTGAAGCACACTTCAAAGATAAGGGGTATAACATCTGACTTTTAATCCGTATATCAATAGACAAAGTGAAAAACAACAAAGTTCAGGTTACCTAACTGGCCTTTTATAGTCATTGGAACCTGTCAAAAAATTGACAAAGGATACTCCCTAAGGCCCTTAAGTTTTTTCCAGTTTAGTGTTAGTTTGTTCTAGTGGTCAATGATGGTTGAAAAATGAAAGCATGAAAGATGTTCCCCACCGTTGGCACCACTTGGTGGTGCCGTTACAGCCTCAAACCGATTGCGGTAAAGATAGTCCTAGAAATCTTCTATCTTGCACAGTAATGATTTAAAGCACACTTATAAGATAAGAGGTATAATAACTGCTTGAAATATGTAACCCGCCCTTGGCACCACTTGGTGGTACCACTTCAGTCTAAATTTTATGGTCGTATATAATAGCCCTGTGGACCCTTTTACCTTGAGCCAGTAATTGTTCGAAGCAGATTAAATTACCTTCAAACCCTTATCAATGTAAATATTAGGAGTAAGCAAATTTCAGGTTAGCCTTTTGGCACCATCATGTTCCTGAGACCCGTAAAAGAGCTTAAAAGGGATTCTCCCGGAAGTACTTAACCTATTTCCAATGCTGTTTTATTCTTAAGCGGTCAAAGATGGTGACATTTTCTTCTTTTTGTTTGTTTGTTTGTTTGTTGTGAAACCGCATAATTTTCCTTATGCAGGTGAGCTTAACTGCCTCCAAGTGTTTGAATTATTAATTAATAATTAAGTGTTGCATTAATTATCTAATTATTAATTATAAATTGTCGAACATGAGGCATTAAACAGTATTGCGTCAGAGTACTCTCAGTCCTGTGATGATTTTCCTTATTGGCTGCTAGCTTCTACGGGCTTAATGGCTGCTGTTATTGGCTGCTAGCTTCAGTCTAGTCGATATTGATGTATATTTCTCTTCCCAGGGAAATCTTATTTCATATCTCAAATATACCAAGAAAACCTCGATGACTTTAAATCAAAATTCTATTTCAAGACGCTGGATCAATAGTTGTTGATCATTACCCCTAACACAATGAATTCAAGATGAATAGTGATAGACCATGTTGTCGGCATCCAAAGTAAAAAAATTTCGGACGCCCATTCCATTTTTCAAAGAACTGCATGATTCTTTTCGGGACCAGACTTGCATTGATGACGCAACTAGGGATATTCACTACCAGTAATGCTTCGGATGCTGCATTTGTTACATTTTTATTGGTTATCATGATCAGGTTAACTATTCCAAAGTAATGACCAAACCTACCTAACGATGTCTCCAGTGATGTATATTAATTGACTTGCCCTGGGTTTATTATATAGACAAGTGACCAGATTAATTAAGAAAGTGGATCCCAAGAAACTAAATGTCCTACCTTGGCTAAATTTGTAGGGATGATAAATCAAGAGATAAGTGTAATACTATAGCCTCTGAAGAAGATGCTGTAAGCTAGTGACAAGCGTTTCTAGCCGTTCAATGAAAGGCCTTCAATAATGAGTTAACATGTACACTTGTTACAAATGATGGAATGGTAGTTTGACTTACATATTGATAATTACATGCATGCATGGAGGTAAGCTTTATAACCTTTGATGACTTATGGTTCTGTCTTCCAGATACAACGATGGATTTGTTGAAATTATCAGATGGGACATGTTATCAAGATCCTGGAGGAATATATTCCCCGAAAAGTTTGCAACTGGAGTGCAAAAAGTTAACCAAAAAATCGCTGCTTTCCTTTTATTTTTTTCAGACAGTGCGATCGACATCTTGTGATTTTTATGAATTAGGTAGATAATTTACCATCATTATACACTTGGTGTTAAAATTCAAGTGTTGTTTTTAAAAATAGAAAATTTGAATTGTTAATCACTCACCTGTATAATACGGCAAGTTGATGTATGTCACAGATGACAAGAAAAATTGTTAGAGTTTTTGTTGTCTTTAATTAATGAGATACTAAGAAGAGACAAGTAATATAGATTCCTTTTTAACATTCATACGTGTTTATACAGTCGAGCAAGCGTTTCTCATCCTTTGATGTTTGTCCATAAATACTTCTGTTTCATGTTTTTCTTATGGTTACTGGTTAGTTATTATCACAACAGTATTCAACATTTATCCAACTATAGAAATTTTATTAAAGTTTTTCTACAGAACAGTATAAAACTAGGTACAGAAAAATTTCTGCAAGCATTGCAATATACATAGGAAATTCAAATTCGCTCCAGTGAGTACCATATAAATTGATTTATAATTAAATCGCAATCTTTTCATATTTTCAACGTTCCCTCTTCAGAAAAATTGTTTTGATTGAGGAAAAGCCTCGTTCATCAATATACTAGTGACCCTCTGCTATTTTTGGATTAGATATATACTTTTTTCTGCCATAACTGAACGTTTCATATCCTGTTGAATTTTAATTGACGAGTCAATTGACGATTGGCACGAGTCAAGGCGATTCAATTATATTTGTACGCTTTTTTTAGACTGTAGCGGAATACCTTTTGCTGAGGATTTCTGTGTTCCATGCAAGTCATACTGTCCTTCCAATGTCACGTGTTTCGTTTTGGCCGGAAGTTGTACAACAATGACCATGCATTTGAAGAAAAACAACTATACAAGCGACGACGAACTAGACTTTCATTGTCCCATTGGATTCAAGGGTAGAAACTGCAGTGAGAGTAAGATTCTCTATTTGAATTTATTAACAGTTTTTATGTAATGAACATCAAGTAAGAGTAAGATGTGAGAACTTACTCTTTTTCCTTATTTTTTAAAAAATAATTTAATGAATAATTAGGTTGTAATTTGATCGGTGATACATAAAAGACTGGTATACTTTTGAAGTTTTTATATAATATTAAAGACGTCATTGCAATTATCGGTCACTAAAGCTGCACTACTCACACCTGTAGCTTGTGAGCTTGGGACCTATGGAGACATATGTGATTCTCGATGTAGTACTCACTGTGTGGACAGTATTTGTCATCACGTGAATGGCACGTGCATGAGAGGATGTAAACCCGGATGGAAGGGTGACAAATGTGACTCACCAGGTGAGAACACAACCTATCATTTTTTTAAAATGAAAATTGAATCATAAAGCACTTAAAGTTGAACAAGTCTCACGAATTGATTGCATCCATTCCGCAGATTGTCCCAAAGGCAAATACGGTGAGGGTTGTACTAAACTGTGTAGTCCAAACTGTAGTTTTCGCTGTTCCTCCAAAGACGGGATTTGCGTCTGTAACAACGGGTTCCAAAGTGTCAAGTTTGAAGGAGTTTTATGTAACAAACGTTGGTTTCAATATTCAAGTAACATGATACTGTTTAAGATTTATTTTACACATATTTGAGATTCGATTTTATCAGATTTAAAAATCTAGAATGGTGCAAATTAATTTTCTGATATAATATGGATGAGATGCACAAAATATCGTCATTTAAATCGAGGGTAACCTTCCCATGCCTTTCAATTTACTTCTAGGTGATATATTTGGCAAAGTGTTAACTGAAATATTACGTCACTCAAATTTAACTAAACGGTTGTTTTATCTTAGATCATCGTATTTTAATAATTTTTGTATTATGCACAAAAGAGACCATCTTTAAAATTCGTCTTCTCGAAACCAGCAGGTCCCTTCTTAGGTGTCCGATGCTTTTCCTAAAACCAAATATGTGTAGCTTAGGCCAACATTTTTTTTATTTCTGTTTTACGGGAATTTTTTTCAAAAAATTGAGTCGGGGGGTCGAAATAAAAATAAAAGCTCAAAATTTAAGCAGTCGGTCAGAAAAATAAAAATAAAATGAAAAAAATTAAATAAAATTTTTTATTTTTAATTAAGGACGGAATTTTCTGGGATGACCTTAATTTGTTAGGAAAACAGTGTTATTTGAAAAACTTATGCATACAAAACACAGAATTGGTACTGTTAATGTATCAATGAACTATTTTAGATTTAACTTCCTCTTAGGTATTTGCGACAGGGGGGGGGGGGGTGCATTTCTAGTATTAACAGCTTGCAGTTTCTAACATTAATGCAAATCAAACATACAAATCTATAGTCCTCTCAGTTGTCAAATATCATAGTGTCACCACAGTAAACCTATAGAACTTACGCACACCCCTCATAAACTTTTCAGAATCTTTTATTTTTCAATATTCAGCAAATTATAATTAAGTTCTGAGGATTTTGGACTAGCTCTGGCTAAGTTATGGCAAAAATACAATGAGACATTCAATGGATCAGCTAAAATAAATTAATTCATAGAAGTGCACGTGAGACATGATGAAAAGAAAAGTTGTATAATATTTTTTTCAACACAATTCCAATTAATATATACGTAGGTGGAAAAAACGTACCACAATATCTCTATTGAAAACATATTCAAACTTCCTCAATCTGTAGTATTTTTGATCTCTTTTTATCCTTATATTTTTCTTTATGAGCATGCTAACTTTCAACATAACTGTAGAAAATACACATCTTTTCCATAGTATACACATGTAAAATACACATGATAATATTCTGTTTACTGCAGAATTCAAAAATTTAATTGTTGAAACTGGTTCTAATCCACAGCTTTTGAATGAAAAAAAAAAAAGAAATCTGGTCTTGAATTTAAATAATATTTGTTAGGGCGTATCATTTACAACAATACTTTTCCCTAGTGGTAAAAAAAGTTTATATTAATACGCTGATGTATATTAATTTGTTACATAGCACGCAAAATTCCATAAAACGATAAAAATGGAAATAATGTCTTGTATCAATCAAGCATAATATTTTCGTAGGTAATTTTGAATTCCAATATTTCAGAGTGAAAGTTGTGACTTGAATTTCCTCAGTCACGCCACTTTCTACCAGTTCTACAGTGTTCTGTTCTGTCGTTACTTGTAAAAGAAAACATTATTGTCTAAAAATTTAGTTTAAAAAAAATTTCAAGACGTATTTCAATGTATTGAAGCAATTGTCAAAGATAATACGTACTCAAAACCTTTTCGAAACAAGCGGTTGACAGAACCTCGATTTCCACCGTATCCACGTGGCCCTTCGCATGACATTTGATCAAGATTACTGTTTCGTCTATTTCATTCAATCTTTCATTAAAAGTTAATCTGAAATTTATACTTTTTCTAATATATGACATTGACACATCACTTTTTTAAAATGACTATTTAAAAAATATATGAAACCCTCCCATTCTGACATTTTGGCGCTATGCTTTTCAGTGACTAATTCACGCTTCGAATACTGTGATTGGATGAATATACATGTATTTACCCCATCCAATGACAAATCGCATTTTGAAAGGCTTGTGAAAAGTTTATTTATATTTCTTTTATTTTTTCAGTGACTATAAATAAACTATCGGTGGGAGAAATAAAAATAAAACTTGAATTAGGGACTTTAATTTTTATTTCATTTTAGCCCAAATTAGCGTCGGCGCTCCCGTAAAACAGGATATAAAAAAAATGTTGGCCTTAGGTCAAGATGATGTGTACATCATTTATGCTCAAACAGCCAGGGACAGAACAGGATTTCCACTGGGAAATTGGGAGGGGGGGGAGGAATATTTGGACAGAATCGCCTGATTTGACAGAGGTTGCACAAATCCAATTGTGTGAAAGCTAATAAATCTATCAGAGTAAAAGAATCCCTAAAAAATAATTCACTGCTCTCCATGTGCTTATACATATATTTATGAGGATATGCAATTTTTTCATCTAAAAGGTAAAATCTTTTTATATATAAAACAGCTTGTGATCCAGGGACTTATGGAGGAGGATGTACTCAGAATTGTGGGAAATGTCGGCAAGGAACCACGTGCTTCCCTGCCAACGGCATTTGCCCAGATGGATGTGATTTACCCGGATACCGCTTTGAAAACTCATACTGTAGTTCATTTGGTCAGTAATTTTCCTGAGTTTTTTGATGATTTGGGTTTTTTTTTTTAAAGATATTTCATTAAACAGGAAAACAAAGAGATAAAAAATATGAATTGAAAGCAAAATCCTCTTCCACAAACAACAGACATATATATAATTTTTGATTGTATGTATTTCTTATTAAGCATCAAAAGTTCAGCTCTATACCACCATTTGCAATGTCCAAATAATTTTCATTGTATGATAAGGACCGTCTTTATTGTACATATAGCTCTTTCCATCTTTACTCATGGAAGTAAAGATGGTTTGTATGTTCATAGAGAGGAAATAAAAAAGAAACTAAGCCTCGAAACGTCTTAGAGGCTTGATTGCAAGTTTGATCTTTATCTTCCATGCAATTTGAATATACTTAGCTTTAATAAAAACATTTACTAGCATATATTTCTGAAACATGGCTTGTAACTTGATTTTTTTTTTTTTTTTTGGCAGCTTTGGATTCAAAGTATTTGTACCTGTACAAATGTAGTCGAACAACTTACGGGATAAATTGTGAAAAGAACTGTAGTGAAAATTGTCTCAAAAAAAGATGCAGGAATACAGACGGCATGTGCCTGAAATGTTACCCTG
Source organism: Saccostrea echinata (assembly GCF_033153115.1). Classification (NCBI taxonomy): domain Eukaryota; kingdom Metazoa; phylum Mollusca; class Bivalvia; order Ostreida; family Ostreidae; genus Saccostrea; species Saccostrea echinata. Next base: position 50,098,431 of record NW_026889803.1, read on the forward strand.
GATATCGAGGCTTCAACTGCACGTCAGGTAGTATTTATATTCATAAATAATAAAATAGCTATATATCCTCTGATAAACCGACATTAAGTGGGCGTGCCCTAATTTAATCACGTGCTGTTCTTTAATAAAATGGTTGGTCACGGAATTGTTAGCACCCATGCTATGCGTCAACTAGTGGATAAATTGTCATTCAGTACTCTAGCTAGGGTTATAAGGATAAAAGATACATATACATGTACGTGTGTGTGTAGGGAGGGGGATAAGATATTGATAAAATATTATCATATCTGTAATTAATTCAATGTAAGATTTAATACAAGGAATTACGATGACTTCCCTGAATTGCTTCTTAGGGGATAAATCGATTAGAGCACGTGGTAAATGTATGGTTATGTAATTGTTGTATAAGCACCTTACCACAAGCGCTCCAATAGATCCACAAATTATTTCTTCTCTCTCTCTCTCTCTCTCTGAATGACATGTATTTCATAACATTTGAAAGAATAATTACCTTTTCTCTTGTCTAAATCAAGCAGATACATCACACATTATAAAATACTCCTTTTTTGAATCAAAATTTAGAGTGTAGTCCTGGAACATTTGGGGAAAATTGCAACAGTAGATGTCATTGCAAAGGTGGGGCTTCTTGTAACAATGTTAACGGACACTGTCCAGGGGAATGTGAATCCGGATATGAAGGTGAAAGCTGTGATCATAAAGGTGAGATATTCATATAAATAGTGAGAAATAGCGATATACTACACAATGTATGACAACGCTTTCTCTCATGAGTCAGTGGTTCGATTTGATTCTAAATTCTATATTCTTATTAGTCCTGTCATCTGGTCAAGCTTTTTATTAACGTTATTTATTGACACTTCGAATAAGTGACTTTTATGCACAAAAAATTGTTTAAGTTATGCTACATTATTTAACTTCATAATGACGAAATATTTAATAATCCTTGATAGTTCTTATTTTGTGTTTTCGTTGAAAAATTTATTGATATCTTAATAAATTTTCATTAGTTTGTGAACCTGGATTATTTGGATGGGATTGTGATAAGTGGTGTTTTTGCAAAGACAACGAACCTTGTGACTGGAAGACCGGAAACTGCCCAGGCGCATGTCAGAAAGGATGGCGCTGGTCGACATGTAACTGGAGAGGTAATAGTAACTAACTTTCTATATTGAAAAAATGTATTAAAAATTGTTTAGTTTCCTGGGACATTCTAAATTTCACCTCTAAAGCACATATTTGATTTTTTTTCAAAGTTTCAAGTTTTGCTGGTTTACATATAGTACATAAAGCAAAATAATAATAATTATTATTACAATAATAATAAAAAGCGAGTATTTAATAGAATATTAACATTGTTATGTTATCAATATCAACACAGCAAACATTGACAATTTGGTTTATGCCTTTGATTAATCCTTGGTCAATATGTGTTCTTTCTTGTCTAAGACATATCATATCTGACACTGTGTTACAAGCTATCTATTAATTTCATTATGTTTTAGAACCTCAGAGTAGTTATCAGTGTACATTGTAGTTGCACTAAATTAACACCAGGTTCCATTTATTCATATGAGTTATTTAGAAGAAAATGCAAGGCGTTATTTTCTGTTTTCACAAAATTGTCACTATACACTGTATTTAATGTTAATTATTTCCATGGACTTTGAAGAATACAGTGACTTTGTCTTACCAGCAGTAGCCATTATTTTTTGTAAATAAAGTTTTCTGTTGTTTGTCATTTGACTTGTCATCTTGACTGTTTACTTACATGATCAGTAAATTCAATTTATTATTTTTTCCAGATGTCTGCTTATATCCAGAATGTAAGTTCAAAGCACATTATTTGAACATTCATATCGAGATCTAAAACTTACTTGCATGTATTTAGTCTATTTTTCTTTAAGACAAAAAGGTCTAAACCACAGGCCTTCAGATCGCTTTAATCCGACGTACAAAAATTTGGGGTGTAAAAAAAATAAAGGTATGGAACTCGTTTCATAGGGTACCCACTTTCGTTGATAAAATACTTTTAAATCAAAGGATCTAAAATTTTACTTTCTATTCATATCTATTTACATATAAACAACCTACATTACTACCAAAGTTCATTCTGAAATTCCGTATACTTCCCGAGATATACTGAAATCAATTCCAAAATTGGCTTTATTTTTTTTTAATCGACATTAGCTTGGGCCTCCGAATATTTGCAGTAATTGTAAAATGGGAATGACGGGACGAATTAGTTCTATATTCACTAAATTAAAATATTTGCAAGTATTTTAATCGCAAAAGTAGGTACCCTATGTAAGGAGTTGCATAGCTTTATCTATTTTTACACCCAAAATTTTTCGTAAGTCGGATTTAAGCGATCCAAAGGCCTGTGGTCTAAATGGCTTCATAAAAGCGTTTCTGCTGAGATCTAATAAATGACATTGAATATTTAAAAAATACGTTTCCAATTATTATGTAGAATTAACGTAAATGATTTTTCCAAAATTTATTTATAATTTTAAAGCAAATACAATTTACATATTTAAATATAATTTACATATTAAAGTATGATTTACATCTTTAGGTATGATTTACGTTTGAAGTGTACTTGCGGGATGGTTTCCTGCTCGATAAAGGATATTATGTGTTTCCTTGGCATATTGCCATCCAAAATGTTTGCATTAAAAAAGAAGCCAATAACATCACAGGTTTTTCACATCTTAGAATGTATACGTGTATTTTGCAGAAACTGAAGTCTGTGACCTAATTAGATACATTCATTACATCATTGCCTTTATTGATGCAAGAATCGAAACTCATGACTTTATTGCTTTTTTATCATTGAAGTTCATAATTATACTTCTTTTGAAATATTTTGAGCCGTAAAACTTTTAATTTATATGAGTTTAGCAAGATTTTTGTATAGAAGTTGTATGTATTCATGTTTGTTCATTTTATTTAAAAAACTGAATAACTGGTATACATTGTTTATATTGATTAGTATGTCTTTGCTTATAACTGGTATACATTGTTTATATTGATTAGTATATCTGTGCTTATAACTGGTATACATTGTTAATATTGATTATTATGCCTTTGCTTGTTTTCAGATGATGAAGAAGAAGAAGGTTCAATCACTTGGGAACCAAAAAGCCTCGGGATCGGAATTGGTGTGGGATTTGGCGCCACTCTTTTCGTAACTGGGTGTGGTCTCTTGCGCTGGCGATTGTCTACATGATAATAGACTAATTCAAGTATTTTTTATGCTTTTATTTGTGGTCCTTTAGTTTTTTCGAATTATGTATTGTAAGACAGATGAATTAAGTACTGCATTCTGACCTTGACATCTCGCGAATCCCTAATACTGTAAATGCATCAAGGCTTTTTAAGTAAGGAATGTTATTTTTTTCGCTGTATAAGGTAAATCTTGCAGAAATGACAAAAAATGTTGTTGATTTCCTTGAAAAAAAAAACCCACATAAGTACATAATAATTTTTTGATCATGGTTGCAATTCACTTTCTTCATAACTTTATGTTCTTTAAAATAGGGTTGGTTATAAGTAGTTCTGCTATAGTGTGGTTTGTGTTCTTACTGTTACTGTCCAATATAAATATCCTGTCTTCTTGTATTGGTAACAATCTAGAGGGCTGTGTGTGTTAGATTATTAAATAACACAGTTCATTTCTTTTCGCAATACTTAATGTAAAATGAAAACTAGCGATAATATCTACACTGTAAAAAATAAGTGTTTAAAAAATAAACACCAAATTGCCACAGATAATAAACACTTTAACAAGTTTAAAATTTAAACACTTCGTAAAGTGTTTAAGAAATAAACACGTTAGAATGTTTAAATTCTAAACACATGAGGTTTAATATTTAAATACTTCCTTCTCATTCTGTTTAAATACTAAACACTTCAAAAACACAAAACGTTTAAAGACTAAACACTGAATAAACACAAGGAGTTTACTAAATAAACACCGTACGTGTTTAAAATTTAAACATTTCATGTTTTATTAATAAACACGTTCAACCTAAACACTTAAACATGTTTATTCGATGCAACAGATAATAATCACTTAAACATGTTTATACGTCATTTTTTAAACACTTCAACGTGTTTAATTTACAAAATAAATAAACACTTAAACGTGTTTATAAGTTTTCAACATTTTTATTTGAAACAAACATAAAACAGTACAAAACACACTGTTCTTGATGATGAACATGTACATAAAGCTTAATTAATAAATGATTTAATGTTGAACAGAGATTCAAACTTTATAAACAATTATAACATTTATCAACACATTTGCTAACACACACATGTAGATACATAATTCAATTCAAGTTGAAAGATAGAATTATCAAAAATAAAATCTAGCATGAACATGTAAAACCTGCATGTGAACTAAAATTCAATAAAATTGGTGGCGGGGGGGGGGGGGGGGTGAAATAAGAAAATCGCTAAATAAAATGAAATATTATTTTTCAGGAATAAAATTTTGAAAATTTATCTTAAAAAGGGACAGGGCGTCCATTACATCTTTTTTAATAAAACAAACTAATTCATAATTAAATTAAAAATTTAAAATTTTAAATTTAAAAAATATAATGCACAAAGACTGAAAATGTTATTTATTGCCTGGGTACGGGATATATACATTGTGTATGTATTGCAGTTAATAAATCTAGTTGTACCTGTATAATTTTACTTTCACTAATATTCAGAGTTTTAACAAAATGAAGAAAATTTCCAGTTTTTACCTGTAAACGACTAATTCATTAAATATTCTTGCAACTTCACAAGAGCTGCCGGGGTATCACTCACTAAATGTCATATAATATTCTAACCGAGTTAACAGTCTCCTCTGCTTGTGTGTAAAATTCAGGTTCTTCTGCCACGGATGATGATCTCCAGTTTTCCATTTTCCAAAATTTTATTCAACCTTAGGATTTCTAATTCCTTCTTCTTATCAGAAATATCCTGAAAAATAGATAGATAAAAATATCCACTTGACTATGTAAATTCAGAAAATTATCTGTAAAATACGAAAGCCTATTAGGATCAAACTACGGTAAAAAAAAATTAAAAGGCGTTATAACGCCTTTTCAAAAGGCGTTATAACGCTAAAAAAGGCGTAATAACGCCTTTTTAAAAGGCGTTATAACGCGGAAAAAGGCGTAATTACGCCTTTTTAAAAGGCGTTATAACGCGGAAAAAGGCGTAATTACGCCTTTCCAAAAGGCGTTATTACGCCTTTCCAAAAGGCGTTATTACGCCTTTGTAAAAGGCGTCATTTCGCCTTTCCAAAAGGCGTTATTACGCCTCGTTTTTTTTTTCAATACATGACTTACTTAGCCCATCTTTGGGGCTGATTATAATTAGATTTCCAGGAAAAAAGATTTTTAAATGTGTAAAATATTTTCAGTGTTAAACCAACTTAGTCCTTCTCTGATGCCAGACGCCTCTACCAAGGTGCATGGATTTCAGAAATTTGGTTGAAGGCTAATTGCTCATTATACCTATGCAAATAGTTTGCCTGTTTTTTTTCCAAGAGGAAAGAAAAATATTTCAAATTAGACATGAATTTTTAATACGTGGCTAGCAAAGCCCAAAGCTGGTTTTGCCTATATCCTGGATTTTCAAAAGTAGAGTGTTGACTTCTCTTAATATGCATATGCATGCAAAATGCAAACAACTGTCTGCGAGATGTGCAGGAATATAGAAAATACTATAATTTATAATATAATTTATAATATGATATTATAACTATAATCTAAATATTGCATAAATAAAGATGGCTTTGGTTCAATCTTTCATATATTTACTATTTTAAAATAACGCCTTACCATTTTTGGATATAACTTCTTTTCAAACAGGCCGGTAGTAAGAATACGAGGGGGGGGGGGGGGCTCCCCCACCCCACTTTTTGGGAGAATAGTCTTGCTATAGTTTAAATATAAAAAATCATTTATTGATTGCTTGGATCCTTAACATTTTGTTGCAGTATGGTTAAACTCAGGCAAGTCATTGCATTTAAAAAAAGGTTTACCGAAAAGTTAGAAAAAGTTTCCCCTCAAGTTTAGGCAGTTTATTGGGGGGGGGGGGGCTTCTTGTTTTTTTTTTGTTTTTTTTTTTTTATTGCTTGTCAATTTTATGGGAGCCCCCCCCCCCCCACTTCAAAAGCATGGGCCTGTCAAAGACATAATAATGGCCCTTCAAAAGGCATAATAACGCCTTTTTGAATGGCGTATTAATGCCTTTTAGAAAGGCGTAATAACGCCTTTTAAAAAGGCGTAATAACGCCTTTTTAAAAGGCGTTATAACGCCTTTCGGAAAGGCGTAATAACGCCTTTCGGAAAGGCGTAATAATGCCTTTTAGAAAGGCGTAATAACGCCTTTTGGATAGGGGTAATAACGCCTTTTTAAAAGGCGTAATAACGCCTTTTTAAAAGGCGTTATAACGCCTTTTGGAAAGGCGTAATAATGCCTTTTAGAAAGGCGTAATAACGCTTTTGGATAGGCGTAATAACGCCTTTTTAAAAGACGTAATAACGCCTTTTGGAAAGGCGTAATAACGCCTTTTAGAAAGGCGTAATAACGCCTTTTTTCGCGTTATAACGCCTTTTTGAAAGGCGTAATTACACCTTTATTTGTGTTATTACGCCTTTTTCTGCGTTATAACGCCTTTTGAAAAGGCGTTATAACGCCTTTTAAAAATTTTTTTTTACCGTAGTTTGATCCTAATAGGCTTTCGTAGTAAAAGAATACATTGAGATAAAAAAAAATTGTTATCCTTCACGCCAGTTTTAATTATATAATACATACTGAGAAACAAGTTTGAAATAAAAATCTGCAATACAAATAAATCATGTAAGCATACAAACAGTGTATACACTAAAAAATTAAATATTAATGTACCTGCAGGAGCAGCCCAACAGCAACAATTAAGAGAAGGGGGGGGGGGGGCTACCCAAGGCATTTTCTATCATGTAAACAACACTCCTCAAAAATGTAAAGTCTCCTTAAAGAATACATGCGCGGGCAGGGGATGAAAAATGTTGTTGTTAACGCTTATGTGTTAAGTTATGTATGGTCAGCAAATAATCATAATAATGCGTGATAGGGAGCATAAATTTTATCAAAGGCAGGTAATAGGATTACATTTACTTAAATTTCATGTTACTGGGAAACCCAAAACTAGTGTAGGCTAGGAAACAATGATGTTTGTGTGTGTGTGAGGGTGTGTGTGTGTAAGGGGGGTGACCCTTTTTCTTTGAAATGCCCTTTAAACTCACCTCTCAAGGTTAAGTGTGATCTTCGTAAAATCACTTTCCTTTATCAAGTAATGTATTCTTCTCAGGATTCACAATAAGAGAAGAACGTCCCTGCAAATTAATTAGATATCGCAATATACTTAAAGACTACAAATATTTTATGCCGACCGCTGCACATGGCCGCATTTGCACTCAGACGATAGGTCTAACAATCCTGCATTTCATAAATGACAGCAGTATAAATCTCTAATGTATCAAGCATTCAATTTTTTTCAGATTTTATATAAAGAAATGTATAAATACCTCCTATTTCCTTGTTAGATATGGTGTTTTTGCCAGTATACATGTATGCGTGATTCTGCATCTTCTGCGTTCAAATGGCATGTTATGACATAATCAATTGCGTCATTTTCTATCATAATGTATTAAACACAGGAGTTTATTTTGCAATTTCTATATATATACCATGTGTTTAATTTATAAATATATTATGGTTAAGAAATGAACACTCGTGTTAAACACCGGTGATTAAAATATTGATAAAATTATAGAAGTCATCATAATATACGTTTCTCTTTCCCCTTTAACAGTTTATGAAATTTGTGAATTTTTGGCACAAAATTACCATAAATTAATGTTAATTGTAATTGCTTTTGGTATGATATAAACTCAACGTATTGCCTGGCTATTCGTATTTTTTCTGTGTCGAAAAATATCTGCTAGTATGTATGGAATTACTTCATAAATTAAGATATTGTACAAATGGCAAATGCACACAGCAATACTGAGAAGCAACACCTAATTTAATTTTTTGATTTGATGCATATGAACATTGCGTGTTTAAGATGGATGATTAAACACCCTACTTATTGAACACCAATTTAAATAGTGGTGATTATATTTTAAACGCTGATGTTTTGTATTTAAACCCACCATGTTTAATTGTAAAACATGACTGTTTAAAAATTAAACACAAGTTAAACATCATTTTTTACAGTGTATCCTATTGTCAAGGTACAAGAACATTTGCATATAAGAATCGGAAAGGAAAACTTGAATTCTTGTTGGGTGAAATTGCACTTTCAGTTTCTCTTCTAAATGGATTGCTTAGGCCCAAGTCAACCAAGACTCGGCATTTTTTTAAAATGTTGTTATCTATGGTTCTTCAGTTTTCAAGTGTCTATACTTTTTCAAAGTATACCTGTATATTGTAAGCCAGATATAAGTACTGCATTCTGACCCCGACATCTTGCATCCCTAATACTGTAGATGCATCAGGGTTCTCTAAAGTAAGGAATGTTAGACCACAAATAAAAACATTTTTAAAAATATGCCGAGTCTTGGATGAATTGGGCCTAAGCAAAACTGAATGTATTATATTATGGGTGCAGATTGTATTTGTTATATTAAGTGCAGATTGTATTTGTTATATTAAGTGCAGTTTGTATTTGTTATATTAAGTGCAGTTTGTATTTGTTATATTAAGTGCAGATTGTATTTGTTATATTAAGTGCAGATTGTATTTGTTATATTAAGTGCAGTTTGTATTTGTTATATTAAGTGCAGATTGTATTTGATATCAAGTGCATATTGTATTTGTTATATTTAGTGCAGATTGTATTTGCTTAGTGTCATTGTGTTTATTTTCAAAATGCTAGTCATTTGAATAATTTGATCTTATATTTTACTTCAAGTGACCTTAATGGAAATTAATGGTTCACCAATGAATATCTAAAGTTTTAATGCAAACAGTGTGATTGTTTATTATTGTTTATTATTGTAGATTGTAAGAGGAACGCTAATATTACTGTTTATTCCTTTATCCAAGGGAAAGCACTCATTGGATATTTTTTTTATATCAAACACTTTATTTCATCGCCCAGCTGCCATTCATCTGCCATATAAAGAAATAACTATGTTTACATTTGTAAAATGTGGAAGATATGAGTAGATTTTTTTTAAAAAAAGAGCAATAAAAATAAAAATAACAGAACCTACTTTTGAAAAGTACTTTTGACTTTTTTCATTACGCTCTATCTTTACAGTGATGTACCATTGTTGACGTTTTTATGCGTTATGGGTTAAAACTAGTAAAGCAATTAAAACGTATTATAAAAATAACTTCCAATGGTATGATCATGCGCGGATCCAGATGGGGATCTGCGGGTCCGGAACAGTCTGAAATCTGTTTGGGTTGATGGAACCCCCTCTTGAAAATATTCCTGGATCCGTGCGTGATTTTTATCCAACCTGTTATGTTTTACGTCACCTGAGTCACTCAGGTGACCTATTGCTATCCGTTTTGTCTGTTGTCGTGCATCGTCCGTTAGCATTTGAACATTTTCAGCTTCTTCCTTGAAACCGCTCAACCATTTTCAAACAATTTTGACATATTAACAAAAATTGTGAATTTCATGGTCCCTGCCCCCATGGGGCCTGAGGGTTGGGGCTAAAACCACCAAAATTAATGCAATCTTTAAAAATCTTCTTCTTTACTCCTGGATATCAAGCAGTCAAACTGTTGACATGATTGTAATAAGCATTGAGCCCTCTACCAAATTGTGAAATTCATGGCCTCCGATACAGGGGTTCTGGTACTAGGGTGGGGCTCTATAGATCATATAGTGAAAGTGCATTATTTCTTTGAAAATTTTCTTCTCTGCTCCTGGGTATTAAATAAACTAAGTACATAGTTATGTTGAACAAGACCGCCTATTCCAAATAAAAATAATAGATGAATAAAAACGAGACAAAAATAACTTATCTTTTTAAAATGTTCTTCAAAGGCGAAGAGAGGCCAATATTAATGTGAGAGGTAATAATATGGGGTTAAAAAATAGATATTTTGTTAATAGTTCTACATGGTAATGTGATAAATGGGGGGGGGGGGGCAGATTAGATACTAGACCAATTATTTTGTTGATCCTAATCATACTTTGGGCAACAAAGCTTCATTTATCCGTTTATGGATCCTCTAAATTGTTGTACTCAGGTGACCGTTAAGGCCCTTGGGCTTCTTGTTTCCATTCTGTCATAACGGGATCTTTAAAGGGAGGAGAAATATTCCAAAAGATAAGATTTTAAATTTCATTAAATTTACTAAGAACATTACCGTAAACATTTAAACCCCTTGAGCTTCTCTGATCGAATGGTGTCCGGCGTCCGTCTGTCGAGTGTTGTCTGTAATTTTTTCACATTATCGACTTCGTCTTAAGAACCTCTGGATTAATTTCAACCAAACTTGCCAAAAAGCATTCTTGGATAAAGGGATATTCTTAACAACATCACAGATTGCAAATATAAGTAAACTAATAAACAACGATTATTCAGTGAACATGGCATTATGAATAGCAATTGCTTTGCTGGCATATTTTCCATGATGCGCTAGAATAAATTCATTCCTTATAATTTAATTTTCCATCATTAAGTGTAGAAAATAAAGACAATTTCTCCTTCAAAATGACTTCAAATTATACATATTTTACTGAAATGTAACGTCAAGCGGATTGATACGTTTTGACGTAAGACATTGTGACTTTGGCAACACAGGTTTACGATTTAAACTAATTTTTTCATCCAATCAAATGACGCGTTACAACCAAAATTAAATTATTTCTTGGTAAGTCTCTGTTTAGGGTTTTTTTTTCTCGCAATATTTATGACTTTACTGGCACACCATACTAAAGCTCTCATGGTACACAAAAATGATCATAATGCAAAGATCGGTTTAATGTACAGTAAGGGGAACTTGGCATATATGTTGGGAGTACTAACCTTATAATACAAACTATAACAGGATGAGAAAACAGATATCTTTGCACCTCCTCTTAACATTGGGTAAGTTGTGCTTAAACTATTATATTTTTTTATCCTTCTAAGTGGAAGCACAACATATGGCGTTGTGAACTGTAGGATGTATTAATTAGTGCGTAGACGTAAGTTTTAATCACTGTAAATACTAGAACTGGAATATTGCCATCGGTACACCTACACTTATGTGACCATAGATTCACCTCCTGTCCTGAATTGACCTGTGGCTACCGTAGGTAATGTATGGTCGCTGAGTCGTGTAATACGACTATAAATTTCAGTTTAACATGAAATGATTTAATTTTTTCCCTCAAATGCGGGTGTACACATCCAGTAGTTTCATATACATGCATGATGTAGAAATATGATAATATCTAATAAATAAAATAGAATAAGTAAAATCTAATAAATGACCTTGCCCCCCCCCCCCCACTCCCCCCCAGGATAACGTTGACCACTCTTAAGTTAATAGAAAGAGTCAGACATCATTCATATGAAGCTTACGAAATGAAGGAAAGGCCCCTTTTTATTGTTTGTCAACAATTTTCTGCGTTAGATTTTTTTGGACTGAGGTGGACCCCATCCCGGTCTTTGGAAAAAAAATTCATGAATCCTTGCCTGACCTTTTTATGTACATAGAAAACATTTTTAAAAACTGCTTATATCATTGGATTTCACTTTTTCATTGCAATCTTCGTAACTATTCAGACACACAATATACACTTCAAGAGACCCGTGGGTCACATCGCTCACCTGAGCACTTTGGCTAGGAGTTCAGTATTTTATGAGTGGCATCAGCCTATCCCCAAGGGAAGGGTGGCATGATTTGAACAAACTTGAATCTACACTAACTGAGGATACTACCTTTTTTTTTGAGAAATCATGGCTTTTAAAGTTTTTAAAAAAGATTTTTTTCCTACAAGTTTTATATTCTATTGTGGCCTCACCTAACCCCGAGGGTTGCTTCCAGATGAATATGATCAATCATGGCTTTGCTGTTCTTGAGAAGAAGATTTTTAAAGATTTTTCCTATGTATATCTTTGTAAACTTTTGATCGTCCATTGTGACCCCATACCCGGGGCTCATGATTTGAACAAATCCGAGTCTACACTACCTGAGAGTGCTTCCATATAAATATGACCAATCATGACATTGCTGTTCTTGAGAAGATTTTTAAAGATTTTTCTTATGAATTCCTATGGAAAACTTTTATGGTTCTTTGTGGCCCTACCCTACCCCATGTGTCATGATTTGAACAAACTTGAATCTACACAACCTGAGGATGTTTCCTCATAAGTTTCATCTTTACTGGCCCTGTGGTTCTGGAGAAAAGGGTTCCTTCTATGTATACCAATGTAAAATTTTGATCATTCATTGTGGCCCCACCCTACCCCCGAGGGTCTTGATTTGAACACACTTGAATCTACACTACCTGAATATGCTTCCATATTAATACGATCAATCATGGCCGAGTGGTTCTTGAGAAAAAAGATTTTTCATATGTATTCTTATGTAAATCTTTGATCGTTCATTTTGGCCCCGCCCTACCCCCGGAGGTCATGATTTGAGCAAACTTGAATCTACACTACCTGAGTATATTTCCACAAGTTTTATTTTTCCTGGCCCAGTGGATACTGAGCAGAAGATTCTTCCTAATTATAAGTATTGTTTTGTAAATCTTTGATCTCCATTGTAGCCCCGCCCTACCCCGGGGGTCATGATTTGAACAAACTTGAATCTACATTACCAGAGTATGTGTCCACATAAGTTTCATCTTTCCAGGCCCAGTGGTTCTTGAGAAGAAGATTTTTAAATATTTTTCCTACTTGTGTGTATTCCTATGAAAAACTTTGATCGTCCATTGCGGCCCCATCCTACCTCCGAGGGTCAAGATTTGAACAAATTTGAATCTACACTACCTGAGGATGTTTCATATTAGTTTCATCTTTCCTGACCCAGTGGTTCTTGAGAAGAAGTTTCTAAAAGATGCCATTAATTTTTCACTGATTTGTAATTATCTCCCCTTGGACAAAGGCATGGCCCTTTATTTGAACAAACTTGAATCCCCTTTTCAGAAAGGATACACTTTGTGGCAAGTTTGGTTGAAATTGGCCAAGTGGTTCTTGAGAAGAAGTCGAAAATGTTAAATGTTTACAGACGGATAAACGGACAAAATGTGATCAAAAAAGTTCACTTGAGCTTTCAGCTCAGGTTAGCTAAAAACTGAACCCCTATAGTTTTAAGACATTTCTGCACAACCATGATGCATGTAAATCTTTTTTTTTTCATTGATTTCAGGGTAAAAACTTACTGTGAATTTTAACAGTTGACAATCTGCCCCCACCCCCCTTCGTTTTTGGACATGAAAATCATAATATTGTTAGAATATTGACTAGGCGTCGTTCCTCTAGGAAAATTTTTACAGCCACGTAATACTTATACTATTACTTATTAGGTTTGTTGTATATCCACATATGTTGGATTGTTCAAGGTTAGAGAAGCGAAGCTTAATTTGAACAGTCCGACATATTTCTATGGACAGTCAGTGAAAACTTTGTTTATCAAGGACCAATAACAGTTATAACAAACAAAGGAATGGATTATAATTAAATGTATTTCTCGTCTGAAGAAATTCCCTTTTCCTGTCATCTTGTTTACTCATTACGTCATTGATAAGGTGAATTACTAGTATTCAAACTTTAAACATAGGCTTGCCAAATAAGTAAATCCACAAACCAGATCCTTATACTTGCTTAGCTTCCGCACGTAGACTTCTTCTATTTTATCCTCCCAAAATAAAATAACTTACTTAAAAGAGGGGGGACCAAATAATAATCAATATCCGGTCTTTGATTAATTAGTTGAGCACTGCTATTTCAAGAGGAAATTGGTAAGGACTATTAAGATCTGTTTGCATCTATCACTATTGGTACCCAACAGTCCACTTCCTTCAATTCCACCTCCATCATTCTTAGAAAGTTGACAAACTTCAGACCTCCTTTGTCCTTCGCAGGTTTCTTTCCTCTTCCCAATACATTTGCAAGAACAGATAAAACCTTATCATGTCTCCATGTGTATTCCCACCTTTTAAAGCTATATACTTGAAGAAAGAATTTGTTCTAAGTTAGCTGGTCTACCTTAAAGTTCGCAGTCTAAGTCGTCCCTCATGTCCCATGGTGCCATATTGATTGGAGTGGGCAACACGTCGTAAAAGGACTGAAACTGGAATTGCAATCTCTTGGGGTTTTGTGGTCCAGTTATCATACAATGATAATTTCTTCTTTCGAGCTCCTCTCCAGTTTAGCAAGCTTCTCTGCTTCTTTAAGATGATCATCTTCACCATTCTTGTTTGCTACCTCCATTTTACGGCTCTCCTTCTGTGCCAACTTCGTCTTTTCAATATCTGACACTGAAGCCAGCCTAACTCTTGATATTACGCCCAATCTTTGCCTGTCCTTTCGCTGCACTGCCCACGATATCACCATGATAGTCATGATTCTGCCTTTTGCATTTTTCTGCTTGTCTTTATATTCACCCATGATATTCACTGTCTTTGCTGTCTCTCAGCATCAGGAACTGTCTAACCTTCGTGATTTTAAATTCCTCCACAATTGCATGATGTCAAAGCCTGAGAGGTAATTGTAGCTCGGCTCCCGTTTTACAAATCAAAAGTACTGAAGCTCCTAGGAATTGCAAGTCATATCCTAGGTAGCCATTTACAAGCCGCTCCATTGTCTCTACTGTTGTCAACGAACAACGATACTCTATATGCAAGTACAGACCATAATACTGAAAGAATACTGAAAGAATGCCGTGTTTGTACATCCATTCTTTGTAATAAACGTGATGACTTCAATTTTTAGCTCACCTCAACGAAGTTGGGGGAGCTTATGTAATACCCTCGGCGTCGGCGTCCCAGGTTAAGGTTTTTGGAGCAGCTTTCTTTTCAAGTACTTCTATGGCCTATATTAGTCAGAGATGCATGGAGGATGCTTCTAGTGTGTTTCATTGTACCAGTCAAGGTTTCAGATGCTGCAATTTCAGCTAAAGAATGACCAGGTTAATGTTTTTGGAGCAGGTTAAAGTTTTTGGAGCAGGTCTCATTTCCAAGTAACTATAAGCCCTATATTGACCAAACTTGCATGGATGATACATTTAAGGATGCACACTACTGGACTTGCTTCGGATGCTGAATCTGACCTATATTTTCCGGATGAGTGACCAGGTTATAGTTTTTGGAGCAGATTTCATTTCCAAGTATCTATAAACCCTATATTGACCAAACTTGCATGGATGATACATCTAAGGATGTACACTACTGAACTTGCTTCGGATGCTGGATCTGACCTATATTTTCAGGATGAGTAACCAGGTTAAAGATTTTGGAGCATGGATGATACATCTAAGGATGCACACTACTGGACTTGCTTGGGATGCTGGATCTGACCTATATTTTCCGGATGAGTGACCAGGTTAAAGTTTTTGGAGCAGATGTCATTTCCAAGTAACTTTAAACCCTATATTGACTAAACTTGCATAGATGATACATTTAAGGATTCACACTACTGGACTTGCTTCGGATGCTGGATCTGACCTATATTTCCGGATGAGTAACCAGATTAAAGTTTTTGGAGCAGATGTCATCTCAAAGTAACTTTAAACCCTATATATACCAAACTTGCATGGTTGATACATCTAAGGATTCACACTACTGGACTTGCTTCGGATGCTGGATCTGACCTACATTTTCCAGATGAGTAACCAGATTAAAGTTTTTGGAGCAGATCTCATTTCCAAGTAACTATAAGGTCTATCTGAACCAAACTTGCATGGATGATTCATCAAGGGACGAACAATCTCAAAACTTGCTTCGGATGCTGGATTTGACTTACATTTTCTGGATGAGTGACTAGTTTTAAGTTTTCAGATAAGTCTATTCCCAAGTAATTGCAAGCCCTATCAGACCAAAATTGCATAAATGTTGCATCTAGGATGCACACTCCTAGATTATTAATTTAGTGTGGGACTTTGCCTTACTTAAAGACAACATTCGTTGAGGTGAGCTCTGTAATCTCTGATTACCTATGTTTCTATCGTCAACTTCTCTTACTTGTGTAGCAATTTTCCCTTAACATCTGCATATGGGGTTCATGTCTCCCAGTTAATTCGATATGCTAGAGCATGCTCTACATACGAACAATTTTTAAAACGAGCCAAGCTATTGAAAATCAAGTTGGTGAAACAAGGATATCAACAATCTCGTTTAAGTCATCATTTTGCAAGTTCTGTGGTTGATACTGTGACTTTGTCAGTAAGTATAACTTATCATTAAGTCGAATGCTGACCGATGTTTTTCATACAAATTGTTAGACCATTATTTAAATACTGAATTGTCTATGAATTTTTCCGTGTGCTCCGTCATGACAACAAGCACACGGCGGGTGTGACCGGTCGAGATTTTACTCCTCCATGGCTCCTGATCCCAACTCTGATGTTTTTGAGGTCCATATTTGCTCTGCTATCGATTTGTATTGTTTCAATGGACTTTTGAGCTTGAATACTGTTCGTTATGTCCATATTTCATTGTATTTCTCTGCTTAAGCACCTTTGTCTGTGGTGTTCGTCCAGTTCTTTAATTGCTCGCGATCGGTCTCACATTCTGCTTGTCACACAGACAACCCTCGAATTTTTTCAAGTACTTCACCGCTTTTCTGAGACTGAAATTCCCTCCATTCAATTTTCCCTTTTTCAACAAGGCTTCCTGATTTTGTTGGCTTGATCATACGGACCCAATTGACAATGTCCTCAATCTCCTTCAGCAACCAGTTTGCTTCAGTAGAGGTCTATGGATGAGTGTCATATCATTCATAAACGCTCTGACAGGGGATTGTCTCACGTCTACCTTCATCGATGGACCTCTGATAATCTTTTCATCATATTCACCACCATGTTCATGGCCTTTGAGAACAAGATTGATAAACTTTAACTGCAGTCATCTGTACATAGAGGAAACGTCATTAAACTAACACTACACTCTATCCTACGGGACAATTCACATCAAAATTTTGATTTTTATTCATACATGCAGTAAACAGTAAGGGGGAAAAGTGCCGCTTGATTTCATTAAATCATGTTGTAAGACCAAACAAAGATTGACTCATTTTCAATTATTCTAACGTTTACATTTAGCACTGTCTGTGATTGTTTCAAATAATTTGTACATTTTCAATATTAGTTGCGTTGCGAGACTTCAACATGAATGCATATGTTACGGTTGCTATGGATGTAGAGGCGGATCAAGGATTCAAAGCTATGGGCGTAACCTGATTATGCAAGGATTGTGGGAGGGAAGATGAACCCAAAGAAATTACTGAGTTATATTTGTCGTGTCGTGTACGCCCCCCCCCCCCCCTTATATCCCTCGATTGATAATTTTACTTTGGACAAAGATGAAAGTATGCACAGCTACATTTCTAGGTCTTTACAACCGTTTAAAACATTAAAAGATTAATAGATCTAAAAATGAAACTATTCATGCAAATAGAAAGATTATCTCGCAAATCTCCCCACGGGATTCGGTAAGAATTTGATACACTTGCCATTGTGAACAAAGCTACTAAGGTTGTAATCATATCAGATGCCAGCGACCTTTATTTATAGAAAATGTTTTCCCTGCATTTGAGAAATATAAAAGTAGTTCCTATACAACATTCAATGCGCGATGTTGCACAGAGTCGGTAGTAACGTGACCTGTGTCAAGTATTCGCTAACTGTCCCCTTTTCACATAACTCTCAGATTTTTCAATTATTTTTGTGTCAACCTCAGACATGTTTTGAATTCCGTTTGGTCCTTGTGATGCTCCTGCTCTTGCCCTCCTGATAACATCTTTGACTTCCCCAAACTTTTGTTCTGATCTATCAGACAAATGATCTGGTTGATGTGGTGTGGCTTTCCATACTCCTAAATCTACGTCCCTCCTTGAATCGCTATATTTTCCAGATACTGTACGACGTCATTCCAAGCTGTTAACGTTCCTGGACCTTTTCTATCTAAAAGCCTGGAAGATAAATTGGATTGGATTAGCTGTAAATTGCGCTCTTGTACCTGCTCGTTTCTTCCTTCTTTTGCTTCTCTCTGCCGTTCTCAAGATCTTCAACTTCTCTTGATGTTTTCCCGTAATTCAGTCATATCAGGTTTCTCCCCTTCCTTTGATGTTCTGAACCTTCTTGCTAGCTGTCTTATAGAAATCTATCTCTGCATTCAATTCTTTTTCTCTTCCTCTCCAGGTCATTTTCTGTCCTCCATGCCAAATTTTTCGATACTCCTATGATATATATTTGTCGCCATTCCATCAATCTTCTTGTCTATTCCTCCTGCCAATTGGGCATCGAGAATGGTATCTACATCATTATCAAACTTCACCCATTCCTTATTGCTACTAGCTGGCTATTTAATCTTAGCCTTCCTGTTTGGTTTTGTCTCCTGCACCCTGCTCTCCAATGTTTCTGCTCTTCAGTACTTGATCCGTCCGATTCCGATGACATCCGATGATGTGGATCTTCCTTCAGAGAAGTGCATATAAATATTTTTTTTAACTCAACTAGATAATTAATATATTACAAACGAAGTCTTGCCATTTCACATTGCAGGGTTGGATTTAGAGGGGGTCAATCTTTGTTCAGACAAGATTTTTTCATTGAAATCTTTGAATTTTAGAGGAAAAATAATAATACACTTGTGAAAACCTATACAACTTTATTAATCAGATTGCATCTTTTTTATGCAGTGTTTGGTCTAGTGGAATTGACTTTAGGAGATTTTATGCCTTATAAGATTCGTTTCACGTTGGTGAAATCCCCGACAGCTGGAAGACTTGGACCTAAAACCTCATGTCCTGATAGCACCCGCCAGATTTCATTGACGCAATACTTGCAGACGAAGGCTGATTTGATTCAACTGGACATTGATTACATAAGCGTCCAGTATATCAACAGTAGGTCCCTTTATTTTCTAGTCAGTTCGAAAAGGTGGTACATGTGTTTAAAGAAGGGAAAAGAAGCAGAACCTCTGATTTTAAATTTTTTGACAGATACTAGCTGATATATATGTAGCATATCGAAATCCTTCACTTTTCTTTTTCAGTAACAACAAATTCTCGGACAAGGAGTGTTTTGATAACCCCGGGTGGAGGGCCATGTTACCAGGATCTGGCAAGTCCTGCAGATGTCATTCCTTCATCGAAAATCCACGGCTCCTGTAAAGGACTGAAAAACACCGATAATATTAACACCGAGGTCTTTATGGAGAAAAAGACATTTAAAGAGTCATGTCGTCTGAAAATTTCACGTAAGAAAAAAAACGTAAAAGTAAGTAAAACATAACGTCACGATGCTTTAAAGTGAAAAAATATATAAACAGATTTATTGTCATTTCAAATTACATAATCATAATTATTGTAGATGTTGCAGTCTGTTGTTTTAACTTCGATTTCGTACATCTTTGAAATTACTTGTTATAGCCCCCAACTTTGGGTTAGCTAATCAAGACGAATTTCCTGGCACATGTTTTTTTTAATTGTTTTTATTATTCTACCCGCTTGAAAAACGTTGGTATATAGTGATGGGTGTGTCTGTCTGCGTCCGTACATCCGTCAAATGTACGTAAGTAACTCTTGGGAGTATCCATCTCTTATCCGCATGTCCTCTTATACCACTGAAAAGAACTGCGAACGATAGTAGTGTTCTGTAGCCTACCTCCAAGTCAAATTTCAAAAGTTTGTTTTTTGTTTAACGTCCTTTTCGAGAATTTTTCATTCATTTGGAGACGACAACACTTGCCGTCGGAGAGCTGCAAATTTTGACCTATACTCGGCACTCAGAGCCATTGAGCGATGAGGGATCCTTTTCGTGCCAGCACCTACTGCGACACGCGGGACCTCGGTTTATACGATCTCATCCGAAGGTCCGGTCTCCACGTCCCACAGTGAGATTCGAACCCACGACGCAAGGATCAACTCCTTACTCCGCGACTCTGGAGCAAACGCTCTAACCACTGCGCCACTCATGGAAATGGATATATGACTATGAAATCTTTCTGTATATTTAACTTAATAATATATATTATTTAACATAAAAAATTAATAAAAGACCTTATTTTATGTGTGATCGCATTTGAAATTGGTAATAAAATAACCATTTTTGCAGTTTGAAACAACAAAAGCTTTAAGTATGATTTTGTGAAATAGCAATTCATAAAACCCATAAAAACTAATTGTAGTTTCACATTGGGGGGGGGGGATTTTACGTTTCGATCGGACAGATATTATACACTTATTTCAAGACTACGAGGGGAACAGTCAAACTGTTGTTCCAAGGTAATGGGAAAGACCTGGGAAACTGTTGCCCGAGGCCGAAGGCCCATGATCGAGGGACAACAGTTTGACTGTTTCCCGAGTTGTCATGAAATAAGTGTTTTATTACCTAATAAACCTAGTTTATAATTTCTTAAAGTAATGATATAGACACATCGACAAAAGTTTCCATTATTTCTTTGTGTTACATGTATCATGCCCTAATAAATATTGAAGTATACATGTATTGTTTAGTAAAAAACATAAGATGACTTAAAGGCCTCTTCTTTCAGATGATATTAAATTGAATATATATTTATATGGGTGTCAGGATTACTCTTCAAATGATAATTTCAAATTGTTAGGAAAATGCTTCAATTTATACATTATTCAATGTTATAGCTGTAAAGTACAGGAAATTAATAATGACGTCATAATGAATTAATTCAGCCATGCAACAGTGTATTCTGTGACTGGGTAAATATCCTCACAATGTCAAGGTTTTGTGATTTCGGAACTCCACACAAACCCTTGACATAAGTCACTATCTAAAAGTTGGGCTTTTGGTTCCACATGACGTAGTGGTTAATTATAAACTAACCAATGAGAATATATTTTTCAAATCCGTCGTTTGCAAATGGCCCAGCTCCAAAGCATATCTATTGTGATTGTTAGGAGGGCGATCTTCCAAAAAGTAATCCCCGATGTTTCATTTAATGTAACTAGTCACAAATCCTACAATATCGACACTTTCCAATTTAAAGACGAGTCATATTTGTTTACAAAACTTACCTACAATAAAAGCTGTTTTCTGATTGGTTCCAGTCCTAGATCAAGAACAAATGAAATAGTAGCTTTTTAGCCCAACTTTTAAATAGCGACTTATGTCAAGGGTTTGTGTGGAGTTCTGAAATCAAAAAACCTTGACATTGTGAGGATGTTTGTGTGGAGTTCCGAAATCACAAAACCTTCACTTTGTGAGGATGCTGGGTAAACAGTTTTGACTGTTTCGTGATGTGCAAAATAAGTTAAAATGAATCAGGAAACAGTTCAAAATGCCTAATTATAATTTTTTTTATTAGGTACTAGGTAATAATTGGTTTTATTCCATAGCAAAACATGGACACTGCCATTTTTTTTCTATATGTTGATAGTACCAATCTCTTATCCGCACCTCCTCCAATAGCACTGAATAAAGTTAAACCAATCTTTATTACTAAGTGCCATGGTGCACCTCTTATATTTTATGTTCTCATCGGACAGATAACTGGGAATTTCCATCGCTAAAAAATCTACTTTGCTACTCTCCTCATATGGGAGCGGGGGTATCATTTTGTGAGATCAGTGCTCGCAGTACTTCTAGTTTTTTTCTGTAGGGCTTAAGATGTCAAAGGAAAGTGTTTTAATTTTTCTGAAATTAAGTATCCTTTAGTATCTTTTTCTTCTTTACAGGTGAGTGTAACCAGACTCTATATGATGCTCATTGTGTTCCCTGTAATAGCGGTTGCTCTGATGACTGTTACGTGGTGAGTGGGACCTGTAAAGGAGAGTACATCTGTGAGGAACCTTTTACAGATCTATTCTGTAACACAAGTATGCACGTTTTCATTAATGTTCATATGTCAGCATGGTATTAGCAAGGTAGTTCATGTACTCACCCGCTTCGTGAAAAACACACTGTACAAATAAGTACATTAAAAACAATACAAAAACTAATGTCCATTATTTTGCTCGCACTGATCATTGACAGTATATTGTGTGAGTATTAGAATTTCCATAAATTTCGCCATAAATTTTGTAAGATTGTTCCAGTATTGGACATGACTCAGTACATGCAAAATTGCAGGAACTGAGCTCGTTTTAATGTTTTTAAGGTACAATTTTCTGCTTTGATAAATATTTTTAGCTGTATTTTTTTGTTCGTTCAGCTTGTGAAGAAGACAGATACGGACCCTCTTGTAGCGAGACGTGTAGCCCGAATTGTAAGACCCAGTCTCAGCCTGGGGACCGCAACTGTTCGCAGTCAGACGGGACCTGTCTGTTAGGTTGTATCCCAGGCTGGCAAGGGAACAAATGCGACAAAAGTAATTAAAAAATAAGCATTCAGAGGTTAATCACTTTTAGAATTAGGAAATAAGGAAAGTAACGGTCTTCTTGGCTTGTGTAATGAATATATTTCAGCAATATGATTCATAGATGGATATCTGTTTATTCCTGTAGTTTGTTCACCCGGTACATACGGAGATGGGTGTAAAGGTACATGCGTTGGGAATTGCCTTGAAGGGGACACTTGTTCTCACATCAATGGTACCTGTCCCCGGGGGTGTGATAAAGGATGGGAAAATATCCATCCTTGTGATAAATGTAAGTAGTAATAATCTCTATATCTACATTCACCATGCACTTTAGAAAGGGCGTGAATAATGTCAAGTGTACTTAAAAAAGCTTATGTTATGTATAATGTAATAACTTTTTGATGAATATGTTCCTTAACAGTAAAATCAGTAACCTTGTTTGGCCCTGTAAAAATCTCAAAAATTAAAAACTGTTAATTTTTAATGGAGAGCGAGTTTGAACTCACGGTGACTGATAACGGTTGGTTAATATAGGTACGTCATGATTTGTGTAATTTTTCACATTTCAATGAAAATATCTTCCAAAATGACGTTTTCTTTTTTTTAATATTTCGAAGAAAGAACAACCTTCTTTTTAATTACATGAACACGGGTTTATTGATAGAAGTGTAACAATTACTTTTATATGTTTTGAATGGAAGACTGTGTTCATATTTAAATTCTTTGTCAAATGTATTAAAAAAATCAGTTTTCTGTAAAATTCAAGAACCTTTACTATTTCACAAAACCTGTTCTCCAAGACATGGGCTCGCTTGTTTTAATTTGCTGATTTCTAAGACGTTATTTAATGTACATGTAACATATTTTGGCGGGCAGCTTGTGCAGACAACACGTACGGTGTCGGCTGCTCCCAGACATGTAGTACAGGATGTGTCGACGGCGAATGTGATCGAAGAAATGGCACGTGTCTGAAGGGATGTCTAGAAGGATATAGGGGACCTCAATGTTCAAGTATGATACACATGAAAGTTAATTAAGTTAATAAGATTTCAATATTTTTACGGATCTTCGTCCATTTTTATTTTATTCTAGTTTTATTAAATTTTTGACAATTTCAAACAACTATGCATTCCAAATAAAGCAGAATGTTTAGTATGGTTGTATAATTTTCTATCATACTGTGGTGTATAGATGATATATCTTCACATAAATAATTTACAATTCAGAATGCCCAAAAGGTACATATGGGAAGAATTGTGCTTTTAACTGCGGAGAATTCTGTGGAAATGGGACCTGTGACGCCGTAACCGGAACTTGTTCTCTGGGACAATGTGCTAGAGGGTGGAGTGGTCCCAAGTGTAATGTTGGTAAGAAGGATTACTTTATTACATTCAATATCACAGAAATTTATTTTTAGCTCATCTCAACGAAGTCGGGGGGGGGGGGGGGGAGAGTTATGTAATACCCTCGGTGTCGGCGTTCCAGGTTAAAGCTTTTGGAGCAAATTTCTATTCAAGTACTTCTGTGCCCTTTATTAATCAGAGATGCATGGAGGATGCTTCTCGTAAGTTTCATTGTATCAATCAAGGTTTCAGATGCTGCAATTTCAGCTAAAGAATGACTAGGTTAATGATTTTGGAGCGGGTAAAAAATTTTCGAGCATGTCTCATTTCCAAGTAACTATAAGCCCTATTTTGACCAAACTTGTGTGGATGATACATCTTACGATGCACACTACTGGACTTGCCTCAGATGCTGGATCTGACCTACATTTTTCGGATGAGTGACCAGGTTAAAGTTTTTAGAGCAGGTCTCATTTCCAAGTAACTATAAGCCCTATTTTGACCAAACTTGCACGGATGTTACATCTTAGAATGCACACTACTGGAATTGCTTTAGATGCTGGATCTGACCTACATTTTCCGGATGAGTGACCAGGTTAAAGTTTTGGGAGCAGGTCTCATTTCCAAGTAACTATAAGCCCTATTTTGACCAAACTTGTATGGATGATACATCTTAGGATGCACACTACTGGACTTGCCTCAGATGCTGGATCTGACCTACATTTTCCGGATGAGTGACCAGGTTAAAGTTTTTAGAGCAGGTCTTATTTCCAAGTAACTATAAGCCGTATGTTGACCAAACTTGCATGGATGATTCATCTAAGGATGCTCACTTCTGGACTTGCTTGGATGCTAGATCTCGCCTTCATTTTCCAGATGAGTGACCAGGTTCAAGTTTTCGGAGCAGTCCCATTACCAAGAAATATTATGGTCTATCTGAACCAAACTTGCTTGGATGATGCATCAAGGGATGAACAATTTCAAACTTGCTTCAGATGCTGGATTTGACTTGCAAATTCTGGATGAGTGACTATTTTAAAGTTTTCAGATAAGTCCATTCCTGAGTAACTGCAAGCCCTATCAGACAAAACTTGCATAAATGTTGTATCTAGGGATGCAGACTAATAGATTATTGATTTAGTGTGGGACTTTGCCTTTCATTGAGGTGAGCTCTGTAATCTCTGATTACTTATGTTTACACTTTGGATTAGGTTTGTGTGTCAATACATTAAAAATATGAAGTGGAAAGTAAGTTTTCATATTTATATGCACAAATATACATGTAGAAAACCTCAGTTCACAAATTCCAATTTTGGATATACACGTATTAGCATTACTGTCTAACATATTTTTTATTTGCTTCAGATACCTGTTTGTATAAATTTGGTAAGTATATAATGAAATAGAGAGGATTTCAAAGATGAAATTTTTATAGCTCAGAAGTTATACTTAAATATTCCTGTAGTATGGAAAATAATTTTAATATGACTGAGTATGTCACACAAAACATATACATGTAGTAAGTACTAACATTATTTTGTTTCAATCATTTATTCATGTAACGGGCTGAGGGGTTTGTGCTTAGTTATTTCTAGGTTTTGAGATTGTGATTTAACGTATAATGTTTGATTGAACAAAATGATTGGCATAATTTTCCTCTCTAATTGATAAGACTACATAATTATTGGTCTGCAAATATATACAAATAGGGGCTTTCTCTTCGTTATGGGCGCTCGCTCCGTGATCGGACGGTCGTGTGTTCGAATCAAGGTCGCAACTGAACTAAGTCGATAAAAAAAATAGTTAGCAACTGTCCCTTCGCCAAGTGCTCGGCAATTTGAAGTTAAAGTTGGGGGTCCTTCGGATGAGACCTTAAAAACCGAGGTCCCGTGTCGCGGTAGGCCTTGGCACGATAAAGAGCCTTCTCTGCTCAATCACCCTGAGTGCCGAATAAAGGTCTGAATTTGAAGCCCTTCACCGGTATATGGTGACGTCTCTATATGAGTGAAAAATTCTCGAACGTGACCTAAAGCAACACACAATCAATCAATCTTCGTTATGGGAAAAAAATCACACTTATTCGATTTTACTCATTTGAATTTTTTGAATTTATTACTCCAGATAAAAGCATGCCTTATTCAGGCAGTAACATCTTTCATAGAGGCAAGTCTTGGCCTAATACTCCAGAATGCAGTACTATATGTCAACGCCTCTGAAATCTTACGCCTTACCTAATATTAATCGAGAAAGAACGACAGAGATAGGCGTTCCTCGATCCAAGAGGCCAACGCTGGTCTTAAATGCTAATCCACCATGACTATATTTTATATTCCAGTCACCTCCCCCAAAGAATGGTCCAAATAACCTGCTTACTCGGGTTATGCATTTCTTTCTGCAACATTAATTACCATACTATCAACCAAAGAAAGCATTTTATTGTTTAAATTATTGATATGTTTCATTGATTGCTAAGCATACTGCATGAGAAATGTAGGTGGCTCGGTTATAGCCGGCGTTTACTGACTGATGAAAGAAGTAGATATAAAGGAGAAAATATTCGGTTGATGTAAATATTTGATTAAATAATAAACCAATTCAAAGCAATGCGATTTGTTTTCGTTTTCCTTAAAGATGCATTTTCTTACCATTAAGTATTTGGGTTATTTTGACACAGCTCAATATTCTCAATTTTATCACCAATAAATCAACATGAAACATTTTTGTATAGAGAAGAGATGGTGGGATTTCTTCACATTCCTGGTGGGTTGTGGGATCGGGATCGGAGTCGCTGGCATTCTCATGATTGTTGTGTTTATCATCTACAAGTAAGTTATACGGGGTTTGCTGGAATGGTTTACTAACATTCCAATAACAGCGTGTCAGTATTATCCATCGATTGGATGTTTGATTTCGATGGAATCAATACTACTTTACATATAATACACAGAATCCTGCAATACCGCTGATAATTTTGACCAATCACAGTGGATGATTGTTCATGAGCACGGCATTTGTAGTAAGCAGCAATACCTGGTCATTCAAAGCCCGTTTTCTGCATGTGTCATATTTGGTTATGATTAGATATTCTTAATGCAAGGAAGAAACCTTGTAAAGATTTTTGATTTATTACAATATTTGATTCATACAACAAAGCGCTAGAGTTTCTTGAACGTCTAAATTGAAACTAGCGCTTTGTTGTGTGAATCAAACGTATTCATAATTGTAAATGCATTATTGTAGCTATCACTTGCATATCGCACCCATGTACTAACTGAGGAGTGTTGCTTTACTAGTTCTTATAATATATTTATCCTGTCAATTCACAACTGAACATGACATGTAAGATAAAGGAAGTAAAAGAGACTTTGACTGACCACGTTTTTGCTGTTTTCTATCGTAGTAAACAATCATTCACCGTGTTCGATGCAATTTGGTCAATACGCTCGGTTGTATTTGGGGGTCCCGAGTTTTACAAGTATGCATTTTTTAACCAACTAGCCAAATAATGAGTAATATGGTTATCAATGTGTGAAAGTTTAGCACGCTTGGTCAAGCAAACTGACACGCTTTTATTGGAGTGATAAATGTAAATTGTTACTTTAGTGTGTGAATCTCAAGTTAAAAAATAGTATCTGTCTGTCCGTCCGTCTGTCACACTCTATATCTTGAGAACTGTAAGAGGTATGGATTTGATATTTTACACATATATTGCTTGCCACTCTGGATTTTGTTAAACACCATGGTTACCGACCTCGTGACCTTTGAACTCGACATTTGACCTACTTTTCAAAATACTTTATTTTGTTGATATTAATGCGTATCTTTGACATTTAGTATGTGCACTGTTTGCCATAAAAACATGAAAAATACCAGAGGAGAGTTTACTTGACCTTTGACCTACTTTGCAAAAATATTCCGGACGGTTGATTTCACTCGTCTTTTTTTTTTTGATTTAGAGAGGCGGGGCTTTGATATAATATTAGCATTTATATCACATGTTTATAAGCTCGTGACACTGTAATTTGAAAGTATATGCTATACAGTAACCACGCAGACTAAAATTTTAAACGGCCGTTTTTATAGAGTAAAAAAATAGTATTTCTAATAAATTTCAATCTCATTATTCACTTTTTTGGGGGGAATTAAATATTTCTGTTTGATTGTCAGATTTTATATGACAAATTCTATTCTATAGGTCTTACCTAAAAAAATGCATAAACTCGAAAAACCTACTTTGGTGGGGAGGGGGGTCTTTCTCTAACTTTTCGCTATTTTTTTTTAATGCTGAATTTGCCAGTGTCCGATCGTACAAAAGGTATGATGGGAAGGGGGAGGGGGGGGGATTCAAGCAGCTTCAAGATGAAAATTTACATAGTATAACTACTTCAATAAACTGTTTTCAGAAAAAGTGTTCCCACTCTCGCTTGCTACGGTCCTGTGTATTTTTTTTTTCTTTGCTATAATGCTAGTAGCAAATAAATATCTGTTCATCCTTAGATTTATTTCAATCTTTAACGATGCTATAAAGCAGGCGACACTTGTTCCTTGGAATAATCTAGTTATAACTCAAGAATCCAGTATATATACACGTTGATTACAATGATTTTTGTGATAATGCAATGTATTGCTGAGTCTTTTTGATACATTAAAAGTTTTTATAATGTAAAATTATCTATAACCATCTTAAATGACAAAAGTCTAAATTAAGATTTAAACTTTAAATGTAACATTTTCTTTTATTACCAATCAATTAATTCAAAACCAAGGGACTTCAAAATATGATGGTAGTTTTGGAAAACAAGATTTTAAATACTAGTACTAATCAGTTCTCTACACTTAATTACAACGATTGTGCTTTATAGATTCCGATGTCAGACAACTTCTAGGCCAATGAATCGTACCGATCGTACAAACGCCAGACAAGATGAGCAAATGGAACTGTCCCAAAGCTACAAGCTCTAACATCCCCCTCCTTAATTTCCAGGTTGATGAGAAATCGCAGAAAGACGAGGTTTATCAGTGGACCCGAGCAGGCAGTCACAGGTGGCGCTGTACAGTTGAATGTTTTCAAATAGTTACATACACTGTAGCATTCCTGAGCTGGTCCTTTAAGTCACCAATAATAGAAACTAAAATAACTTAATAGCTTAATTAATCCAGCAGAGATAACGGTGCATTATTATGGTAAGCTAGCAACTCATTGTAAAGGTATATCAAATGGAATCCGGTAGTAATGACCAGCTATTCAAAAATTGATAAGAATTGGTGGTCAAAGTTTTCCAACATCCACCATTATGAATAGTGCCTGTATGTACTACAAATGAATAGTACTGCAAATTTATCACCACTATTGTGACTTATTACAGGTGTTCACGGTGTTGTGCTTTTATGCAAAATGCAATCATGTTAAACATCAACACCTGTGCACTGATAGTTAAATTGTTGTTCATTGCCTACCGGTATTTTGTTTTAAAATCAATGCATGACAATAAATCAAAATCAATTACTTAGTCAAAATACATTCTAAATAGTTCTACATAGATTTTTATATACATGTAGCATTTAACAAATTGTTTTTATTTGTTAAATAACTACAAGTAGTAAGTAGATACGTTTGTAATGACAGATGCAGTGTATGCTGTCCATTGTGAAGTAAATTTATTGTGTTTTCATAATGATTTTACGCTTGCTAAATCACTAGTCTTTTAAATAGTAAATAATGTTTTTAATTATTTGACATCTTTATACATTAAAAAAAATTGTTATAACAGTGGATTGAATCTCATATATCTTCAATTTTAACCGCCATTGTTCAAAGACCGTATTTCAATTAAAATTGTATTACAGATAGAGTACATTACAGATAGTTCAGATGTTACTCTTCCTCTATTATAATGTACAGACCAGTGGACATACAGCCTTGTCAGGGACTTCTGATTAACTAACCTACTAATCTCCAATAAAAGTACATATCTAAACAACTTATACCTCATTTTACTGTGAACTGGTTTATGACACTCACAGCAGTAATTTATTTTGATACATTTTCATTTGGAAAGTGTTTTTGATTAAGAACAAGTTATCCTGAATTACTTTTATTTTCTTAAGTCAAATTGTAAAATTTGATTTTTAGAACAATTTCAAGTTAAAAGAGGGGAATTATAAAGAATTTGAAAAAATTATCTTATTCATTTTATGATTTTAATGAAAAGATCTTTTATTGTTTTATCATGTATACATTATTTCTTCTATGTTCTTAGATATTTCAAATTACTGAATTTATAGTTTAATGAAATATGCAAATTAACACCATCCTCTAAATGTTTTGCATGTATTTAAATGCTACATGTTTTGTAAGTTTTGGATTCTATGAATGTTACAGTAACTGGTTTAGAAAAGTGTAATCTTATATATATATATATATATATATATATATATATATATATATATATATATATATATATATATATAGAATATCACTTTATAGTTAAGGAATACATATATACATTGTGTGATGGGATATTTATACAGGAAATGACTAATATGTGTTGTTTTTGGCAGAAGTGCAAATCAGAAAAATACAGTTGTGGGTTTAAACTATTAGAGTAAAGACTTTTTAATAGTACTTGTAAAACATTCGTCCATCGTCTATTTCACACACGCATACACACCCTCATATATATATATATATATATATATATATATATATATATATATATATATATATATATATATATATATATATATATATACATGTACTGATGTATGATTTTTAGTGAACAATATTTAAAATGCGCTATTTGAAAAGTTTTTATAAATTCTTCATTCTGTAAATATAAGATCCAAATTACTGTGTTAATTTTATGCTATGAAGTCCAAAGAATATTAAGTTCTTTATCCCAAACTATACTTTAGTGTCCAAAGACCATGATCGCGTTACCTGTTAGTTTAATTGATTCTGCACTGTAATGCAAGGAATTGACAATTGACAAAGTGAAATAAATATTATAACAAAGAAATGAATTCAAAACATCGGGATTTGAGATATGAAAATGAGTACCTCTTACTGACTTCAATTTGGGAGCGGTTGGGGTAGGAGTGTTCAGATCAAAAGCTGTGTTGTGATACTATTGTTATATTTTCTCATTTTCGAATGTTTTGTTGTAAGCATGATTGTATACAATATATATATATGCAGTAAAAGAAAATGTATTTATGTCTGATTTCTGAATGTTTATGAAAGGAAAGTTGAGATGCAGTTATAAAATAAATGTCAAATCTTATTTGTGAACCTTTACCTTTCATACTTCGCAGCAATCTCCCTTGCAGAGTTGTCGTTCGTTCCTCTCTCAGACACTCTGCAATGGTCTTTGATATAAGGTAAAAAAAAACAAAACAAAACAAAACAGGATATTCCAAGGATTATTTCAACTAATAGTTCTAGATCTACTTAGCAAATACCCCGGTATATACCTCAAAGACAAACATTATTGCAGGAATTTAATTATAATGAATTAAAACAAACGATACAAGTATACGCGAGCCAACGATAGAGGTGAATGTATGATGCGATGGTAGAGAGTGATACCACCTATTATGTTAAATCAAATTTATCAATTTAAACTTATCTACATCATTGCTATTAACAAACGTTTCAACAATACAAATTATAATAACTTTTTACTGAATCGCGTACAGATTATTTCATGATATACAATCATAATTTATTTTAAATTACTTTCTGATGTTTATGCCATAAACTTAATTTCATTCATGAACGAGGTTGTGGGAAGGTAAATATGTGTTATTTTTTCAACTTCATTTGAAAGTCTGTATATCTTAAAATGCAGTGAACAGGTTTCGATCACGCTGTAGAAAAAGAATAAACTTGTAGATATGGAATAATGGAGTGATTTCTTCTTCCTTCTCCAGAGTCATCAACAATCTCCGAAAATTAAGAGGGGGGGGGGGGGGGGGTCATGCAAATTTGGGCAAGGAAGAATAATTTACTAGATTTGCAAGAGCAATTTGATGCAAGATGTACTTGTAGATATTTTACCTTTTCAAAAAAGATCATATTGTTTGTATTTATGTGTTTTGCGTTTTTAAAAGGAGCAATAATTATAACATCTCTCTTCCTGGTCTTATCCATAATTTTATCAAACCTGTGATCAAAACAGATATGATATCACACGAGGCACCTGATCATTTATCTATATATAGCTGCAGAATATGATTTCCTATTTATAAACACATCTGGATGATTTTTGCACCCTATATATCTTGATACTTCCTTTTACCGTTATTGCATGTATGACTTTTCTTGCAATGTGATGTTTTTACTGAGCTGAAAACGAATTAATGTGTCGGAAGAGCCATGGACCCAGTGAAGAAAAATGCTATCAAAGAGAAAGACTGTTGTGTTTGCCACAAATCGTCAGCCATTTACATTCTTCCATGTCATCACTCACATTGCGAAAACTGTTTACAAATAGTGGAAGAAAAAACTATCCAGTGTGTAGTTTGCCAATTCAGATATACCATTTTTCAAGATAGAGAGCAAGTGTCTGATGATGGAGACAAACGAAGTACCTCTCATCTGTGGATTAATACTCAGAGCGAGGCTTGTTCAAGAACAGAAATATGGTGCTGCAATTGTGGGACACAAAATACCAATTGTTACAATAGAGGTGCTCGAGGAAGCTTGTCTGAAAGTAGTGCTGGCAAAGATGGAAATCAGTCAGGTTTGAACCCGGATAAGGAGGATGAATCGGAAGTATACATTTCAGCAGTATCATCGCTAGATTTCAACTCCCTCCTAAAATCTTCAGACATGGCAGCGACTTCGTCAGACTTTTATAGCAGTATCAATTTAGATAAATGCTCTGAGCATGGTTACGCTTTGTCAAATTATTGTTCTTCTCATCGAACACCATGTTGTCCGGAGTGTACCATTATACACCACAAAGTTTGTAACACTCTGGATATTCATGAGGCGGCAACTGATATCCCAAGCGAGTCACAAGTCAACAATCTTAAGCTCAGTCTGGGCTCCTTAACCGACATCCATCAGGGCCTGATTTATGAAATGGAGATTAACAATGCTGAAATTGAAGAGGAAAGGAAAAAGATCTGGACAACATTTGAAGAGTTCAAAGCTGCTGTTCAGAACAAGCTGGAAGAACTGGAAGATAATGTCAAAATTCAAATACAAGAGACAGAAAGCGAGCAAAAACAATTACAAGCCGATATGAATGATGTCAAAGAAAGGTGCAAGAAATTGCAAAATGCTAGAACGCAGTTGGAAAGTTTAACCTATGGCAGTGCTGAAAGTCTGCAGCTGTATTGTAAGGCAAAGGCGAAACTGGGGGAACAAGGACGATTTATCAAAACTCAGAGACAAAATATGTTCAGACTTAGCATCAGCATAACAAAAAAACAGAATCGAATCAATCATCTTGAACAAATGCCTAACCTAATTCAAACAAAGCTTCAAAAAATTAAACTAGAAACTTTGAAGAAAATGACATGCGAAGAGAAGCTGGAGGTCAGACGATGGACACACACAAAACTCTCGCACATTACAGGTATGTGTTACCTCGAAGATGTCCTGGTTATCTGTGACAACAGCAAGAAGCGTCTATTTACTTTGGACGGTCTACGATCCTGGTACTGTGTTAAGCTTCAACATTCCCCGTGGGATGTGACCACAATTGAGGCGCAAAAAATCGCCGTGTCAACCACATCCGGTATCCAGATAGTAGACTTAAAATTCCTCCCAGACAAAGAATTGGGGTTTCCATCCTTCTTACCAACAACTTTCCCTTGCTTTGGGGTGGATTATTTCTCAGGAAATTTGTATATTGCTAGCAATTCTCATATCTATAAAATAAGCATTGATGGCAGTCTTGTTCGAAGCATAAAATGCAAAGGTTTTTCTGTGCAGTACCTCTCTGTCAAAAATGCTGATTGTATTTATTACTCGGACACTAACTCTAATAGTGTGTTCTGTATGAATTCCGTAGGTGACATTTTAAACGTATTTACGTCAGTATCTATGGAAGCTCCTAAGGGCATTGCTATAGGACCCAACACCAATATCATGGTTGTTAACTCCCTTTCAAAAAATGTTCTGCGTTTTACGATGGATGGTCAACTAGTGGAGACATCTGAATTGAAGAGTAAAGATATGAAAAATCCGGGACCGGAAGTAATTTGTTCTCACAAAGACTCTTGCGCAATAGCAGCCAAACAGTCTATCTACAGATGTCTTTTTGTTTGAAATTCACAAAAAAATCAAAAATGATTTTTATGCATGTGTCTGAAAACAGTTGTTACTTTAAGAGACATACATGTATGTACCTCAAAAATTAAAAAATGTGTTTTTAAAATATGAATTAATTTTATCGAAAATACAACACTCATTTCAAATTGTTTCGATTAACAATTTATTTCGGATTTGTTATTCAAGTTATGATTTTTAATTATTCATTGCGATATTTTTCTGCATTTGCCATATTTGACAACATATTGAACACTTGCTGATTTGAAGAGAAAATAGGAATTACATGTAAAATGTAGCAGTGTACAATAAGAATTCCTGATTTGGACTACAGGGTATTTTTCATGGTTAAAAAAAATAAGAAAAATATGTATTAGAAGGCAGATATATGGCTAAATGACCTCAACAAAACGAATCAGTCATGTACATTTACTATAATTAAAAAAGAAAGCTGAAAACAAAATTTAAAAAAAACCCATCAACTTGAATCAATTGTCATGTTCCAAGATTATGGTATAGGAGAAATACATGTAAATCTAGAGAGCTAGGTGTGCTGTTACAGAAATAAGTCCCTCAACATAATCTAGAAATATGAGTTTGAGTTTACACATCAAACCTAAGATGTAAGCATAGGTAGTGATCGTTGAGCAGTGAGGGATCTTTAAAAATAAATGTATCATTGCATACAATTGCTGATTTGACAATAACATTTCTTTGCCAAATGCAAATAAGATTAAATGATTCCACCTACAGTTGACGTAAAAATTGTCATAGTGGTTCATCACCTCATCAACAGGTCCAACGACTTGCCCATTGGTACAACATCCATTTTTTTGGGGGGGGGGGGGGGGGGGGGGACTGCTCAGTAAAAACATTGGAAATATTAAACTTTTTTAGTATACAATTCTTAAAGGTATATCAAAATTTTTTAATAGCTCAACTATTAAAGTAAAACTATTTTCCTGAATTTCAGTTGCATGATTCTTTCTTTCTGAATTTCAGTTGTATAAAATTTAATTGTGCTAACAACACATTTTCTGAATTTTATTTCGATCTTTCACTGTTTCATTAGGCACTGCTCAATCAGAATCCTTTTAATTAACTAGATACATTATTACCTTTTATACATGTATATACAAATATAAGTACTTGTTTACTTTCAAAATGCTCACAATTGGTTATTGATAAATTGAGGAAAAGTCATCTAAATGATGTTATAAGATATTTAGTTTTTGGCATAATTACATGCACAAATAAAGACATATGTATTATCAAAATTCAAAACAAAAAAAAAACTCAATGATCAGTCTTGTGTGCTTGCTGACATTTTCCACTTTTTTAGAGTTTCACACAAAATTTACAATTTAAAACACTTCTTTTTTATCAGGACTCTGAGTCAAGAACTCGAATCTTTTTCTGTAGAACTTGTTTTGGAAATAGCTCCTCCCTCATGATGTCATCTAACTCGTTGTAAGCCAGTATAATCTGTCTCCGTACCCCCTCATCCTTCTCTGATCTCTCAGTCAGCTTCAGGAGCTGATACAAATCCCTTATCACTGACCCCAGCACCTGAAAAAATAGGTGAAAAATAAAAAATGGAATTGGGAAGCATAGTTGAATAGTCAACATTAAAACTTGATTCCCAAAATTGTTTTACTCTGCAGTTCATGTGGGGTGAAAATTGCCTCTATATACTCATGTATCTATTAAAAATGTATATTATATAGTTACATGTACATGTATACAAATGTATAAACTTAACACATGTAAATTAAAACAGAAACAGAAAAAATCACCAGTTAAGGCTTAAACTGCTTGGACTTTTCAATAATTTGTTATATTCATTTCAATGGTGTTCAAGACTGATAGAAATATGAATATGAAGTGATACAATTACATTCTGTATATTTAAAACATGATTGTGACGTAAACCTTTTGTTTGTGTTGTCTTTTGTATAGCTTAATGTTGAGCTAACTCCCTAAACAATCCATTAAGTTACCTGTAAGTGTCCATTCTTTTTGGAAAACTGTCCATTCTTTTTAAGAATGGACAGTTTTTTCCAAAAGAATGGACAGTTAAAACAAACAGAATGGAGAGTTACAGGTAAACTTTGGAATGTGCACAAGAGGAAACAAAAACAAATACATTAATTAAATACGATTTAATTTACATGTAAATAACAAAAAGAACATAAAGATCTAAGTTAATCCAGAACACAATGTCTGCACAGCATCCGCTCGATTTTACACTTTTAAATCCATGAATAATGCCCATTATTCCAATACTTAAAACTCAATTTTCACAAAACTTGAATTTAAATGACACAATTTCACATTTGATTTAAATTTTGAAAACATCATTCCCTTGAGAAGAATCCATTTTAAGAATGAAGTATGGCTAATACTAAATCCACCACCCAGAAAACTGTTTGCACCATAAGCACTACACTGCTTCCATAGAAAATATTTAAAATTGAAACATTTCCAGATTTGATTTGAAATACATTTTCAGGTTGAAGTTTGGCTCATGGCTAATCCAACACTCAGAACACAATTTGCATCTCACCATTACACTGCTGCAGTCAGTATTTCCTCAAAAATTGAATTGAAATAAAACATTTCCAGATTTGATTCGAATTTGATTATCTGTCGAAGAAGAAATTCATTTTGGGGTCAAAGTATGGCTAATATTTTCTTTCACTCTTACTATACTCTGTTCCCAGGTCCAACTATCACTGATTTTGTGCATCTTTTAGTTC
Organism: Saccostrea echinata; assembly: GCF_033153115.1. NCBI lineage: Eukaryota > Metazoa > Mollusca > Bivalvia > Ostreida > Ostreidae > Saccostrea > Saccostrea echinata. The sequence continues at coordinate 50,135,349 of NW_026889803.1, forward strand.
ATTAGATTTTGATTTCTGTCATATACTCTCTCCATTAGAGGAAAGCATGCATGCCTTTTCAACACAAACTATAAAATGATTTTGAAGCATTGCATCCTTGTATAAATACTAGTATCCCCCAAAATCCACCTGTAACTGTCCATTCTTTAGACAAAAACATTTGCATTTGAGAACACAAGGACTATTCAACAAATTGCTCTGCATCCCAGCTTACCTGTGACTGTCCATTCTGTAAACAATGAACTTGTCATTGTATGTATGCTACCTGTCATATCTGATACCAGTATTGTACATTTTTTATTTAATTCTTAGAACAGAGGAAATCATATTTTAAGTAGGAAAAAGGCCTAAAACTGTCCATTCTGTGAGAGAACGAACTAATCTCGGGCCTACGGCCCTCGATTAGTTCTTTCTCTCACAGAATGGACAGTTTTCTGCCTTTCTCCTGTACATAATACCTGTAAAACATTTTTCCCCAATCCTCTTAATATCAGTGTTAGTGTCAAAGCTGAGGCCTTTCGAACTTCCACATCAGAATCGGACTTTAATAATGCACTGCAGCATGTAAAAACCTGTAAAATTAAAAATATACACTGTACAGTTGACCATATATAGTACATGTACATTTAACCTTTAAAATAAACCTTTGAAATAATGACTATCATCAATCTTTCATTTTGTGGTGATAAAAAATATTTCAGCATGTACAGTCAATGAAATATACATTATTTTCAAATTGTCAAAATGTCTTCACCTCTTGAATAATAGGGCCCAAGTAAAACCTCAGAACTGAGCAGACCTCTCCTAGATTAGACATACAACTCGCCCTAATTAAAGGATCTGGATCCTTGGCACCCATTAGGAAGGCAGATACAAGTACATCTCTGTACTTTGGAGCAAGATCACCTGAAAAAAAAAAATGTCACAAATGTTGAAGAATTTATTTGAAGATCCCTTTATTCAAAACTCCATTTGTCATGTAAATACATGACAAGTGAAACTTGAATGACAACAACAAACAGACACATCATGATACAGAGTGACTAACAGTGGAGAACATACCTAGCTTTCTGGAGCTCTGCACCAAACATTCCCCAACTTTCATTCTTGTCTCTGCATCATGTTTTCCTTCCATATTGACCTTTGACCTGTTACATTTGACCTTATCAATCTTGGATAAGCTGCCTCTGTATTCCTGAACCAGACAGGGAATGATGACGTCAGGGAAGATGTCTGCCATGGCCACCAGCCCGTTAACAGCTGCCAGGTACAAATAGGAATCTGGGTGAGTAAGATTCTCCTGGAAGATCTTCAGGAGGTTTTCCTGTCTAGTTAACGCCTCAGGGTCCTTATTTTTAATCAGCCTACACATAGTAATCAGAGCATGTCCCCTGACAGGAATTAGAGGATCACAGATTTCCTCCATTGCCTGGTCCAGTTCTGTCTGATCAACTTTCTCCTTAGTTCTGTCATTGTCGGTTTTTCTGTTGACCTGTTGTTGCTGAGTTTCAGTAGAAGACAACTCCTCAATGAGAGGCTTGGATTGACTTTTTCCTGAGTTTGATGAGTCTTTCTCCTGTGGTGCCTGAATGCAATTTGATGTTATAAACCATCATAGTACATGTATTGCACATAGAGATTAACAGAAGAAAAAGTTTAACTACATGTTTAAAGAAGGGATTGGATTACAAATGCAACAAATAAAATATGTTTTGAGTCAGATGTACATGTACTCCAACTCACTGTTTAAATAGTTCATATAGTAAATAATTTATTTTCATATCTACAAACTCCCCAATTTACCCCAACATGAATGGAAATCCAAGTCTTGTTACCTTTTTTAAATTCTTGAAATCTTTACGAAATGACCAGGTCACTTTTTTTGACAGGTCTGCCAAAGAGCAACAAACTTTTCTAATGCTGGCACTAGGCCACATCTTTTTTCAGTTAAATGACACTTAATTCATGAATTCAAACCTTCTGTTTTAGTTTCTCTGACCACACCACTCCATGTGTTGCTATTGCAATCCTGAGATCAGATGCCATTTCTTGCATACTGGGGTCGGCATGTACTCTGCTCACTTCATCTAGGAGTGGCATCAAAGAACTCATATCACTGCGATCTTTATCATTCATCTACAAATTGCAATATATATATATATATATATATATATATATATATATATATATATATATATATATATATATATATATATATATATATATATATATATATATATACAAAGAGGTCTGAAATAACATTGCTTCCATCTTAACACTTCTACATGCTACAGTTGAGATGCAGTATTTGTCTCTCTTAATTAAAATTCTGCAAATTATGACATCAAAAAAGTGCAACAAGCATGAACAAATTCAACAAAAACAGATCATACCTCCACAGCTCCTGAGAGCATGGCTGTCAATAGACCCATAGCCATGGATAGGGTCTCACTCTCAAAATATCCAGTCATCTCATCCTCTGATTGGCTACAGATCTGGATAGCTCTCTCTAGGGTGGCCTACAGATGATACAGCAATTGTGTGACTTTTAACTAGGTGCACAAGATGTTTTGTTTTCAATGATAAATATTGCAAGAAAATCATTGTTACATTTAGTATAGGTAACAGAGACCTTAACTTTATAAAAAAAAAAATGAATCTTCCACAATAAACAAAATTTTCTAGAAAAGAATAGATAAATCTTTATATCTCTGACTTCTTTGCGATAGCAGACAGACCTGCACAAAACTGAGTGTTTGGGAGGGACTTTTGATACAGCTGGGTCCTAGATCCTCACAGAGTTGTGCCAGCACACTAAGGACTAAGACTTTCTGATCATAAGACCTCAGCTCTCTGTTGTGTCTATCCTCAATGTCCAACAGACACTGTGAAGAGGAGTCTGAGGAATGAGGAGTGGGAGAGGACCCTGGTAATGTATCGTCCTCACTGGATATTTCATCTGTAATTATCCTTTGTAGCTCCTAAAATAGAAAAAAATTCTATACAAGAGGTTAATTTACTGAGTAACTACATTTTCCTGTACTCTTTCCCACACCTGTCAAAATAGTTTTGATGTATCCATCTTGTGTTTTTCAGTCCTTGCAACTTATGACAGGTAGACACACTATTTAAGTCAGAAATATGTGTCAGGTAAATTGATGAGAGATTTTGCCATCATTAAAGGGGCCTGGACACAGTTGCATTGTTTACAATTTTAAATGTCAATTTATTTTATAAATTCAATAACAACGACATTCTTCATAACATCATGTCAAACACCTTGTTTGTAAACAGGACATGAGCTCTGTTATTGTTAGTGTTTACGTTTTACCGAGTGTGTTAACTTCGTTTACTCTGCACACATCACTGAGCACGGACTGAAAATACTGGTGAGTTGGTTTTGCTTTCTCGCATTTCTACTCTGAACTTTCTGGATTATAGTTTTCATATTTTTCTTTAATACACAGCAAAATTTCAACTTTTCTTAAGTTACAGTATTACTTCATGAAAGTGCAAGGATATGTGTCAATCAAACACATCCCGTAGTTTTAATAATTTCAAGATAAAAGAAGTTTCTTAACATGCTTTTAATATACATTTGTGTATTTTGGTGTGAAATACTCCAGCAACATATAAGTCATGATATTATTTGGAAATTTTTAGAAAATACGAGCTTCAAATCTGTGTCCAGCCTCTTTAATCAGAGATATACATTCACTGCTGTTCAATGAGACTTGTAAATTTTGCTGTCCAATGTATCTTTGACTCAAGTTCAAGTGCATCTATCCAATAGTCAAGGGTAAAACATACAAGACTGATGAGAAACAAGTAAGTAAACATTCAAATGGCAAAGTTGTCCTGCATTGTCTTAAGGTCAGATGATACATTCCTTAAATATCTGTTTTGTATATCTTCATATTGTATGGAAAATATTCCAAATTTTAATTACCTTCTGATTTCTAAACTGGTTTCTGATTGTCTTTAAAAATTTGAAACACTAAAAAATGTGATATTGACAAATTAAGTTTGTTCCAAAAGGATTTTATAGGAAACAACATCCTCTGGTATCTTGCACAAATGCCTGGTAAGATATCTCAATTTTTTGTAAGTAAACATGTTTAAGTACCAATACTTCAACGACAAAATCTTAGAAAAAATTATATATTATTGAGAAACGTATCATCTGTCCTTAAGAAAACTATTATATAGTAAAGATAAGCAATACTTTCATGTACTTCCTTAACTTTCTGTTTGACATCTCTGGTACTCTTACCTTTAATGTGAAGATGAGGAAATCCCCTGTGACCCCCGTGTGCTGCAGAGGTTTAAGGATGTCAACAAAGGCCCTCACTACTCTGTTGTGGTTCCTTTCACCTGTATCACTGAAACCAAAATTAATCCTGTAGATTTGAAAACTATAATTTGCTCTTATGAAACTGATAAGGTCATACAGGGCCCTGCAGATCACTTATGTCAGTAACCTTTCTTGAAATAGATCTTGATATTAGAAAAAGTGATCATGACCTCAGAATCAGTGTGGGTCTCTTTTAAATTGTGTGCTCAAAAGGAAGTCTACATGTTGAAATATACTCAATTTTTGTTCAACACAAAAAGTATGAACATGTGAAAATAACTATTTTGACCTTAAATTTTGAATGAATCTCCTTTGGATCTATGGGCGTTTTCCTTTGTCCATTGTTCACCTATGCAGAGAAGTTGTACTTTTTCGGATTAAACAACACCACATCAATTATATAATAAAGAGTCATATTTGATAGTCTTCATCATTTAGTCGAGACCTATATTCAAAAGATGTCTTCTTCTAACCAATTTTTATGTATATAAGTAAAGAAAGAGATTTTACAAAAAAAAAACATCCAGCTAATTGCAACACTATGTCCACTTAAACAATCTTGATCACTGACCCTGATTTTTGAATGCAAGTGGGTTAAGGCTTCCTATAGAATATCACAGTTCACTCTGTGCCTTCACTTCTGTAAACTACCAAAACATGACATCATAATGGAAAATAATGTCAAGTCACTGCCAATTTGCACTGTTATGACAGGGAGAGTGTCTTGAACTTTACATCTTGTTTCAAACTGCATGTTAAATGTTAAAGTGCTATTGCAAATTCAGGGGTCATAAAAGTTTTTTAACTCTTATATGTCCAAATATTTTAAAAATACATCGCCTACGTGCCGTTGATTGAAATTCAGCATGTTCAGAATGCTTGCAAAAAATAAACTTTTGAAATGTACTCTGTTTTATACCCATGGTTAGAGGTAGAATTTATTATGTGTGTATAAAAGAGTCTTGCATAGGCGATTAATGAGAATTTGTGAAAATCTGTAAGAAGAGGTTGTTCTCTAACTGAATCTTGCTTGGAAAAAATATATGATGGCTTTGTTTTAATACAGATTAAGACATATTACAACTTGGAAAATACCCATACATTTGTCAGTAAGTTGAACTTCTTATGAAATGTTTTGTACCCAAGTAATGCTATGACTTTTACAAAACACATTTTGGGTACAAAAGGATACGATGAGTTTGTTTATATAACAAAATGTTTAATAATTTCATTAATCGGCTGAGCTTAAGCAATTTATATGTAACCCTTAATTCAAAAAATTATAAGAGGGAAGCCTCTATATAAATTGGCTGTACTTAAGTACATAACTTATAAATTAAAATATAAACCGACCTTGCAATGCAATATTACGTTTTGAACGCATTTTGAAGCTTCGGGAAGCCTTAACATAGCTGCGAACAAGAGATTCAGTCTAATAATCTACACTTTTTTTCCCAAATATATTCTCCACCTATGCTGTAATAATTAGTAAGACTTTCATTTACACAATGCCCAAGTAAATGCAACACAATTGCCATATTCTTTTATAATAGATAAAATACTGGTAGATAAATTCCGACATATCCAACATATCATACCTCTGAAGTCTTGTTACTATTTCGACACCACCTTGATCTCCGACTGCAAAGATCAGATTTGGACTCATGACTTTCATAGATTTCGTACACATATCTGTGTGGTCCTGTAGTAGGAGAAATTTCAACACAGACAAACAAAGAGGTGGATCCAGATTCTTCAGCACTGATACTATTACTTCTTGTGATGAGGAACTTAAAAAAAAGAAAGATACACTAAAACATTTCATATATCATCATATTTCTTTGTTACAGTGTTAAGTAAAAGCTAAAGAATGCTATATTACATGTGAAAAGAGAAGTATTCATACGATTTTTTTTTTCATTGTAGATTTCCAGTACTCCATTTTTGTACATGTACATAAATGTGACTATATAAAAACATGTATTTTACCTCAAATGTGAAGTACCTCCTCTTGTGAAACAGAACAATTCAAAAAGAGGCTGACAGACAGGAAGCAATGAGGGATACAGGCGACTGCTGGGTTCTGCTCCCCCAACAAAGACCTACAGCATAGGGTAAATATTACTCTATAATAATCTAAATCCTTTATACAACTTCTGAAAACAGTCTGAAATATTTCACATATTGAACACCATTAAGTACTAAAAGAAATAAACACGTACATGTAAATTGAACAAATGAAACTATACATTCCAAATTAAAATTTAACAAAGTCAGTTCTACCTTAGTGAAATTGTATCAATGCACACCATAATTGTAATCTCTATCAAAGAGACATAATTAGAGAAATTTGTACCTTGTGTAGACCTTCAATACACTCTCTCATCTCTTTTTCATCCACAATGATAAACTGATCACCATGTCTGGTGTCCAATTCTGGAATTGAATGTGTCTATTGTAAAAATGTTACCTTAAAACACTGAACATGATTTACATTAAAATAATTTAAGATCAATGATTGATTTGGACAAAGGACTTACCCTGGTACTCTGTGGTCAGTATGAGAGGTCTACACAGTGGCTGTATTAAATGTTTTTCTGTAAGCACCATGTTCTGGGCTGCCATTAGGGAGATGGTTGTACAGGCTACACGGAGAAGACCCCGCCCTATCTGTCTGTCTCTGGGATGAAGCAACTGCAAAATCTGTCAGTAAGAGGTCCCAGATTATTTAAATGTCACACTGTCCCTAGTGGGAATTATGGTATACATGGGGAGCTGGGAACATCCCCACAAATTAAAATCAATGTATGTTATGATAAAAAAAAACATTCACAGACTACTGAATTAAACATGTCATAAGAATTATAGAAAAAGGGAGAAATAATATTTTAACTAGAATATACAGTAGAAAACTTTAAGAAAGATTTTGAAGATCCCTACTTCATATAGCTGGCAACAAATAATTTAACCATTTAAGATTTTATTAGTTCAGGCACCACAGACATGGAGAAACACTAATGTCTCCTTAATGATCACAAGTCCAGTGCTGTTGGATAAATGTCTATCCCTTCTATTAAATACCAGGGTCCTTTCCCTTACCTGGGAAGAAATCTTCTGATAATACTCTTCCATGGATTCCATGTAGGAAGGACAAGTAGCTATCACCTTAGCAACAGCATCAAACTTTCTCCAATCAGGAGTACCAACTTTACTGTCATCTTAAATATAATAGTGTCATACATTTATCCCCAAGAGCTTTGACTATAACATGTACAAGGACCAAATAAATTTGTCAATTTTTACAAATTACATGTACAATAAGTATAACTGTAACAGGACAAGAATCTACAATCACTGCATTTTATACCTGGTAGATTTCCCAGCATTCCCTTTATAATGTTGATAACTCCATCAGGTCCAGTTAAAATATCAGATAACATTCGGCCACAAATTCTTCTCAACCAGGGTGGTGATCGACATAGTGCAAATTTACGATTCACAGATTGCTGGAAATGTCAAATGAATTAAACTCAATTCATTGATAATTGATAATGAAATCTGCCATCTAAAAGAAATAACTACATTTGATAAAATATTCAATTTAAAACAAGCAATACTAGTAGTGCAAGTCTTTTTGAATAGCTCTAGAAAATCTTTTACATCACAAAATTTACGTTTGAATAAAATGCATTCCTGGTTTCTTCCATGACAGCTACAGCTTACATACTTGTAAAACATATCCATAAAACATAAAAAAAAACAATATGAAACAAAAATAGAAGTTTAAATATCATGTGAAAATGGAATGTTTTTACCTTTTTAGTAAAGTTGGGTCCGGGAGCACCTTGCAAGATTAAAAGTTCCCTGACCACCAGGGCTGGATGAACTTTCTTCAAAAGATCACTGAGGCATTCTTCACAAAAAGAGGTATCTCTGGTCCACTGTTCAGAATCAACATCTGTTGCCTTGTGATCATCTCTGTTATACACTTGTGACTCAGTATTGGTTGATTTTGTAGCTTTCTCTCCAGTTTGCAATGAACACAAAGGCTGATCTTCAGAACTATTCTTTGTTTTGTCAATGAAATAAGCTTCACTTTTATGAGTAATCATGTCAACAACAGTTGCTGGAGTCCACTTTCCTGCATCTGGTTTCACTTTTTCTTCATCAGAAGCTCCACATTCATCTTTATGATCAATATCTGTTTGTAACCTAGTGGTTGTCCTGCTTTCAGATTTCCCCTCACATCCTCCATGAATCACTTGCAGTAGAGCAGCCAAAATGTCACCAAAATGACAAGACAGTAAAATCTGAGCCAAGGATGGAGATTTCAGGCAGGTTACTAATACCCACAATGTCTGAAGGAGTGACACGTGGTGCTCCTCATTAGACATGTTAGATGACATTGAAGATTCTAACAATAGTTTTCCATACTCGGACCGTTTCTCTATTGGAATTCCAACACCTGGCTGTAAGTGGGGACACACTCCAAGTACTACAATAAACTGGAGAAGGGAGAGGATTGTTTTTTGGTGACTCACGCTCAGGGTATCTGGGGAAAGTGGAGGAGCCTCATTTGGTTTTAACTCCCTTTTCTCCCTCTTTTTAAATTCAGTCATTTTTTCTTGCATGATAGTATGAAGCGTGTATAATAAAACCTCACAGACTTCGAGATATGTTTGAACTATTGATTCTGCATTGCACTTATGTTTTAATTTGTTTCTATTCTCTTGAAAAATATTCCTAAATGCTAGATGTTTCTCTCCTTCCAGTGTTTTCCAAAATGCTTCCAAACAGTTTTTTAAGGCTGTATCAAAAATGGAATACACATTTTCTTTCTCTGCATCTATAAGAAAATAAACAACAACTAAACAAATCACAGTGCAAATATTGCTCCAAGTTATTTTCAGCTTAAACAATTAATATAAAATTAATCAATAACCTTGCTATTATGAATTTGACAAACACAATTTTGCTTGACCTGGGTTAGCTCTATTTTGTTCTAGTCCATTTTGCTATTGTTTGTTTTTTCATTTTTTTTTTTTTTAAAAAAGGGGGGGAGGGGTGGAGGTGTATCAAAATAATTTTATAACTGCATGTTTTCAATTTTTAAAAAATCTATCAATAAATAAATGAGTGTTCATTTTAAATTACAGTTGTAAACAATTATTCATATAACCTGCTTTCACAAATTACAATGTATAAAATTATTGATTAATGGATATTTTCAATTTGTTTCGATAATTGTCATTTAAGTCCAAGTTACTGAATATTCCACAAATAAAAACAAAACAATTATGTACATGCATGTATGTTTGTCTTGTTTACCTTTATCATTTTTTCTTGCAGGTATAAACTCTGGTTTTACCAAAATATTCATAAGATCAAGAATACAGTTGGTATCTATTAAATTCGATGCCATGTCCTAAAAAAATTTTTAAAAAATTGTAGTTAATTTTTTCCTTTCACAGGACAAAACTGAAAGTAAAGTAAGAAAGCAATTTCATGGCACAAGCTGTCTTGCACAACTTGAGATAAATAATATATTACAGTTGTTTTACCAGTTCCGAACTTTGATCAGTTCCAAAAATGGAATAATCAATAATTTAAATTAAGAGCTGATAATTAATAAACTTAAAAGTGTAAAAATATATTTATACCTATGGGATGAAGGCTTTTTTATGTTTGTTTAAATTCTGTAATGTTTTTACTTTTTTGGCAATCAATTTATATTTGATATCTTACTTGAAATAGTTGACATAGTCTTAATGATGCAATAAATCCTGACCACTGCTGCTAGGGATGGGTATCGTCAAAATATCATATCACAATATATCACAGTTCTACCCTAAGATACCATAATAATATCATATTTTTACACTAAATTTTAACTAAGATTTTAAATGAAATATAATGTATAACATAACTTCACTTTTTTTCATTTGTATTTATGCAAGAATAAAGCATGTTTGGATGCTTGGGTGCCGTTGTTTGGACATGAAATATTTCCAGACTTATGTACAAAATACCTGTATTTTAGGATATATATATATTACATATGTATCATGCCATAAAACATCACCATATATACCAATATACTGATGAAATCCCACATCCATAACAGCTACACCTTTGTCTGAAGTAAATCGTCTGTCATTACCTTACACTTTTACATGCATGTACATTACATGTAAGAACATTTCAGCTACCGGTATCAAAAGTAAGCATGATATTTTAAAATGGAGCACCAAATTAACCCTTGCTGAAAATTAAATAATATAACACTGAAAGATATTAGAATAGTTTTTGTGCTGTCATTTTGCCTGTCCCAAATATTAATACCATAATAAAACACTACATTTGTTTTCTGTTGTTTAACTCATTGTAAACTTGATTCCTGATTCTCTCTAACCACTGAAAATATCATTAACTTACTGGGTGACATGTCACTTGATGATGTACATGATGGATTCTTCAATCTAGGGACGATTTGCATGGGAACTGTTTATTCGAAACTCATCGGCTTATTAGCAACTGGTAAAATAACTACCCCCATTAACTTGCAAAAATAAAAATAAAAGTATGATGTTACATTTAAAATCTCAGGTCTTTGGACTACTTAACAACTTACATTTTAAAATACAGCCCCTGTATATTTACTGCACCACTGAATTGTACCCTATTCAGAATTGGCAGGGACCAAGAACTAAATCATAAAATGTGATGTAAAACTCTCACTAGTCTTGTGATATCTCACAAGAATAAGGATTTTATATGTCAGTTTACTTATATCTCTACTAAAATTATCAGAACAAGCCCTTTATTTATATTGATAAAAAAATTATTCAAAATATGCCATTTGCACTGTTTAAATACTCCTTACCTTTGTATAATTATATTTTATTTCCATATCAACACGTCCCTGATGGACTGTATTTCATACATTTTGGCGAATTGTAGTCAGGTCTGGTACAATCACTAGATTTAGCTATGTAGCTTGAATTACCTCTGGGATCGACATTAACGGTTGTCCGATTGCCCGGGACAAGTAAATTCTCAGTTCAGGCAAGTGAAACAGTCAACTTACTTGTCCGATTGGGCAAGTGAATTTTTCTGATAGAAATGTATTTTGGTATCTAGTTTACATTAATTATAAATAAAACAATAGATTGAACACTTGATTTCCGCCAGATGCGTGACTGACATTGCTCCCTTGGATTTCTAGATTATATCGTTCATTAAAAATCGGGTGCGTTATTCTTTTTTATTTCATGTTAAATACGCTCTACGTATTACAACTTTGTTAACTACTTAATTCATTCACACTGACAGAATATAACATGACCTATCCTGATCAAGATATGTATGTTTCATAGCAACTATCTTCCTTAGCGTTGCATCAATCAAAATTCACAAAACAATCCTACCCAAAATTATTTTTTTATTAAAAAGGAAACGGATGGTTATTGATGCATTGCAGTGTGTGTTTACAGATTAAATTGACAAGGAAAGTGGTAGTATACATTTATGTCCAAATTACCATCTAAATTTTTTCAGGTACCTCAATTTGCCAGATTTATAGTAGTGTATCTTTTCACACTTTCTCATATCATAATATTTACAGCAATAAATTATTTTCCTATTTGGGCAACCAAGTTTTGCATTCGGACAAGTCAAAATTTGAGATCGGGCAAGTGAATCTGAAAGTTAACGTCTATGCCTGTACCTACAGAGCTTTATTTACCTACCTGAAGTAGCTTTATTTAGCTACTAAATCAAACTTATTTCTTAAATGAGCATTTTTCCCAGAAAGTGCAGAAAATTACACTTTGAAGCAGTGATAATTTTCAACTTTGAACTCATATGAAAACAACTCATGAAAAAATCACTCTTGTAGATGTGTCTTTTTCTGCACAATTGCAATCAAAGTTCTTAAAGTTTTGGGGCTGTATACAACAGTTAATTTGTGACCAAACAGTTACTTCTTGAATGAAATAACAAAGAAAACCAGTTTTGGTTAACATGAGCACAAGGTAAAGTAATCATTCTTATCCACGCCTCGTCGCACACAAGATGTGTACAGTTACTCAAACAATGGAAATACATCTTTTCCTCATAAGTGTTCAAAGGCAGCAATGTTAAAACTATCTCTGCTTTGGATTGCTTTTTAAATTATACCTAGAATAAACATTAGTAGACATTTACTTACGATTTTTCGTCTTTTTCAAACAAAAAGCAAAATTGTGAAAAAGTGGCTTGAAATAACTAAATAAAGCTATCTGAGGTAGGTAAATAATGCTACGGTAGGTAATTTTAGCTACGTAGCTTAATGTACTGATTGTACTGGTCCTGGTAGCAGGGACCTATATAGTTAGTATATAGGTCCCTGCTGGTAGAGGTTGTTTACCAATACTTAAATTATTTTACAATGCATGCTTTAAAATTTATTAAAAATCTATCTTCATAAACAGTAAGAACAGATATATCCATCAATCAAACACCAAAATTTTTACTGGGAATAAACTTAGTTTGAAAAATTTCGAATGTTTTCGGTAAATAAACATGGCGATGGAACTGGTAAGACAATTGTGCGTATGTCTCTGGTGCAACTGACCAGACAATATTCAGGGAGTAGCAAGGTAAAGGAGGGCTTTGTGTCGAGGTTGTTAACTGGTGATCATATCACAAACTGGCAATATATATCCCATTCGGACATTCAACACATTCCATCATCATCATGTGGGCTTGTTGGAAATGACAGCAGGATATGAAATAATGTCGCTAAATCTCGAGTCATTCGACAAATCTGATATTTCCGGTAAAATATTTATCAATCTTAAAAAAATAAAAAATAAAAAAAAAAACCTCTCCGTCATCAATTTAATTTTTTGTTGAAATATGGACCCAATGTCTAAAATAGGTACAAAATTTTTTTTAAGTTAAATAACGGATAAAGAAGATACTCTGATAATGAAGTGTAGAGATCGTATAGGCCCAGCGCTGGTTTCAGGACGGAGTGTTTAATTCTGTGTTTTGTGTGTTTTCCTATGTCTGACACTTATAAAAATAAAAAATCGAAATTGCTGAAATTATCAGTCAATTTTTGAATTTAGACAGACATCGGGAAACACACAATATATACCATCCTGAAAGCGAGCGCCTATGGTAGCTCTGGACATGCGCGGATCTAGGTGGGGAAGTGGTGGTGGGGGGGGTTTCGGACCCCCCCCCCCCTGGAATTTGCAGAGTTATTAAAAGTATATACTGAAGCAAATAAAAAATGACCTTGGAACCCCCCCCCCTCCTTTTTTTTTTTTTTGCTTGTCAAGAAATTTTCCTGGAGTAATACGTTTGGAAGGGGAAATTAGGAATTTTTTTTTTTTTTTTGCTTGTCAAGAAATTTCTGGGTTGGAATTTTTTTTTGACCGGATGGACCCCCCCCCCCCCGAAGAAATTCCTGGATCCGCGCCTGCTACATCTGATACAATCTTGATGCACAGTGAAGGTTAAGGTCATATTCTGAGGTTAAGGATCAAATATCATGACTACCGATTCATTGTGTTTATTTAGAGCAACCATATGGGGCAGACCTGAAGCAAATTGGCTTCTGGTCTATGCCGCACAACGTGTAGGCCTGTAAATTATTTCTATGTGATTTTCATAGTTTGATACGTACACAGTTAAAGTTTTAAATTATTATCACTTTTATAATGAATTTTAATTGTCGTAATTAATTGTATAAAACGTCGAAAGAGCAAACAAAACAGATTTTTCAGTGAAAGAAGAGAAAAACCAATCAAAAGCCTTCCCTCGCTAAACATATTTTCCTACTGAAAATATTATGTTGTAGTACATATGTGATGCACGGCTTCCCCTCATAGTTCGCACGGATATGTGAAAAGGGGGGGGGGGACTTGTCAACAAATTTCTCAGTTGGATTTTTTTTTCGTTCTTTGGACTGGATGGACCCCCTTCCCAACCACCCCGGAAAAAATCCTGGATCCACGCCTGTATCTTGGGTAGAGACACTCCAGACTGTCTTGCCAGAGGTCCCAGAATGAGATTCAATCGGATCCTAGGCAGAACTTTTTGGCCCTGGATGTGTGTGATGCACTGCTTCCTACTTTGTCTATCGGATACTTCTAGCTCGATTGATAATCGTAGCACTGACTGACACGCCAAAAGTTCTAGGATCATAGCAGAGGCACAAACCGGCATGTGCGACCCCTCGGAAGGAAAATGAACACTTCTATGACGTCATTTATGACGTTTTTTTTCTTCATGGTAATTTATGGTCACAAGGCAGTTTTGAGTGTGGCGATAGGCTGGCCCTTCAAAAATATTTCGTTAAAAGAAGACTCTTAAGGTATATTTTCTGAAGATAATTTCCTTTCAATTTCTTGATTTTTTAAAATGAAATTGTAAATGGGCATTCCCAAATATAATGTTCAGCACTTTGATAATGCAACATATATTATAATATTTTTATTTTGGACTATTTGACTTCTATATAATTTCAGCTCAATATTGAGGAAAATTTTGACTTTGTCTAGATCGTTTCATAATCCTGGGCCCTGAATAAAGTTCGGAGGGGCGAAATCAAAAGCTCGATGAATAGTTAGGGGCGCCGCGGGGTGTGTGGTTAAAGACCTAAAAAAAAAAAGGGGGGGGTCCAACATCGATAAGTACAAGAAAGTGCATATTGTATGATTGCATGAGACTTTTTGTTATTGGTATTTGGAATGTTTTTTATGTAGAAATTAACAAAAGTACTAGTATTTTATAATTAAATTTGAATCAACACTCATCACCTTTAGATGCACATTGTAAGCTGCATGCATGCGAATTTTAGGATTTTTTTCAGACATTGAACAGCTTTAGATGGGAGAATGGTAATTTTAAGCTGAAGCATAGTTCTGTAGTAATTTTGATGTTAGGATATAAAGACTGCACCCTATTTGTCTTATCATAAAGATAGGTGAGGTAGTGGAGGATTGAATTGGAACATCTCACGTTTATCAATTAAATATTGGTATTTTTATAGTATAAAGCCATGTGTATCTCTCGCCCACGGTGTCAACAAGTGGCCGGTCTCAACTCTTCATCGATGGTGCTGGATAACGCAGGTGTCCGAAAATTAGAAATTATATCGTCATAGAGCACTTCAATTTTAATTTCCGGGACACAGAAATAATACCCAAGCATCCAATTAGCAACATTATATTACGTACTATCATAAAATTTGTAATCTCATACTTTATCGGACCGAATATGGAAAAGGCAGAGCTAGTTCAGATA
Organism: Saccostrea echinata; assembly: GCF_033153115.1. Lineage (NCBI taxonomy): Eukaryota > Metazoa > Mollusca > Bivalvia > Ostreida > Ostreidae > Saccostrea > Saccostrea echinata. The sequence goes on from NW_026889803.1 coordinate 50,151,001, forward strand.
AAACGGCCGACCAAATTAATTACAATCGATCTCATTCCAAGACCATATTTCCTGATATGTGAAATATCAATTGTCTGTTCACCGGTGCTTTATTTCAAAATTCCACTAAAGCAGCCGTGAAAGGAATTCACAGTCACACGTAAGTCTGACAAATTTATCCTTGTAGAGGTTTTGACGGAAAGCAAATGGGCAGTAATTACCTTTCATTTATATTTTTGAAAGCAATATGAGCTGTACATGGTTTTTTAAAAATATTTTGATAAAAATGGTGTGCTCTTGTGTTAATTCTGCATTTAACGTAAACCTTTAGAATGAAGAAGACTAAAACGAATTTAAGCGTTTATTTTATCAGAAAAAAAACATAGTACATTGTATGTAATGGTATGTAGGAAGTCAATTCTTGTACAGGACGATAATGACATAGTAACATAACTTTGCTTTTTCCCCATACTTAGTAAAAAAAAATTAACAGGCCAGAAATAACCGTAGGAAGCCATTTAAGGGGGGGGGGCGCAAAACCAAATATTTTCAGTTTGGGTGGGCTCTATAGCAAGCACAAATCCTTGACAATTAAGCAAAAAAGGGGGAGGGGATGTTGTCAGATATAATTATTGAGGGGGCACATCCATAAAGTAGCTTTGTTCTTATAGTATACTATATTTCGAAAAGCCCCCCTCCCCCTTCCCCGGTTCCTATGGCCATGACTTAATAAACTTTTTTGTCATTGGGATGGTAAATTACAATGTAGAAAAAAAAAATTGTGCTTTAAGATAAGACCGCGGAACATTAACTGGCAAAATTGGAAATATGCAACTTACGTCATTTCCATCTGTTACAGTGAAAAGATTTAATGATAGACAATGAAATGGGCGGGTACAATTCGACACGAACGTCCGAGAGAAAACATTGGATTGAAATTCTAGTTTGAGGTTCATTTTCAATCCACCTGAGCTGTTTTCAAACCTAAAGTGTGAATGTATGATCCAAAAGACAAATAATTTCAATTCCCAAATACATGTTTGAAATTCATATTCATGTGAGTTTTTTAGCCTATAATTTTAAGGACACGTAAAAGTATAGAACGAGTGATTATTTTTTTCAGGGGACGGCCATTTGATTCTAGAAAGGGGTGGGGGGGGGTGGGGGTGATCAAAAATTGTGAGGTTAGATTATGCCTTCACATGACAGAATATACATGTATTCTAGGATGACAAGAGTCTTCTTCTTTTTTTTTTAGTTTTGTCTTCACAGAAAAATGTTTAACAAACAAAAACAGGGAGGGATTGTTCAAACTAAAAGAAAACTAACTTTCTTATTTATTTCCAAGATCGTTCTGCACCCCCCTCCCCCCCCCCCCCCCAGCACACACATACACAAACCAAACAGATATCAGATATTTGTCCTTTAAATTTCTTTAAAAACACTGGACAGAAAATTCTGATTTATATAAAATTCAAACTATCTCCGAAGTTGAAATTATTTTTCTTCTGGGTCAATCACTCTCGTTCTTGCGACTGAATCGTTGAATATTTATTAAGTGACGCCAGATTTACCTTGACCAATGAAATCACTCTGTAGCAATTTTTGGTACGCTTAAGGACATTGGCAAGGTTCCTGGTTATTGTATAGAATTTTTCAAGAACTTTTGAGTAGGTTTAAATGTACTAAATAGGCTATATTCTGGATCGTTTTACCTACTAATCCAGCATTCTTTTTTAGATTTTGTTAAATTAGTGTTTTTACAATTCTTAATGCATTTCCTATGTAAAATGTTGATAAAAGGGACCTACATAAATTTTCACCATAATATTTTTTCAAAACCCATTTATTTCATACAGTTTTTGTATTGTATACATTATTGTAACTTCATTTCTTATGACTTCTAGATATTTTGGTTGAAAATGTATATATAGAAAAAAGACATGGATATACCGGCACCGATCATCATTTTTGAGTTGCATCCCTTAACAGCTAAAATTGGTCAAGTGACTGGTTGATTGTTTTTATCATGTAATTGACTGAATTGATTGAAATACATTGTCATAAAAATATTGACATGGATTTATTTTTAACTTTTATTCGTAATTACTAAATGCTGATTCCTTCACACGACCAAAGAACTGTTCTCAGTCGGCATGGTCGACCTACCTTTCAGCATATGTCACATCTTTGCCCTTCCCAGCATACTGAGCATAACTATGGTAAATGACGACCTGTTTGCTCTTTGTCCCTGAATACAATGTACAACAAAGCCATTACTACTTTTCTTTCTTGCTGTATAGAAAATTCTACCCGTTGAAGGAAGTACACGTGCTTTTGTTTACCTCTATAACATACGCTTTACTGGTTTTCACCGCTTAGAGAATTCTACACGGGAGATCACTCTCAATCACTATTTTACAAGTGAAAAAACCCATGTATTAAACCTTTTTTCTCCGGAAAGCCCTGACTTGCCAATGTCCTTAAATGGCGGTGCCCATAATGAAATCATGTTTGCTATGCGTGGCAGATTTATTGAAAAAATACGATAGATCCCGAAGAACAGAGGTGAGTAAGGTATATTCTAAAATACTTACAAGGTTTTACATTAAAATACAGGGTTTCGAATGTAGACGTTGTGTGAAAACGCTGAATAGCGTTACTCGTTAAGAAAGGAAATTCGAACCGAAGTTGATGTACAGCTCGTGGTTATGGTTACATCCAAATACAAGAGAGACTGATCATTTTCATTGGTTCTGACTTGAAACGTCAGATGTTATTCCATTGGGTGAATATATGTTATTAATATTCATGAGAACGAGAGAAATTTGTAGGAGACAACCACGGGTTTGTGGAAATAGAATGGACACAAAACCCGTGGCTTGCAACGATGGAGTAGGTGAGGTGGATTGAAAATGAATTTCAAACTGGAATTTCAATCCAATTCCGTGTCGAATTGTACCCGCCCATTTCATTGTCTATCATTAAATCTAAATTCATTGTAACAGATGGAAACGACGTAAGTTGCATATTTTCAATTTTGCCAGTTAATGTTCCGCGGTCTTAGGATGTGAACTAGAGTTACAGTGATATTATTCCGTCTTATTCAACTCCTAACCGTCATCATTATTAATTTAGTTTATGTGTGCGTTATATTCAACTTGATAGTGAATATTTGGCGTATGATTTACTATTCATTTTGAGATGGTATCTTAGATAACTACATTCGTCGATTGAGACTATACACTTAGGGCTGTTCCTTGTGTTTATCATTACAACTGTCCCGAGGTACCAACGAAACCCCGGCGGAAGCATAACCCCCACTTTTTATGAGAAGAATACCGCTGTTTATTTTGTATGGAGATTTTCTTTTAAAGTTCGCTCCCCTCCACTTTTTGTTGTAGTATGGTCGAGCTTATTTCATGTGCATACAAGAAAGAATTCTGTACCTTTGACTAGACCTACCCATGCAGATAGAATTTTTATTTATTCATTTTTTCCTTATTTTTCTCTGGAGACCTCTGTCCTTTTTAATAAGAATGCTATGTGCCTGTATACCAAATAAATATCTTAGATATTTAAGAGAGCGATATTTTTAAATTCTTTCTGTTTGAAATATTAAAGAGTTTTGTAATTCTTTCTGTGTAAGAAAAGTGGGAGTGCAATGCGATCACATATGTATTAATAACTTGGTCAAACTATCGAAATCAGTCCTGCATTGATCCGATCCGTAATAAGAAATATGTTTACCGTATACTTCCTGTAAAATGTTTCGGAAATACAAACCAAATTTACAAGTTGTCTTTCTTTGTATATCTCTTAAACAAACCTAAAGTGAGTAGTTTTGAAGAAATGTGGGTGACACTGGGTGTGTGGTTTTAAAGGACTGAAAATTATAGAGAGGAAGTTAAAGGGTGTGTACAATATTGGTTTTAAAAACCAAATAAACGGAAAGCGTTTAGATCTAATTTATGGCGTTTATCGGGATGATGACCAATCTGCAGAGAATATTTTTAATAATACAGAAAGTATATATATATATATATATATATATATATATATATATATATATATATATATATATATATATATATATATATATATATATATATATATAACGACTCTTACTGGGAAATGAAACTTCGTGCAGAGTGTTGATTCGTTTCTTAGTCTAAAATCTTAGCCATTTTTTTTCGGGGTGGGATGTATATATACATTTACAATATAATTTTTGTTTCGCCTGCAGAGCAGAGCGACACTCAGGAATCACTTAGCCCGGTGTCTCTTTGTCCGTTTAGCTGTCCGTCTGTCTGTCTAGCTGTCCGTCTGTCACGCCTTATATCTCGAGAACTGTATGAGGTATGAATTTAATTTGCTTGGCACTATGGATTTTGTAAATTAGGCCAAATAAAAAAATATGTGTGGTTCCGGTTACCCGACCGTCCCTATTTTATAACCCCGACCCTAAACTTTTTTTTTTGGCAATTTTCATATTTTTTCCGGAATTTTCCCCAATTTCCATCAATGGCTCCGGTTTAAGTTTTAGTTTCAGCAATGACCGCCCCCTTGCACAACATAGTGCAAGTGATTATTAGTGTTAAATCCAAAGCAAGCTAGCATGTAGGTGTCCCCTACCAATATTGACTAGTATATTATCACACCACATCTAAATGTCATTTGCAAAGTAGTGATAAGTATTATTTGGAAAAATTGAGAAAATCATTTTGTTAAAAAAAAAAAAAAAAAAAAAAAAATTCCCTACCTACCTACCCTAAATCTTTTGGAGGTGTAACCGGAACCACACATATTTTTTTGTTTGGCTTTATCATGGTTGCCGACCTGGTGATCCATGACCATGGCCTTTACCTACTTTTCAAAATAGCTTTTAGTGTCGATATGCAGCATATTTTTCACATTTAAGAGGTCAGTCTATGCTATTAAGCATGTGCACTGTTTGTCATAAAACATCATGAAAAATACCAATGTTACAATCTACTTGACCTTGACGTTTGACCTACTTTGCAAAAAAAAAAAAAAAATACCCAGCACATTTTAATTTTACTTGTGTCTTTTGAATTTTGAGAGGCAGGGGTTAGATATTAATTAGCATTTATATATGTTTATGAGTTCATTATACATTTACTGTACTTTGAAACTGTATGATATTCAGTTATCACATAAACTTATATTTAAATGCTATGAAAATGCACCCGGGATCGGTTAATTCCACAATGGATCGTGTAGACTGACAATTGCAGCAAAGACAGACTGAAATGTCTTTTAGGGGTTGTTGAAAATACGTTTTTATAAAACGAAAAATAATTGTTTCTAATAATTTCAACTTAATTATTCGTTTGAGGGTTGGGGAACTATATTTTCTTTGATTGTCAGATACTAAAATAGTTTCATACTATCCGTGGATTTATTTTCTTTGCAGGCAAATGCATCAATTACTCTAATGCTAGAAGCAAACAAATAGTTGACCACTCTTAGATTTAATTATTTACTCTATGAAGCTACAAAGCAGGGGACACATGCGTTCCTTGGAACACTCTAGTTTTCCAATGGTTTTATGGCATCTCCTATCCAAGGGAAAACCATTATTGCTAGATGTAATTTTGATCTCCCGGCCTATCTTTTTCATTTTAATTTCTTAACCTCAATATGTGGCCCTCACCTTGTCCCCCTGGGTTAATGAATTTATGTTCTCCACACAAGGAAGCTTCACGTACACAGGACCTGTTTTTAAAGTATCTAAATTTAACAAGTTTCCTGCCTGGACTCTGCGTGCATACAAGAAGAGAGTATTTCCTGTTGCCCCTTCATACTACAGGGATATTGTTTCTACTTCAGAAATAGGTAAACATCGCCCAAGTCATTCATGCATCTTACGACCATACAAGCCATACTGTCCCTCTGCAGAGGAGTGCCTTTTGAGATGTAACGTTATTTTACAGCTATTACATGAGATTATTTATTGGATTATCATTCCTTAGAAATTATGAAGATAAACAGGAACTAAGGAAAATATATATACAGTTGAACAATGTAAGCTCTCTCTCTTTCTCTCTCTCTCTCTCTCAATTGTTGCTTTTTGTGGAAAATGTGTAAAGACACCTTTTCTTGGTTGTATAAGGCAATGGAAATTTGGGGGATGAGTGTCTTGTTGAAAATTTTGACGGAGGTAAAAGCAAAATTTACGTATTGAAGTCAGTGCATGTATATTTGAAAACATACTATGAGCACCGAGCCATTTTTGAATGTGAACAATCCTTTGTTATTTATTAGATATTAGATTAAGTTGTATACTTTTCAAATATGATGAGTTTATTATCACTTTACTCAAATATAAAGCATGTACATGTAAGACATTTTAGACAGAGAGCACTTAAAATCCGATATGTCTTAATACAATTTTTCGAGATTTTCTTGCAAGATTAAAGATACAATTAATGTATGCCTATAGACTGTAAATGACTTTAAGTTTTCAAATTATTGATAGATAATGTTTCACTCAGAATTAACTTAATTAGCTAGAAATGTTGAAAATGATCAATTTCAGCCTTTGATATTATTTCTAGTTACTTAAATAACGTCTGACAAGTATGTACTGGCAGCTAGATATGCAGTGCCACAATCTCTAAGAAATAATATACAGGCTGGCTACAGGTTTATTATATAGAGTACTGTACATCCATTAAATCTTGTTATTCCCATATTTCATTATATATACGTCCTTCATAATCAATGGACCTACTATATACATATTATGGTCATTGATATGATGATTTCAAAGGACCTGCTTTTAGTAAAGGACATTAGGTTGAAAGGAACTTTTAAATTCTGTACATAGAGATGATCATTTTGTAGTTGGAAACGTTTTTGTCTCAATGTTAAGGAGAGAAAAATTGCAATTTGCATTTTTTTTTTTTTTTTTTTTTTTTTTGAAAGAAGTAAAAGGAAAAAGTAGATTTTTAAAAATAAACATAATGATTTAAAGACAGCATTTTATTGGGTTAATGACTACCAGAATTATATGTAAGTGAAAAGATAATGAAATGGTACAATGATTTACCTGTAAGAGATAGGGCTGTGTATTGAGCAAAAAAATTAGATACGATACGATATTTTATTATGCGGTAAGCGATATATTGGTTTCTTTAACAAGTCTATCAAAAAAGTCATTTAATGCATGAATTTTATAGAAACTAATTGTTTTATAACCCATTTCGAAGTTCTTGTCTCACCGTCATATCAAATTACACTTCAAATTCAAACTTTTAACAACTGTAAAATCAACATGTTAAAATAAAGTTGTCAATGTACATGTATTTTGTAATATATTTATCTAAGATATGCTATCTCCTTGATGATCATATCATTATTGATCAATTTAAATTCAAAACAGTGAACATGGTGAAAAATATAACCTTTGGGGATTGGATTCCCAAGTTTTTCACAGAATTATAACAAAACCTGCCTGCCCGATACGTATTGGAAGTTATTTTTTTTGATGCGATACATTCTTGAGTATCGATACGCATCGATATATCAATATATTGATACAGCCCTAGTAAGAGAGGCAATAGATAAAATCAGTGTTTTTGCAGATATGCACTTACATAAGGGGGAAGGGGGTATGTACATGTAATCCCTACAAATTAAAAAAATCTTGACCTTTCACTTGTTTAAAATTCAAACCCTTTGCCCAAAAGCACTCTCTCGGTGAACTTATGAAGAATTAATGAACCACAATGGTCCAAGGGCAGAAATATTTACCATACATACAAAGATTTTACTCAAAGGCCTGCTTGATATTGAATTCTGACAAATTTACACAGAGGTCTGCTTTGACCGCAACATTTGACTTGGACATTTAGTTTAAGGGCATTGCACATATCTTATTCACGAGAGCTCTAGTTAAAGTCAAATCCTGGTTAGAAAAACGAAGAAAAATTCCCACAACAAGAACTTTACTTAAAGACCTCAGATCTACATTGATCTTAACCTATGACTTACAAATTTACTCACTGCTAACATAATTTATCTTGCATGTAGGGGGAAGAAATATGCCACCATATACTGCACTCTTTGGGTAAAATATGAGTCAGATGATACCAAAGGTAAAGGAGATACTGGTATGCTCAGATTGTAATCAGAGGCAAAATCAAAATCTAATTTTACACAGGGATCTGCTATGACCTTGGCTTCTGACCTAGAAACTTGGTTGAAAGTCGCTGAAGATCCTTTACCCAGTAGAACTCTATGGGTGAAGTATGAGCCAGACAGGACCAAATGCCCTATGAAAGGTTTTTACACCAAGATGTTCTTAGAAGTGTTAGGGGGTCTCAAATGAGAGCGAGGTTGCTTGTGAGAGTATCTTGCCATAACGCAGGGTAATTTTTCCAAGGTAACTGACCTTAACTCTTCGATCTAAAAAATTGGTTCAAGGTTACAGCACACTTTCCCCCCACGGCAAAGTGGGTAAGTTTAATCAAGATTTGTCAAATAGACCAAATATCCGACGAACATAGGAATAAACTGATTACTATGGGACATTCCCAGAGCAGGGTCCTTTTCATCTTTAAAAATGTTACCCTACTGATTCATGACTAGTCTAAGTGACAAAATCTAAAATCTTTGATAGACAATTTCCTCTCTCTCTCTCTCTCTCTCTCTCTCTCTCTCTCTCAGTGTGTTAGTTGATTGATTTAGATTCAATTACGTTTCCATGTCTGTATAAAATTTTAATAAATCTTATGAATGACGAAGATCTTTCAAGTTGATTTTTTTTAACCATCTATATATGTAGGTAAACAAAAGCATTATTGATTCGGAAATGATTATATAAAAATAACAAACCCTTGCCATTTTCTTTTCGGAGAAAATCTTTGAATTTGCTCTCTGAAATGCTTGTAGGTAAGTTATCGATAAACGACTAACAATTCGAGACAATGGCTTATCGTACTTACAGAGGGTTATAAGACACATGCCTCGTCTCTAGACAAAGCGCACCTGCATATTGTAAAATATACAAAGAAAGCAAGTTTTTCTGTTTCCCTTCTTTGTTTACTTTTTAGAATTGTATATTTATCTGCATTTTTGTTTGACAGACCTTCTTTCGAGAATCCATTATAATGTGAAGTCTGCAATCCTTAGAAAAGATTTAACGAGGCTATAAATTGATGTCTTATCCCAGTGTTTGATGTTGTGAAGAATGGCTTCTATCTAACGATTATGCATATCACGGTGGCTGGGAACAAAAGTGGAAATTAGCACATGACAGACCTCTCACTAGGTATAGATTTTATTTCTGTCTTCTGTCTTATGAATTCATCTCGACAAAAAAAAAAAATGGTAGTAAATCTTTCTGTCTCATCGATTCTCCGGTCATCATAAGTTTCGTCATCAGATTTTAAAAATCTTGTAGCATTTGCATACTTTGGTTTAATTTTAACCTTAAAAAAATTACTGCCGACAAATTCTTGTTTAATAAACCCTGCTTTAATTTCTTTATGCAATTAGATAAATGGTGCTATCGAATTTTGGAATGCAATGGGTGTATTAGACGTTGTGCAGGAAAGCTCCTTATCAAGGTGTACTGCAAGTCTTAGAGCTTTACAATGTTTAAAATTACCCTGACATGCTTTATCATTGAGGACAAAATGTTAATATTAAATATTGTCTATAATCTCACTGTCTGTTAGTATAAGGAATCGACACACCTAAGATGTGGTGAGATAGGCCTTTGTTTTGATATATACATTGTACATTAATTACATATACATGTGTGGTAGTCCTTTGTTGTGGGCCCATGTTATAGTGTGCATGGTAGTCCTGAAGCGTTGATAACATACACATCTTCATAACCATGCCCCCAATGAAAATATAACGACTCTGTTTTCTCGAAATTATGTGGCTTTGTCGCCAATTCTATCTCTGGCATACTGTGCAAACGGTTGTACTTTTATCAATGTTTAAAATTTGGCCATTTATATACGGTATAAAATATAATACCGTACACTGTATATGACCAGATTTTAAACCTTAACAAGATGTGAAACACTGAAGCCCCGAATGACAGCTCAAGGTTAAAGTTTTTCAAATGTAGGTTAAATTGATTGATTGATTGAATGTTGTTTTACATACCATTCGAGAATTTTTCACTCATATAGAGACGTCACCATATACCGGTGAAGGGCATCAAATTTAGATCTTTACTCGGTGAGTAACTCAGGGCCATTGAGCAGTGAGGGATCTTTATCGTGCCAACGCCTACCGTGACACGGGGCCTCGATTTTTAAGAACTCACAACTTTCACTTCAAAATGCCGAGGGCTTGGTGAAGGAACAGCTGCTACCTATTTTTTATCGACTTAGGTCAGTCTCGACTGGGTTCGAACAAACAACCTTCCGATCACGGAGCGAGAGCTCTACCGAAACTCTAAGGTCAAGAGTTAAAAAAAATGTTGATACCCAAAGAAAGGTCTTGTCACAAGAATTGCACTTGTGAAATATAATAACCCTAGCACTAACCATTCAGAAAATATGGCTAAGCTTAAGGTTAAAGTTGTTTTTTTTTTCAAAAAATAGGCCACTCCAAGGTCAATGTCATGAGGTCAAGAAATAATGGCACCAAGGTGTCCTTCCTGATATACTTTATTTTGACAAATAAAATATACATCATGACTATAGTCATGCTGTATATTCTATTTGTCAAAATAAAGTATATCAGGAAGGACAAAAGGAAAGAAACGCATAAGTGAAGTATGAAAGCCCTAGAAGCAACCGTTCAAAAATTATAGACAAGGTTAAAGTTTTTTTTCAAATGAAGATCAAACTCCATGGTCATGAGGTCAGATATGTTGATACCCAAAGATATTTCTACTTTTGTTTTCATCAAATATTGGCTTATGATAAGTGGAGCTCGTTTATGTTAGTCATCATATGAATATCCCTATGATTTGTTATCCAACAAGGACATGAAAACTAAAATATATTTTTAAAAAAAACCTGCCTACCCACCCACTCTAAAATTCATGGGTTGGCAACTGCAAACATAGAATTTTTAAACTTTGCCCAATTGTTAATGTTAAGTTGTGGTAGACTTACAATGTGAAATGTTGGGACAAGGCGATTGATGGTGTTCTTAGTAATATCATAGTGTGGTAGTCGTATGTAGTGTTACAGTGTGGTAGACCTTATGTGTGTGTAATGTAATAGTGCGGTATGCGTCTATGGTGTTGTACTCGTTATGGTGTTAACATCAATGTAGTGTAAAAATGTAACATACTGATTTATTTTTTTTCAATTTTATGTGTGATTTGTCAACGTTATTAAAATTAACTGTTTGATAGAGTCATGTATGGGTATGTTTACTGCAATATTCAAGAAGGTCTGTTTTAGTGTATAGATGTGGCATTCTTGTTGTGTATTGAAGTAAATAATGCAATGGTACGTTACATGTACCTACATTCTTTTTGTAGACCTGTTTTCGTGTAATGGCATAGTGCGCCTATGTACGAGTAGTGTTTGATGGGCATATGTGATTGTAATGGTCATTTTTTGTAGGACTGTTTTAGCATAATTATGGTGAAGTCTGATGTAATAACACAATGTGATACTTAATGTTTACAAATCTTCTAGTTTTACGAGTCTGTATGACCCGAGAACAAACTTAGATAATAATAAATACATCACTTTCATGTAAATTACTTGAATTTGATTCGTCGTGAAACATGCTATAAAAAACTGTTACCCTTTGAATGATGAAACTTTAGCGCGATAAAACTTAATAACAGTCAGTATTGCATGCTTGACGACGGTTGATATTTCAAAAAAAAAAAAAATGCGTGGAATCTATGCGCGAGCGTTTCACCTTTATTTGTATTTGTATAAAACATTCAGTATATAATTACTGAATGTAATTAAGGGTAACATTGAAAATTTTTACCCCAAGAAAACCACTGTCAACCGAGGCTTTTTCTTGGGGTGAAAATTCAATGATACCCTCAATTACATGCAGTATTTATATATTGTTCACTTAGTAAATCAGAAAGATTATACTTCATTAGAATTAAAAATTGACTATAAGCGTGAGTTCAATTTCATTGGCTAATATTCCGATCGATTTTTATGTGATTGGTCAGATTTAATTAATTAATCTTTTACAGTAAAGGAGGGGATTTATCAAATGATGCCTAATACGCGATGTAAACCATATTCTGATCCGGAGTCCAAGCATGTGCTTCACTATAGATACTGAATGACCTTAAAATAATTTATCTCTTCAGGACTACTGCGATATGAAAGAGCTGTAATGTGCGATAAATTACTATAATCATCATTATTAATGTTTTACATTATTCCGACTTTTGTTTATCGTTTCGTTCCACGTTCCACGTGTTTGATTGTATCCTTTCAAATTTTTATAGCCAAATAGAACGGTAGCATTTTTTTTGTTCACAAACAATTTATTTTTGACCAGATTTTGTTATATATATATATATATATATATATATATATATATATATATATATATATATATATATATATATATATATAGATATATATATATATATATATATATATATATAGATAGATATAGATATATATATATATATATATATATAAATAACTCTTTTATAATGCAGAAATATTGTTTTCTATCTTAATCATTATGTCTCTTATAGTATAACCTGTTTCATGGCTAGTCCATTTTGAAAATACAAAGGGTAATGATAAAAATAATGTTAATTTTTTTTATTTTAACATTAAAGTTTAGATTTCTAAATATGTCGTTCAGTGATTAGAGTACAAAAACAGAAGCTGCATTGTTTTCATTTTGATTTTACTGAGCATAAACTGGCACGTTTGAATGCATTAACCGCTTATTTAAATACATTTTAAAATGAAACTATATGGCCGTGTATGCAAAACTTTTAATAAGTATTGTTTGCGTGTATTTGTAGTACAAAAATCTCACCAATGCCTGTTTGTATGTTGAATATTTTATTGTAGAGATTGTATTATTATTAAGTATCAATAATTATGATGTTCCAATTATTTTCGTCATCTGGTTTAGCCAGTCTATATAAGGCGATGGCGATAACGGGTCTCTAATTGTGTTGTTCATTACTCCATGTCGATATATTAATTAACTTCTTGCTCGTCATAACGGTTTATCAAGTAGTTAGAATAGCACGTCAGGATTCTATCACACTATTACAGGTAAATATTCATAAAGAACCAAAAGAAAAATCTACAGTGAGCAGATATCAATAATATTTCATTACATTTACAGATTGTTAAAGATCAACATATATATACTCATAGGAAGTGGTGCTGAAGAGAATCGATGCGCTCAATACCGAGTCATGCTTCTTCCATATCAGCCTCTTTGAGTCTTTCCCGTTAGCATTGATCTCAGGATTTTTGTCGAGCAGAGCTTTTACAAGTCATTTTAAACAAGGTGTAGAAAAATTCTAAATGACATGTTTTGTGCAGAAAATGACTATTTGGTTTTTTTTGACAATACACACACGTTTGGTATTGGCTCGGCGTAAACGACGCCTTCAAGAACTTTGCTGACCAGATTCTGGACAGGACTCATCTTAATCCACACTCTAAGATGATTTGTAATGAGACTGCCCCACCGCCATTCTTTCCCCAGATTCAACCAAACGTTATCATGACCGCTGTGGTGGTTCTTCTCTTCGCCTCCGTGAAAACATTCTATGATAGGATACGCCACGAAAGGGCCCGAGTTTCTGTGGTCGTGCTAGGTGCGGGACCCATCGGTTTGACCGCAGCGCTGCTGGCTCTACGTACTGGGAGGGTCTCAGAACTTACTATTTACGAAGCAAATGATAAGATTTCAAATCTTAAGAAGGATTATCAAATCGCCATAGACAAGAGAAGCATTTCATTCCTACGGAAAGCTGGCGTGGATTTTGATAATTTAGAGGGGTGTTGGGACAATAGATGTTTTTACACTAGAGTTGGAATCTATCTGGAGTACATGTTGACAATGCTACGACGATGTAGCAAAAATACCATCACAAAGTTTTCATGTAAGGTAAGGAAGTTACTGATTTATTACACACTCAATACTCTCGATGGAGAGAAATAGAAGCATTTAAAAAATTTACTGTTAAGAAGTTGAAATTAAAAATTCAACGAATGCTTTTTTTATTTACAAGCACAAACGTTCTATCTAGGTAGTAAATCGGTATACATATATCTCTCAACAATTACCACTTGCTTGTATCCATTTAACACATAACGGTCAAAGAAAACCGTTTTAAAACTTCCTAACGATTCAAGTCTTTTTCCTTTCGATAAGGAGGCATTCTTGTCTGGTTTTTGACTAGATGAAATATTCAAAGTATATTTGGTTATATGTCTTATATAATTAGATGTAAGAGATTTAAAAGATCATATTTTTCTCTCCTCATCATAATTGTACAACTTTAAATAGAAATGGTAAACTGAGTTTGAAATCTAGCAGGGACTATATTTTTGGCGGAACAGCGGCGTATGAAAATATCTCCTTTTCTGATTAGCCAATATCTATGCAAGTTAAATTATTTATGTCAGTTTGGTAGTATCATCTGATAGACCCTATATGGTAATATCTTTTTATGCAAAAAGAAAAACATTTAATCTTTTGAAATAGAAGTAGGCATTGCATGATTGGCAACAGTATTTTTTTTCATTCCTAAGGTCAAGGAAAAATATAATGACCTTGACCTGACCTTCCTTTTAAAATAAAACGGTCAAATTTAATCTAATAGATACCATTACTTAATGATAATGTCTTCTTGAATCTATGAAAATTTCATTAATGTTTAAATAGAAGAAACGTGAGAAGAATCCCTCCTAAATACTGAAAGGATTTCAATGCACTCTTAAACAAGCAGAGTGCATGGCCTATACCTAAATGAATGAAAGGAGCAATAACTATTTCTAATGCTTTAATGAATTACGAATCAATCAGAATTCCTGATAAAATGAACAGAGTTTATATAGAATTCATAATTACGAGTGAACTTCAAAGTCAAGCTTCCATTTAAAAATGATGAATTATTCTAACAAAAAAAAAGTATTTTTTAAAAACAAGGGATCCAATTGCAACCACAAATATGGCAATGCATCAAAATAAAATCGTGACTTTGAACAAGATGATTATCTGTAGATGTCATTAAGTCCAAGGATTGAACAAAGTGGTTATAGATGTTTCAGTAATGACGTACAGGTTTTGGTTTCTCTAGCGCATACTAAGATACATTGTACCTTGATCTTCACTCAGCAGAAGAAAGGCAATAAATGTGTAAAATGATTTACAAAAATAATGAAAACGACAGTAAGCAATTTAATCATATCCGCATAGTTCCTTGTGTATTAGCATTTTGCAAGATTTATAGATACTCGTTCATTTTTATGCCCCCCGTAATCGAAGATTCGGGGGTATATAGTTTTTGCCCTGTCTGTCTGTCCGCAAAAACTTTAACCTTAAGTGCTCATAACTTTTGATTGGTTAAAGCTATGGATTTCATTTTTCATATGTGTCTTCCTTGTGACAAGACCTTTCTTTGAGCACCATCTTTGACCTTTTGACCTTGACCTTCGAGTTCGACTCACTTTTGCTAAATTTTATCAGACTTTAACTTTGACTTACTTTTTAAAAAACATAACATTTGAACATTTGGTTCCAGGGCTTTCATATTTCACGTACATGTGTATCATTTGTGTCAAGACCTTCTGTTGGGCACCATTTGACCTTGACCTTACTTATTTTTTAAAAAAATTAACCTTCGCCATAACTCTTCAACGGTTGGTGTTAGGACTTTCAAATTCCACAGGTATATTCCTCGAGACAAGATCTTTCTTTGGGTACCAACACTTTTGATCTTTTGACCCGGAGTTTGACTTGCATTTGAGAAACTTTAACCTTGGCCATAAGCTGCAATACGGGAATATCAGTGTTTTACAAACACTTGTTTAAAAGTATGAATCTCAATCTGTGTACCATTGCAAATTATCTATAATTTGAAAAACAGTCTCGTCTCAAACCATTCGTAGGAATCACATTTACATGTATTCATAAATGCGTATATAGATATTCCCGTGCAAGGATCTTTTTTAGAGAATTCAGAATTCAGTTAGTATTTTATATATTTGCCCAGAAAGCTTTTTTTTTTTTAAATCTTGCATGCATTCCTTTCTTGTATCATGTTTTGAATGTAATATATGATGTCAAAATAATGCTATATCTGTAATGCATTTACAAAACAAGTCTTCAAAGATTATAAACAAAGAAACAACCAAACAGCAACATCTTTCAAATTCAAAAAGGAGAAATATTTATTAATATAACGTTTCTGACAGACAAAGGGACACCCTCTCTTTTAACCGGAAGTTCTTAGAGGATCAGCCGAAAGCCGATGATGCTTACACGATATCTTTCTTTATAATACAAAACGTAGTTGGGAAGAATGCAAATGGTGTTAATCAGTTTACTTGGAGACAATAACACGTAAGATAATGGTCAATCAATCTAAAACAATTTACATTTTCTCGTCACCACAAATTCATGTCTATTCCTTGAGATTGTTAAAATGGAAGTACCGACAAAATGGCAATTTGGTATGTCGGAGAAGATTAGTTTGAAAGAAATTCAATTTTCTAGTCAGCATATCAGTTTTTATCAATGTATACAAGAAACCACGGATTATTTAAACACTTGAAAATGAAATTTAATTCAGTGCCATTGTAATGATTATAAATATGCAGCAGCAATATACATCCAACATCTCTATAGAGATGGCATTTGTTAACCGATTAACTGGTCGCGGAAGATGGTATTCGGTTCCAAATTTGCAGTCGGGTTGATTTTCATTCACAGATATTGCAATGTTGTTCGTCATTAAACAAGTGTAATGCCTTAATTTAAGTGTAAATTATAACAAAATCAGTAATGATATATATACATTAGTTTTGATCAATTTTATTTCAACATGTCTTAACCAATTTGCAACCCCCTACCCCTTTCTAAAATGCCATAAGCTTGCAGCACTTATTGTGCACTTTTATTTGCACAGAACCCTATGATAAGTTATTAGATATGACTGTCAGACGTGCATAAAATAAATTTACTCTATTACCTCGATATCTGGCGGAGATCAATCAAAATATAAAGCAAATATCTCGCATATTTTCGATAACAGGTTCCGTCTCAAGGACCTGCACAAACGTTGTGGAACAATTTGCATCCTTTTCTTCGAATAATATACATACAGCTTCTGACTGTCTTTCCAGATTCCGTGAGAACGCGATTATCAATCAAGAAAAGACTCGCTGTGTTGACAGTCAAATAAAACTTTTTTTTTTTAATCCGATTCCCATTCAACACGAACCGCCTTTTTTTTCTACATCCCGGTTATCTATCAAGTACAGTTCAGGCCCGTAGGAGCTGGGGTAGGGGACACCCCCTCCCAATAAAGGATGAATGCACTTAAGGACATGCGAAATTTGCGACAAAATAAATTCTCAAAACAAGCATTTTTTCTTTTAATTGCAGGAAAGGTCAACATCTAATCTACAACTTAACGTAATTACACCAAATAAAAGTGTATTAACGAAGTACGAATCGGTTTTCAAAGCGGGAGTCATCCAAATTTCTTATATCTCCGTACGATAATGAGGACGCCCACTTTTTTTAACGACTTTATACATATTCAGTGCATGTTTGGCTATTGTTCTCCTTTTTCACAGTAAATTTAATGTTGTGTCAAACGGAGATAATAGACAAATATGCGCTAAAGGTTTCAAAGAGAAAAGTTGCTTTTTCTTACATTAGTTCTCTCTGTTGTAATCAAGGGCACAGGTATTTGTGGACAGGACCCCCCCCCCCCCGAAATATTCAACCCCGGGGCTTGTTGGACATTTTTTTTCACAAATTATATCTATTACACTTATTCATCATGTGTACCATAGGAAAAAATCGTGAAAACCCCAAAATAATCGTTCCACACAAAAATACCCCACTATACATAAAAAGAGAGTCTCTCTTATAATGTATAGTGTGGTATTTTTGTGTGGAACTATTATTTTGGGGTTTTCACGATTTTTTCCTATGGTACACATGATTAATAAGTGTAATAAATATAATTTGTGAAAAAATGCCCAACAACCCCGTGGTTGAATATCGGGGGGGGGGGAGGAGGGGGGGTCCTGTTCACAAGTACCTGTGATCAAGGGCTGTGACATGCTGAATATTGTAGTTTACCATGTGATTTCGTACTTCAGGTAACTCTGTGAATTCTAAATTCCGTCACGTGACTTGCAAGGTAGCTTGTTTTGTGCTAACTATGACACTGTGCTCGAACACGTGAGATTTAAAATTTTCTTAACTCAAATGGACATGCTCATATTGTTAATTTCGTTTTGAAACATTTGTAATTGAATAGTGTACTTATGCCATACAGAATAAAGAGGGAGATGGGAAAGAGTGATCTCGGATTTTTTTTTTAAATACATATCATTGTAATTAATCTAGACTAGTTTTAGACCCCTCCTTACAATGTTAGCTCCACCTCTCATACATACCTAATGTTCAATCAAAGACAGGTAAGTGTAAATTCTCTATATTTGGGAAGAAGTAAGGACAAAACAATTGAATTTTTATGTATAATAGTATAAAATCAATTTAACATTTAAATTTGGTGCTAAAATGACTTCTTTAGTAAATATACAAAAGTGAAATTAGTTTAAGATATAAAAGCAACAGAAGCGATCGAAAAAGACCCAAAACCCATAGTAAAGTGCAGTTATCCTTTGCCTATTCATAGTAAAAAAAAAAAAAGAAAACTAAGCTACTTTATGGACGTGCTTCCTCAGTAAATACATCTGATGACACCCCCTTTTTGTCCCCCACCTTCGCGAAAGCGAGGGGACATTAAATCTCATTCGTCTGGCAGTTTGTCCGTCTGGCAGTCTATCAACCAAAAAAAACTTTAACCTTGGTCATATCTTTTGAGTGAGAAAAGATATGGCTTTCATATTTCACATGTACATTACCTATGACAAGACCTTTCCAGATATACTACAGCATAATGTCAGCATTGTATGATTTTTGACACCTTGACCTTGAAGTTTGACCTACTTTTAAAAAAAAATTAACATTACATTTATACCTTGGCCATAACTTTTGCTTGAGAAGAGACTTGTTTTCTTTTGCTTGTCAAGGTTTTTTTTTGTTTGGTATGGGCTGCATTTAGATGTTAAAGGGGCATGGACACAAAATTTTAGCTGTCCATTAAAATTACTTAATTAAAGCATTATAAACAGTAAAAGTCGAAAAATAAAATTTAACCGAAATCGTGCCCATGCCCCTTTAACAGAAAATAATTATCATTTTAATGAATTGTGATAATATGTTATTATGTACATGTATAGCCATAGCTAAGGTACATCTTATGATAAATATTGGATGCTAGTACTGAACGTTAGTGATATACTCGCTAATGGATGGCAAAAGACACGATAAAACACGAGACTCACGATCCACAACCTGACATTTTTTAAATATGTAGAGAAATCCCCTTATTGTAGCATTAGTTTTGATTCCATGATGTCAACAATTTTGATTTAAAGTACTTATATATTGAGGCTTGAAGTCTACATTTTAGCTTACAAATCTTTAATACAATTAAATTAAATGTTCTTGCACAATTTTATTTCTTTTTAAATAATTGAGCTCCTATGGTGGCCGTATCCTAGCCATGATTTGAACAATCTACAATGTATACTATACATGTATAAGGATCACAGGCACTTGAAGTTACGTATTTTTTCTTATTTAAGAAATAAATAACAAGTTTAAAAACTTCAATGGGAATTGAAATGGGTCGGTCACGTGATCAAATCCTGTGAAGGCCGAAGGCCTTCTCAGAAGATTTGATCACGTACCGACCCACTTCAATTCCCATTGAAGTTTTTAAACTTGTTATTTATTTCTTATATATATATTTGAGACGGACAAATGAATGTAATCGAATATAAATATTGCACTAACTGTGCGTCGTAGATTTTGACAAATTACGCTAGGTGTAAATCGGCTTGAAAAGCGGTTACGCTTCAAATTCCTCTAGCAAAGGATTCTGTTTTGAAGGGAATATTATGTGAAAGGCTACTTGTGATCAATTATAGTGAGCATATTGGTGTCTGGGAATTTTTGTATTCATGAGAACCGATATTCGATGTTAAAAACACAAGAAACACGTCCGATGTTTGATAATAAAAAGTTGGAGGAATTTCGGTCGGAAAGGGATGGATGGAGACACTTGTCCAGACCAGATAACTTGAAATCAAGTACAAAATTTGATCAAAAACATAAAATCTACGATTTCAGTAAGGCATATTTATTAATTTATGATGTTGACACGGAGACACTGGCGACAGCTTACATTGTTAAGACAACGTCATCTCGATGATGGAGGTGTGCCTACCGAACTTCCAAAGTGCAGTGTTTGTCAGCTGTTTGTGGCGTGATTGCATTACATTGATATTTTTCAACAGATTTTCAAATTTATTGTGAGTAAAGTTTAATGAAAAAAAATTATAGCATTCAGAGGTCTACGAGAAAAATAAGGGTAAACGTTGAGACTATGCAGCTCAGACATGAAACTTATAACACGTAGTTTTCTATTCTCTATGTAAAATCGATCAAGAACTGTATTAAATACTCGTTTACATTGTAAATAAAATGATTATTATTTTACTTGCGTGTTTTGTACATTTTTATGCATGAAAAAACATGCTATATTGCTTAGTGGAGTAAGTCTTTTTATGTAGATATTACTGCGCTGTGTGATTAGGTCACGTAATGACCTATGACCTTCGAAAAACTTCATACAGGTATGAAGATATTTGCTCTCTGCATGTTTATATAACAGAGAGATACCACAAATGTATATATATATATAAATATTATATTTTTGTTTTATATAAGACAAATATGTAAAGTCAAGTGCCTGTGAGGATGGCTGTATTTTACATATTCTGACTCAAGCCTTGCTGCTCTTTAAGGAAGCTCTAAACACTAACAAAAAGTACTTGTTGGACTTGGAGAAAAATATATTATATAAAGCTGTGCATATGGGACTGTTTAGTTCATTTTCAACATAGGATACCTGCCTTATTTCCGCAGGAAAAATGTTCAAAGACAATGGACTATTCGTGAACAGAAATCACTGTTGTTTACTTAGATTGGGAATATTAATAGAAATGATGAATTCAATTACTAATTTTTGATGTAATATAACGCTAAGAATATTTCAATTTATTACAAATTGTATAATTAACTGTAAACAACCATTTTTTCTATCTTTCTTCTAAGGGCAGATCACTCTAACTGTATAAAACTACCCTTCAAGTAGAACTCTTTAGTGTGCAGTGTTTAGAGCTTCCTTAATAAGAAGAGATTTTGTTAAAAATTATTTTTTAAACTTTTGATCTTAGCTTCATGGGTTATAATTTCAACAAATTTTCACTACAATGGGATGCTTGCATATTAATTTTTTTTATGGCTTTTTAAAAAATATTTTTCCCTATAACATATATTCCTATTTAAGATGCTATCCCCTATTGCTGCCACGCTGGGGGCCATGATTTAAAAGATCCCACCCAGCTTTCAGTTTTTAAAAGTATATATACCCTTCAAAAGGGCGAGGCCCTTCATTGAACAAATTCGAAACCCCTTTACAAATTGATGCTTTGTGATAAGCTTGGTTGCAATAGGCCAAGTGAGAAGGATGCATACAGACAGACGGGCGAACAACAGATAATGTGAACTAATAAAAGTTATCTCAAAGACATGTTAGTGAACACCAGTGGTAATACCACTTAACGCAGTACACGTTTTCTTTAAAATTTATTTTTATTTTTTTTTAAGCCCCCGTAATCGAAGATTGGGGACATATAGTTTTTGGTCTGTCTATTTGTCCGGAAAAACTTTTTTACCTCGACCTTGATGTCTGACCCACTTTTGAAAAACTTTACCCTTGGTCATAACTTTTGAACGATTGGTGCAAGGGCTTTTATATTTTATATGTGTATTCCTTGTGACGAGACCTTTCTTTGGGTACAAACATTTTTTAAACTCCTTACCTTCACGTTTGACCTTCATTTGACCTTTTTGAACTTTTACCTTGGCCTTGAGCTGCCATACGTGGGAATCAGTGTTTCACAAACACATCTTGTTTTTTTTTAATTTTTATAGAATGTAGACTACCAGAGTTCAATGTATTGTATGACTTACTTTCTACACCTAAGATTGTACTCTACATACAAAAAGGCAGTTCAATAAACTGTAAATAGACGCCATTCACATAAACCTTACATTTTAAATTCTAACCACGCACAATTACTATCAATAATCAAATGTTGACAAATAATTTCTACATTTCCTCTCTATTCTTCATATCAAACTGATGTTCCAACGTATAAATACAGAACTAAAGAAACCTTTGAAAAGTTCTTGTTCACAAACAGAAGTTACACTAATCGGAATGGGTTAACTTTACAATATGACCAGAAGTTCGTAGACTATCAGCTGAAGCTGGTGATGTTGTTCATAGCATTTTTAGTATGAAGTGTGCCATTGGACAGAATGCAAATGGCATTACGTTATTTAGCTAAAAAGTTAAAATGATCCACAGCATTAATCAATTACTATTATGCAATATTCATGGACTCATTAGTAGGAAAAATAAATTATTTGGGTTAACTCACTGATTTATTTGGAATAAGTAATCAGCGGCGGATCCAGGAATTTCATAACGGGGGGAAGGGGGTCTGGGGGCTGCATTGAAGCCCCCAGCGGGTCCAGGGTAAAGCCCAGGTGGGGGTCCGGGGGCGAAGCCCCCTGGAACTGACGAATTCTAACAAATAAGAGGTGTTTTTCCCTTGATTTTAGGATAATACAAACAAAATGTCAAAAGAAAATTCAAACGGGGGGGGGGGGGGCACGCCCGGCGCGCCGGCGCTGGATCCGACTTTGGTAATACGTACTTTCATAATTGCATTTCACTAAATATTGTTTATAGCTGTATTGTGGACTTGGTGTAAAAGTTTAATTCAGCTATGTACAAGCGGATAGAATCGGGTGTGATTTCATCTCCATCTTGATAGAAATCCATAGACATTTGTGCATAAACTATTTCAAATACAGATTTCTTTCATCAATCTGAAAACTACATATTTGACGCAGTGGTTTGGATATTTTTAGAGTTTACTAGATATATAAGGATATTTTAATGTAAATTCACGAATACTCAGAAGACACCAGAGAGTACCTGTTCACTGCTTTAAGTTTATTCACACTAATTTAACGTATGCAATGAACTGTGGGTTTTGAATTAATTCATGTCGTGGTCCTCTACCTTTTGATATATTTTCATATTTAAAAAGAAAATACTGCTAACAAATACCATACTGATAAAATACTGGATAAACTGCGCAACCCCAACTACAAATATTAGACCTTATTTTCGTAATTTGATCGTATACGCCTCGTTGACATCATTATTTTGAATTTGTTATTTGCCTTCTAAAGCAAGTAGATTAAATTTTACTTACACAAGATGTCATTTTTTCTGCATCAACTCTTGAACAAATAGATGTACACATCTATTCCACTTTTGTATGGCACTTCAACTGTATATAAACATGTCACAGGCACTTGACAAAAAAATTCCACACATTTATTGTTTATTTGTGTGGAATGTTCTTGTGAAGAAGCAATAGGCTGTATAAAAGCTGATCCTAATGAGATAAAATAATATACTTCCATGCTGTCACGGCCATACTTATTTTTACCTTTAGATATACAAAGTACATGTACCTTTCCATCATGTTCCATCTCGATCGTCTTAGACTCATGCATTTTCATAATAAACACTACCCAGCTATATAGGTGATAGTTTTAACATGCTTTTAGTTGGATTTGGCTAAGCTGAGATTGCTTCTAAATGAATATAAACCCGAGAGATTTTTTTTTAATTCCACATTGTTTCAATTCAATCAAAAATGTTTGTGAAGTAAGTTTATTCCGTAATCTCTGGGGGGGGGGGGAGTAAATAATCTGTCCTCGAAAATGTTGAAAATAAATAATCTGTCTGTCCTCGACTAGGAAGAAAATAAATAATCTGTCCTTGACTAGTGCTACTACCCCCCTCCCCCCCAATGGAGTTTTATAATTTGGCTTTTTTTTGGGGGGGGGCTTGTCAGACTTTTTTCAATGAAGAGGAAAATAAATAATCTGTCCTCCATCATCTTTGAAATATACAAACTGTACGCCCTTCAGCGACATGAAAATAAATGATCTAACTCGGAAAAATTGAAAAATTTGTCCCCCCCCCCCCCGAATCAAATGGTCGTCCCCTAAGTTTAAAATGTTCAATAAAATATACATTTAGCGACATGGCGATAACAGCCTGATAATGTCCCAGGAACCTGCACAGACCCAGTGATTTACATTGCTACTGACATTGCTACTGACTGTCTATCAAGATTTCGTGATAACTTGACATAGCTCATTTGAGAAATGAGACACTGTGTTTACCGTCTAAAGCGTTTTCTTCGAAATCCAATTCTTAATCAATGATTCGCCATCTTTTTGAGTTCCGCTATCTGTCATAAACGTGTGCTATGTTTAACATGCAGAGTTTTCAAAATTTTTATCATTTGAATTGTTGTGAACAAATATGAAGGAAAACGTACTTGATTCTAGTTATGTCTATAAATCAAATAATCTGTGTATTTGTATCTTAAACTTTATAAGCATGCGTAAGTAACAAACCGTGAATGCATTTAGGTTTGCCAACATGTACCTTTCCGAGAGATGTTGCATATAGACAAGAGACCACAAAAGCAAACACTGGTATATTACATGTAAGCAACAATATCAGGTTTAAAGTGGCCTTCCCCCAGAATCAAGAAACATCTTAAGCTTAAGTTAAAATCTAAAGAAGTCAAACAAGAGGCCCATGGGCCACAACGCTCACCTGAGCACTGTGGCTAGGAAAAAAGCAAAAATCAGTTCAGTATTGAAAAGCTTAAATGCATAAGTGGTCCCCACGTACCCCTAAAAAGGGGGGAGGGGGTATGATTTGAACAAAATTGAATCTACACTAACTAAGGATGCGTGCATATTTCTTTGACTAACTGTGGCTTTTTTCCTACAAGTTTGAACTTTCTTTGTGGCCCCACCCTACTCCCGGGGGTATTGATTTGAACAAACTTGAATCTACACTATCTGAGGATGCTTCCACATAAATATGACTAATCATTCATAGCTTTGCTGTTCTTGAGAAGAAGATTTTTTGAAGATTTTTCCTATATATTCCTATGTAAAACTTTGATCGTCCATTGTGCCCCCACCCTACCCCGGAAGTCATGGTTTGAACAAACTTGAATCTATACTACCTGAGGATGCTTCCATATAATTATGACTAATAGCTTTGCTGTTCTTGAGAAGAAGGTTTTTAAAGATTTTTTCTATATACATGTACTCCTATGTAAAACTTTGATCGTCCATTATGGCCCCACCCTACCCCCGGAGGTCATGATATGAACAAATTTGAATCTACACCACCTGAGGATGCTTTCACATAAATATGACCAATCATTGCTTTGCTGTTCTTGAGAAGAAGATTTTTAAAGATTTTCCCTATACATTCTTATGTAAAACTTTGATCGTCCAGAGTGGCCCCACCCTACCCCCGGGGGTCATGAAATGAACAAACTTGAATGTACACTTCCTGACAATGATTCTACATGAGTTTCATCTTTCCTGGCCCATTGGTTCTTGAGAAGAAGATTTTTAAAAGATTCCAATAATTTTTCACTATTTTGTAATGATCTCCCCTTTGAAGAGGGCATAGCCCTTCATTTGAACAAACTTAAATCCCCTACATTTATGGATACTCTGTGCCAAGTTTGGTTGAAATTGGCTTAGTGGCTCTGGAGAAGCAGATGAAATTGTGAAAAGTTAACGACGACGACGACAGACAACGGACAAATTTCGATCAGAAAAACTCACTTGAGCCTTCGGCTCAGGTGAGCTAAAAATATTTTTCAACATTGTATTATTAAACTACTGTTATCGGTATATTAAGAGATTCGTTTCACATTATAAAAAATATAAATTTTGACTTAAGTCAAAGTCTGTTTCATGATTCTGGGGCCTGTACACAATTGCATTGTTTACAATTTCAAATTTCTTTTTTTATTAAAAAATAACTTCAGTTTAATGATTTAACTTACATGAATATTATAAGAATTCAAAGACAACGACATTCTTCATAACATCACGTCAAACACCTGTGTTTGTAAGTAGGTCTCTGTTATCGTTAGTGTTTATGTATTACCGGATGTGTTCGATTTGTTTAGTTTGCACATATGACTGAGCACAGACTGACAATACTGGTGAGTTGGTTTTTGCTTTCTTGCATTTCAACTCTGAACTTTCTGGATGTAGTTTTCATATTTTTCATTAATACACAACAAAATTTCTATTTTTCTTAAGGATCATGGATAATTTTTTCTTTGTGAGAATGTAAGGATATATATCAATCAAACGCGTCCCGAAAATCGTATTTTTATTAATTTCCAGATTAAAACATTCTTAACACACTTTTAATATATTTCGGTGTGAAATGCTCTAGCAACATATAAGTCATGATGTTTAGAGAAATGATTTTCGATTTATCTGAACACTTTATCTGTAATATTTCATGGAAAACTGTGTTCCTCGATTATGCAGTACTTATTTGGGACAATAAAGCCGAGAAAAATGCCTGTGTTCGGCAAAGAAGAGAGTTAAAAAAATAAATCTCAGTTATAACACAATTTGCTTTGATATTAACATTAGTGTATACTTTAATTCAAATCTCCAGAATCTGCAACAATTTCACAAGTGTTAAAATTATTTGTTTGTGAAGGGCAAAATGGATCTTTTCTTCATACGAGTACTGTAACACAATTTATATAAGTTGGTCTTCGCTTAATTGTAGTATATCTTCAAAGTATCTTTTTTCAAGCATACATTTTTTTCAAAAACATGGAGCAAGGGCCCACTCTACCTTAAAAAAAGTACACTTTTATTACACAAAATTCCTATCTTTCCGAGAGAAATTTGAAGTCCAGTTATCCAAGAGTCATAACACAAACAAAATTTAAATGCGCATACTTTTAATGAGTTGTGTGGTATAGTGGTAAGCGTGTCAGGTCTATGCGAGAAATCTGATACTCATGATTGGGTTCAGATACCAAGAAATCCTTAATTTTTAGCTCTACTGGTCCAAGACTATAGTGCGATAGTAAGGTGTCCGTCGTCCGTCCCCTGTCTGTTTGTCTGTAAACAATTTTTCAAAATGCCACTCCTCCTACAGTTTTGGCCCAATTTCAATATAACTTGGTACACAAGTAAACTTCACTACGATACATAATACTCTTTAATTTTCAGTTTTTGATTTGGACAAACGAAGTTGGTTACTCAAAATAAAAAATTTCTGTGAAATTCTTTCAGAAGGCTACAGTTTTTGTCCAATTACAACTAAACTTGACAGAAAAGGAGAGTAAACCAAGGATCATTATGTTATTTATTGCTGTTGCCATAGCCAAGTCCAAAGTACTACTTTTCGCTACCTTTGTTGAGTAAAAACAGAAAAGCTACCGTCTCTTCAGAGACTTCTGGATTTAAAAATATATATATATATATTTTTATCAAAGACCTTTTTCCGAGAGATTTTTTCTGCAGAATAGTTTTGTTTGTCATAATTTCAAACATTTCAATAATTAGGATTTATATTTTTCTGTCTTCTGGTTGACAAGCCAAAGTAACAAATCGTGTCACTAATCCTAGTGTTGTCCATCATCAAAAATTGTCGAGAGTGTACGTTTTCAACGTCTTCTTTATCAAACAAAAAGTTTTATCCGCTTTTTATTTTACAGCGAATCATTCTTTTTTCTTTTCTATAACATCTTCCAATTTTTTTTTAATTTTCTCTATATTAATACTGTATACACTAATCGGATGGCTGGTCTTAGTTTTCACTTTGATAAGAACGAAGCATAATGAATCTCATTTTTTCTCGGTCTGTTCAGCTGCGCCCTTCCCTTTGCTGAACTAGGCCCTGACACGTCCTGTCTCAAAAAAAAAAAAAAAAAAAAAACTTCTGCGTCTCGAGTACATATAAGGCTTAAGGCTGAGATTCCTATATGTGTATACTTTCTTCATATTTGTAATTTATCGTATCATTATTTTTTTCACTGTACTGTATGAATACCCCGAGTTCATTGAGAGAAAAAACTCTTTTTCCAAAGGTCTTTGGCATGTAGAACGTAATGGAATGTAGCTTGTGGTGACCTCTAGCGCAGTGTCTAGAAATCAGTGGGGAAATCAATGGTCAGGTATATAGCATTCTGTAAACATTCTTCATTTACTTTTGATACTTATGTAAATCAGAAATACTTCCATGAAAAATAAATGCTTGGTTTTCCATATGTGCTGTATTATGTGAGGATATAGATATACAACCTATGAACATATTATAATCTATGTACAATATGGGGTTTTAAGATATGCGTATAGTCACGTCGAGTACTTCTTTGGACATGATCTTTATATATATAGCTAATTTTTAAAATAGTTGAAGTTGACGAAATAAAAGTTTAGTACCATTTTTTCCCCTTAATTTCAGATGCTTTGAGTTATCAATTAAAAAAAAATAAAGGTATCTAAACTTTAAGTGATAATGGATACATTTTTATTGCTGTTTTGTTTACAACTTTAAATTTCTATTAATTCATTTGAAAAAAAAATTAATTAAATGACTTAAAAGCTTGCATAAAATTCTTGGTACTCAATGAGAACAATAATTTCCATATCCTTACATCAAACACTTGTGTTTGTAAACATTGGCACGAGCTCTGTTATTGTTACCAGTGTGTTCGATTGGCTGACATTGCTCGCATCACTGACCTCAAACTGACAACACTGGTGTGTTAGTTTTGCTTTCTTACTTTTCCCCCCTTGGTTATAGTTTTAATATTGTTTATTAATACATCTCAGATTTCCAACTTTCAATGAATACTAATAAAAAAAATTATTTCATTAAAGTTTCAACGATGTATGACATTTCAACACGCCCGAAATTCGTAGTTTCGGTAATTTTTAGAAGTTTCTGAACAGGTCTTTATAATATATCGGTCTGAAACGCGCTCGCAGTATGTAAGTCATATCAGAAATTGTACCGAAATTAAACTTCAAATCTGTGTCCATGCTCCTTTAAACGAACAATAATGAAGTTTCATTCACCAGTCTATCGTATATTTATTTGCCAGTGAAAAGAGGTTTACTATAATCTATCATTAACTTGTTTTACCCACAGTAACTTTTCTCGATTCAGAAAGCTTTGGATTCTTAATACATTCTGATAAGCAGCTCTCGCCGTCAGAAGGAGAAAGGTTTGCATTCCTATTTATTGCAATTTACTGTCAATGCGATCATCATTTAACTCGTTTATCCCCCAAAACTAAAAGGCTCTATTCCACGTCATCAATTTTCTTTTCTTCCAATTAATGTAGCAACAGCTCATGATATCTGCCTCGTTCGACGGTCCATTTCCTGTTTCATATTGCACCCCCTGGCATGACAGAACTCTCCAGTTTCGGAGACAATTCAGAATCCACATTTCTGTGTTTAACTAATGCCGCTTCGATTGTAATGCAAATGTACACGATGTGTCGTAAAAACCTCCGCACTTTACGAGCATTGATCAGAAGCATTGTCAGTTTTGACCCAATCAATGCTGTACTACTGATAGTTATAATCACTTGTAATCGACGAAATGTAACATAAATTCGTGTATTTCAATTTTAGGAAGGTTAAAGTTTATAAACTATTTGGCACTCGAATCTGAAAACCTTGAAAATTTAGATTTATCCGAGGATTGTCCCAAACTTCCTCAGACGAGTGCCGTTTTGTGGGAATTCGGTTTCATAAATTCATGAAACTTTAAAAAAAATTATTAGATAGAAGCAACAATCATAAATTTATTGCAAATTTCAGCAATTGCACAGATGCACCCTATTAAAACTTGAGATTGCAATGCCCGATATAAAGAGAAGGCGCGTTAACTAGTAAATCTTTTGAAAAAGTTACGGGTATTTCTAAATCATAATTTCGGGGATAAAGATAAGTTTCTATTTTGAAGTAATTTACCATATTCCCTTCAATTTTATCATAAATTTATTATAATAGTTAATATTTTTCAATAAATTTACTAGTTGTATTCTTCTAAAGCTTCATTAATTTGTGACACCTTATTCCCATAAAACGACGCTTGTCTTGCAGGTTTGGGACAATCTTTGTAATCAATCATAATTATATCAATCCTACAAAAATATCAATCAATATCAATCATGTTCAGGAGTTTCTGAAACCTTTCTTTCCTCCTTAACATACAGGCTCTTGGAAGCATTGATATTTTTTGAATCTCTTACATACGACGGAATTATGTCTCATATACAGTGAATATAATCAATTTGACGTGTGCACCAAGTGATTGAATTGCACATTTATATATGTCTCAACCTCAGACTTCCAGTACTTCTATGACTTTGTTAGGTGCTATCAAATATACATGTGCAATGTCCTAGTTCAATGACACGTCTTTTTTGGTAGAGATGTGCACTCTTTGTGGTTTTCTAATCTACTGAACTGATAACAGTATAATATGAAGTCAATACCTGCACATTCTTGTCTTTACTGTAAAATCTGAACATTTGTATAACATCATTTGGATATAAATATCGCATTGGGGTATTTGCGGAAACAATTGTCTTTCAATGTATTGAGTGGAGCGGTAATGTGATGTCAATGATACATTTGTATCTTAGAATAAACAGTCTTCATGAGATCAATGATGTCATAAATAATTGCATAAAGCTCGACATGTTGAATGCTAGAAATAGATACATTCATCAAAAATAATTTCAAATAAACGTACTCAGATTACTCAATAATGTGATTCTTTCAAAGCATCTTTTTTTCTCATGTTACTTGATCTGGAAGTATTCGCGGACTTAGTCAAATATCAAATATATAATATTCAATTTAACAGGCACATCGAGCACAAACGTAAATACTGCTATCATGGTAGTATTCAACTACGCTATGGAATCCGGATAGGGCCAAGTAGTTCACTATCGCACCATCGAGCATCGACTAAAGGGCCGATGGCGCAATAGTGCGATGACGATGGTGCAATGACGATGATGGCATGGCGCGACAATGCGATGGCGATGGAGCGATACTGAACATCGCTTCATCGTCATTGTACTATCGCGCCATCGTCATCGCACCATCGTGTCATCACTATCGCTTCATCGTACCATTGCATCATCGTCATCGCATTGTCGCACCATCGCTTCATCATCGCACCATCGTTTCATCATCATCGCATTATCAACCTAAACCTCTATGGTACGATGATGCGATGGTGATCTACATGGCCCTATCCAATTCCATACTATCCGGATTCCATAGATATTTGTTTATTCAATTTTTAAAATTGATGAATCATTATTTGTCAGTAAAATAAAATTACAGAACAGAGGAAAGATTACTCTAAATGCTAACAAATTATCCAAAAAATAGCACATCGAGTTATCTTTCTTTCGTCGTCTGAACTCCGCCTGCATTAAGAAGAGTATTTGAATTAAAGGGTGATACGATGCCCATCGTATAATTTTGTCACGGCACGGTTATTTTCTATAGGATACATTTTGATAGAAAGAGACAAATTCAAAGTTGTTTTATGTTTGTTTCACTAAAATTAGTAACTGAATCTTTTAATTTTCACATGGAGGCCAATTCGGGTCAGAAAAACAAAACTGTCCACTTGATTGTTTGCTTTTTATTTATTTCTTATTTACTTATCCATTCATTCATTCATTCATTTATTTATCTTACAAAAACCATTTTCCAGAACTCCTCTTACATTTTACACAGTGGCCAAATCATCTTTTAGAATATGGCTGATTGTCCTGTGTGTGTGTAAAAGGTAACAGAATTGACATTATCATCCTCGGACCAAATTGAGGGCCGAAAATATCAATCCAAAAACACTAGCGTACTTGGTAGTAATGCCATATATGTACATGTAGATGAGGTACATGTAGGTATAATTTTAATGCTAGCATAGCTATGAAATATTGCTTGCTGCTAATACTGAATGCTTGCTAACAATTCTCTCTTCCTAATCGAGTTGGTCCTTGTTTTTTATCAAAGAATTGGAAGGCTTCTTGTCAGTACAATGCAAGATAAAGGAAACACATGAACTATATATATTCAATTATTTTCAATGTCTTCGGTTTTTATAATCCAGGTGCCTTCAATTGGTAAATAAATGCAGAGTTAATATACATGTATGTAGGAATACATCTTTATAATAACTGTCCCGCTGATGGCGTAATTCATTTTATTGATATCTTTCCCCAAAATACGAACTATCAACTTTTAATTCTTCACGGAAATGTGCTGTCAGTTTGTACAATATCATGAAATAATTATATCGAGTTCTTTTTTTTTTTTTTTTTTTTTTTTTTTTTTTTTACAATTTATCTTGACATCTTCTCCTCTAGTTTTGTCCTCCTCGGTTTGTTAATTTGCTTTGTCAGTGGAACCATTTGTGATGTGTCCAATTTTGCAGGATCCTGTATGATATTATAACATGATATTGTACGAACATCATCTCGTATGAAATTTAAGTCAACCACAACAACTCTAAAACAGATACATTAAGTGAAAAATAATTATAGTAATTTTTTATCAGTAGTTTTAATTGAAGCGGGTACAGTGGCAGTCTTGTTAGAGGAAATCCCTTGATTGCCCAGCAAGGTTTTAGGGCTTTTGATCAATGTGCTCTCATCAGGTTCGTTTTTTATCAAGACCTTAATTGTGGGGTCTAATATGCTGAAATAATTGATTTTGCCAGAGCGAGTTCGTCTCTAAATCGTCATCAATTTGCCAATTTGGTGAAGGGGAGAAGTAATTCTGTAAGCTTTTCATTATTTTACACTTTTCTAATGAAGAAATAGAAGAAAGTAGTCAAGGCTGAAATTAACGGGATTGTGGTAGAGAGACAGAGAGCGGGGTATAGAACAAATCTTAATGGACAAAAAGAAATTCTAGTGTGGAAAAAATAAATTACGAAATTAAATTGCATATATATATATATATATATATATATATATATATATATATATATATATATATATATATATATATATATATATATATATATATGATATCTCTCACTGTTCTTCCTAAAAATAAGCAGCTCACCGCAGCTTGGTTTTTGCTCTGAATTTAAAATACAACAGGACAGATCTATATGAAATTCCAGAAAATATGATTTACCTAAATGATCAATCGTTTAGGTAAACCACAATTCGCCACAGGAGACCAGACTGACCGGATCTGCCTCGCGGTGGTCTAGATTCATTTCAAATCAATTAGATATTAACATTAAAATTTAAATCTGTGATTAAATAGAGTTTAGTAGCTAGGTTGTAGTGCTAGATGTTTTTCATCTGTTTTTAATGACTTTTTAACCCCTTCTTTGTCCTGAGGAAGGGACAGGACAGAGTCCCGAAAATTTGACAATTATAATTGTTCGTGTCGTTGGTCACTTTTAGTGCTTTCTCTCTCTCTCTCTCTCTCTCTCTCTCTCTCTCTCTCTCTCTCTCTCTCTCTCTCTATGTACGTTTGATTCTTTGATGTTAACGTCCCGTCAACCCTTTGGAAAAGGGGCTCTCTTCAGGTATAAAATATTATACGCTGCATTGATTACATTTATAGGTTGTCATCGAAATAGATACGGTTATAAATAAGATCAAGGTTTTTATTCATTCTGAAGCAGGTCTTCCTCTCATTTATCACGCTTTAACAAGGAGTTTTTATTATGGCCATATTTCATATCAAATCGCTTCAACGAGGTTTATGAAGCTTCGACTACCCTCGTAAATATCCAGTCCGTGTATTAGATCCCGGCACGTGGAAGTCATCCCAACTTAATGGGCCCAGTTTTTTTATCATGAGCTGATTTGTGGCCTATGTCTTGTTATTCCATATCAATCCCTGGATTTCTCTATTGGCTGTTGGACATTTTTCCTAACGTCGTGGTCTATTATATTGGATTTTATATTAGCGGTAGTGGTAGTATTAAGGAAACGTCTAGATCAGGATTTTGACATCTCAACACGCTGTACTACCACATCAATCAGTGATTCAGGTTTTTACGGATTTTCTGCTTTAATTGTGACTTTGTATCGATGTATATGGTCGGTTGTTGATACATTGCATCAAGAGAAATTCAATCTAAATCACATAATGGCCCCTGGAATTTGAATACCGTTCAGAAAGTCTAGATCACACAACCGAGATAGAAATGAATTAGATGACAACATGTTCGTGGAAAATAACAGCAATATTTTGAGAGCTTTGCCATGTAACATTAATTCAGTTTTAAAGAGACGGAAAAAACACAGTATGCCAAGTTAACTTGATGTAAATTTGAAAAATACTGAACCAAACAGTAGTAGAATATCCAACCATTCCAATTTGAAAAGCCTAGAAGTTAAACACATAAAGTTAACGAGCAGGTTAATTTCCAAAAGAACTGGTTTCGTGAAAATGAATATCATCATTAATTTAAACACCTTTCATACATTTATCTTTTCTAAGTACTTAATTTTTCAATGAAGGTATTGGTCAGATATACCTGTTAATTAATTCATTAACTTAATATATTCAGCGTTTGTACCATTAACTCTTTAGAGTTTTGACAGTCTATAAGAATACCAACATTGTATATACAATTTTTATATTAAAATTCGTGTTACTTTCAGTTTACTTAAATTACAGCTTATGTAAGGAAGTGGTTAGTGAACTGACAAATTTAACGCAATTTAATATACGTGCATTTCTGTCCTTCATTGCTGTTAACATACAATAATGTTCACAATTTTATAAAAGTCGATATAGAACTTAATATTTTGTATCAATGAAGGGAGATAATGGAATACAATATTCTTGTTATTAATTAAGCCGACCTGAATACAATTAATGTATATTTAATGAACGTATGCGACACTAAGCATGTCGCCATATGTGACCCAGAGAAGTTTTGTCGTGCGTCAAACAACAAGCTATAGATGTTAGTAAACAAGAAGTACCTCATTAACCGGGACTTCTTATCAAACAAATGAACAAAGCAATAGATACGAGAATCTTTGTTGTGTAATCTTTCCTGGAAATGGGTGCTTGCTACACACGTTGGTTGTAATCTCTGTGATGCAGAGCTCCGTGGTGGTAATTATTGTCAATTAAACTCCATCGAAGCGCTTTCTTCTGTATTTTATTCCTGTATTTCCCTGTGGTTTACAGATTAAGAGGTGATAAAAACAAACAATCTGTCAATATTCAATTTAGTTAAAAACCAGTCACACGACAAGTGGTTTATTTAAGGAACAAGGTGTATTTAAATGGTTGGTCGTGTAATATCACAGTTCTGTGTTAAACCATTTAGGATGGAAGACGGACCTGTATTCTAAGTCTGGCAGCAATATGCAGCGGTCAGAATTCCTGGTGGACCAATCTGTTATTTACAACTATTGATTGATCACCTGCAAGTCAACGGGATAACACCACTTACTGTCCCCTCCAACCGTCAGAATACGGAATACACCGCAAATATTGGTTCTACGTGCATCACCATCTGATTCCTATTGATAAGGTATTATTTTCTTGGAGACTCCATATCAACTTAGGTTCTTAATTAACAGGATGACATTTACGTGCATAATCATATGCAATAATATCTTATTACCTGGTTCTATTAAGAAGATTTCCCTTACCTGTAAGCATAGATGATGTTAACCAGCTCAAACTGAGGTATGACTTGTAATTCTACAATGGACTCTGTACATGATTATCAGCTTCAACAAAACATACTGATCACAGTGTTGTTTCTGGCATTGTTCACGGGATGGAGGGCTTTCTATGAAAGGATCAAACGCACCCTATGTCAGGTGACGGTTGTCGTTATAGGTGGTGGCCCAGTGGGATTGTTATCTGCTTTTCTGGCATTAAAATCCAACCGTGCTTCAAAAATTGTCATCTTCGAAGAAAAAGACAGAAAAACATTATTGAATGGCCCATATCAATTGACATTTGATATCCAAAGTGTAGATTATCTGAAAAGGTGTGGAATTGATTTTGATAACATTGAAGGTTGTTGCCATGATAACTGTTTCACAACAAAAGTTGGTGTTTTTCTGGAGTACATACTTGACCACCTTTCATCTCCAAGGGTCAGTGTGCGCTTTTCTTGTAAGGTAACAACAATTTTCTTTTCTTTCGAACAGGTTCTTGTAAAGCTACACTCTACCTAATTTGGACAACTTTAAAAATAAGAAATATATTGTCTCTTTCTGTTTAGATTGAACTTTTTCTGGTCATGTTTATTAACCTGACTGTTTCCAAGAACTCTTGTCTTCTTGTACCTTGTCATGTACTTGTAATACGATAAACCTTAAATTATAAAGGTATATCTACTAGTACATCTGCATGTATATATTTAAATCTTTAACCTATTACCTTTTCTTAGTAACTTCATAAGACAGTAATTCGACACAAGAAGTTTTAAAGAAGATAGCTACGAAAGTCCTTACATCATTTATCATGAGATAATATTTAAATAAGATGTAATATCTCTTCGAGATTCCTTTGAAGAAACTCTAATCTCACATCTTCCTGAACTATACAGTCGATGAGGAGCGATATAATTGCAGTCAGACTGCTTATACGTGCTTTATGAAATATGCCTTGATGCAAAGTATCAGGTCGTACCAAAATTGAAATGCATTTCTTACTTGTTCTGTACCAGTCTTGTATTAGAAAATGTTCTACTTTCATAAGACTTTAAAATAACTGCTAGACAGAAATGTTACACTACCATTCACGTCTCTTTGGGGAGAAAATCGTACAGACATAACGTCTAAGTATGCATTGTACGACTAATTCTTTATTGTACAATAATGGCTGTTAACCTGACATGGAAAATTAAATACCGAGACTGACCTTCACAAACTTCCAATATCGTTACCGCTTTAATTAAAGGCTGAACTTTTTTGGAGGTGTATATAATCAGCTCATAACCTGATAAACTGTACCTCAGAGGTTATGATTTCATCGCTAACAATTTAATGATTTTATCAATTTACACCCTTGCCCCCGTACATGTATAGTTCACGAGTAAACATTTTCTCATTTGCTTTGAACATATTTTTGGTTTAGATTAAGGGAACAAGTGATCACCTTCTGTTATACTGAATTTCCTTCGAACAAAATGTTTTGGCGTCTTAAGAATTGACCAGAATAGGACTATTTTGTGTGTCTGTAGACAAATAGACATAAATTCAAAAGAAATGAGATGTAGAATTAAACTGTAGGACACATCAGAAAAAAACAACTGAACTACATCATGTACATTATATAAGAAACTTTTAAATAAATTCAAAATAGATATGAAGATACAATTCACTTCGAATTTTTGAGTGCATTAGTTGTTTACACAATGGTTGTTTGTGCACTATTATTTACGAAGTGTGAATTGGACAAGATCTAACATACGTAGGCTTGTATAAAACATGACATGGGATTTTATTTTTACTTATACCAGCCACCAGTTTACTAGTGATGAAATTTTATTTAAGTTAAAAGCCAGACATACCTACAATATTTCAGTGGCATCTCTCATTTTTGTTTAAATTGTGATTACGGCAGACATACGTCTTTAATTCAGTGTCCGATACACATAATTACAAGAAGATTAATTTTGATTTGTTCTAAGCAAAAAAAAAAATATCACTTAAAGAATTATGTAAATACATTAATGTGTTGGTAGATGTAAATGCAGGTACCACATTGTACTTGTTATCAGGATTCAGGGCGTTGTAAATTTTTGTATAGGGACTCTTACTATTTATGAACCAATTACACCCCGTGTTTCTGGTTCCAGATACTTGTAAGAGATTGGACTACAATTAGCCCACAGTCGATCTGAAAAGAATACAGTAAAATTATGTGTTGAAATATATTGCTGATGCCCGTCATATTCAGTGGGCACAAATAGGATCTTACAATGACTCTACACCTGAGACACATATATATGTTTCAGCTTTTAAATAT
The DNA here is from genome assembly GCF_033153115.1 of Saccostrea echinata. Lineage (NCBI taxonomy): Eukaryota > Metazoa > Mollusca > Bivalvia > Ostreida > Ostreidae > Saccostrea > Saccostrea echinata. The sequence continues at coordinate 50,189,302 of NW_026889803.1, forward strand.
ATTATGACAGTTTTTATGTTTCAAACGACTTTTAAATTACCAGATAAAAAAAGGAACCTGACTAAATTGAGTTTGACTTTTACATTAATGGTTGAGTGCCCATAGCAAAATGTTTACGTAATTCGCGATTCCATCATCATTCATTTTTCACTTTTTAAACAAAAGCAAGTACGTATCAAAGCAATTGGGCTATGCATTTATTTTCTTTTTATAATATGTTTTTTTTTTTAAATATACTGTATATGATAAGTTAGTGTTTTAGACTTAAAAAAAAAAGTCTGCAGAGGTTTTATTGAATGAGGGGATCAATCCACGTCACACGATGTTTCTGACACCATGCAATGATTTATAAAATTCATTTTACTTCAGACATGTTCTTTTTTTTTTCAGGAATATTAACTTTCGAAGATTTATATATTTATGTGTATTCAATATAATAGTTCATATGCGTACTTGAAACACAGTGATAATCTTTCCTGTAGCTATAAGTGTCAAAAACATATATTTGATCATAAATCATATGCTGTAACCATTAAACATGCCGAGATTTTGGTGTCGAATCAATTTCATTAATCACCTAAAATATTCAATGTTACATAACCCACTTCAGAAAAACAGTTTTTATTGAATTTATTTTTTCTCGATGTGATCATGCATAACTAGAATTTCGAGACAAATGAAAGATAAAGTCTGCACTGAAAGAAGTTATTTACAAAACAACAACAAAAAGAGGAAAAACTGTGAAATCTGTTTATCATCATATGTGTTACATGTAGTGTCTGAAATGTTTTCATTGTCAAAACAAATGGGATTGAACACGTACATTTATTGTTTGTACATTAAAAAGGAATGGTTTGTTTTCGCTTAATTAAAGAAGATTAATATGTTACTTCGATTAATATTGGTGTTGTATTAGATTTAATTTTAAAGTAATACGGACTATCAATTTCATTCACAAGTATTCTAAGCACACGCAGAAATTTTAATCTTCTTAGCCCTAAACTTTGGGCACTCGATTAATGAAGGATTTTCAAATATATTCCATACTCGCTGCTCTCACAATGAAGCAGTAAGCTTGATAAAATGATTAACAAGGCATTGCTATGTTATTTTATTATATTTTTATTTGACAAAATCAAACCAGGTTTTATTTGAAACAGTGGTGCGTTCTCTTGCCGCTGTTAACAGCTTGCCTATTCCGTACTCCTTCCGGTTACTGAATTCTGACAAGCACAAATTAAACAAGAAGACGTCATATATAGGTTTTATGTCTGCTACATTTATCTCGAGTTCTTTAAGATTTTTCTAGTTGAGAGATTCTTATCTTCTTAGCATTTTAAAATGTGTATGCAATGAAAATACATTTTAATTTTATCGTGGAATGCTTGGATTTTGGTATTCATTTATATAATTGCTTCACAGTTCAGTTTTCCCGATTAAGTTGTAAAACGCATTTATAGTTAAAGTTTGAAATTGGCATTTTCACAAAACTATATTTTCTGAAGATTGAGTTGATTTCAACTTACAAAATTTTGACACATTTTAAAAGGTCAATTCATCGCTTTATTGTTAACGAAGACGGACCAATAATTCATTTCTGCAATAGATTTTTTATTCAAATTTTAATATGAGGTAATGTGGCTTTTGGTGAGTTAAAATCAATAAAAAAAAAACATATGGTCATCGATGTAGATTTTTAATGGGGAGCGGTTTCAAAAGTTGGCAATGAAAATCGATAATTACTATAGGAAGTAATGGGAAATTGGCAGTGTAGGGTATAAGAGTGATCATGAAAAAAATTCTGCAATAGAATTTTTATTCATATTAAAAGACAATATTAACAAGACAATTTACCAGCAAATTATGCCAAAAAATAAATGGATCATCGGCTTAGATTTTTCAGGGGGGGGGGGGGCATGTCAAACTCAGGTGTAGGGCACATTTTGGGGGAAATTTTCAATGAAAATACCTTGGCCAAATAAATCATTTATTTATGAATATAAATCGAAATATTTACAACATTTTTGAATTGAGAGGAAACGTTTGAATCTTTAAAAGAATTTAAAATGTATATTTTTTTTATCTTTTGCAATACATAATAAAGTCAATTTGATTCAAGGCATATGCGCGGTTTTCTGCGCAGTGGCGTGAAATTTAGAATTAGGTCCGTCGTCCTTAAGGAAAATATGTTTCATGTTTAAGATTCTTCTTTTAATAAGATATTATTACAAATTTTTGGAAATACTTGAAGCCAAAAAGCACATTATTAAAGCAAAAGTTAGATTAACTAGGGCACCGCAAAGCAGAGCAGCAATTCGCAAAAGAGGACTTCGATCCCGATATGAATTTTTACTTGCCTCACTTCCGTTATGCACTCGCTCACTCACCCACCCACACACAAGCACATTACCATATCTTCTCCAACTTCGTTGCGACGGGATAATTAAGTGACAAGATTAAGGATCGAGAAGGTTGATGGTTTTGTGGTGGTTTGAAATATCGGGAATAATTACGATTAATGTGGTTATACTCTGACCGCATGGAGGAAAAAACCTCTTTATTATAGATGGTCAATTTTATTGTTACATGTTGGTAATTAAATGAATGCTAAATAATTCATCACAATATATGGTTTTGATGGAGGGTAAATAAACAATTGTCAAGAGATTGTGTTCTGCCTAGAGGGTGGTCCGAAGTATCTGACGTTTCAAAGGCTTTTTTCACGATTTTGATATTTTACGTGCCAGGAAAACATGGCACGTAAAATATCAAAATCGTAAAAAAAAAAAAAAAAAACCCTGGAAAACGTCAGATACTTTGGACTACCTAGAGGGGAACTGTATCTTATTAGAATGTAATCAAGAAGTTGGATTTTAAAAAAAATTGCAATTTATTACACGCACAAATCTATTTATTTTACCATGTACATGTACAAAATTTATATAACTTTTTCATAAAACACGGATAAAGGAATTCATAAAGGTATACTGACTTTCATTTACTTTTATTTTGTAGTTTGACAAAGAAACGTGTAAGGAGTTGGATGAAATACAAGGACGACTACTTGTGATAGCATGTGATGGCAGAAACGGTCAAGCATCCAGACTGCTTGGACTGGATGAATTTTCAGAACAACATTCCTGTAACGCCTACGGTGCAATCGCAGCCATAGAACGCACAGAGGCGAGGGATGTTCCCACTCCAGAAAAAAGAGTTCATAATTTAACATTTGATTTATCAGCTTATGGCGCATATCATTCCGAAAATGATAATTCCCCCGGATTTAGTCTCAAAGTGTTCGGCAACAGCAAACATCGATATATATCACTAGCCATCTCCAAATGTGAATCACCAGTAGTTAAAGCCCTCAGAACGATTCTCGATAGATCGGTAAGTATCGATCTATTTTGATTCTAAGGCTCACTTGATAGAGCCTATAACTGATGAGTATATTCCGATTCTCAAACATAGGTAAGGACAAGTATTTGCCTGAGGAAGTGTTGAGCAGGAGAAAAAATATAGCTCAGCAGGTATACTATAGATAGCATCGATCCATCAGTATACTTATGACCATTAGCGATAATGCTACACGTACGCCCTATAAAATAAAACTGGCAAGCAGTCGGCTTTTAATTTTGAAATATTATTTCCTATAAAGCAAGTGATTTTTTTTTTTTTTTTTTTTTTTTTTTTTTTTTTTTTTAAATCGCCACACTGGTGGTGTACTAATTTGATAGAAGTATCGATGTAACTTCTAGTATATTGAATGATTGAAAGAAGTATGTCTTTTTTTATCTGTCTTCTTATAACATTATGATGAAGAATATCACTTACCCAATAGTATACCAGGCACGTAGCATCGTTTTTGAAAAGGGGGGATAATTTCCAACTTACACAAATATGACTAGCAAAAAAGAAAGAAATTGTCCAAATTTAAAATTATGGGGGGATTAAGGGTTTGATGGGTTCCAACTTTTCACATATTTTTTTTAAAAAATATTTTTTGAATACATTTATGCATGGGGGATTTGACTTTACTACAAAAAAGGGGGCAACCGGCCTTTCAATGAAAATTTGATACATTAACAGTAATTAAAACATGTTTTGAAAAAAAAGTGCCAGACCCCCTGATACTCTACGTGTCTGTATACCAGAGAATAAAAAAATGCCATCTCTCAAAAATGGTAATTTGATAAGTAACCTAATTATAATAAATAGGAAATATTATGAATAGCTCATACATGTAGTTAATGACAAAGTTATTACCTGTGCAAAATATATTACTGTAGGACAGTGGAGGTGTAGATGTACTGAGAGTGAAGGACATACACTGTATATCATATACTGTAAAGAGTGAAATTTTTGTCCCTGTTTATTTTCGGCCCTTTCGCCCTACTCTTCGTTGGGTGAATTTAAAACAGAACCAATTCAAAGAACACGGTATAATTTCTTTAACAGAATTGTGACTGGGCGAATTTAAAAGGGGCCAAAATTGTTTGCAAGTGTAAAATCTCGAAAATAACACGGGGCGAAAATAACCCTGTATACAGTATTACATATCATTAAGTGGTCTTTCCATTAACGTCATCAGTTCAACTTTCAACATTAGGGAGTCCTACTCCCAAGTAAAAACATTTACCATGAAAATGGTCTAACTGTCGACTTAATTCTCAGATATGAAAATTAGTACATAACATTTGCTATTTATTTTCAAAATGAAAAAAAAAAAAAAACAGAACAGAACAAAACAGAGAAGTCCCCGAGCATAGTCAGTTGTAATTTGGGTCTAATGTACCTACACCAAACTAATACTGATATATTAACAGGACTGCTAACTCTTGCGGGGAACATTCAGAACATTGCAATTTTGAAAAAAAAATCCTAAAGAACTCAAACTTTATATTTTAAAAAATGCAGATAATCTGTGACCATCATATAATCTTGACTTACATGTAGGTTCCCGATACATCCTCCCGAATTAATCAGTCTTTATTTGAAAAATGATCCTTTATCTGCAAAATATATTTGCAAAATTAAAGACCAAACATAAATATTACACATTCCATTGATCTTGTCTAATGTTTTTGGGTGTTAAATTGCACTTTATCACATGATCTTAAGCAGTTCTTATGTCAAATGTAAGCTTCGATTCAAGAGAAAGACCAGTTTTACACATTCAATTCCTGGTGTGCGACATTGTTTAAATGACCTTGGCTTCGAGTAATCATATACCCTTAAAAACTATACTTTTATGCAAAGTACTAAAATATTATGAGCTATTATTTCTCCATTATAACACAATAAAGCAGTCATAAATCCTATGCTTCCAAATACCGTGGTATTTAAAGTCATTACACACCCCATGATCATTAGCTTACTTTGTGATATAGACCTGAAGCTTCATATCCATATGAACTTGATTTGCGGTTTCAGGACAAAGCATTGGCTATTCTGGTGCCAAGAACGAGCTTATTATGCTTCTCTGTCACAAAGACATAGATTACGACACGAATTTAACACTTCCAGTTCCTGTGACATTGATCTGTGTACAAGACAACTTAAAGGGATTTCTGGGACTCTTGTCATAAGCTGCCATCTGACAAAGTAAAAAGTTTCTTAAGTCTTAAATTATCAGCAGGGATCTATGTTGCAGATATAGCATGACAGAGACAGATCATGACACCCACCTCATCCATCCAAAAACCACCAACCCCGATCTTCTATCTCGGAGGTATGATAAACTGTTTCCATGTACATTTCAAAAAAGCTGACTGAAAAGTGAAAAACATGAGTCGAACTTGAACCAAGAATTCTTTTTGAAACTGAGGCGAGAGAACTTGTATGTTTATACATACGAGTACGGTAACAAAGAATGGAGTGCACTGTTCTTTGGTCGGTCTCGTCGTCTACTTATAGTACATGTGTATATGCCTTGCTTTAGGCTTTTGAAATACATTTATGTACATATGTAGTTATTTTCCTAATTTCAAAGTTTCATAATTGTTTATCAAGACTGAACAAGTGGTGAATGGTGTTTTCTGGATCCTCGATCTTTTTAATTGATATCATTCTGTTGTCTTTTTATATATCATATACATGTAAATCGTAATTCATGGTGGTCAGGCCCGTAGAACGCGGGGGGGGGGGGGGGGCACATTTCTCTGAGTGTAGTATTTTGCTATAGTAAATTTTCCTTTAGTTGCTGGTTGCCCCTCCCCCTCCACTTTTTGATGTTGTAAGATGGCAAATTGGCAAATTCAAGGATTCGGACATTAAATTAGCTTTTTTAAAAATTTATTTTGTGGATTCGGACATTACCAAAAGGGTGATGAAATGATGAATTTCTGGCCGATTTTTGTTATATGCAAATAGTTTTTTTTTTCCTTTGATCTTACAACGACATGTCTCCTGTTTAGGTGGCATATTTCGGTGGCTCCGAGATCTTGTTAAGACCCTTCTGACGCGTGTATCGACGTGTTTCTCGCTGTTTGCGTCAGATGAATCGCAGTATCCCCTATCAACAGATGGTAAGGCATTGGTATCAAGTATCTCATGTCGCCATTGCCAATGCAAGTGAACCCTTCTTCGGTATCACGGAGTGGATTTTTATCTTAAAATTGTGTTGGCGGAAAATGGTGATTTTTGATAATGCTTTGATCGGGATTCACGATATGTCTGTAAAGTAAAACAGCAACTTGTGAAATACGTGTACACGCATCATCTTTGTCTTGTAGTCTGAACGGGTAAAGAACCCTACATGTATTAACACAACAGAAAAATGTTTTGGGATATAGAGATAATAATAATAATATTACTTGAAGGTGAAAATATTGCGTTGATCTATTTAATTTTCAACACAGGGTACTTGCCATTCTCCCCAGAAAAAAAAAATTTCAAAGACAAAGTATTGATGAACGGGTTATCACTGTCGCTTTCTTGTATGTGAAAACACATGTTAAAATAGTATGCACTTTATCTTGGCTTCATTTAATGTTAAGAATATTTTAATTAATTGTAATTAACTGTGTATTGCGCCGTAGATTTCAGTTCATTCAATTTTAAATCAATGGGTAACTTACTCTAATTTCGGGTAAATTACTCATTAACTTCATATATGTGTTATGAAATTAGAACTCTTCAGTGTGCAGCTACAGATATTCCTTAAATCTAGCTCTGATTTTGTATTAATGTTATAAATCATGTTCGCCCAATGGCAACAAATTTCAATAATGATGAATAAATGATATAATCATAAGTTTTTTTTGTATAATACAGATAAAGCTTTATATTTTTATTACAGATGATGCGTAACATTTTCCTGAAATGCTTCAACCTGTATAAGATGGGATACGAGCAGTCACTAAGTGAATCCTACGCCCTGAACCATATGAAGTTTAGCCCCCGCCTTTTTGAGATAAAACTTTCCCAGAGATGCGAAACAGTGGCCTACTTCCACGACTGTGATACATTTGTACTAGCGGAGGGAGAGGCGGCCTTATCATTTAATTTTCATACAGGTAAGTATTTATTACAGGTTTTGAAAGAATTAAAACTTTTTATCAAGACAGATGCAAAAATGTTGCAGCAAACATTTATTTGTTTTCATGAGTGACTTTTACTAGATGTTTGAACGATCAGTCCATTATAAGTTTATCTTATTTCAGGACTTGACATAAACCCAGCTATACGAGGTTTGATGTCCCTCTCGAAGTTCATAGAAATGATCTCATTGGCCGAAACAGAACATTCCATATCGAACGCTCTCCTTTTCAAAATGAGGCATAATGAATTTGTCAGCAAGGATCTTATACGCAACGGATTGCGAGAATACATGTTCTCCTGATTGATTTTTAGCCTCAACGTACTCAACAATTTTCCCAAATATATTTTCGAAACTGCCAATTGACAGAGTTAGTGCCTGCTAATGACATAAAAGTTCGGAGCAGAAAATGGCTCTTGGCGCGGAGGAACCCAGAAAATCACACATTCCTGAAAGTTGTGTCAGATTACATGTATATGTATTAAAAATGTTTAATTAATTGTCAGTGTGCATGTATCTATTTTTGTTATTTATTGGTGATTTTAAATAAAATTTTAAGTTGATTTTCTATAAATGATTTACATATCATAATAAATTTTGATAAAAATAAACTAGTACATGCTAAAGTGTTGTGTATCAAAAAGATGAAGAAAATAAAGATTTACAAATGGTGGCAGAAACTAATGGATAATCTTTTTTTTTTTTTCGTGATATTCATTTTTTTCGTCAAGATATAAATCGGAACTTTAAAAATTGCTTGGGTTTTATCCTAACTCAAAAACCTAATGGATTTTTTTTCTTATAAGGTACTTATATTTTGCACAGAATACTGAGTAATATTGGCAATACATGTATTAAATTGTTCTGAGGAAAATGTAAATAAGAAAAATAATCCATTGTATAGGTTTCTGATCGGGGAATAAACCAAAGCATCATAATTGAAAGGAATGTTTTCAGTAAAAACTTTGAGTGGTGTAATGTTATGTCAAACTAATGAAATTAATATTGCTTTAAAACTACTTTAAACTGAATTAGAATATTTTGAACAATCGAAGTGCAGTCTTTTTTAAAGTGTTTCTGATATTATTATTTATAATCTGCCATTGGTGTGATTTATTACAAAGTAAATAAGTGTATAAAAACAACAAATAGTTTAAACCATAGACCTTTTGGTCTTTGTTTGAACCATTCCAATCCGTGGTTCGAGAGTATATGCATGGCAGAAACATTTTATTGGCAAATGACCTTGAATTTTGAGATCTGACCTTCATTGAGAATCATGAATAATTATTAGGTCATGCAGGCACGTAGCATCCCGGGGGGGGGGGGATCATTACTGTTGAAAATGTTCATTGAAAGGCTGGTCTCCCATCTTGTTGCAGTATAGTCATATCGTCCGACAGTAATGTTTTAATAAAATTTGTGGAAAAAGTTCGAAGCCCCCCTCCTCCGAAATAGGACTGTCAGTTTGGACATTTGTGTGTATGTGTGTGTGTGTGGGGGGGGGGGGGGGGCTTGTCAAAGATTTTCAAGATTTTCAATTTTTTTCTGGCTGCACCCCTTCAAAAATGATACTACCGGAACGTGACGTGCCGTGCCTGTCATGAGCAGAAAACATACTGAAGTTTGAACACTTTCCAACAGAAGTTGTTAGAATTATTGATCAGACACTATGGTGACGGACAGACTAAAGAAAAACGACTATGCCGTAACTAGTAATTGTCTTCTCATGTTTGGGGTAACATAACAAGCATACGACTTTCTACTAAATTAAAGCAGAATTTCTTATCAATGTATAATTAAAACTTTCAGAAATCAAATGGTCTACATTTATTTATGCGCTTTACAGAAATTTAATATAATAGATAAGATTTATGAAAAAAGATAAGTTGTCATTTATTATTTTTAGACTATTATATCTTTCACAAATATCAAGATAACGCTACATTAGGGGTAATATTATATAAATAATTCACCCGTTGTAACTGACGTTTAATTTTGTACAAAAAAATATGAATGTACCGTGTAGTCGTAATCATGTCTGGCTGCAGCTCACAGTTCTAAACACTTTAAAACAAACAAACAAAACAAACAAACAACAAAACAGAAATAAATGGGACGATCAGAGAGCTACAGTTCTATGTATAAAAAACAAAATATATATAAATCATGCAGAAGAAAGTGGATACCGTTCTCGAATTATTCGTATTTTTAGGCTGTCGTCTCAGATAACTATCCGCGTTCTCCAAACTCATCATATATATTCTTTGACTAATAGGACGATAAGATTTTCCCTTCAACAATTTAAATAGATCATCAGGGCCTGAAAAAAGATCTTGGAAAATGTTCTCCTGTTTATACTGTCGTTTTTGGGTAGTAAAGTTAAATTATTAAAAGTAACAATAAAATCGTAACATAATAATGCTTGCTCGAATGAGTATATGTACAACTTAGTAACTAACGTCAGAAGGAGCCAGCACGTGAAAATGGTTTCGAATAAACAAATATTTACACACTTTGTGTATAAATTTGTTCTCAAGGAATGTTTTGGTTACCATACTTTAAAATGTATATTTTTATCCATTTTGGCAATTCGTTTAGTATATGTATAATCACGTAAAATAAGCCCAAGCATCAATCCCTCGACTGGCTCGAGTTGTATAGCAACAAAACAGCGTCAAAATGGCGGATGCGATACTTATCCCCGCACTGAAGGGTAAACCAAAAGCGCTAAACTTGTGCAATAAGAAACTAGACAAAGTCCCAAAAATTATTGGTAAACTAGACTGTATTTTACATCTACAGCTCCGCGGGAACAAATTAAAAACGTTACCAATTGAACTGAGTCATTTGTTTCAGGTAATTTATACTGAAATATTGTAAAATAAATACCTCTATTCAACTCTAAAATGTCGAAAGAAGTACAAGATGATGCACATAATGTGACAAATTTCGTTTCAATAACAAAAAATTGCGCGATCTTTAGCCGCAAATCAAGAGTAAATAGGCATATTCATACGTTTGTCTTATAAATGTCTATTTTTTCTACAGCTACAGATCCTAAATTTAGGAAACAATGAATTTGAGGAGTTACCAGAAGCTTTAGAATACCTAACAATGTTGGAAAAACTCCATCTGTTTAACAACAAGCTCAGGATACTGTCTCCAAAAGTGCTAAGTATGAAAAAATCTATACTTATAAATTAATAAATTTTGCAAATAAACTCCGAAACGGGTGCACCAGAGTTCTTACTTACTCCTGTAACAAATTAACAATACACTAGATACAAGATGATGTCCGTAAACTATATTTAGATTTCACCCGCATAGTAAGTACCGGACATTAAAGAGGCTGGGGGGTTGTGGCCATTTTTAGACTATATTGATCTCCTTTAGAAGAAGAGCTCCATATGAAGATATAGAAAATGATCAATTTTAAAACTAAAATTTTTGAAATTTTTCTTTGCCAAATGATAGTTGACAGCTTAAGATATCATATCTAAAAATTATTAAGTTAAATCTGGTGGTTAATTTGTGGTTAATTTGTTGACCCCCCAGCCTCCTTAAATTAAAAGTCTACTTTTATTTTCTATAAACAGCCATGAAATAGCAAAAACGTGAGTACGGTGGCGTTTCCGGTTGGCGGATCTAGGTTACTGGAAATTTGTAATGAAACTGACAACAAGCAATTGTTTATTTATTTCATAAAACGTCAACACTGAATTATTCAATCAAAGCTTGATTTAAATTATATAAAAGAAAAAGATTGTGATAACCATCTAAAAAGGGAAATGTCCAAATTATTTTTGTCATTCACTGATCTTAATATTGAAGGAAGCTTCTAGAACATCATATAGCATCGAGCCCGATGTTAAAAAGAAAAAACCAGTCGATTATAGCTGCAAGAACATAAAAAAAAAAGCTTTTGTGTGAATGGTCATTGAAAAAATGGCAAATCATTGATAACACTAAAAGTTGTGATATACATGTATTTATATATCGAAACACTATTACATGTATGTAGTAGGTTTTCTAAAAAATTTATCGGTAAAATTTGTATAAATAATTTATATTCCTATATTCCTTACTAAATGCATCGTGGCAACGAACTCGAAGTACAATTTGTACTTCGTAATAAACTTGCTTACATTAAAAGAGAAAATTAATGAATAAGGTGTTGTTCAAATACAATTAAAACTGTAAAATTTTGTGTTTTATTCAATACATTTCAGTTGTTTTTTTTTCTGAATACAGTCTTTGTATCAAATACTTGGCCTATTCATAGGGCGTTATAAGCTAATTTTTACACAGCCTGAACTTAATTGGGACTTGGTTTATAAATATGTATGTACCTTATTGATATGTAAAAAAAAGTAAATAAAAGTATATTTTTTACATATCAATAAGGTACATACATATTTATGAACCAAGACTCAAGTACCTGTGAATTTTTACCCCCCCCCCCCCCCCCCCAAAATAAATAAATAAATTTATCAGTAAAATGTGTACATTCGCTGATTTTATCCTTGGCGGAAATGTAATAAGAGCATCTGAAGTACAATATCCATAACATAGTATAGCAGGTTTCATAATAAACGTCAATTAATGAAATTGTTATTTTTCAATTTTTTACAAAAAGGGGGTGGTGGGGTGGAGACGTACATGTACATCTACTTCATGCGGGATTTTGAACAAGTTTTTCTTTCTGCTATAAGCCTATAGGCTGTCAGTAGAAACTACGATATATTTTCTGTCGGTAATGGTATAAATTCAATTCCCCGCGCTTGCGCGGGATTTCATCTAGTAGCATTAAAAGAAAATAGATATGCTCATCAACATAGTAATTGGTGATCAGCACAGTAAATTTCGACACATTATTGATATACAGTAAGTGTAATAGGTTCAAGAAAGCATGGGCATAAATACATATCTTTTAGACACTGCTTAATATACCAATTCATTAATTGTTAATGCTTCTTTTGATAATACAGTGTTGTTTCTCAATTTAAATGGTTATATTTTTTTTCATATTTTAGCAAACCTCAGGAATTTAACATTCCTCAATCTAAATTCAAACAACTTGAAAACTTTTCCACCTGAAATATGTAGGTAAGTAATTTCTTTTTCATATATAGTGTGAGAAGCGATAGTGGATTTTCAGGACAATCAAAATTACCCCATTACTATGTCCATGATTTGTTATGTCAACTAAAAAAATATAAGCTTAATTAGCTTTGCATGTATATGACAGAGAAAATTAGAGTATTTTTCGAGGAAATTTTTATGTCTACATTAAAAAAATATAATAATCCCACCCTTGTGAGAAACATAGTGGCTGAATCGCATATAAATGACTTACATTATACCCTAATCAGAGGGGAGATGCAACCCCCTCCAACACCTACCCCCATTATTAGGTGCGTCATGTCTCTGGTGAAGTCCTCAACTTCATTTAAGTCTACACATAAACAGAAAAGAAAATACACCACTGATGATTATATGCTACCTTGTCAAAATTATTACCTACAGATATGTTAAAGATCTTTTGCATATGCTAAAATAAGTAATGTTGTGCATTGAGGGTTGAACTCTGCTGTGATGTACTTTATCAATTATGCAGACTTCATCTAGCACAAAGTTTGTGAATTTCATCTAGAACAGAGTTCATGAAGATCATCTAGAATAGAATTTGTGAAGTTAATGCATTATATGCTCAGAATAATTTATACCTATTCCAGTTATTTTTGCTTTTTTGTATTTTGATATATTTATTGGGTTCTTCAGATTGTCCAGTCTCCAACACCTTTCTGTGGATTATAACCAGCTAACAGAGCTCCCTGTAGAAATGTGTGCATTACTCCGCCTGGAAGAGTTTCACGCTGCCAATAATCAGCTGACAAGTCTGCCACTGGAGTTTGGATTTCTGGTTAACCTAGAGAAACTTCACCTACAGAAAAATAAAATTAGAGAACTCCCAGAGGTAATATATTTTAAATGAACAGAGAAGACTTCCTCTAAGGAAAGGATTTGTTTGATTGTGTTCTTTCAGTTAGAAGTTGCATAATACAGACAATTTGTTGAAGAGGCAATTACACTGTCATCTATTGTAGAGTCTTGGGAAGTGTTATAAACTGAGGACTCTAGATATTGCTGCCAATGAGCTCAGGATATTTCCAACAGAGGTAGTTTAAAAAGTGCAATACTAATTCATCCCCATAGACAAAAATATGACAATTCATTGTGTTTTATAAGATGTTAGTGTCAGTTACAGAACTGTTTGAATTATCTGAAACAAACAAAAATAACTGTTTTCGTGTGTGTCCAAATCTAACTATTAAATGCATAAGTGGGTCTTTTTTCTATTTTTTTTCATTTCCAGATTTTGTCTTGTCACATATATATTAAAATGCTTATGTCTTCCATGTATACTTTTTTTTACAGTTGAGTGCTCTCCCTTTGAAGGAGATGTACTGTGAAGAAAATCCACTTTTACAACATATCCCTGTCCACTCTGTACAAGAGGAGGAAGTTCTATCACTAAAGGTAATAAAATGTATAGATCCTCTTTTACAACAGATCCCTGTACAAGAGGAGGAGTTCTGTCACTAAAAGGTAGGACAAAATCAAATATATAGATCCTCTTTTACAACACATTCCTGTCCACTCTGTACAAGAGGAGAAAGTTCTGTCACTAAAAGGTAGGACAAAATCAAATATATAGATCCTCTTTCACAACACATTCCTGTCCACTCTGTACAAGAGGAGAAAGTTCTGTCACTAAAAGGTAGGACAAAAGCAAATATATAGATCCTCTTTAACAATACATCTCTATCCACTCTGTACAAGAGGAGAAAGTTCTGTCACTAAAAGGTAGGACAAAATCAAATATATACCGGTAGGTCCTCTTTTACAATATATCCCTGTCCACTCTGTACAAGAGGAGAAAGTTCTATCACTAAAGGTAATAAAATATATAGACCAACTTGTTTTTCTATTAAATTATATAAAAGCTTCTAAAATGAAATACATTGATTTCAATCTTATTCACAGGAAATCAATGCAAGATACATAATGAAGGAACTGAAGGATAGGTAAATAGTTTATTGTATTCTATTTTGAAGATATTCTTACTTGCCTATAAGCAATTGTAATATATACATGTATAAGTTATATGTGATGATATTAACTCAACTGAGCTCCAAGCTCAAGAGTGCATATTTGATCAAAGTTTGTTATATTCCATCTGTTGTTTGATAGCTAACTCTTTGCCATTCAACATCTTCTCCAGAGATTTTAGGCCAATTTCAACCAAAAAGAAACCTTGGTAAAACTATGGGATTCAAATTTCTTCAAATAAAAGCTACCTACAAGTGAAAAAAACATATGGTGCAGTCATCTAAATACCTTTTTTCTCCCAAATCATTAAACCAGAAAAGTCAAAACTTATGAAAAAGCTTCAGTATATACATGTATCATAGGCTGATAATCTATAGCCAGATGGGACCTCGAGTAACATATCTAGTGTGCATTCAGATATGCGATACCCCCCCCCCCCCCCCCCCCCCTTAAGAAGCCAGGTTGGGGCCTTAAAAAGGGATCAGAAGTTTATGTGATTTGTTGAATTGATTTACAAGTGAGAGAGAGAAATAATTGTTGACAATAGGTCATTTGAATTATAGTTTTACCTTACTATAAAGAGTTTAATTCTTTTCTTTATAATTTATTTACCAAAGAAATGTTGCTTAGGTGAGCATTGTGGCTTATTGGTCTTTTGTTTTTAGTTGTGATTGTTTCTTTAATTAATATGTAAATTTCAGTCCTGCTGGAGGAAAAGACAGGTGATATTTTTAACTTGGCATTCTACGTCTCATGTTTTAATGGATGCTTGTCAAGAGTTGTTCCCCTTTGCCAAACTGCATTTTCTGATTTTTTCCCTCTTGATAACATGCTTGTTGTTTGTACAGGCCTGCAAATATGCTTCAGTATCTTTATGTAATATTAAATGTTGTTTATGCTTTGGGGAAAGTAAAATATTTAACAAGAGGAAGATATCTGGTTTCTATTTGGGGTGATTAGGTTGATTGACTATTGAATGTTTGTAATCAAACTTCATCATTGACAAGATATATTGCAATTTACATCTACATTTCAGATATCCCATAAACATATATACAAACAGATTGATCCATGTTCTTTTATTCAAAATTTTTATTTCTTCCATTTTTCAGTCACATATAAATTATTTTCTATCATGCCATACCAGATTTGTCAATAAACTTTTCCAAATTTTCCATTCAAAATATAGACAGTTTTGACTGACATATTGGTCCTTGTCAAGCCAAAAACTCTAATGTTATCTCTCCCTAATAATATACAACCTACTCTCTGTTGTAGATGGTCATACCTGCGTCGTGCTATACGTCATTACCCCCAGATTAAAGAGATGTTGGCCCAGGCCAGTAAATGTGCGGTGTGTGGAGAGTCCTTCCTCAACACCTGGCTGGAATGTGTCTGTTTTGTGGATGCCAAAGAGGTAGAATTATTCTTGACACACTACAACCTTGGTTTACTTGTGCAATATATTATAGTCATTTAATTATAATTCACTTTGGACTAATTTGTGAAAAATGAATGTGAAAATAAACAATGTATTTGCATGTTTTCTTCATAAAAAAATAAGTACTCCATGTTTATTAAATATTCCATTTTTGAAGTTTTTACAGGTACATATTTTCTAATGCAGGTGTACTTTCAGAGAGAAGTATAATAAAATCTCAAATACTGTAACACAATATATTCAATTTGTTTTAGGACTTAAAGCTAAACAATCTGTCCGGTTTGATTCCAGTGCGTGCGTTACTGTGCTCCTATCGATGCTTCAACTCCTCTGGACATGATTATTATGGTGTAGCATTTCCATGATGAATATCAATAATGTTCTTCTAAGGGAGATAATTCTTTTAGTCACATTTAGTGACATCCTGAAAATTTGATGGTTCACGACCTTCACATTCCTGTTGAAGTGGATCCTCATGCAATTATTGTTACATCATACATCAGTGGCATTTGATACATTTCAGTCAAAAGCAACTTGTGTGAAAGACAATATCATGTCCTCCACATACGTAGATATTTGATATCTGAGATTTTATGCATGATATTTCTTTCCAAAATTTAGAAAACATCATATACATGCATAATGAACGCATGAATAGATAAGTATTTTTTTGAAAATATTACTTATATTTTAAAGACACATGTATCTAGAAATTTGATTTTGATATGTGTACTGTAGATTATTCCTTTTTTTATGAGGTTTGTTAGCCTCAATATTTGTAATATTATAAAGTTTTTAATTTTGTTACATATATATACATGATGATGTCATTATTTTTTTTGTTACTGAATTGAAAGTCTACTTTTGTTTTTTTTTTTTTTAATTTTATTAAATCACATATTTTATTATCAATGTTTTTTTAAATTTATCATCAATTGATTGCGCCCATGGGAAAAGGGCCTTATGGCAATTTTTACACATTTTAAGTTTTTCATGGATATTAATAGAGCAAGGTAAGAAGTTGCCAAATCTGAATTTTTATGGCCCTACGTCAACTCTAAGTAGGTTTTATCTTCATTTATATCAGTGATACTTTTACAGGTAAACAATGACGTCATATTACTTTCGCACCAACGTCAAAAGTTTTCAGAGTGAACATGACTTTCATTTTGCATTGTAATGTTACTACGGTAATAAATGTATGTTATTGAGCATTTCCAGAAACATTTTTGAGTCATTGTCTCTTTTAATAATTGTATAATATGATAATAAATAGTTGTATTAACTAGTATCCATCATGTAGTGGTGTATAGAATTATGAGTATTTGTTTGTTTGTTTGTTTTACATTTCACTATGCTGGAATGTCAGGAAAACCCGAGAAGCAAGTGGCTTCTGTTCAATATCGATTTATTCTCTCAAAACCAAAGTATTTATCTCATGTAATAATTGTTTGAGAAACCTGTAGAATTCATTCGAAAATCATCTCATTTTAAGCATAACTCTCGATAGGACAAGATGTCTTTTTTTTGGGGGGGGGGGGGGGGGTTGAATCCAGTATAAACGATATCTCTTTCAAAATGTGAAGTTAAAAAATATTTCAAAAAAAATTATCGGGAACAACAATAAAATAGATTTTGCTGGGTAGTGAAAATTTGTTGTTTTTTTTTTTTTGTTTTGTTTTTGTTTTCTAAATATAATTAGGCAGAAAATTTGTGAAATGTAGTGAGTTACCGTATACGCTGTACAACAATTTATGGAAATTAGTTGATACACTGCATGTTAAGCAATATTCGACCAATAAAAAAAATCTTCAAACAAAAAATCAGAAGGACTTCTGCCCGCATGTGGTAACAAAACTTTTTTTTTTAAATTAAAATGATGCACATTTTTTCAGTCACAGCAAGGAAAATTTTTGAATAATTAATTTTAAGTAAGCAGGTTGATAAATTATAAACAAATGGATAATGGATGAATTATAATTCACATGCATTTGAAATGAAAAGAACAGATCCAGGATGACCAGTGGTTGGATTGTGTGTGTGTGTGGGGGGGGGGGGGGGTTAAAAGTTAAATGACAGAAACATGCAATACTTGTACTTAACATGAGTTTAATAGCATACGAGGGTTGTCGTATTTTTAAAATCTTCCTACATTTTAGGTGTGCAGGGGGGATGCCTTCCCACCACCAACCCCATAACCTCCAAATACGTCATTTGGTTAGGTTTGAAATAATATTGAAATAATTCCTCAATTTATTTTTGCACCTTGAACTCTCTCCTTACGTACATGTATATGAGCAGGGTCATTTTCAAAACAAACTGCGATCATGAGCTCCACATGCCTGGAACTGGAAACTTAACTGCTATCAAATCTAGTTAATCATGAGAAAAATTGCATCCTAGAATAACGATTTTGTCTGATTTTGTAAAATTAAATGGTTTTAAAAGAACATGTATACACTGGGTATTAATAGATATCGGGTATTTTATTGTCATTTCAACAAATTTTATCCGAACTTTGAATGAAATAAATATTTCATTTTTTTTTAAATTAATATCAAATAGATTTTTCTAAGAAATAAATAATTATATGTATGTTGTCGTTATGAATCAATGACATGCAGATTAATTAATAGAATTTTTTCGGCTGGGGGTGTGTGTGTAAAATTAATTGAAAGTTTTATATATCCAGTCAAAAATGCGACTGGTTCATAATATTCCTTGACTAGCTGAGTTTTTAAATGACAAATTTTTACAATGTGGCACACATTTAGGTACATGTAAATATTGTTATGTGATAGTGTGTGTAGAATCCCCCCCCCCCCATTTCTCGCGGCTTCTTTATCGTATGAAATTCTAATGATATTGTTTTCAAATGTTATTAAATATGAAGTTTTACAATATAAAAATTCCATTCTGGCCCCATGCCAGAGACTTGGATATGCTTATCCTTGTAAAGTGTTACAGATACACTGTACAGTAGTTAGGTCCCGGTAATACAAAATAACCCTGGCCCTCTTCCTCGGTCTCCTGCACTGCCACAAAAATAAAAACTTGCAAACATATTCTTAGTCTTTTGTGCAGTATATTTTTAGCATTTAATTTAATTTATACAATGGATGTTTCAATACAATTTGATCTTAACAAGATTTATTTCAATAAATCGAAATAACAACATAATTCAACAGCAAGTTAAGCAATATCATACTAAACCGATAACTGAGATTATTATTTCAATAAGAAAACGAGTTTTAGATTGATAATAGAACTGTAATGACATACAATGCTGAGATTCTATAAATGACAAGGATTACATATTTTTGACTTTTAAGTGACTAAAAACTGCAGATAAAGCTAAAACCTTTGAACTTTTTTATGCACAACACGAGTACCAAAATGTTATATTTTCGAGTTACTGAAAATAAATAGACAGCAAAAGAAAAATAAAGAGATAGAGATTTCTTTTAATAATACAATATTGTTGTGTTTTTGAAAATTCGCCTCTTCATTAAAGTTTCACATTTCACATTGTGTTCATAAACTGGATTTAATGTAACATCTCTCTCTCTCTCTCTCTCTCTCTCTCTCACACACACACATCAGGTATACATACATGTAAACTTTTTTTTCAGCTAGAAAAATTAGAACAATTTTATTTCATTAGGTAGTTTTTGTTTGTTTTCAAGTACTTACATCGGAAGTGGCAACAACAAAAATAAGACGAAACAATTTTTTGTTCAATTTCATTTTATTTTATTTAAATTTATTATCATTATTACTGAAAAAAAATGAAAATTCAAGTTATTTTAAAAAATAATTTCATGTTAAAATAAATAGATGCACTTGTAACAGACTTAAAAAATAAATGAAAGTTTGGTTTAATGTAGCATCTATTTCTTATTCTATTTTTTTTTTCTCTTTCACTTTGACAGCAGCTAGTTCCACGAGCTTTCAAAAATACTTTTAAAGAAAATATAAATATAATACTTATAATTAAAACGTTTTTTTAACTGATGATAAGTAAGATTTTTAAAAATATTTTTTTTATAATACGGGAGCAAATTTGTATGAGTATGTTGATTTTGAATGGTGTTAAAAAAAAAGAAAGTCCCTCTCTGGTACCTCTCTAGTATCTCGCTTGTCAGAGTTACCTCTCTTGTTTTTATTTAGGTCTTAAATTTAATATCACGTCTGTCATTCGTTCGTACAGAGACATATATGTCTCTGGTTCGTACTTTTGTGAAAACTTACAAGAATACTTTTCTTTGTTGGAAGAAGTGTGATCAGTTTCAAATTTTTGGCAATTAAAGCATTTTACAACAAAAATTTATGCACGATGTACCACTGCTGCAATGTTTACATGATCGATGAGTTGAGAATGGTGGGGCGGATCTTATACAGGAAAACGATTTCCTCTGCGATATTTTGATAATATACCCGTGTCTAACAAATAACTTCAATATGTCTATATATCAAAATCGCATTCGTTCATCCATATTCAATTATCCAGAAAATCACCTTGTCTGAAGCTTCTATACATGGAAAGGGTGCACGATGTTTCGGGACCACGACGTTTCGGGACCTGACTAATACGACGTTTCGGGACTAGCAACAAGACGGTTCGGGACTTGGGTAAAGACGATTCGGGACTTGAGTTAATTTTTTTCGGGATCTAAACAAATTATTTTATTATGGTGATATAGCATATTATTCTAATTATTATATAGCACGTCGGGGTCCCGAAACATCGCGGTCCCGAAACATCCATAATTCCATGGAAATACATAGCCCAGATCAGAGACGTATAAATTATTAAGCTACAATAACATGTAGTAAAGAAACGGGTCTCGAATAATTTAAAAATTCTAAATATTTTAATTAATATCAGTGGACTAGAGTTAAAGATATAAATGAAAATAAATAATTATTTCAATGTTGAGAACAACGACAAAAGTGAGCTAGACGTGTCAAAACGTAAAACACGTGGATAAAAAAAAATCTGCGTCGACGCTCACCGTCTGCAACGTCATATCTTTATGACGTTATTTCTCTGTTTTAGCAAAATTGCCATAAGGCCCTTTTGTCATGGGCGCAATCAATTGTCATTTTTATTCATGTACAAACTCATCTAACAATATGAGAAAATAAAAATTACAATCTTTTTCTTTGTGTAAAACTTGACAGCCATAATGTAGCTGTAACATGAGCAAATTTAACTTAATGCAATGGTTGAAGCCATTTTCTTACTGATAACTTGTAGTCTTCTTCTTGAGATCATACTGACTCCTCTAATATAAAACAAACACTGACTACCTTTCCACCTGTTCTGTCATAATTAAGGGCCATAGTATCAAAAATGTAATTAAAAAAGCAAAATGAGGCCAACATTATTATGTAAAACATTTGACAATTTTTCAGGCCCATCTCTGATCACAGAATGAATAATCTAAGAACAAGTCTTATAGAATGCTTTAATATTGGGGATGTCAACGAATATTCATTCGATGAGTTGGTATGTGAATTTGATTTGATGTATTTTTTTTTCCAAGAGAGCACAGTAGTTAAGAGTTGACGATGTGACTGCTGGGGTGAGCACAGTTGTATATTATTATTTGTACTGGATACTTACTCACTTTTAACTTAGATCCATCTCTTCAACCCGCATGAAACATTTTAAAAGAAGATATAATGTCATTAAGAATGACAATTGCATTTCAGATTTCCATTAAGTACAAAGTCTGAAAAGTGCAGAATTTCCGTCTTCAAGAACAACAATATAATTAAAAGTACTTCTTCAGCTTTCTAAAAGATATGTGAAGAGGGTACATTTCAAAATAAATTTTATTGATCATTGAATTACATGTTTAATATAGTGTTAATCTGTATTTGTTGTAAAGGGTTCAATTTAAAAATACATGTAAATGCATTAATTACTTGATTATCTCAGGTTGTATATATTCTTAAGTTTTTAAAATAATTGTATTGATTTTAAGTGTATCCAACTAAAAAATAATTTTAAAAAAATTAAAGGTCCAAATCGTGAATCAATCATGTTACCAAGGAAAAGATTGTTCAGATTTAAATAAGTTACAATTACCTATCTAACAAGAGATATGATTTTAATCTTTGATACAATATTTTGAAAATACGAACAAGAGGCCCATGGGCCACCTCACTCACCTGAACACTTTTGGCTAGGAAAAAGCAGAAAACAGTTCAGTATAGAAAAGTTTAAATATATGTGATATATGTGGGTCCACCCTACACCAAGGAAGGGAAGCATGATTTGAATAAGCTTAAATCTACACTAACTGAAGATGCTTCTATCTTTCTTTGAATAATCATGGCATTAAAAGATATTTAAAGATTTTTTCCCATATGTTTGATCTTCTATTGTTGCCCCACCCTAGCCAAAAGGATGATTTGATGCTTAATATAAATATGACTAATTAGAGTTTGCTGTTCTTGAGAAGATTTTTTAAGATATTTCTTATATATTCTCATATATAACTTTGATCCCCTGTTGTGGCCCCTCCCTACCCTAGGGGGTCATGATTTGAACATCTACATTACCTGAGGATGCTTCTTTATTAAGATTATTAATCTTGGCTTTGCTGTTCTTGAGAAGATTTTTTGGTATAACTGATCATCCCTGTAGGCCTTACCCTAACCCTGGGGGTCATGATTTGAAGACACTTGAATTTACACTACCTGAGGATGTTTCCCAATTAATTTGACTAATTATGGCTTTGCTGTTTTTAACAAAAATATTTTCAAAGATATCTCCTATATATTCCCATGTATAACTTTGATTTCTGTTGTGGCCACTCCCTCTACCCCCTGGGTCATGATTTGAACAAACTTTAATCTATACTACCTGAGGATGCTTCAAAATAAATATGACCGATCATGGCTTTGCTGTTCTTGAGAAGAAGATTTATAAAGATTTTTACTATGTATTCCTTTGATAAACTTAAATCACGTATTGTGGCCCTACCTACCCTCCGGGGGTCATGTTTCGAACAAACCTGAACCTACACTACTTGAGGATGTTTCCACATAATTTCATCTTTTCTGGTCCAGTGGTTCTTGAATAGAAGATTTTTGAAAGATTTCAGTAATTTTTCACTAGTTCATAATTATTCCCTTGGAAGAAGGTGTGGCCCTTTATTTGAAAAAAATTTAATCCCCTTTACCCAAGGATACTTTGTGGCAAGTTTGTTTGAAACTGGCAAAGTGGTTCTTGAGAAGAAATCAAAAATGTGAAAAGTTTACAGACAGATGCCAGGCAAAATGTGACCTGAAAAGCTCAAATAAGCCTTCCGCTCATGTGAGCTAAAACACCTCAAAAGACAATTTTCTAAATTAATTAATTTCTGGAAAATGATTTTTCAACTTAAGGATTAACATTAATAGTCAAAATCAAAAACCAATATAAAGAATTCCTATTCTACTTGCACAAAAAGTCTTAATAAGATCAGAATAAACTTATAGGAGTAGACTTTTGAAAGAATTTCACAAAATTTTCTATTTTTAGTAACCATGGCAACAATGTCCATTGAAATCAAAAAACTGTTAAAAAGAATAATGTATCTTTGTACCTTCTACTTGTATACATAGCCATATTGAACTGGACCAAATCTGTAGGAAGAGTAGCATTTTGAAAGAAATTGCTATTTTCAGTAACCTTTGCAACACCCTTTTCATCTAAATCAAAAACCTATAAAAAGAATTTGTATCTTAGTGTACTCTACTTGTGTAGAAAGTTTAATTGAAATCAGACCAAAACTGTAGGAGGAGAAGCAGTTTGAAAACCTTTCACAAAATTTTCAATTTTTAGTAATTATGGCAAGACCATTCATCAGAATAAAAAACAAGAGGCCCAAGGGCCTTAACGGTCACCTGAGTACAATACAACAATTTAGAGGATCCATAGAGTATTAATTAAAATGAAATGAAAGGTGAAGCTTTGTTGCCCAAAAGCAAGAAAAATAGGGTGATCAGGATCAACAAAATAATTAGTCTACTATTCATTAACAGTTCATTAATTAGGTTCTAATCTGTTCCCCATTTATCACTATCACCATACAGTATATTAACAAACTGTCAGTGCTTTTGTACTATTTTAATTCCTTGTTGTAATCTCTTACATTGGCCTCTCTTGGTCTTTGATGAACATTTAATAAGACAAGTTATTTTTGTCTCATTTTTATTTATCTATCACTTACAAGTCCACATGATCATTAAAACTATGAAAATACTTTTTGTATTATACAATAAAAATTCTTGCATAATCCTCTTATTCTATTAATTTTTCAAGTACATTATTTACAATGATTAATTATCAAAAGTAAACGGCAAAGGGGAATAACTCCTCTCAGTAGAATGCAAATTAATTGAGCCCTGGCTAGGACCAGAACACTTGACCAAATGGTCCAGATGTTCAAAAATCTGGTAAAAATACCCTTCCTTATTACAACTTTTACACTTTTTGCCTCTGATATGCCGAAGTGCAGAGAAGATTTTTAAAGAAATAATGCATTTCACTACAGATTCACTATATTATCAATAGAGCCCCCCCCCCCCCCCCCCCTTCACCACCGAGAAACACCAGAGTCTCTCACCCTGGGACCAGAAGTTTCAAATTTGCTCATCATAAGTAATCACTTTGTTTAACTGCTTAACATTAAGGAGCAGACAGGATTATTTAATAGAATTTATGCATTTTCACTACATTATCAACAGCCCCACCCTTATACCAGCACATCTGACCCAGGGGTAATGCAATTCACTACTCTGGAAGAAGCACTCTTGCTCATCATAACTACTGTATATACATGTACTTAGTTCTTTGCTTTTTAACCAGAAGCAGAAAAGAATATTTTCAAAGAAATTTTGATTTTTCACTATATAATCAATAGAGCCCCCCCCCCCCCCCCCCCCCACCTTTTGACCAGGACCCTTGACCCTAGGGCCATGAAATTCACAATTTTAGAAGAGGCATCCTTGCATATCATAACAATGTACTTAGTTTGTTTAAATAGTACCCAGGGGCAGAGAAGAAGATTTTCAAAGAAATAATTCACCTTCACTGTAGGAGCTATATAGCCCCACCCTAGCACAAGAACCCCTGTCCCTGGGGCCATGAATTTCACAATTTTGGAAGAGGTGTCCTTGCTTATCATAATAATGTACTTAGTTTGTTTAAATAATACCCAGAAGCAGAGAAGAAGATTTTTAAAGCATTAATGCATTTTCACTATATAATAAATAGAGCCCCACCCTAACATCAGAACCCCTGACCCAGGGGCCATGAAATTCACAATTTTGGTAGAGTTACTCTTGCTTATCATAACTATGTATTTAATTTGTTTAAATAATACCCAGGAGTAGAGAAGAAGATTTTCAAAGAAATAATGCACTTTCACTATATGATCTATATAGCCCCCCCCCCCCCCCCCCCCAGCACCAGAACCCCTTACCCTGGGGCTATGAATTTCACAATTTTGGTAGAGTCACTCTTGCTTATCATGACTATGTATTTAATTTGTTTCAATAATACCCAGGAGTAGAGAAGAAGATTTTCAAAGAAATAATGCACTTTCACAATACGATCTATATAGCCCCACCCTAGCACCAGAACCCCTGACCCTGGGGCCATGAATTTCACAATTTTGGTAGAGTCACCCTTGCTTATCATAACTATGTATTCAATTTGTTTCAATAATACCCAGGAGTAGAGAAGAAGATTTTCAAAGAAATAATGCACTTTCACTATATGATCTATATAGCCCCGCCCTAGCACCAGAACCCCTGACCCTGGGGCCATGAATTTCACAATTTTGGTAGAGGGCTCAATGCTTATTACAATCATGTCAACAGTTTGACTGCTTGATGTCCAGGAGTAAAGAAGAAAATTTTAAAGATTGCATTAATTTTGATGGTTTTAGCCCCACCCCTCAGGCCCCAGGGGGGCAGGGACCATGAAATTCATAAATTTTGTTCCCCTTCACATATAGATGCCACATGCAAAAATTGGCTGAAATTGGTTCAGCGGTTTCAGAGAAGAAGCTGAAAATGTTCAAATGTTAACACACGACGGACGACACACGACGACGGACGAAAACAGATAGCAATAGGTCACCTGAGTGACTCAGGTGACCTAAAAAAAACAGATAAAAAACAAGATGTGTTTGTGAAACACTGTTGCCCCCCTATGGCAGCTTATGGTGAAGATTAAAGTTTCTCAAATGCAAGTCAAAATCCAAGCCAAAAGATAAAAAATGTTGGTACCCAAAGAAAGGTCTTGTCTCGAGGAATATACCTGTGAAATTTCAAAAGACCTAGCTGCAATTGTTCAAAAGTTAGGGCGAAGGTTAAAGTTTTGTAAAAGTAAGTAAAACGTCAAGGTCAAAGTGGTTGGTATCCAAAGGAAGGTGATGTCACAAGGATTACATATGTGAGGAATGAAAGCCCTAGCATCAACCATTAAAAAGTTCTGGCCAAGGTTAAAGTTTTTCAAAAGTAGGTCAAACTCCTAGGTCAAGGTCAAAAGGTCAAAGTGGTTGGTATCCAAAGAAAGGTCTTGTCACAAGGATTACATATGTAAAGTATGAAAGCCCTAGCTCCAACTGTTCAAAAGTTATGGCCAAGCTAGTTAAAGTTTTTCAAAAGTAGGTCAAACTCCTAGATCAAGGTCAAAGGGTCAAAGAAGTTGATATCCAGAGGAAGATCTTGTCACAAGGAATAAACATGTGAAGTTTGAAATCCCAAGCACCACCTGTTCAAAAGTTATGGCCAAGGTTAAAGTTTTTCAAAAGTAGGTCAAACTCCAAGGTCAAGGTCAAAAGGTCAAAGTGGTTGGTATCCAAAGGAAGGCCTTGTCACAAAGAATACACAGGTGAAGTTTGAAACCCCAAGCACCAACTGTTCAGAAGTTATGGCGAAGGTTAAAGTCTCATAAAATTTTGCAAAAGTGGGTCAAACTCCAAGGTCAAAAGGTCAAATTTGATGGTACCCGAAGAAAGGTCCTGTCACAAGGAATACACATGTGAAATTTGAAAGTCATAGCTCCAACCAATCAAAAGTTATGGGCAAGGTTAAAGTTGACAACAGACAGACAGATAAACAGACAGACAGGACAAAAACAATATACCCCCGGGATCTTTCGATCCAGGGGCATAAAAATGTTTATAAGTATTGTTTACTAGTGTACCAAGTCTTATTGAAATTGGATCAAAACTGTAGTAGAAGAAGCATTTTGAATTTTGAAAAAAAAAAAATATTTTTAGTAACCATGGCAATACTGTTCATCAAAATCAAAAAAACAATACCAGAATTATGTATCTTGTATTGAAAGTTTCCTGAAAGAAATTCACAAAAATCTCTATTTTTGGTAGTCATGGCAACACCATTCACCAAAATTATAAACTTATATTTAGAATTATGTACCGGTATCTTGCTGTAGTCTACTTGTTTACCAAGTTCTACTGAAATCGGACCAAAACTGTAGGAGCATTTTTAAAAATTGTGTAAAAAGAGATGGACAGACAGGGGACACCTTACTACTGTACATTCCTAAATGTACGCAAGGAATTAATTATCGCCTAATTTCACGAGAAGCATCACTCACGAAATAAAATTACTCTATTTTATTTTTATGGTGATGAAATCCATGTAAAATCTCGATCAACCGTCCACTCGCGAATTACTGTTCTCGCAATTTGACATCAAAAGAGACATTTCAGGATATAAGTACTTTTGTAAATTTAGGAATTTACAGTATTGCATAAGCTCTTCTGGTCTCTGACCAATAGAGCTAAAAATGTAAAGAAAGCCTTTTAAAATATATCATTATGAATTTAATAAATGCTTTTTTTTTCACAATATACTGCACTACATTATATTTCAAATTTCAAAATCACTAGGAATCCTCGTCTGACCAGTTCCAAGGAATACACACTAATCCATCATCTGTAACGGAGTAATACTGCGTCACTCTTATACTAATACCCTCCACGTTTGTTGCAATGTCACTGGAACGGTCCATCAGTCTCTCGCAGCACTGAGTCATCTGAGCGGGGGAAATATTCAGGTCTTTTTCCAGGTCACAGAGACCTAGTTTATCTCGACATTGTTCTATCACCTCATCCTCAATCATCCTCAAACTAAAACAAACCATTAAATCACTCTGTAAAATATTCTTTTTATGATCAACAAGTAAATAACACTATAAATGTAAAGCTGAGCACAATAATTCTTCAGATCAGAATCACTGTACATACAATTCAGTTCTGCTGGTTTTAAGGATTCCTATGTTCTTTTACCAGGCTCAAAGACCATAAACTGAGAATAGACTTAAGTCAAACTTTCAAATAAGTATAACTTTCAATAACTTGAATATTATACAAACTTGCAACTTTTTAATTATTTTGATTTAATAAAGATCAAGATAATTGAAATGTAAATTTTGACTTAAATATGTTCTCAGTTTATGGTCTTGAGTCCTGGTATTACCGGTATATGTATGTATTTAATTTGAACTTACAAGATTGCATTTTCAAGTTCTTTTGCCTGGTGTTATGTGTAAGTACTGTACATGTAAATCACTTTTTATTTGTGCAAACTTTATTTTGGTGTAAGTAAAGGCGAGACCGTCTGCTCATGAAAATTTCATTCTCACATATAATTCTACTTTTAAAGAATACAGAGAGCAATAACCGAAATTCATGAAAATTTTGTTTTGCTTATAAATACAAAAAAACAACTTCGCCAAAATAAGGTATTGCAAAAATTTGGTGATCTACAGTATTTCTTTAAATTAAATCACAAGACAGCATTCCTTAGTTACTTCTTTTGTTTTGTATTACGTATTTATCTGTACCAGTATATGGATTATTTATTTGTATTGGTATATGGAGTATTTATTTGTACCGGTATATGGGGTATTTATTTGTATCAGTACATGGAGTATTTATTTGTACCAGTATATGGAGTATTTATTTGTACCCGTATATGGAGTATTTAATTGTACTGGTATATGACATTTTCCCCGGTGATAAGTATTTATTTTGTACTTACGAGATTGAATCCCTAAGAAGTTCTTCTGCTTGGTGCTGAGTGTTCTTAATAAACTCAATAATCATTGAGCCTGGCATAGACACTGGAATTAAATATTGCCCCAAATTTGTCAAGGTCAGAGGTGCTGATGACCTGCCAATAGAAGAATTCAAAATTAAACATTACTTCAAAAGCAGCTTGAGGTACTGTGAGTGAACTCACAAAATAACACCCCCATTGCATTTTTTTTAAAGTGCCTATTTGCAGTTTTGTAAATGTGACCTTGAAATTGCCAAAATGAAATGACATACCCTCTGGTCATAAGTAATCTTTAAGTGAAATATGGAAATCCAATCTTTCTTTATTATATTATTATAGACCTGTTTTGAATTTTACTATTTTTCTGCCAGTACCTTGAACTTGTCACACTGACTTGTGCATAAGGTTATGGCACAGTCTCAGGTCATAAAAAAATCTTTGTACCAAGTATGAGCTTCCAATGATTCTCCAAGAATTTCTTCAAGAATTTCCTACTTTTTCTGCCAGTGACCTTGAACTTGCCAGAATGACCTTGGGTCAAGGTCATGACATATCCTCAGGTCATAAACAATCTTTGGATCAAGTATGAGATTCCAAGTACATGTATGAGATTCATCAAGTTTTAAATTTCAAATCTCTATTACAAGATATAACCCAGACAAGATTGCACGGACAGACGGACAAGGTAATTCCTATACATGTATATCCTCCCAAACTTTGTTTGCTGGGGGTATAATAAGTTTGTATGCGAAAGCCAAGATCAATGCATGCACTAAAAATTTAAAAGTATGAATATATGAACAAGAATTGAAATGCATTTTATTTATACATTGTAATACCTCTTCCTGAAAAGAATCATTTATAAGTCAGCTGGTTTTGTTTTTTACGTTGTTACATTGTAAAAGAACTCTGAAAATCTCACCCTTCCACTACCATTTCTAAGTAAGAAAGGTCACGGCCTTTGAACCCTCGCCTAACAAGATCCTGATTCCGTCTCAAGGTATTTAAAATCTTGTTCAACAAAAGTTCATACTCTTCTGCCATAACAATGTGGTGACGTTCCCGTCGACGGATCTTAATGTGACATAATAATCGAGACAGTTCAAGTTCCATGTATGGAAGACGTTCTAAAACTGCATCATATGCTGGGACTGCAGTCAGCCTCTGAAATGTCAAAAAGTACAAGTAATAATTAATTAAAGAGCACTATCAAATTCTTCAAGTAAGTTTAATAGAAATAATTATGTCCATGGGGCATTAATCCCCCTACCTTATTCTACATTTGAACTGCATCTTAAAAGGAGATGTCTCCTGTATATTTCTGGCCAGTATAAAAATATTATGTTAGTAGAAAATATACAGAACCCAGAGATCTATTGTTTTGAACATGTTTTATTAAATAAATCAAAAGAATAAGAAAAAAATTTTTACAACTTAAGGGCTCCCTCTACTTATACATGTATTACAGATGTTGCTATATATAGTGTTGGTTTGTCCAACCCAAAAGTTAAATGCATTGAAAAGATATAACTCAAGAAGTTTTGGTGGTTTTCATATGTGATAAAGGAGGTGATATTCAATGAATGTAAATATTTTCACATGTATGATGTTTTTGTCTTCAAGAAAAGATTTTTAAAATTCAAATTGCTTGAAATAAACATGTATATTTAAATTTAAAGTTAATGTAAGATGTCTCTATGTAGAAAAAATTACCTTTAATGTAATCATTACTAAGAAGCATTTAAAGGGTACCTCTTTTTAATCTATGGCAAAGTATGTTCTTACCACGATGTTAACAGTTTCATAAGAACTTTATTTTTTGATTGTTTCAGAACATATCTTAGTCATTGTCTTAGTTGAGTTACAGTTGAGGTACAGCAGCAAAAGGGGGGGGGGGGGGGGGGTCCACCCACCCACCTCTCAAAACTGTTCAGCAGATGAAGAATTCAGATCTTTATACATACCATTAGCCAGACTTGTGGGACATCTGTGTGGTTAAGGCACACCTCCCCTGACAAACTGACACCATTTCTGTCACTGATTACAACATCTCTCCCTATAAAGAGATCAGAACCATTTTATCACACATGCTTTAAGATTTTCTTCCAATCTATTATAGGCAGAAATTTCAAGTACATGTGGTTAACCATTGGAAATAACTGCATTGTACAATTCATATTTATCTGACAACATAAAGTCTCTTACCAGCTAAATATTTTTTGACCATTTCTGGGTGGTTCTCGGAGACCTTTTCCAGTGAGGTTAAACAGGCAGTGTACCGACGCGGTCCCCAATTAGTGTGCCATTTAACTGCCCTTACCCCAACCAACTTGTTCAACCTCTTTGTGATGTCCTGAACATCCTTTTCATATTCTTGAGACTCCTTTGTGTTTTTTCTTGAGATTTTAGAATTAGTTTTTAACCATGATCTGTAATAAATAAATACATTTTCTAATTACAGTCAAGCCTTGTTATTTTGAACTCAATGGGACAGAGGAAAAACTTCAAGATATTTGAAGATTCAAGATATCCAGGGTGAAATACATGTACTTAAAGAATAAGGGGTTGGAACTTCAAAAACCTTCAACATATGCATGGTATTCCACATATCGGTGTTCAAGATACCGAAGTTCAACTATATAAGGAAAAATATCAAATACTAGTATATCATCATTTGTGTTTGTTCGTATATTGTTAAACATCCCTCTTGAGAATTTTTCACTCATATGGAGACCCCACTACTTGCCGGTGGAGGGCTGCAAATTTTAACCTATGCTCGACACTCAGGGTCATTGAGCAGTGAGGGACCTTTTTCATGCCAACACCTATTGCAACAGGTGACCTTGGTTTATAGAGTCTCGTCCAAAGGACTGGTCTCCACGTCCGGCAGTGGATTCGAACCTGTGACATAAGGATCAACTCCAACTCCATGACTCTGTAGCAGATGCTCTAACCACTGCGCCACACAGGCGATCACCATTTGTGTAAACAGACAAGTACAATCTCTGTCTCCATTCTTGACGCTCTAACCACTGCGCCACACAGGCCACCACCATTTGTTTAAACAGACAAGTACAAGTACAATCTCTGTCTCCATTCTGATACGACTGAAATATGGTATCTTGAACACAAATATCTTGAGTATCTTGAAGTCCCAAGCACTTTTTCTAGAAGTATTTTACTCTCAATGTCTTGAAACCTTGAATATCTCTGTTTTTTCTGTCCTTCAAGTTTGCGATGGGACACACCTACTCACCAGACTTCTGTTCTTTATCAGCAGATTTTTCCTATGTAAAATAAAAATAACATATTGTGGAACCACCCTACCTCAGCCCCATCCTACCCCCCAGATGTCATGATCTGAACAGAACTCTGAAGATGCTTCCAAATAATTAAGGAATGAATTTAATAACTACCCAAGTTATACAGTATAACCTGGGTTGGGGCAGTTTATGCTTTATATAAATGTAACATCAAGCGGATTGATACTTTTTTGACGCAAGTCATTGTGACATAGGCAACCCAGGTTATACAGTATAAACTAATTTTTCAGCTAATCAAAAAGTGTGTTACAACCAGAATTAAATTAAATATGGCTAATCATGGCTTTGCTGTTCCCTAGAAAAGATTTATCCTATATATTCCTATTTAAAATCTGATCACCCATCATGGCCCTACCCTGCCCCCTGGGGTCATTATTTAAACAAATCTGAATCTACACTACCTGATGAATGCTTCCATACAAATATGACAAATGATGAATTTGCTGTTATTGAGAAGAAGAATTTTTAAAGATTTTTCGTATGTATTCCTATCTAAAACTTTTATCACTCAATTTTGGCCTCACCCTGCTCCCAGGGGTCATGATTTAAACAAAACTAAATCTGCATTACCTGAGGATGCTTCCACACAAATATGATGACTAATGATGACTCTGCTGTTCTTCAGAAGAAGAATTTCAAAGATTCCTCTTATGTATTCCTATGTAAAACTTTGATCACTCAACACTGGCCTCCCCTACCCCCATAGGTCATGATTTGAGGATGCTTCCATATGATTAATCACGACTTTGCTGTTCTTGAGAAGAAGAATTTTAAAGATTTTTCCTCTGTATTCCTATGTAAAACATTGATCGCCAATAGTGGCCCCAACCTACCCCTGGGAGTCATGATTTGGATAAAACTGAATCTATACTACCTAAGGCTGCTTCCATACAAATACAGTACAATTCGTTTTTTATCATACCGGTTTTATATCATACTTCTTTTTTTATCATAGATATCTGAAACACAAAACCATTTCTTAATAATTCATTATAAATTTTGTCTGTTATTATCATAGGTAAAAGTATACACTTCGCTTACTATAATAGAAAATGTCCGTCCGTAATATTTTTTTCACACCTTTTCACTCTTGGGACAATCAACAAAACAAAAGATAACACCTATCTACACTTGTGGTTCATGCACTGTCGCTTGTCTATACACAATGGCTTGATTTTCACTTTGAAATTTGCCGATAGTGAAAGACTGGGGAGAGTAGTCACACTTCAGTGCACTTACCTGAGCGATTGACAGGGAGTCTGTTTATTTTATGAAGTACATGACAGGATAACACGAACTCTTTTTTTTTTCATAACTTATTTTCTTCTTATGTTAATCCTGAATTGTACGTTCGTAATAAATACGTTTTACCAAATGTGTTGAAACTAAAATTAGTGTCAATATTAACCCAAGCTTTCTTACGCTTGGTGTCTGGATCAGTGTTCATAGTTAATATCATTTACAAAACTACCCGATTAATTAAGAAATGATTAAGTGAAATTAACTCTTTCACCAGTCTGTCCAAGCGGCTTTGAATGCATATGCTCATCAGCCTATCGATTTTAATTATACGGCGACATTAAGTGTAAATAGGTATTTTTTTATGTCTACTTTGGATGAATAAAAAAAACAATTTGAATGCATGCTGTGTTAATTTATTTAATATGTGACCAAAAACAAAAAAACAAAAACAAAAACAAAACAAAACCGAAACGAAACGAAACATTGGTAATTTGAATTGACCATAAATTAAAAATGAAAGTAGATCAAAATAAACAAGATGGATGCCAAGGGATCTAGAAGATTGAGTTTGAAGCGTATTAAGCTTTATTTAAGTGAATTTATTTATAATAAAAAGTGGAAACAGTAAGTAAATATTGTGAAATGATATGTCAGTTAACTTGTATTCCAAATAAACCTAAAAAATCAAAATTATATGTAACGTAAGATGTATATTACATCCAATAATTTACACAAACGTCGTATCGTCAGCCGTCTGACATGAATTTCAGCCGACTATGGTTATTATAAAAGTCGCTTATTATAAAGTTTTGGCTTGACAAATAAACTATGATTATAAACGAATTGTACTGTATGACTACTCATAATTTTGCTGTTCTTGAGGAGAAGAATTTTTAAGATTTTTCCTATGTATTCCTATGTAAAACTTTGATCGCCCATAGTGGCCCCACCCTACCCCTGGTGGTCATGATTTGAACAAACTTGAATCTACACTTTCCCAGAAAGGAGAAAGTTTCATTTTTTTCTGGTCCAGTGGTTCTTGGAAGGAAGATTTTTAAATTACTCACCCAATTTTCACTATTTCTTAATTAGCTCCCCTTGGACAGGGTGTACCCCTTTATTGAACAAAATTGAATCCCCTTTACCCAAGGATACTCTGTGCCAAGTTTGGTGAAAATTGGCACAATGGTTCTGGAGTAGAAGATGAAAACGTGAAAAGTTTATGACAAAATACAGAGTGGACAAATTTCAGCTCAGGTGAGCTAAAAAGTCACACTGACCATTACACTGCCACTAAATTATCTCTCTGGTAATTCAAAATGCTTGGCTTCTACACCTTCCCTAATTTTATATAATTGATATCATTTGAGGATGTACTAGAAAGAAAGGTCAATAGATAATAACATTAAAACATCCACTTTTTAATCTTTATCCTGCTATATATTTTAGCTGTCTGGCACTTCCTGTGTGGACCATTAATTAATTGACAAGTACATTTGTATCATATCAAGTTGTGTAGCTAGGCAAAAATAATGTGGATGCATTTCTGATTGAAAAGGAGGGGGGCCCATATAAAGCCCCCCCCCCCTTTTTCAGTGGATCCAGGAGGAGAAACCCAGCAATTTTCACAGAAATTGACAATGTTTAGGAGTTTAGATTTAGTCTAAGAATATGCAGTATTGTGGTAATTTTTGAATACCGTGAAGTCAAGAAATACTTGTATTCTTTCATCGAACAATTTTGTATTAATTTATTCATTAGAATTTTTTGCTGCTTTTTTTGGAAAAATAGCCTGGATGCTTTGACATACAAGCAGACATGGTAGGTACATCACCTATATCTATGATGATGATACTGATGGCAGATAGCATACATCATGTGATTCCCAGTTGATTCACAGAGTAATGAACAAGATGTGTTTGCGAAACACTGATGCCACAATATGGCAGCTCAAGGACAAGGTTGAAATTTTCAAATGTAGGTCAAACTCCAAGGTCAAGAGTTCAAAAATGTTGATTAACAAAGAGAGGTCATGTCACAAGAAATACACATATGAAATATAATAGCCCTAGTACCAACCATTCAGAAACTATGGCCAAGGTTAAAGTCTTTCAAAAAGTAGGTCATACTTCAAGGTCACTGTCATGAGAACAAAAATTAATAGTACCATAGGAAAAGTCTTGTCACAATGAACGCATAAGTGTATGAAAGCCCTGGCAGCATCCATTCAAAAAAGAAAGGCAAGGTTACAGGTTTTTCAAACAGTAGGTGAAACTCCAAGGTTAAGGTCATGAGGTCAAAAATGTTGGAATCCAAAGAAAGGTTTTGTCACAAGGAATAAACATGTCATATATGGAAGTCCTAGCACCCATCATTCAAAAGTTATGGCCTGGGTTAAAGTTTTTCAAAATAGGTCAAACTCAAAGGTCAAGATTGAAAGGACAAAAATGTTGGTACATAAAGAAAGGTCTGAATACATGGAATACACATGTGAATACAAAAGCTCTATCTCCAACAGTTCAAAAGTTATCTAAGGTTAAAGCTTAGTAAATTTTTGCAACAGTAGGTTAAATTTCAAGGTCTCAAGGTCAATAATGTTGGTACCCAAAGAAAGGTCTTTTCACAAGGAATACACATGTGAAATATGAAAGCCCTGGCATCTACCATTCAAAAGTTATGGGCAAGGTTAAAGATTTGCAAACAGATTAACTGACAGATGGATGGACAGACCAAAAACTATATGCTCCATAATCTTCAATTATGGGGCATAAAAATAAAATGCCATATACATTTGCATGCATATCAATCACTTACATCAAATTCAGTTTTCTGACTTTTCTGTAAAATGCCTCACCACCTTTCCGTCCAGCAAAAATGTCTCCGAAGTCAGGTCCATGGTAAACCCTTCTCTTGGTAGTTGTGGGTACATCTGATAATGTGTTGATGTAATCCAATGGCAACTGACAAGAAGTGAGAACTGTTGCTACAGTATCCCGAATACTGGGTGATGCTAAGTGAACTTTTACATGGTTTAAACCTGTGAAGGAAAATTTGAAATGTTTAATAAACAATTTAAAGCAGGACTAAATTTCATTGAGGAAATTTTCATTTCAATATAAGAACCAGCTCTACAATTTTAATGGATTTTAACACCTCAACATCAGGATTTTAAAAACAATATAACATTAACTAGCAAATCAAATTTCAATACATTAAATAATTTATAATTTTGAAAAAAAAGATGATTTAACAGGATCATAGTTACTAAAATTATCCGTGTCTCTCTTGGCAAAAAATGTTAGGTTGGTTGGTGAGACTCTCTCCTGTTTTCTGAGGGCAAATATATATTGGTGAAGTTTCTTTAGGGAATCTTCATTTATAGACTGAAATAAATAAAGCCGTCTCTAAATTTCCAGGTAACAAATGATATTAAACAATACAGGGTTACTGAACTTGTATTGGTGAATTTTGGCACAAGATGCATGGGCTTGCCAGTGCCAATACTCACCAAATATAAGTTCTATAACTCCTTTATTATAAAGCTGAAACATTTTCCCAAATGTTTTTAATTACATTAATTTTTAAATAAAATAACTCAAAATTAAGGAGAATGATTCAATATATGTGTCTATATTAAAAGTGTGACAGAGTTAAACAATCACAACTGGAGAATTGAATTTTTTCAGCTGGTGAGTCTCAAAACTGAAGTTTCTATATCAATGTATTTTTAAATTGCAGAGGACCATCCTACCCCTTAAATTAGGAAGAATTAACTTCTATTTGACTTAAGGAATGAATTTAATAGCTATCCAATTTATAAGGTATAAAGTGGGTTGGGGCAGTTTACACTTTATAAACCGCGAAGCGGTTTATAAAAAAGCGTAAACTGTTCCAACCCACTTTATCCCGTATAAATTGGGTAGCTATTAATTTCATTCCTTATAATTTAATTTTCATTCATTTAGTGTAAGAAAAAAGAAGACTGCCCTTAAAAAATGACTTCAAATTGTACAAAATTTAAATATAATGTCAGGCGGATTGATACCTTTTTGACGAAAGTCATTGTGACGTAGGTAACCCAATTTATACGATATAAAGTAAATTTCTTATCCAATCAAATGGCGTGCTACAATCAGAATTAAATTATATCAGTATGAATGAGAGGTTTTGAAAATTTGGAAAACTTAACCAAATTGTTGTCTAGTACAAAACAAAAAAAATTCATGACATAGTTTGTAATCAAGTAATGTGGTATCTGGTATTCAAAATAAGCTAGTTTATTAATGTGTTAAAATTTAGTCCCCAAATGGTGTTGATTTATCAACTTGTTAGTAAAGTAAAACAAAGATTTCATATACCAAATTAAATGTCTTTTTTTCTTTTCTTTTTTTTTAAACATATTTGTTTTTTAAACAAAATAATTTTTTTTTTAATGTTGTCCAATATCATTAATATGCATAGATAAAATGGAAATACCCTCATAAAGAGGTGGCATATTTTGGGTGTGCAAGTTTTAGCAAAATCCTATAGTCTATTTTTAACTAGAATGTGTAAAGCTTTATTCACGATTAATCAAGATACAGTGAAACCCATGTATTCCGACATGCACTGAGAAATAAATTTTGTGTCGGAATGGAACGGATGTTGGACTGTACAGTGTAAAGAACACGGAAAATAGTAAAATGGGTATGAAAATAAAGGTCAGAATTCACAGTGAAACGGATTTCATAGGTGTCGGATTAGACAGTTTTCACTGTATCTGTATTTTTAATGAGCACTCTAGCATTAATATGGCATTGGAGAATTTTAGCAACTACAATAATTACAATGTTCTGCATTCAGTAATAATCATTGATGGTCATTGAATATCAAGTGTCTTATCACTTATTTTACAATTTCATTATAACATGTTGATTCCTATGAAGCTACAAAGCACTGGAGTTGTTATCTAATTTCCTTTTTTACACTGGTTAATTATATGAAACAAGATAACATTTCAGTGAGAAAGATGAAGATAACAGTGATATATCTCAAAAATCTACAAACAATTCATATCTGTGAACAAGGCATAAAACATGGATCCCCAATAATTCCAGAGGTGGTTGCCTAGGTCAAATAATATTCAATTTGAAGATTTTCAAAACACAGCAGAGTTGAAAATTAATCGGGAGGTGCAGAAGGGGTTGCAATATTGGGAGATTTTGAGAGACGTGTATGTAATATTGTTTTTTTCAAAAGAGAATAATATTCATGGACCCATTGCATTGCCCATATATCAAGATCTGAAAGGATTAAAACATCATTGAATATATATATATATATATATATATATATATATATAGATATAGATATATAGATATATATATAGATATATATAGATATATATATATGATATGATGTATTCTACCACAGTTATTGCCAAGATCAAAGAAATGCTGCGGACATTATTCTCCAATAAATCACGAACTTCATCAAAAACTTACATGTATCAAATAAAAAACACGAATATCAAACCTGTACAGTTGAAAGGAATATTTCAGTGTACAACCTAATACTTATTTAGACTATATGTGTCATCTTTCGCAGTCTAAAGAGTGTGTAATGCCTAAAACAGCTGAAAAATGTCGGTCTTTTATAGCTAAGTAAGGCTGTCCCACGAACCTCCTCACACCATTCACACTCTGTGATTTTACTGATAAAGTAATGAAATAAACAACTGATTTTGTTCTTTTACATTCACAAAAATTAATCAATATATGTTACAAACAAATTTATAAATAATTAAAGGATTTTTTAACCCAACAAATGCTCAAATCATCTGCATTCTATGCAATGGATACACAAGTAAACAAAAAAATTGACCCTCTGGTGTTAAATGGAATAGCGTAATCGTGACATGGTGACCTAATTCGTCTCTCTATAGAGGAAACAATCAGCTGTATTTTAGAGCTGTTAGTAGAATAGAAAGAAGAGGCCCAGGAACCACATCACTCTATCTGAGACTGTGGCTAGGAAAAAAGCAAAAATCAGTTTAGTATTGCAATGCTTAAATGCATAAATGGTCTCGACCTACCCCTAAAAGGGAGGGGGTATGATTTGAACAAAATTGAATCTACACTAACTAAGGATGCTGACATATTTTTTTTGACTATAACTGTGACTTTTTTCCTACAAGTTTAAACTTTCATTGTGGCCCCTACCTACCCCTGAGGGTCATGATTTGATCAAACTTGAATCTACACTATCTGAGGATGCTGCCATATAAATATGACCAATCATGGCTTTGCTGTTCTTGAGAAGATTTTTAAAGATGCTCACAATGTATTCCTATTTATTATATACCCAATTGTTTGTCACTCAGTTTTACTGTTGAATTTACGCAATCACGTAACGGTGTGATCCGACGTTCCGGATCACCACACTGTGGTTTTCTGAATCCATATCACCCCTCTCTGAAACTGATGACGTAGTACACAGAAAAATGACGTCTTTATTCTCACGCATCAAAAAGTTCCTTGACAAAATGGTTTGTTTAATGTATAAAAGTTATGTAATTGATCTAAAAAGTTTCCTTTTATTATATTTTGCTGGTTGTAAATAGGTATATAATAAATTTATCATTACAACAGTAACTTGATCCGAAGAGCCGTATCACGTCTCGTTGACAGGCGCGGATCATCAGATCAAACTCGACACTTCGCGTCTCGTTTGATCTGATGATCCGCGCCTGTCAACTCGACGTGATACAACTCTTCGGATCAAGTTACTGTTATAATAATATATATGTAAAACATTGATCACCCAATGTGGCCCTACCCTACCCATGGGGGTCATTATTTGAAAAAACTTGAATCTACACTACCTGAGGATGCTTCCATGTAAATATGAATAATCAAGGCTTTGCTGTTCTTGAGAAGAAGGTTTTTAAAGATGCTCCCTATGTATTCCTATGTAAAACATTGATTGCCCACTGTAGCCCCACCCTACCCCCAGGGGTCATGATTTCAACAAACTTAAATCTTCACTACCTGAGGACGCTTCCACATAAGTTTCATATTTTCTAACACAGTGGTTCTTGAGAAGAAGATTTTTGAAAGATGCCATAAATTTTTCATGAATTCACAAATTATCTCCCCTTGGAAGAAGGCGTGGCCCCTCATTTGAAAAAACTTGAAATCTCTTCACCCAAAGATACTCTGTGCCAAGTTTGGTTGAAATTAGCCCAGTAGTTCTGGAGAAGAAGATAAAAATGTGAAAAGTTTATGACAACAACAAGAACAACGATGCCAACAACAACGACAATGACAGACAATGGACAAATTTTGATCAGAAAAGCTCACTTGAGCCTTTGGCTCAGGTGAGCTAATAAAGTCCTTATTGTCGTGAATGATGCAGGATAACCTCCTCGGGTCTCGAAATGTTGTTTGGAATGTAAAAGCCTTGGCTAACGCTTCGGCTATTATATTTCAAACATTTCTAGACCTCTGAGGTTATCCTGCAACATTCATGAAATTGCAGATTTATTTCTTAATTAAATCACTGCAGCTCTACCCTTTCTCTGGGGTGCTGTCCAAAGAGATCAGGATGGACGGTAAAGTAAAAAGGACGCAATGCTGTAGCTGCTTCACTCACACTTAACCAACGATAGATTCTTGGACGTCTGCAAAAATTATGAAGATAGAACTAAATAAATGCATTAAACAGTTAAACCCCAATAAATAAAAGATTTATTCAATAGATATATATTAGCACCATAAACAAATATTTCAAATGATTTTCAAAAGATACACCTTTTGTAATAATTCTATTTTTAAAGAATATAAAAACATTGCTAATTAAATAATCAGAATTATTGCATAATCTGCATTTAAGGCGAAAAGACATTCAAAATAACTTCGCTGTTCTTGACAAATAACATAAAGGGAACTCCGTTTGGCCTACATGACACATGTCTGCAACCTAAAACATCGTTCATTCACTTCGATGCACTGACAATTTTTTTCCCAATATTACCTAATAATAAATTTTATAAATGTCAAAAGTCAAAGGAGTAAAACATACTGATTCGAAGGTTTACAGCACGTTAATGTTGAAATGCTGGATAGCGGACGACGTAGGACATTCATGTCACCATTGTGATAGTTCACGGAGACCAGCTCAAGAGAACCAGATTTAAAGGTAACAGGACGTTTCGCCCCCTATTGACGATTCGCCCCACCGACCGTTTGCGCCCGAATATTCCGATAAAAGTTTATATATAGAGAGAGAAAGAGAGAGAGAGAGATACATGTAGCAGGTTCCAGTAAATGTTCTACCATTAGCCTCTTTCTTTACTCCTCACTAAAATATTAACAGCAGTGAAGGAGAAACTTCAGGAGTACTGTGCAACAAATATATTCGAGGAGCGGTGGTGTAAATCAGATGTGAATACTTAAAACCCCCAAAGAACTTTTGAAAATTTGAAATCACAAAATTTTACCAAAATCAATAACATAAAAACTTACGATTCCCCACAATAAATTAAAATCCAGGATTTTTGACTTCATTGACAGCTGCCTTTTCAATAAAAATGGAACTCGTAAATTTACATACCTTGTCATTGGTCATTTGCAAAATTATTTTGTTAAAAAACATTCTGATTGTACACACAAGTACTCTGAAGTTGATATTAAAAAGATGCTTGAGTTTCTGATTGACAGTATCTATGTGTTTTTTGGAGACCAGATCTTCCAACAATTAATCTGTTAGAATTTCCATGGGTACCAATCGCGCCCCGTTGTTAGCAGACCTATTTTTGTATTTATATGAAGCAGAATTTATTCAAAATCTTATACATGAGAAAAAGAAATCTCTTGTTGTGGCCTTCAACTCGACATTTAGATATATTGACGACGTATTATCAATTAACAATAGTTATTTCCATTTATATGTCGACACGATACATGTATATCCCATGCAGTGAGCTTGAAATAAAAGATACGACAGAGTCTGACACATCTGTTTCATGTTTGGATATTTTACTAGAAAAATCCTGGATTCTCCCCTGGACATATCATGAAGTACTATGACTTTGATGCAGATAATTTACTGATATGATGTTGAATTCAATAAATAAATATGTCTTTAGGTTACAAAGTTTTTACTAATCTATAAAGCATGTTTATGCTACTGTTGGCAAACTGGTGCAAAATTCAGATGTATGTGATGTAGTCAGCTCTTTGTATAGACCTAACAAGCATACAATTGAGTTTTATACAAATTTATGCTTACTAGTAATTTATTTTGCTCAATCCAACACACACTGCGTTGTAGATCTTCACATATCTCTTCACACATCTTTGCATGGCTGTATGTTTCTACCGAATTATCTGTTACATCTTGTGAAGAATCGTACGTCTGCATACCCGGTACATATTTACATGAGAATGTTTGAACAGTGCTTGTAGATAGTTATTAATACATGTATACAGGATTTAAAAAAAACAACAGTGGGTCTAAAATAGAGCCCTGTGGAACTGCAATACATGTATACACGTACATGTAGTTACTTTTCATCCGATAGATTGCCTTCCCAATTAGTGTAATTAACTCTCTGTACACGAATTATTAGATAGATTAAAACCATGCATTCAAATGTATCATTAAATATGCCAAAACACGCGTTTGTATAATAAAACTTTGTGATTGACAGTGTCAAATGCTTTCCGAAGTCTATAAAAAGTACACTCGTACAATGTAAGTTTACCTTCATCAGTATTTTAAGCCATTCATATCTACATGATCATGATCTACTACAGTAATAAGAGTGCTTTCACATGAGTGTTTTGGTCTAAAACAATATGTAATTAGAAAAACTAAGTGCATAAGTATGATGAGCAAGGGTGCCTCTTTAAAAGACTGAAATTCATGGTCCCTACACGTAGGTCAGGAGTTCTGGGGTTAGGACGGGGCTCTTATATTCATCATATAGTGAAAATGCATAAATTCTTCTCTGCTCCTGAGTATGGGACAAGTGCATGGATACTATTAGCAAGGGTGCCTATTCCAAAAATCTGAAATTCATGGTGTCAGGTTCAGATGTTCTGATGTTTATAGAGTGACTCTATCTATCATATTGAAAAAGTTTTTTAAATTATTTGAAAATCTCCTTTGCTTCTGGGTATTAACCGATAAATTAGGTGCAAAATCATGAAAAGCAAGGACGCCTCTTCCAAAATTGTGTAATTTATGGCCCCTGGGTCAGGGGTTCTTGAGTTAGGGCAAGCCTGAAGGGCTCTATTCATCATATACTGTAAATGCATTAATTCTTTGAAACTTTTCTTCTCTGCTCATGGGTAATAGACAAACTAAATGTTTAATTATGATGTGCAAGGGAACCGCTTCAAAATGTGAAATCCATGGCCTCAGGGCAGGTTTTAGGGGTAAACGTTGGTTCCTAGGGATTTTATTTTGTGTTGCAATCTTGATAACAAATTAACACATCATGAGGTACGTGAATTCATGGGTCTCTTCATACGAGGAAAATTTAACTCACCCAAAAATTTGCGATTTCATCAGAGTACCCTGTGCAACATCTCCGTATACAGAAGAACTCAAAGTATAGAAAAAAAAATTCATTTAAA
This sequence comes from Saccostrea echinata, assembly GCF_033153115.1. Lineage (NCBI taxonomy): Eukaryota > Metazoa > Mollusca > Bivalvia > Ostreida > Ostreidae > Saccostrea > Saccostrea echinata. The sequence continues at coordinate 50,233,684 of NW_026889803.1, forward strand.
TCTGTATCAGTATCTGCTACTTGTATAATTACACCTATCAGTATGAAAAAAGTATTTTGTTGAGAATAATTTTAACTTACAGAATCTATCTACATGTATTTTGAACTTTTATCCTTGTTTGTCTTTTAAAGTCCATCTATATTGAAATAACCTCAGTTTTTATTGCCCACTTTCACCGAAAGTGGGGGATATTAATTCGTGTCTGTCTGTGTGTAATATTCGATATCTCTAGTCTTTGAGCTTTTGCAATGAAATTTTAAACCACAACTACCTATGACCTAAATAAGACGCCTATTGATTTTGAGGTCAAGGTCATACATTCTGTTTTATGTGTATCACTTTCGTTTCCAGGCGATATTTTTAAAAGCCCGAGCTTTTGCAATGAAATTTTATATTACAACTCTTTTTTGCATTAAAAAAAAGACTCGTATTGTTTTTGAGGTCAAAGGTCAAGGTCAGAAATTCATACTTTACAAATATTTTCAAGATGATAACTTTAGTTTTCATTAAATATCACAACTCCTTCTGGCCTAAGGAAAACCCCTAATGACTTTGAGGTCAAAAGTTTAAAGGTCAAGGTAAGAAATTCAAACATTGCAAATAACATTTTCAAGATGATAACAGTAGTTTCCTTCTTTCTTCCTCCATCTGTATGATTTTTTCAGTTCTTCTTCCCTCTTCTTTTTCTGAAGTGGGGGACACAAATTCTCTGAATTAGCTTGTTTTGTGTGTGTGTGGGTGGGTGTGGGGATATTTCTCTTGCATCTTATTTTACGGAGTGTATACACTATCCTTCATTTAATTTACTATCCAGTGTTGATTGGATATATAGGTCTGCTTTCTGGAACATGTCTACCAGTAAACAAAACCTCTACTGAGTCTAACGGACAGAAACGGGTCAGGTCCATAGGAAGTAATTTAAGTTGGGGGGGGGGGGGCTATCAAGCAAAAATTCATGTAATAACCAACATATATATATATATATATATATATATATATATATATATATATATATATATATATATATATATATATATCCATCCATCCTACATTTTTGTTTATTTCTTTTATCCGATTTCCAAATTTATAATATATCCAAATTCATAATTTAACATTGCCCTTCCACATTATCTTTCTTTCGTTTCTTTTTTATCATGTATAGTTATACTATTTTGAGAGAATAAGACAGTGTACGATTTACTGCATGGTCGTAATTAATTAACGATAATTAATTCGTTCAATTATGTAAATCGCACTTCACCAGAGTACACCCGATAGACCGGACGCAATTCATAGCGCTCCGGATTTCTTTCTTCACAACTGTTTACAAACTTCAAATTAAACATGTAACACTGTAAATATTTAGTGTATGGTAGTTTAGTAGTAATGCTAGTTGTGTTTGTTTCTCCGTTTCCTTTGTTTTTATGACTTCTTAACTTTTTTTGTCCCGAGGAAGGGACAGGTCGTCCCGAAAATTTGACAATTTTTATTGTTCGTTTTTAGTGCTTTAAATACATACATACATATATGAAACTACATGTATATTTGATTTTAATGCAATTTCACATAATCAACAGAGCCCCACCCTAACACCAGATTCCCTGATCCAGGCGCCAAACATTTCACAATTTAGGTGGAGGCACCCTTGCTCATTATAATTATGCACTTTGTTTATCTTGATTACCCAGGAGCAAAAGAGGATTTTCAAAGAAATATCAATTTTTTTTTACCATTTGATCAACAGAACCTCCTACTTCACATCAGAATCCCTGACACCGGGGTCACGAATTCCATAATTTAGGTAGCATTGTTCGTCATTACAACAATGCACTTCGTCTGCTTAATACAATGTACCTGGGAGCAGACCTTCAAAGATTTTTTGCACTTTCAGTACATGATCAATAAAGCTGACTTTAACACCAGAACCCTTGCATTTCACAATTTAAGGTGTCCTTGCTCTCCATAACCATGTACTCATTTTGACTGCTACGTACATACCTAGAAGATTTTTAAGGAAGCTCTAAACACTAATGAAAAATGCTTTTTGGGCTTTGAGAAAAAAATACCATAAAAAGGTGCACATATTCAGTGTATCTAGTTCATTTTCAACATAGGGTGCCTGCCTTATTTCTGCAGGAAAAATGTTCAAAGACAATGAACTATCTGTGAACAGAAATCACTGTTGTTTACTTGCATCGGGAAAATTAATGGAAATAATGTATTCAATTACTTAATCTTGGCCTAACATAACATTAAGAATACTTTAATTCATAACAAATTGTACCATTAACTGTAGATTCCCATTTCTACTATTTTTCTTCTAAGGGCAGATCACTCTAACTCAATAAAACTACCCTACAAATAGAACTCTTTAGTGTGCAGTGTTTACAGCTTCCTTAAAGAATTTATTTAAAGTCACCCCCCCCCCCCCCCCCTTCTGAGTTCTCATTGAAAAGTTGGGGGTTTATAGTAATCGGGATGTCCATCCTTTTTTTTAACTACCGTATATACTCGCCTATGTCGGTTTTTTTGGAGTTAACTTTGGTCCAAAACTCTTTGTCCGACTTATAGGCAAGTTATAAAAAGATTGGAATTTGGAGGGTCAAGCCCTCTAATATTAGCTTAAAAAATACAACCGACTTATAGGTGAGTATATACAGTACCTCCGTACTGGCACCTCAATTTATCATTGCTTTAACTTTGGCAGATCATCTGGACAGTCAATCGTGCAAAATCTTATACATGTACCAATAATATATACTCCGGGCTTGGTTTTTATTTGCCAACAAAATCTCTCGACTACCAGGGTATACTCTCCAATGACGCTGGAATTACTTCTTCGATAACATTCAGCAAACTTATCCCACATAAAGTCATCATCAATCTGAATAAAATTTTACTTGTCATCATTGTTGTTCAAAAAGTTACAATGACTAGAAGGAAATAAACCATGTTCAATTTCAGCCTCAAGCCCAACTCGACAATGTAGTTGCACAATCACAAAAAATAGCCACCTTCAGGATAAGAACACCTATTAAAACACCACAATAACACCTTGTAGGAAAGATGCCTGGTCATCTCAATTCCAATGTTGTTCAGTAACCCTACTGTAAATGACGATCCTGCACTTTCTGAGCATCAATGTATTAAATTTCACTTAGTCTAGCCTTCATGCTAAGCAACAAACCTCAATGAAACAACAAATGCACAATAGGGTGTGTGTTGCATCAATACAAAGTAAACAGTAGGATGTTTCACTCTGTTGGTATTGCACGAGATGATTTTAAACAATTTTTCATTTTTCAACAGGTCTTTGATCGAGAAAAATAAGGATTATCACTATTTCATAAACCATGAAAAAAGAGGACATTTCCAAAAATATGTTTTCTTTCCCAAAAAGTTGGGACTTTTTCGGGAAATTTTCAGTTGTACTGTCTGAATGTTTGTCAGCTGCACTTTAAATTACATTCATTTATGGATGATCAATACTATCGTTTTAAACATTTTAAAGAATTTTTCAAGTACCTTACTTTTGAGGTGGATTACTTTTTGAAAGAGGCAAAGTAGTTCTTTACACTTTATTTCTACTTTTCACTTGAGAAGTTTTGTGACCATACACAATTCCTGAACTTCCTACTTCATATAATCTTAAACCATCCCATTGGACAAAGCTTCTCATACTGATATATAAAATTCCATGTTTTATCTTTGCCATAAAGGGTTTCCTACATGGTTGACAATAAGCCATGCCTCCATAGCTTGTAATTTATCCCTGTAAGTTATTGTTGAACAAGTACCTTGCCAATCAATATAAAAAGATTATAAAAATTAATATGCTAACAATATTAAACATTAATTCACCTTAAACTATTAAATATTTCAAGATAAAAATATTCAGCGAAGTAAAAATCACACAGGACATCATGGACTACCGTGGGATGAAGTAAAAAAATAGAGAAAAATTTTTTTTTTCAAAAAAAAAAAAAAAAAAGAAGAAGAAAAAAAAAAAAAAGATCGTTGAATGACAAAAATGAGGCAAGTCATCAAAAATATAATGTAAATATAAGATATGAATTTAATTTTTGAGAATTCATCAGGTACATTAACTATAAGGCTTCAGGCCTGCATATTTATCATGAACCGCGTTAATATGCTGGCGTGAAGCGTCATAGTTCATGTCCTCATGAATTCTCAAAAATTGAATTCATCTCTTAAGCAAAACATCCCAGTGCAAACCATCTCTGTGTAAACCAGGACAAGAGTGAAACATTTCCAATTCCCAGGTAGCCCTTTTTTAAACGAATACAGCCTTCAAAAGCAGGCCACAGTTCTTTGGAGATCTGCCACCGATTTTTTTTTAGTTTTTCATCGCTCTGCCTTACCAGTCAACGGCCAACTGAAAAGATAGCTTTTAGTGCATAGAAAAATAAGAAATAATCATAGGAACTCATTTATTCCCTTAAAAATGAAGAGCAAGAATACAAACAAGTATGGTCAAATATGAAAAAATATTTACAAATTACACTTCATCGAATGTATACAAAACACATACTAAATGTTCTTATGAAAAATATGTTGACTACATATTTAATACATTCAAAAATGTATAGTTTTCACTTGATATCATGCAGAAGTAACATCTTTCCCATAATACCCAAATGCCCTTTAACCCTCGCTTGACCTCCCATACAGTACCTGTAACCTACTACCTGTTTACATTATACTACCCAGCCTTTACTAAGGATGTTCTTGGGACCCGTAACTCTTTCAGGACGATTCCAATTTCTCTCTAAATATGGTAAAAATGTATGATCAGTGTTGTGTAATTCATAAACAAGATGATTATTATCTACAAATATTACAAAATTGTCAATCTGCAATACCAGTGCAATTTTCACATCTTGCATATATATACATGTACAACGTATATTTGACTTATTAAAAAAAGATATTAATAACATTACATAAATAATATCATATGTACAGCTTAAGCTGTATAGTTCAGGCACCCTGGATTAACCTTTCAACCCAGAATACCTTATGCAGTAATATCACCTTACCAAATTTGGTAAGTGGTCTGGTGGATGGTGACTTCAGATCTCAGCTTGGATGGGATGTGCAAATCCAAACTGTTCTGTAAAGAAACTTGTAAATCATTAGTAATTGTTTAAACCTTGTCATAAAACGAGTGAAAAAAAAACAATAATCAAAGTTACAAAAAAGTTTCCTCTTCCACTTGAAAGTTCTTGTTGGATCTGTAGTATAGTCAGGGGGTTTTTTTGTTCTCTTTTTTTTTGTCAAAGTTACCAATATTTACAGAAAATTTACTTTGTGGCCCAATTCCAACCAAGCATAACAAAGTGAACAGTGAAATAAACAAAAGTTAAGTAACCATTTTAAAACCTTATTATGCTGTTTGGATTTGAGCCAAGTTTTGATACATTATACCACCATAATTGGGACTGGCCATCCCATGGTAGATTTATGCACTTTTGGGCAAGTTGCTCATTCACACATCACAAGGTTTCACACATTTTCTCCATGTGAGGCAGCAGCACTAGAACATTTAGCACAGAATTCCAGAGACACTTTATCCTGGTGAACATGAAGACAAACTCCAGCTGATACCGACTTTGGTCGCTTATTTGTAGGATAGTCATGATCTCTATCAATAGATTGCCTCTTTCTTGAGAATGAAGAGGAAAGTTCCACGTTTTTCACATTTGGAATGTTCTGAAGTAGGTTTGAGAGAGCACTCTGATTGGCCAGGACACTTCTCAGGTAATCGAGTTCTTCTTCCATCACTTTGTGTGACATCTGAAGTTTGTCACAATTCTCCTTTAATGTCTTGTTCTCTGATTTTAATAGTTCTACATCATCTTCCAAGTTCTTGATGTAAGCCTTCTTCTTTTCACGATTAATTTTGGCCTGGACTGCATTTTTACGATTTCTTTCTTCCATTGCTTCATAAATTTGATCCTGCGTTTCCTTGGGAGAACTATCTGCTGGCGTTTTAATGACTTTAATTACTTTGATTGGTGGCAGTCTCGTGGTGTTCAAATCCTGCCCCCTCTTTCCTACAGTCTTTTGAACCTTCTGTTGGTTTGTGTCATTTTCTGAGAGAGCTTTCACTTTTCCCTTTTTTGAGTTTCGTGTTTCTCTTTTTGGTACTTCAAAAGGAGAAATGGCTTTAACAGTTATTGCCACATTTGGAACATTTTCCTGCTCAGACACAAAATCACACACAGGTGTGGTTAGTTGACGCGATGCTATCGAAACAATATCGACACAATCGTTAGAATTGTCACTGGACAGATATCCAGCGATTTCCTGGTCCAGGGTGTCTGGGAACAGAGACATTTCCTCATTCTTCACAGAAACGTCGCCATCTTCTTCACTGGTCACCGAGTAGCAAGGACTGGTCATTCCACTGTATCCGCTGTCCGATGAATGACTAGGAGAGAGTTCTGTATACTCGTTCTCTTCTGGAATACCCAGGATCACGTCATCAACCAAAATATCACTTTCCATAAAATTATTTAATAAACAATTAACATCGTTACCAGACCCATCCAAATTGAATTCCATTATGCAAGATTTTATTATGAGAATACTCAACAGATTTTAGTTTAATCTTTTAAAATTATTTAAACAACCAATCTGTCAATCGCCCCAAGTTTGTATTACCTATAACACCACCTCTCTCTACTCTTTCTTTCGTCGTTATAATGATGTATTTCACTACGCACTTCTTTTGTACGATACAAAACGTTCCTTCTACGTTTGCCTTGTAAGCATTAAATACAACAAGCTTATTGGTCGGAGAAGTCACGTGTTATAATACCTATTGGTTAATATATTTAAACCGTGACCTCATAGGTGTAGGAAAAGCCGGGGAACAAGAGGCCCATAAGCCACAATGCTCACATGAAACACTTTGGCCCTGTTCTGTATCAGATCCCCCTCCAATACACTACCAGAGGCCGGATGCTTCCACATTAATATGATTCACAAGGTTAGCTTTTAAAAAAAAAGCTGAGAGTCAGCCACTGGAATACATAAAGATTCTTTCTTGTTTTGTGATGGTATATGATTTGTTTTATCCATCATGTTGTGTTCATTAAAAGTCATTGTCGTCTAAGTTAAAATTCGCCCAGTCGTTTTCTTATTTGTAACATAATGCTGTACATAATAAATGATAAAGCATAGAATAATTTTAGTTAGAGTACATCGTGATCTTTATGATGACCTCCAATATTAATTTCTCTTGGGCGCGGACATCAGATACAGGCCCGTAGGAAGCAATTTCAGTTGGGGGGGGCACATTCATACATTTTTCAGTTGGAGGGGCACTATTAACTACCAAAAAAATTCCTTGACAAGCAAAAAAAAATTAATAAATAAAAAAAAAATAAAAAAAAAAAAAAAGGTCATCAGACGTTTTTATTGAGGGGGCACAAACATATAGAAGCTATGTTTTCTGTAGTAGTCTATATATCGGAAAAATTATGGGGGGGGCACGGCCCCCGTGCCCCCCCCCCCCAGTTCCTACGACCATGAGATAAAGTTCGTGTCAGAAATGAACAAAGCCACTATGATCCCAATCATTGAACGTTGAAGAATGTATACATTTTCAATTTTACTGTTAAATTCTTTAAATGATATCGATTATGATGCTTAAAAGGAAGGTAGACCTTGGGTTAGATTGTGTTAATTTTTATTAGATAAAAGTTTTTAATCGTGCAGGTTTGAGGCAATGCATGATAGGGGAAGGGGGAGAGGTGCATACTCTATGTATATTTAATTCAATTTCTAAATTTAAGCATTCATTTTAGTGTTACTAGGAAAGAAAAGAATTGCTTCCAAAATAAAGTAATAAACTGGAAATTCAAAATATTTTATACATACAGTACGTATACCCTAAAATGATACTGGATTCCATCTCGCTTACTCTCTCTAATTGGGGAGGGGGGGGGTGTCTATAAACCCGCGCAGTTTCTCTCAAGTTCTACTGTGGTCAGTTTCTCACCTGTGGGCGCAGTTCACGTGCACAAGCGGCACTTACATGTCTATCATCGTGTAAATTATAAGACTTTACACATCTTAAGTGATCTTCTGACGTTTTCATAACTTTCATCATTAAAGTGAAAAGAAATTCTTTTTTTCACTGTTTTGGGACCTTTTGTGCAAGTGGATTATTGTGTGAATTCCGACCCGTACATGTCTTATGCAAGGTATTGATCGAGGGAGTCTTGCATCAGGCATTCAGAGGAATACACACGAATCCGTGAACTTGCAACGGCGATTGAGGGTATATATATCAAGTGTTAAATTGCTCTGCATATAAACTTCTCATCTTCTATAAGAAGCACTGAAATATTTTCATAGTATCATATTTCCCACTTCGAACAATCTCTTCTTTAATTTTTCGTCGAGAACGACGACGTCTTTGTTTAGAGGGTGTTTGTGAAGAATCACGCCCTTTGGTTGGAGCAAATAGCACGAGTTTCTTTAGAACAAGTCGTGTACATCTTTTTTCCCAGAATTCCAAATTACGCAAGCGCACTTGCAGTTTCATCCCACCGTAACTAGTCAGCCCGCGGGCTGACTAATCATGGCTTTGCTGTTCTTGAGAAGAGGAGTTTAACAGCTTTTCTCACAGGCACTTGTTTCGGTAATATTTTTTTAACCCACAGTAAAATAATAACACAAGGTATCCAGCTTCGATTTACATGGAGTACCCCCCTCCCCACTCATTTACACTTTTAGAGGATGCACTATAGCAAACTGTTTATTACCATTGTCTTCTACGATAATTTATCTACACAACCATATATTGCATGTTTGTCTTTATTTTCTTTTTTCCCCATAAACAGCGTCAAAACAAAACGTAAAATGGTATGTGCTAATCCCGGACAGAGAGCAAAAGTAAAAAAAAATTAGTGGGTTTAAAATTCAATTCCAGTGTTTATATTTTGCAGTAAATAAATAAAATGTGTTTAAGTCTCATTTTCTGTAAAAACACTACGATATTTTTCCGATGTAATTTTAGAGACACTGAGAGTTTTATCCAATCAAAATTTCTGCCCGGGATTAGCACATACCATTTTGTGTAATTCGAGAAGAGTTTTGACGCTATTTACGGAGATAAAAGACAAACATGCCTTATATATGGTTGTGTAGATAAATTAAGCGTAGACGACAATGGTAATAAACAGCTCAGTTTGCCAGTGCATTTCCTCTATAAGTGTAAATGAGTGCGATTCTGGGGAGAGGTACTCCATGTAATTCGGAGCTGGATACCTTGTGTTATTATTATACTATGGGTTAAAAAAATACCGAAACAAGTGCCTGTGGCTTTTTCCTATATACTCCCTAATGTGACCCCACCCTACCCCCAGGGATCATGATCTGAAAATTTACAAACTACAGTATCTCAATATAATTTTAACTAATTTTCATCTTTTCTTATAGTCATTGGTTCTTTGAGTTGAGAAGAAGATTTTCAACGATTTTTCCTTTTTATTTCAATGTAAAACTTTGATTCCCTATTGTGTCCCCATCCTATACCCCCTGAAGTCATGATTTGAACAATTTAGAATTTACACTACATCGGAAAGCTTCCACCTAAGTTTCAATTTTTCTGGCCAAGTGGTTCTTTAGAAAAAGATTTTTTAATGACCCACCCTATTTTTGCCGTTTCTTGATTATCTCCCATTGGAAGAGGGCTTGGTCCTTCATTTTAACAATTTGGAATCCCTTTTACCACCCAAGGATATTTTGTACTACATGTATCTTTCGTTAAAATTGGCCCAGTGGTTCTTCAGAAGTTCAAATGTTAAAAGTTTACAGACGAACGGACGGTGAGAAAGACAGACGGACGGACGCCATACAACGGGTTATCAGCTTTTTCAGCTCAGGTGAGCTAAACAAGAGGCCCAGGGGCCACATCGCTCACCTGATCACTATGGCTAGGAAAAAAGCAGAAATCAGTTCAGTCTTGAAAGGTTAAAAAGTTTAAATATAAAAGTGGTTCGGAGGGGGGGGGGGGGGGTCATGAATTGAACAAATTTGAATGTACACTATCTGAGGATGCTTCCATCTAAATATGACCAATCATGGCTTTGCTGTTCTTGAGTAGAAGATTTTAAAGATTTAACCTATGTATTCCTATGTAAAACTTTGACCCCAGGGGTCATGTTTGAACAAACTTGAATGTACACTATCTAAAAATGCTTCTATATAGATATGACCAATCATGGCTTTGTTGTTCTTAAGAGATAGTTTTTTTTTAAAAAAGATTTTTACTATGTGTTCCTATGTAAAACTTTGATCGCCCATTGTGGCCCCGTCAGACCCGCGGGGGTCATGATTTGAACAAATTTGAATGTACACTATCTGAGGATGCTTCCGTGTAAATATGACCGATCATGGCTTTGCTGTTCTTGAGAAGAAGATTTTTAAAGATTTTCCCTATATATTCCTATGTAAAACTTTGATCGCCCATTGTGGCCCCACCCGACCCCCGGGGATCATGAATTGAACAAACTTGAATCTACACTATCTGAGGATGCTACCATATAAATATGACCAATCATGGCTTTGCTGTTCTTGAGTAGAAGATTTTTAAAGATTTTCCCTATATATTCCTATGTAAAACTTTGATCGCCCATTGTGGCCTCACCCGACCCCAGGGGTCATGATTTGAACAAATTTGAATGTACACTATCTGAGGATGCTTCCAAGTAAATATGACCAATCATGGCTTTGCTGTTCTTGAGAAGAAGATTTTTAAAGATTTTTCCTATATATTCCTATGTAAAACTTTGATCGCCCACTGTGGCCCCACCCGATCCCCGGGGGTCATGATTTGAACAAACTTGAATCTACACTACCTGAGGATGCTTCCACATAAGTTTCATATTTTCAAGCAGAGTGGTTCTTGAGAAGAAGATTTTTTAATGATGCCATTAATTTTTCACTAATTCTTAATTATCTCCCCTTGGAAGAAGGCGTGACCCTTCATTTGAACAAACTTGAATCCCCTTTACCTAAGGATACTTTGTGGCGAGTTTGGTTGAAATTGGCCCAGTGGTTCTGGAGAAGAAGTCGAAAATGTGAAAAGTTTACAGACGGACAGACAGACAGACAGACAGACGGACTACAGACAAAATGTGATCAGAAAAGCTCACTTGAGCCTTCGGTTCAGGTGAGCTAAAAACCATTCAAATTTCTTCATTTCAGATTTAGAAACTTCAAATATGTTGAGTACACAAATTCAGAGAGAGAGAGAGGTTGCTAATCATGTTCATTTGTCATACTGTATATATTTTGTCGACTATAAATAAAATTTACTCGACTTTACTGACAAGTGTATTCTCAAACCTAAGTCGGGATCGTGATACGCTTAATTTTGAAACTTGTACGTTTCCGTTTTCGGTTTCAGTCGTTCATAAAAAAAACTTAATTGTCACTGATTATTGTGTTGTGACTGTTGTGTCCTTCCACTGGGCTTACAAATAGTAAGGTATGATCAGTGAAACGAATTCTGAATGATATTTCGTTGCTGAATGGTAATATTTTGGTACTCACAGAGAAATAATACTGAACCCGAAGAGAAAACAAAAACTAGACCTTTCAACTATTACTTATTTTTCAAGTTGCATCTTTGTCAAAAGACATTTGATAGATAGTTCTAGCTATAATTACTTGAAATTCTAAAGATACATTAGAATCTATACATATACTCAATTAAATCATTAAAAAATTAAATAACCATTAACTGAGTTTTACGATGTTAACAGGTCCAGCACAATCTCTTGATTAAGCTATATAGCTTGAAATAGCTATATAGCTTTATTAAGCTATTCAAAATAGCTTGATAAAGCTATCTATATGCAGGTTTTCACAAAAATTTTATTTGTACAAAATAGACAAAATGTCGCAAGTATTTGACTATTCATACATGTATATGTAATATGGGTTATCAAATCAACAACCCAAATCAAAGATAGTTCTAACATTGCAGCATTTGAATATTTTTAAGCAAAAGATGAATTTCCATTGTTTGGGTAACTGTATACTACCTTGTGTGCATTGAGGCATGGATTAGTATGATTGCTACTCATTGTACTGAATTATTACCAATCAATTATCTTGTTGACAATACTTGGCCTCCTTTATAATTTCATAGAAGAAGTAACTGTATCAATTGCTTTATATAGCCCCAAAACTTTTAGAACTTTGAGTACAAAGTCTCTTAAGGAGATGCAATTTGATGAGTGATTTTTGCATGCATTATTTTCATAAGAGTTCAAGGTTGAATATCATCACTGCACCAAGGTGCGACTTTTTGTGCATACTTGGAAAATAACACATTTGAGAAAAAAGTGTGATAAAATAGCTAAATCAAGCTATTCTGAATAGCTTAATAATGCTATATAGCTAAATAAAGCTATATAGCTTAATCAAGAGATTGTGCCGGACCTGGTTAAGTTCTAAGGAAAGGAAACTGGAGTGTTTTTTACGATTGTATGAGTTATCGTGTATAGGAATGACATGGTATGTGTGTATATAAAAAGATTTTTTTCATTTTTGCTTCAAATACATTCCCATATATGATTCTTATGTATCAAAATGTTTTGCACTAAATTCGTAGCTTAGATTTAAAAAAAAAAAGTCAGCAAGAGCTAAATAGAAACTTAAGGAAAAAACCTACACAATCAAATATAAATTAAATTTTGGGAAAACACATTATATAATGCATCTCATAATTATAATTATTTAAATTGATAGATACCTGCACGTCCACCTCACTCGGCATTTCAGTTGTGATTGCTAAAAATGGGGTACTAAATCAACTTTCTGCAAAATCATCTGATTAGTTGAGAGATATATACCCAAATACACATGTAAATTAGCGAGGTCATAAGAAAGGTCATGTCACAAGTCATTTAGAATACTCGTTTCCTACTGTATCGGAGATACAGGGCGGGGCCCGGCTCGAGCTATCATTCTCGCCTTAAGCCCCGCCCTGTATCTCCGATACAGTAGGAAACTCGTACTCTAAATATAACATAAAGTATTGTATAATGTCAGTGACAAATTAGTTTAACATTTTCTCAAAATAATGAAAAAAAAAAAAAAACAAGTCACCACTGACAGTGAAGGAGTACTTTGGAAACACTAGAAATTGAATTTTAAAAAAATAGTTATCTCACAGCTGCTCTAAACAACTTCTGGTGACTTATCTTCTTTACATTGAACCCTAGTGGCAGTTGAAAGCCTACAAAAACCATACCCTTATAGCTGTTTTAAGTGGTTAAAATAAATTTGAACTTTATCAAGTTGTAAATGATGAGCAGATTTCACTATTGATTTATATGCTAATATCCCCTGCATCACTTTGTGAAAAGGTATAACTTGCTAAGAATGATGATTTAAAAAATTCATAATCAGGGCTAGAAATAACTACTTTTGTTTTAATACTGGTCACTCGGGCTATCGCCTTAAATTTTTAGTGGTCAGCTTAGTACTTTCACTGTCCCACTGGGCCAGTAGATTTTTAAAAGACTGGCCCAAAACCATAATAATAATAATAGTAATATTTTTTATAACAACTTAACGAAACAAGAAACAGTAGAAGTTCGGACATACAACCCTGTGAAGTTAACTAGCCCTACTGTGAAAGAATTTTATTATGCATAAAAAAAATGCTGACCCAAAGGGCACATGCCCTCTGCAATGTACTAGCCCAGATTGAAAATTCACTGGCCCCAGACCAGCGGGCCATCAATTATTCCAAGCCCTGATAACATATTAGGACCATTGCCCAAATTGAATATAGCATCCCAAACGGGATATAAATTTATTAAAAAATTTCCATGAAAATTTATCTTTGAATATTTTAAATCAGCAAGCCGTTTTAAGTTGTTAAAATTATAAAATCATACTTTATCAAGTTGTAAATAATTAGGAGATTTCACTGTTGATTATATGCTAATATTCCCTGCATCAATTTATGAAAGGTATAACTTGCTAAGAATGATGATTAAAAAAATTCACAACAGATTAGAACCATTGCCCAAATTGAATTTAACATCCCAAATGGAATATAAATTAATTAATTTACTAAAAATTTTATCTTTGAATATTTTAAATCAACAATGCAGTCTTCATGAAAACAGCTAGCCCAAGGCAAGTTAAATTTGGCCTGGGATAGATTAATTGCCCCAAAAGTAGCCTGAAAATCTAGTGGAAATTAAAATTATAAATTGTTCTGAAGTATAACAAAATAGACAATGTTAGAGTTTAACCTTCCTTTGTTTATCTTGTCAATATGTAGCTCTCCGAAAAAAAAATTCATTGACAGACCAGAGAGCTACAGTGCCAACCACATAAAAAAACTGTATATTTATTACATACAAAAAGTTGTACTTGGTTTTGGATTTAGTTTTCCAAATCCTTACCTCAACTGCACAAAAGCTCGATATAGAAACAAAAAAAATCCTTAGATCTCTTTCAGCTACTTCTGTAGTTGACATCTGCACAAAGCGTTTTGGTCCGAATTGTCTTGCAATCCAAAATGGCAGTGTAAATAGGCGAAAATTTGCATGTTTTCAGTTTCCAACCCAGGAGGGCTATGGGAAATGTTTGTTGTAGCAATAATAAAAGAAAATGTAAGGAACACACAGTTAGTAATATTTTGAGATATTTGTGAACATTAACAATAAATGTGCTCTTATTTCAATGGATGACACTGCATGTAGCTGTCTGGTCGTCCTTCCCAATTTTTTCAGACTAGCGAGCTACAGATCTGCAGCTATAGTCAATATGATGCTTGTAAATTTGAAACTTTTTAGAACACGGAGATGTTGAAAAAGGTTTTAGCAAGTATGAATACATTCTTGACTATAATCAAAATGAATGCCTTCAGTGTTTTGAATGGAATGCAGGCTTGGTCTAGTAAAATTTCATTGGGTTAGTAGAAATGTCAAATGGCCCTGCTCACTAGTAGAAAAAGAAGTTTTCATGAAGACTGGTTCATATAGAAATACATAAAAAGCATAAAACTTTGGGTGAAAAAGTTTTTCCTATCACTATTGTTCATGACATTGATCCCATAGAAGATCCAAAACTTCTTTTGGATGGAGCTCACAAGCAAAAACTTGTGTTCAATGTACATTTATATGGAGTTACATTATTTAAAGCTAAATAAAATATTTAGCTTTAAATATAGTAACTCCACATAAATATACATTGAACACAACAACTTTTTATTTTTTGATAAATAAATTTGAAATATGCAGGAAGTCTCAGAATACTTTAAATATTCATGTTAGTCATATCAACATTACGAGACAAGTTAATTGTTTGTTTTGTTTTTTAAAAGACTTCTGGATTTATTAAGAAAAATGCCAAGGAAGAGAAAAACTGACATTAACAGTGCTGCATCAAAGTCAGAGGAGGGTAGTGTCCCCTTTAAGAAGTATATGAATGAATCAAGGGAGAAAAGTGAGCCCAGTGGAGAGGATGAGCTCCCCTTATCTCAGGACTCGGTCATGTCTGAAGACGATCTGAACTACGGAAATTGTTTTGATGTTCTAACGTTAGAGGGATTTACAGATGTAGCTGAAGTGTTACAAGGTTTGAATTATGTACAGTAATGATTTACCGTTCTTACAAACTGGAAATGAAAATAAAAATGTATTTTTTAAATATAATTTCATGTTTTTGGCCATAAATTTACCTATGACTGATATCTGCAAAATATTAAGCAAATGTTTTGTTCCATTTTTTAAAAGAATTTTTCATAAAATTTTTCTAAATAGACTATTATTGCCATTTATTTGACATGTTTAAACAAGCTGTACAGAATTCACTCTGAGTCAGATTCCTTAATGGTGTTTTAACGAGGCCCAATCTAGTTTAAAATTACGAAAATGGACCGGCAAATATTTTTGAATTTTAGATAATTATATATTTGTATGTACCATGCTTGGAAAAATTAGGTTGAAATTTTGTTACTTTGCCTTAATTGTAGTGGAATGGGGGAAATTTCAAAATATGAACCATTTTTAATTTGTGGCTTTACACACAATTATATGCTAAAATTACCTTACAAACAATGGAATTGACAAATTAAAAAAAACCTAAATGGTGAAAATTTTTGCTTTTCACACATGCAATATCTACTCCTCATTTAAAAAAAATGAAAAGAATAAAGGGGTAACCTTTATTATAGTGAAAAGAAGGGATATCAAAACACTTAAAATTATATCTAAGATACTTTATAAGTCGCAGTAGGTTTACATAATATCAAAATATGATTGTTGTATTGTACATGTACCGGTATATGTTTCTCAAAATTAAATACCTCTTACATTATGAAAGAATTTGTAATTTGTTAAAGTCAATCTACTGGATGCATATTTAAATTATCAACAAAACTGGCAAATAAACATTTTCAAGGAGAAAGATTACATGCATTTACTTTTGGTTGCAGTATAGTTTTTCAAACTAAAAATTAAAAAAAAATATGAAAAAAACTTATAGTTTACTTATAAATTGAGAATATCTCAAAAATAGATTATGTTACAAAGTTGCTTACCGGTATTAATGAAAAAATTATTTATTAAAACACAAGAATTGGTAGAAATGCCACAATTAGAGAGCTTTCAACATGCACAGTCAAGACCTACCAGGTTTGCAAGAATAGCGAAATAGTTTAGCGCAATTTGACGTTATTTTAACTGTGATGTTACTGTATTCAATTGTGACAGCAATCAAGGGTACTGTGACATGTCTGAAACAACGCTGCGTGAAAACGTTTGTGCAGACCAAATAGTTTGGGCCTTGTTAAATGTAAATTTATTCTTTCACACTTGTATAAAAACCTCAGTATCCCAGGCCAGAAAGAAAAAAAAATGTTTAATACCCTTTCCTGACCCAGGCTTTTCATAATGGGTAGTTAGGAAAATTCAAAAATATTTTATTTTTCATTCATTAAAAGTTTTGACATTTTACCATCACTGTAAAACAATCATCATCATCAGAAAGCAGACCGTAACTTACTAATGATGAAGGGTCATACTATATGGATGGCTGGACACCACTGTCTGAAAATTTTATTGAAAAATAAAACTTTTCATTTCAAACTCTCTGTTTTTTTTTTTTTTTCAAACCAATGGCAACTTTCTTGATCCCAAACTTGTAGTCTGAAACAAACTCCTAAGTTCAAGGTTTTAATTAAATCATGATACCAAATTAATTTTTGCATGGCGAAAGCTGAATTATTTTCTTAATTAAGTCATGATATTGTCAATTTCAGGAGAGGGTGTGACCAGTGAGGTATTGGACATGGTGACTGAAGAACAGCTGGAACGGCTAGGGATCAGGTTTGTTTGATTTTCTGTACATGTACATGTATTTCTTAGGTTTTTTTCTGTTTGAAACACAATGATATTGTTTGAGTAATTAAAGTTCAGTGTTTGCCTAAACCTGTTAACTTGTTAGTTTAATTGATTTAAACTTGCCATGTTTCTGTCACATGATGTTATAGATATAAATATCTGAAATCATATATACAAGGACGTAAAACCAACACCTTATATCTTTAGAGTCATTCATAGGGCTAGGTTTATATATAAAATATGGCTAGGTTTATATATAAATATAGCTAGGATTATATATAAAATACGGCTAGCTTTATATATAAAATAGGGCCAAGTTTGTATATAAGATAGGGCTAGGTTTATATATAAAATAGGGCTAGGTTTTTATTAGCTCACCTGAGCCGAAGGCTCAAGTGAGCTTTTCTGATCACATTTTGTCTGTAGTCCGTCTGTCCGTCTGTCCGTCTGTCTGTCCGTCTGTAAACTTTTCACATTTTCGACTTCTTCTCAAGAACCACTGGGCCAATTTCAACCAAACTTGCCACAAAGTATCCTTGGGTAAAGGGGATTCAAGTTTGTTCAAATGAAGGGCCACGCCCTCTTCCAAGGGGAGATAATTAAGAATTCGTGAAAAATTAATGGCATCATTAAAAAATCTTCTTCTCAAGAACCACTGTGCTTGAAAACATGAAACTTATGTGGAAGCATCCTCAGGTAGTGTAGATTCAAGTTTGTTCAAATCATGACCCCCGGGGGTAGGGTGGGGCCACAATGGGCGATCAAAGTTTTACATAGGAAATATACAGGAAAAATCTTTAAAAATCTTCTTCTCAAGAACAGCAAAGCCATACTTGGTCATATTTATATGGTAGCATCCTCAGATAGTGTACATTCAAGTTTGTTCAAATCATGACCCCCGGGGGTCGGGTGGGGCCACAATGGGCGATCAAAGTTTTACATAGGATTATATAGGAAAAATCTTCAAAAATCTTCTTCTCAAGAACAGCAAAGCCATGATTGGTCATATTTACTTGGAAGCATCCTCAGGTAGTGTAGATTCAAGTTTGTTCAAATCATGACCCCCGGTGGTAGGGTGGGCCACAATGGGCGATCAAAGTTTTACATAGGAATATATAGGAAAAATCTTTAAAAATCTTCTTCTCAAGAACAGCAAAGCCATGATTGCTCATATTTACATGGAAGCATCCTCAGGTAGTGTACATTCAAATTTATTCAACTCATGACCCCCGGGGGTCGGGTGGGGCCACAATGGGCGATCAAAGTTTTACATAGGAACACATAGTAAAAATCTTCTTCTCAAGAACAGCAAAGCCATGATTGGTCATATTTATATGGTAGCATCCTCAGATAGTGTACATTCAAATTTGTTCAAATCATGACCCCCGGGGGTCGGGTGGGGCCACAATGGGCGATCAAAGTTTTACATAGGAACACATAGTAAAAATTCTAAAAAAAAAAAACAATTTGTTAAGAATAGCAAAGCCATGATTGGTCATATTTATATGGTGGCATCCTCAGATAGTGTACATACAAATGTGTTCGAATCATGACCCCCGGGGGTCGGGTGGGGCCACAATGGGCCATCAAAGTTTTACATTGGAACACATAGTAAAAATCTTTAAAAAAAACTATTTGTTAAGAATAGCAAAGCCATGATTGGTCATATTTATATGGAAGCATTCTTAGATAGTGTACATTCAAGTTTGTTCAAACATGACCCCTGTGGGTCGGGTGGGGCCACAATGGGTGATCAAAGTTTTACATAGGAATACATAGGTTAAATCTTTAAAAATCTTCTACTCAAGAACAGCAAAGCCATGATTGGTCATATTTAAATGGAAGCATCCTCAGATAATGTAGATTCAAATTTGTTCAATTCCTGACACCCCCCCCCCCCCCAACCACTTTTATATTTAAACTTTTCAACCTTTCAAGATTGAAGTGATTTCTGCTTTTTCCTAGCCATAGTGCTCAGGTGAGCGATGTGGCCCCTGGGCCTCTTGTATAAAATAGGGCTAGGTTTGTATATAAAATAGGGCTAGGTTTGTATATAAAATAGGGCTAGGTTTGTATATAAAATAGGGCTAGGTTTATATATAAAATAGCCTAATCAAAAGATATTTCATTTAGAGACTTCATCAATCATGCCTTCTATGCATATTTATTGTGAAATTGCAGTCATCATGAATTGTGAATAAAAAATCATATATGAATGCTCTTGATCCAAAAAGTATGTACACGTTAAAATTAAAGAATTTTTTTTTTTTATAAATATATACTTTTGATATTACATGTAAATAATTATTTCATTACAGAGGCTGTGCTCTATTAACAGTCTTAAACAACAACATAAAAAGTGGCCATCATAGAAAAAAAATTCAATGAATGGGAGCAGTGACAAAATTTACAAAGATCAGCAAGAAAATTGCATCTTTTTCACAAAAAGTGTGGTTACCGTGGCCCATTTGATATTTAAGGCTTTGTCTAGTTTTTTTTTTTTTTTTGGTGGCGAGAGAATTTTTTTGGGCCAAATAAAGCCCTTTGTGAACTTTGATCTTACAATACTACATTTTCAGTCCAATGTATCATTTATGTGTTTATGCAGAATGATATGGGTTTTTTTTAAATTAATTAATTTTTTTTAGCCCTTTGGGAAGGAGACTTAAAGCCTTAAAATTACTGAGGGAAATTACTGGAAAACTTTACACTTACAAGGTAACTACTGAGAGAAATTACAGGAAGACTTTACACTTACAAGGTAACCACTGAGAGAAATTACAGGTAACCATTGAGGGAAATTACAGGAAGACTATACACTTACAAGGTAACTACTGAGAGAAATTACAGGAAGACTTTACACTTACAAGGTAACCACTGAGAGAAATTACAGGAAGACTCTACACTTACAAGGTAACTACTGAGAGAAATTACAGGAAGACTTTACACTTACAAGGTAACCACTGAGAGAAATTACAGGAAGACTCTACACTTACAAGGTAACTACTGAGAGAAATTACAGGAAGACTTTACACTTACAAGGTAACCACTGAGAGAAATTACAGGAAGACTTTATACTTACAAGGTAATCACTGAGAGAAATTACAGGAAGACTTTATACTTACAAGGTAACCACTGAGAGAAATTACAGGAAGACTTTATACTTACAAGGTAATGAGGATATTTGTCCAGGCTAAAACTTGTGTACACTCTACAGGTTCAGTGATCAGTGATATATGTGAATTTATCTGTAGAGTAGACTTTGTGATTCATTTGTGAAAAAGACAGGAAAGAATAGGATAATGCATAGCTTGTATTTACTTCTCTTTTTTTCCAGATTGTGAATGATCCAATCCATGGCCATATTGAGATTCACCCTCTGTGTGTGAAAATAATCGACACCCCACAATTTCAGAGACTGCGATTTCTGAGACAACTGGGTGGAAGTTATTTTGTGTATCCTGGAGCATCTCACAACAGATTTGAACATTCCTTGGGGTATGTCTAATTATTACATATTATTTTCATGTGTATGTTCATTTAAAAGGTCTGTTTTGTTTACAATTCATGTTAAACCCAAAATAAATAAAGAATACTTACCATCTTTAATTTTTGTCATCAACAGCTGGATTCTTTGAAAGAATAAGTACATGAAACTATCTGACAGTTTTGTACTAAACATTGTTTCATTTGAGCAATATTTTATTCACAAAAGTGAATGGGATTGGGCAGCAGGCACAGTCTATTCTAGCCCTCTTCCTAGATACAGTGTTTAAGAATTGTGTGTCTCCAGTCAACTGAGTGTAAGTTGTTGTTCTGAATACAATGAAATGCATTGAAGGGGAATGCTAGTTTGTGTTGAACAGAGTGACAAAATTAAGGTTTCACATACTTGTTGACAACTGAAACTTTGTCCACCAGTCACACAAACTGGAAGAAATAGCCAATCAAAAAATCAAACAGTCAATGAATAAATCACAGTACATATAAGTAACAAGACAACCATTGACATAAAGAACTCAACAAAAATGTACAATCCTCTACTGTGGACCTCAGACCCAACCATCATTGCAAACCAGAGGTTGATCTGTTCGTGCTCCCAGCGTTTGATCAATTGTAATCTCAATCAAATATTGAGAGCTTGGAAAGATCTTCTAGAGACAAGCAATTAAAAATATACATTGCTCTGTTACCAACGCTCAGTTGATTGTAGGGCGGAGCTTCAGCTTTCAGCAGGAAGCAAACCAGAAACATCAATTACAGCACTCCAAAGGAAACAAACTAGCATTCCCAGGCTTCAGTGCATTTTATTGTAACAATGTTAAACAGAGTTTAACACTAGAATATATTTTTTGTCCTAGAGTGTGTTATCTGGCAGGAGAGCTGGCGTCCACCCTGAGAAAGCGACAACCAGAACTTGGAATCTCAAACAATGACATCTTATGTGTCCAGATAGCAGGACTCTGTCATGACCTTGGTATGATTAGCATGAGCAATTTAAAAAATATCTTAATCAGTGGCAATTAATGAAAAAATGATGTTAAAAGCAGAAAAATGAACAGTCATTTACTGGTATACTGACAACCTACAAAGTTTGCTGTGATTCTTTAAATGTTTATATACCTGTACATATCTAACTTTTATAGTCAGACACTTGAGACTCAGTAGAAATCGGTACATGTAATGCTAGTTATATGTGCATATTCACTTTATAATTGATTGCGATGTTAATATTAGTAATGGAAATTTGAAATTGTTGAGAAGGATCATTTTTGTTTTTGTAGGACATGGTCCTTTTTCACATATGTTTGATGGAAAGTTTCTGCCAGTGGCTAGGCCAGATAAGAAAATCAAGGTATTTTTAGAGATATATGTATATGAGTAGAGAAAAGTAAAACGTAACCCTACCCCTCCCTAAAAAATAAATTTTCAACATAATGACTGTTTTAGACAGAGAAACTTTCTCTATACAGTCATGTATTAGATATTTGTAGTACAGTAATGACCTTTGTCACTGTAGCATGAAGACCTGTCTGTGAAGATGTTTGATCATCTAGTGGAGAGTAATGATTTGAACTCTGTATTTGAGAAATATGGTGTAACAGAACAAGACAGGACTTTTATTAAGGAGCAGATAGCTGGACCTCTTAAACTCAAGTCTAAGGTATAATTAGTTTGAAATATTTGTTTGTTTTGTTAATGTAGCATGAAAGTGATTATCATTTCATTACAGAGCTGTTTTTGACTTTTAATCAAAGTTTTTTTAATCAGTATTACAAAAAAATGCATGTTATAGAAGTTTGAATACTAGGATTGAAGATCAAATTTTAAAGCTCTCAGTCCTGTGAAAGTTATTTTTTATTTTTTGTCATTTGGGTGCAGCCTTCACTCTGACACATTTTAATAAATGCAGCTCTAGCAGTTTGATTTCATTACAAATGATACTGTCAACTGACTGCCAGAAACTTCCAAAGAACATTTTTCATACCCCACCCCAACTTATATGTAGCTCTGTTAGACAACTATAACAGATTCTGTCTTTGATGATAGATTGTTTGAATGAACTACTCACAGTTTTTATAAGGTCTTCACTATTGCACTACATGTACTACAAAATAAAGTATTCCTTAAAGCAAAAATTAATTAAGCACATCTTCTAAACCTACATTTGTACATCTAATTTTGTTAATATCTGCTCACCTATACAAGAACAAGGGCTCTACAAAGTTGGAAGCCATTACATCTATAACTTTTCAATAATACAAAAAGCCTAAATTAATTTTAACCATGTTATATGAAGCAAGGTCTAAAGATAACTTGCCTAAACATCCAGCAGTAATGGTTTCCAACCATAAAGCCCTTGGAGAGATGAGCAGATAATTAAAATTTACGTTAAAAAATTTGTTTACAAATACAACTGTATCTATGAAATGAAACTTTTCCTAGAAAAAATAACTAGAGATGTGGAAAGTTAGCAAGGTAAGGTATATCTTAAACTTTGGATTTGGCTTTTAGTTATAATACATAAATCACATTTACTCAAAAAGCTTTAAGCTGATTTAAGCACATTTTAATTTTCACTTGGTTACATTTTCATCTTCACATAAGCCATTGGATTTAGGTCTAAGTATTCATTTCATCATGATGCAGAAGATGGGGCTGCATTTAGTTTTGCTTTTTCTGCCTCTATTTTTTATGTTAACTGCATTTGCTGAAAAGCAGATTCTAAAAAAAATCCAGATATGATGTCAGGGCTTTTGATTCTCTATAATTGGGGTCATTGAATGGCCCCATTCCCAATGCAAAAAAGGTACATTTTTTCCCAAAAGCAAAGTGTAAATTTCGTAATTTTCTATAGCAAAATATTTTTTGAAAAAATGTTAATTATGAAATTTAATTGCCAACAAGCGAAAGTGAAACAAACTAGTTCTGTGTTGTCTGTATAAATTAATGCATGTCACCTATATTCGTAAATTGGTTCGGCTTCGATGAGGAACCAGATTTTCCCAATTTTCCCCAAAATGACAAAAATTTTCCCAATTTGAACAGCCCTGGCCCAGTCCCAAAAAGTGATCTGAGAGCCCTGGATGTTGTTTTCCTGTAGATATATATGTAGCAAATACTAGTAAATGAAAACTTTTTGTTTTTTCCCCCTGAATTTTCCTTCTGCTCTGTATATGTATCTTAATTTTTAATAGGCACAGTATATAAAGATGGTAAATTCTGAATATTTCCTATTGTTACAGAAACAAAGTATGGTGTTAATTTTGTTATACAAAATTATTGTTACAAAAGAGAAAAACATATTCATGTATTTAAGGAAAGTTAACAGCAGCTAAATTTTCAAGTTTTTCAAATTGGAGTTCTTTATGGACAAAGTTGAGAATTATGCATCTCTTTTGCTTTCCTGTATAGGGAAATGACATTTTTCTTTTTTATTTTTCTACTAGGAATGGCCATATCATGGAAGAAGTAAGGAAAAGGGATTTTTATATGAGGTATAAATGTTACATAATTATTTTTGATTTAACAACAACAACAACAAAACAAGCATATTAGATTATGAGTTAATGTTTACCATAGAAATGTGTACATGGTATTATAGTATTGCAATATTCTGAAAAGAATTCATAAATCAGACACCCTAAATACAATTTAAAATCAGAAGATCTTTAGAAAACTTATTTGCAAAAAATCATATGTACAGTCAAACCTGTCTTGGCAACCACCTGTATTTAGTGACTTAATCCTGTCATATGTGGCCATTAAATTTCCTCCCTAGAATTTTTCATTGTATTTTAATTTTTAGTGACTCCCTCTCTAATGCGACATGGAACCATCATTTTTTGTCCCAAAGCAGATGAAGACCCTGAATTTAGAGACTTATATCCCTGCTTTTAATAACAAAATTAATGTAGTAAAATGCTTAATTTTTGCACCTTCCCCCCACTTTGCAGAAAGATGTTTGAAAAAATGTACTCATGAATGGAATATCTTACATTGTGTGACTTGGAATCATATAGAAACTTACTGAAATAAGAAACATTTTAAAAGTAACTATAGATAACTTTGAAATAGTTTCGACAAGAATTGTATGAAATATTTATACGTTTATGCATAAAAAAAGTCCTTGCATTTTTCAGTGTTTACCGGTATCTTAGTATTTTGTCTTTCCCTTTCTTGTGAAATCTTGTCACTAGTTATCCTAACTACTGATGTAAATGTGTGAAACATGATAAAAACAAACCTGTTTGGGATTTTCATTCAAAAAAATAAATTTTCACTTAATGCAATTAGGATTTAAAACAATTTTTATAAGCAAATATTTATTGACTGTTATTTATTTAATATCATGAAGAATGAAAATGATTCAAAATTAAGAGGAAAGAAAAGGAACAGGAAAACAAGTACATGTATAACTATTTAGTATTCATACATGTACAGTAAAACACGGTTATAGCCAACACGCTTATAATGAATTCACCCTTACAGTGAAGTGATTTTCATTCCCAATGGTTTTAAAACGTAAAGTCAACGGATATAACGAATTATGTTTATAATGAATCAAAATTCTTCTTCCCTGACAATTTGCTATAAGTGTGTTTTACTGTACTTTGAAAATTTCTAGAATAGGATTTCCTGATTTATGAGACTACCTGTCATATGTGACCATTTAGAATTTCCATAGATAGGTTACTTAATACAGGTTTGACTGTGTGTGTATTTATAGATTTTTGTGATAAAGCAAAATTAATTATGATATACATATAGTATAACTTTTGTTACAGATTGTAGCCAACAAGAGAAATGGAATTGATGTGGATAAGTGGGACTATTTTGCTCGGGATTGTCACATGCTAGGGATCAGGAACAACTTTGACCACATCAGATGTATGAAATATGCACGTGTTTTGAGTGTCAATGGTGAACTACAAATATGTTCTCGAGACAAGGTAAATGTACTTTTATGCTTTAGTAGGTAATATTTTCTGCATTGGTTTTTATGCCCCCGGATCGAAAGATCCTGGGGGTATATTGTTTTTGTCCTGTCTGTCTGTTTGTCTGTCTGTTGTCAACTTTAACCTTGCCCATAACTTTTGATTGGTTGGAGCTATGACTTTCATATGTGTATTCCTTGTGACAAGACCTTTCTTTGGGTACCATCATATTTGACCTTTTGACCTTGACCTTGGAGTTTGACCCACTTTTGCAAAATTTTATGAGACTTTAACCTTGGCCATGACTTCTGCACAGTTGGTGCTTGGGGTTTCAAACTTCACAGGTGTATTCTTTGTGACAAGGCCTTCCTTTGGATACCAACAACTTTGACCTTTTGACCTTGACCTTTGAGTTTGACCTACTTTTGAAAAACTTTAACCCTGGCCATAACTTTTGAATAGTTGGTGCTTGGGGTTTAAAACTTCACATGTGTATTCCTTGTGACAAGACCTTCCTCTGGATATCAACCTCTTAGACCCTTTTACCTTGACCTAGGAGTTTGACCTACTTTTGAAAAACTTTAACCATGGCGATAACTTTTGAACGGTTGGAGCTAGGGTCTTCATACTTCACATATGTAATCCTTGTTACAAGACCTTCCTTTGAATACCAACCTCTTTGACCCTTTGACCTTGACCTAGGAGTTTGACCTACTTTTGAAAAACTTTAACTTTGGCCATAACTTTTGAATGGTTGGTGCTAGGGCTTTCATACTTCTCATATGTAATCCTTGTGACAAGGCCTTCCTTTGGATACCAACCACTTTGACCTTGACCTTAACGTTTTACTCACTTTTAAAAAACTTTAACCTTTGCCATATCTTTTGAACAGTTGCAGCTAGGGCTTTCAAATTTCACAGGTATATTCCTTGAGAGAGAACTTTCTTTGGGTTACCAAATTTTTTTATCTTTTGGCCTGGATTTTGACTTGCATTTGAGAAACTTTAACCTTTGCCATAAGCTGCCATACAGGAGCATCAGTGTTTCACAAACACATCTTGTTGCTAGATTTCCAAAGCCAAAAGTTCATAAAGCTGTTTGTGTCAGACTTAATTTTGATAATGCTGTGTGTAAAAAATCACACAGCTAGTTTCATCTTAGTTTAAGCCATCTCCCTACTCTGACAGGATAATAAATTTGGGAAGGTAGGTAGGGGTTGTTTTTTTTTTATTCAGAAACACTTGCAAATATTAAGTTGAAATAGTTATTAATAGCTGATAAAACTTGGGAATGAACTAGAAAAAAAATTCTGGAGGTTAAAAAAAAGTTTTGAGTTGGGCCTTTTTTAGTCTGTCAGGAGAGGGCAAACAAAGATTTTTTTATAGATGGCTTAGTACAATATTTTAATGCATACTTAGCTATAGGGTAAAGGGGAATGATTTTTTTATCAGTATTAAAAGGCCATATTCACTTTCAGAAAGAGATGCATGTATATATATTTTTATGAAATGTAGTTCAGATCATCTTCTCTGGAGTCGAAATAAGGTTGGTCTAAATTTTAGATATTGATGGAAGTTGCTTTCAGTTATATAGCATTTCAGTTATATAGCAAACACACATACATGTATAATGAATTCAGGGTTACACGGAAGTGATTTTCATTCTCATTGGTTTTTCAACATGCAGTGAACTGAATGGATATAAGGAATCAAAATTGTTGTCCCTGCACTTCACTATAAGCATGTTTTACTGTATTGATATTCAGAATTTTGTGCCAAGGATATAGTATAGAAGAATAATATGTCCTCACTTTTTGAAACAAACAACCCCCTTAAATATAGTGTTAATTTAAACATTTTCAAACCATGACACTGATGAGCTCAGTGTAGAACTATAGTCTGTAGTTCAAAGTTAACAAGGTGAAGAACTGCAAACTATAGTATTGTTCTCCTGCCTACCTCCAAGTCAATTTTCAAAAGTTAACATATTTGAATGATTTTTCATATTTATATACATGTAGATATTTATATGAATTTTCATTACTTATTTGGGAAAACAAAGAGAGATAACTCTATAATTTTGGTAAAACTTGCGTTTTTCACTATAGAAATCAGCGAAAAACGGAAAATATTTTTAAAACGTCTTCCCCCCCCCCCCCCCCCCCCCCCCCAGTGAAACAAAAATTCCTTTTTATAGGTAATATGGATTGTTATTTCACAAATTCATACCAAAGCTTTTTGTGTTTCAAGGGGGGGGGGGGGGGGGGCATATGATTACAGACAAAAAACGACAAAAATGCTATTTTTCCCCAATTTCTTAACTTAAACATTGTATTTTATCAGTTACATATGTTTAAATTCTATACGCGTAAAACATAAGGAAAGATTTAAAGAACATTTATCCGTATCCAAGAATATTTTAAAATATGTTAATGATTTCAAGCCTGATTTCAATGGAAAACATTGTCTACCCCCCTTATAATAGAGCTGGAATTATGAGTAATTAAATATTTAACACTGGTATTAAAATTATTAATCAATTACCATTGAACTTTTCTTTGCATTCAGCATAGATTTTATGGCCAAATTGCCATTAGTATTGAATTAAATGGGTGCAAAATGTAGGCGGGAATCGGGAGTTAGCATACGTAGTTCTTTCCTTTTCTATCTGATTAAAGCATCTAGGACTGTGACCAATGGGTTTCTTATTTATAATTATTAAGATATTGCAAGTAAATACAAATACTCTGTACTTTGATAGTAGTTTTAATACATACGTTTAGAGAATGAGCATTATGGATGGTGTTCAAACTGATGTGTGATTTGTAGGAGGTTGGGAACCTGTATGACATGTTTCATACCAGGAACACTCTCCACAGAAGAGCATACCAACACAGTGTTGGAAACATCATCGAGACCATGTAAGTTTCTTTTTTTTAAATTACATTTTGAAATACTGTAATTATAACCAAATATTTACATTTGCTGTGCTTTTCTACTGAGCCAACTGTGAAATTGATTTGAAAGCCATTTTTGTGTATACTCATGCGTAGAAATATACACGGAGAAACTCGCCGTAAAGTGACGTCACTATGAGTCTAAAGAGACGTTAATAAAAATAGGACGATATAGGGCAGCGAGAAATTCAACATTGAGTATATTTTTGGTGTATTGAAGCATGTAAAATGTAAATATAAGGAATTTTTTAAGCTTAGTGTGAATTATTGGTGTGTAAATCACACAGAATTGTTACAAGTCTGTGTGATTTACACACCAATAACACACACAAAACTTAAAAACATTCCTTAAATATGTTTACAATTTTCAATCTCACAATGGCTTAGTTATGATGTCTCAAAATGGCTTAACTTTGACATCACAACCTATGACACTGCATTACAAAATGACAGGGGCATAAGGAAAATCAAAGACATTGTAATAAACAGAAAATTCAATGTTTTGTAGTTGGATATGGAATTTATTTCACTTGTGAGGAATTCTGTTGAATGTCTAGCATAGATAAATGTATTTCTTATGCCAAGAAATTGTCTTTACTTTGAGCCATGAAATCATGTGGAAATACCAGTACATACTAGTGGGAAAGGAAGAGGGATATTAATATCAACAGTTCTTATTTACATGTATAACGTAATTATCAAAAGGTAAAATTTTTCACATGTGCATGTATTTTAGGATTACAGAAGCAATGTTGAAGGCAGATGACATCATCAAGATTCCTGGCAAGAATGGGTAAACAATCCTTTATCATAATAAACTCACTGAGTATGCAGAAATGGAAATACAAATATAAATGTAGATCTTAATAGCTGATTTTGCAATGATTATTAGTAATGTTTAACTAAGCTTTGTGTATTCAAATGTGATCAAGATGCATTATATAAATGTGTTTCATCTAGTTTCTTAAAATACAAGTAATAATTGAAACGAGGTAAGAAAAACTGAGTGAGGTGAGCCAACATTTACCTATGTGTATTATTGCATGTACAGTACATGAAGGGTAACAATGAAAATGTTCAGCCCAAGTAAACAATTTTAAATTAAGGTGTAGCTGAGGTTAAAATGGTTTTTGAGAGACCTATGTTTTTCGATGAATCAGATTTAACTAATTTTTGTGAAAGTGTAATATTATTTGAGACAACATCTTAGCACGTTAATGTTAAGAAGATCTACATTCTTTATGGATTTTAAGTACTTCTATGGCCTATATTAGTCAGAGATGCATGGAGGATGCTTCTAGTGTGTTTCATTGTACCAGTCAAGGTTTCAGATGCAGCAATTTCAGCTAAAGAATGACCAGGTTAATGTTTTTAGCTCACCTGAGCCGAAGGCTCAAGTGAGCTTTTCTGATCACATTTTGTCTGTAGTCCGTCTGTCTGTCCGTCTGTAAACTTTTCACATTTTCGACTTCTTCTCAAGAACCACTGGGCCAATTTCAACCAAACTTGCCACAAAGTATCCTTGGGTAAAGGGGATTCAAGTTTGTTCAAATGAAGGACCACGCCTTCTTCCAAGGGGAGATAATTAAGAATTCGTGAAAAATTAATGGCATCATTAAAAAATCTTCTTCTCAAGAACCACTGTGCTTGAAAATATGAAACTTATGTGGAAGCATCCTCAGGTAGTGTAGATTCAAGTTTGTTCAAATCATGACCCCCGGGGGTCAGGTGGGGCCACAATGGGCGATCAAAGTTTTAGATAGGAATATATAGGAAAAATCTTTAAAAATCTTCTTCTCAAGAACAGCAAAGCCATGATTGGTCATATTTATATGGTAGCATCCTCAGATAGTGTAGATTAAAGTTTGTTCAAATCATGACCCCCGGGGGTCGGGTGGGGCCACAATGGGTGATCAAAGTTTTACATAGGAATATATAGGAAAAATCTTTAAAAATCTTCCTCTCAAGAACAGCAAAGCCATGATTGGTCATATTTATATGGTAGCATCCTCAGATAGTGTAGATTCAAGTTTGTTCAATTCATGACCCCCGGGGGTCGGGTGGGGCCACAATGGGCGATCAAAGTTTTAGATAGGAATATATAGGAAAAATCATTAAAAATCTTCTTCTCAAGAACAGCAAAGCCATGATTGGTCATATTTACATGGAAGCATCCTCAGATAGTGTAGATTCAAGTTTGTTCAAATCATGACCCCCGGGGGTCGGTTGGGGCCACAATGGGCGATCAAAGTTTTAGATAGGAATATATAGGAAAAATCATTAAAAATCTTCTTCTCATGAACAGCAAAGCCATGATTGGTCATATTTACATGGAAGCATCCTCAGATAGTGTAGATTCAAGTTTGTTCAAATCATGACCCCCAAGGGTTAGGTGGGGCCACAATGGGTGATCAAAGTTTTACATAGGAATATATAGGAAAAATCTTTAAAAATTCTTCTTCTCAAGAACAGCAAAGCCATGATTGGTCATATTTACATGGTAGCATCCTCAGGTAGTGTAGATTCAAGTTTGTTCAAATCATGACCCCCGGGGTTCAGGTGGGGCCACAATGGGCGATCAAAGTTTTAGATAGGAATATATAGGAAAAATCTTTAAAAATTCTTCTTCTCAAGAACAGCAAAGCCATGATTGGTCATATTTACATGGTAGCATCCTCAGGTAGTGTAGATTCAAGTTTGTTCAAATCATGACCCCCGGGGGTCAGGTGGGGCCACAATGGGCGATCAAAGTTTTACATAGGAATATATAGGAAAAATCTTTAAAAATTCTTCTTCTCAAGAACAGCAAAGCCATGATTGGTCATATTTAAATGGAAGCATCCTCAGATAATGTAGATTCAAATTTGTTCAATTCATAACCCCCCTCCCCCCCCCCCCCCCACCCAACCACTTTTATATTTAAACTTTTCAACCTTTCAAGACTGAACTGATTTCTGCTTTACCTAGCCATAGTGCTCAGGTGAGCGATGTGGCCCCTGGGCCTCTTGTTGGAGCAGGTTAAAGTTTTTGGAGCAGGTCTCATTTCCAAGTAACTATAAGCCCTATATTGACCAAACTTGCATGGATGATACATCTAAGGATCTACACTACTGGACTTGCTTCGGATGCTGGATCTGACCTATATTTTCCGGATGAGTAACCAGGTTAAAGTTTTGGAGCAGATCTCATTTCCAAGTAACTGTAAGCCCTTTATTGACTAAACTTGCATGGATGATACATCAAAGGATGCACACTACTGGACTTGCTTCGGATGCTGGATCTGACCTTACTTTTCCGGATGAGTGACCAGGTTAAAGTTTTTGGAGCAGATGTCATTTCCAAGTAACTATAAACCCTATATTGACCAGACTTGCATGGATGATACATCTAGGATGCACACTACTGGACTTGCTTCGGAAGCTGGATCTGACCTACATTTTCCGGATTAGTAACCAGGTTAAAGTTTTTGGAGCAGATCTCATTTCCAAGTAACTATAAGGCCTATCTGAACCAAACTTGCATGGATGATGCATCAAGGGACAAACAATCTCAAAACTTGCTTCGGATGCTGGATTTGACTTACATTTTCTGGATGAGTGACTAGTTTTAAGTTTTCAGATAAGTCTATTCCCAAGTAACTGCAAGCCCTATCAGACCAAAATTGCATAAATGTTGCATCTAGGGATGCACACTCCTAGATTATTAGTTTAGTGTGGGACTTTGCCTTACTTAAAGACAACATTCGTTGAGGTGAGCTCTGTAATCTCTGATTACCTATGTTTATGCCCTGCCAGGAATATGGCTGGGGCATATAATGATTGTCATGTCCCTCTTCAGTCCTTCTGTCCTTCCATCATTCTGTCCATCAGTCACACTTTGCATTTAGCTCAGTTTCAAAGAAACGATTCAAGATATTTTTTTATGCCCCCCCCCTTCGAAGAAGGGAGGGCATATTGCTTTGCTGCTGTCTAGGTCAGTGTGTCTGTTGATCCACCAACAGTTTCCATTCATTTTCTTCACAGAGGTTGCACATACTGAAATGAAATTTGGTATACATATTTATCATAAGAATATCTAGGTCAAGTTCTGTTTTGGGTACGACCAAGCAATTTTTGACAGAGTTGTGCCCCATGGACTTTGGAAAATTCCAATTAATTGCAGTTTTCGTTCATTTTCTTTGCAAAGGTTGCATATACCGAAAAGAAATTTGATATACAGATTTATCAGAAGAATATCTAGGTCAAGTTATGTTTTGAGTACGATCAAGCAATTTTTGACAGAGTTGTGCCCCATGGACTTCGGAAAATTCCAATTGCAGTTTCTGTTCATTTCTTTGCAAAGGTTGCACATACTAAAAAGAAATTTGGAATACAGATTTATCATAATCTAGGTCAAGTTCTGTTTTGTGTGCGATTGAGCAATTTTTGACAGAGTTATGTCCCTTGGACTCTGAAACATTTCAATTAATTGCAGTTTCCATTCATTTTCTTTGCAAAGGCTGCAGATACTGAAATGAAATATGGTATACAGATTTATCATAAGAATATCTAGGTCAAGTTCTTTTTTGGGTACGATCGAGCAATTTTTGACAGAGTTATGCCCCTTGGACTTAAAAAATTCATATGCTGATAATGTTGATGAGAGCTATTCAACTGCATCAACATTTTTTGATCTTGACCTTTACTTTGACCTTGACCTCACTTTTCTTAAAATTATGCTTAGCTCAGTTTCAAAAAAACTATTCAAGATATTATTATCAAACCTTGTATGCTGATACATACTGATGAGAACTATTCAACTTCATCAACCTTTTTTGACCTTGACCTTTACTTCGATCTTGATTTCACTTTTCATAAATTTGTGTTAAGCTGAGTTTCAAAGAAACCATTCAAGATATTAATATTAAACTTCATATGCTGATACATATTAATGAGAACTCTTCAACTGCAATACCTTGATCTTTCCTTTGACCTTATTTTTCTTAAATTAGTATTTATATATTTAAAAATATTTTCAAAGATGGTAGAGTATAGACTGATTTAAATTTTGTTTATTTCAAAAGCAGCATGCCTTATGAATATTGAATTTTGGTTATGTAGAGAGTTGCGGAAAATGTCTGAGTCAGTAGATGATATGGAGGCATACCAGAAACTGGCAGATGATATATTCCAGAAGATTTTGTGGTCTACAGATCCCCTGCTTGAGGAGTCAAGGAAAATTCTGATGAATGTCCAAAAAAGAGAGCTGTACAAGTGTGTTGGACAGACTCGTCCCCCACAAGGGAAAACTCTGGATCAAAAGGTAATCCAGAAAATCTGCCGACCAGGTTACAATTACTGGTATCTGTTTTACATCTTCATATCTGAAAGAATATGCTATTGTCATTTCCAGTCAAAAAGAAAATAAAAGGAGCAAAAAAAATTATTAAATCTGATTTGGACAATTTATAAGTCTGATACATTTTATTTCCTCTGCTTCACTTTATTTCAGATTCTCTTCTGGTATTTAATAGCGATATCTCTCAATCATATAGAGTTGATGGATATATCGTTGTAAAGCAGCCTGAAATACACATTATTTGCTCAGTTTATTCTATCATTCTGTATGCTGGAGGGCTTTCATGCTATGATATTTTCATTTAATCCATTTTTTTTTTGTTTTAAATTCCAT
Organism: Saccostrea echinata; assembly: GCF_033153115.1. Taxonomy (NCBI): domain Eukaryota; kingdom Metazoa; phylum Mollusca; class Bivalvia; order Ostreida; family Ostreidae; genus Saccostrea; species Saccostrea echinata. Next base: position 50,268,159 of record NW_026889803.1, read on the forward strand.
GAATGTTATTGTGATATTATGTAAGAGTTTTTCATTAAATTACCCCATTTGAGGTCAAACTTTTCTTGGTACACTGTATAAAATGTCACCTTCATTTGCTTTCCCTTTTCAGTCTGGGCTAGACCAAATTAAAGATGAATTTGTTGACATCTTAAAAAGCATGGACAGTCATCTTCAAAAAGAGGATATTATTATACATGTAAGCTTTAAGAGTGAAGGATTCACAATAGAAAAAAAAATTGTTAAGAGATTTGTAATAGATACAGTACTGTTGATATGGATTGATAAGTAATACATAGTGCTTCGATATCAATAATTTATTAATAAATAGTTCAGAAACATTTATGTATTTAGCATCTTGATCATCAGTAATATGTACATGTACATGTACTTTTTCTTATGGTAAAAAATCGGTATTCATTCTGTGTAACCAATGATACCATTTTAGTTGGTATATCTGGACTACGGCATGAAGGATGAGAATCCAATAGATCATGTTCGCTTTTACAATAAGAAAGATCCCGCAGAGCCAATCCAAGTCAGAAAGAATGAGGTACAAATATTTTAATCTCAGTATTCTATCAACAGGAAATATTTTCTAAAATTGAAATTGGATGAAAATGTATTTAGAAATTTTTTTTTTCCAAATGAATGCTAGGTGTCAGACTTGCTTCCAGAGAGGTTTGCAGAACAGTTGATCAGATTCTACTCTAAGAAGAGAGATGATGAGAGTGTTAAGCAGGCCACTCAGGCATTTAATGTATGGAGTAAAAAACACCAGTGTTCAGTGGTAAGGCTGATTAAGTACAATTGTAGTCACAGAAAGACTTTTGTTTCAAACACTTTTTAACCATTAGGCATGTTGGATTGGTATAATCACTGTGGAAATGTTTATACATATACATGTATTATAGGTACCGGTAGAATATAAGATATTTACAAAGAAAAATATGTTTAGTTCTGGGAAAAAAACAGTGTGCACAATACACACATGATTTACATGATTGAATAATTCCTAGCTCTTTTATTGGCTGAGATCCAACATTGTAGAAATCATATTAAGTTATGTTCACACTGTACAAGATCATTCAGGTGACCATATATTTTTTTAATCTCTGCAATGGACAAAAAATAGAGAAAATTCCAAATTAATAAAATTAGTTATGAAAAGTTATGTTCACCTGCAGTCCTGCACTAGACCTGGCGAACATAACTTTTATATTTTCCTACATTGACCAAACATTTAAATTGATACAATTGGTTATCAAAAGATATTTCACCTGCACCTGACTTCCAGGTAAACATAACATTTATTTTCTTTGAAATATTTATTTATTTTTTTTTTACATCTAACCAAAAACAGATCAAAAATATCCAAATTAAAATAACAATTGGTTATGATATCTTAATTTGCGTCTCTCACTGCAGATGTAAGCAAGAAGGTTTACTTTACAAGTTTGCATCATTATTCATTGAATCATTAAATAAAACATTGCTGTGTTTTTTTCAGTCAATATGATGATTTAGCACCCCTCAAAGTACAATGTTTTCCTCTCTTTTAAGCCTCAGTGAATATTGTACTTCTTGGGTATAGCTACTGTAAATCATTTCATTGAACTTTAAAAAAGCAATAATTGTATAATGTTTAGCAAGGTTTTTTTGGGGGATTTCAGAGAATGTTTAGTGAAGCATTTGCTGAAACTTTTGATTGAGATTCTTTTGTTCATAGACTGTGCTTGTAATTACATGTACGTGATAAAAGACTAAGTAGCATTTAATGAATACATGTAATAGTAAAAATAAATTGTAGGGTGCTAACAATCTATTGCCATACATGACACCAGTAAAGTCTGATTCCACAACACCTGACGGTGCAGATGACGGAACTCCAAGTTCTTCTGGGATTCTAGCCAATCAGAGCACTCCAGGGTCTGCCAGCAAATTCAAGTCTCGCCTCTCTTTCAACTGAGGTTTTTGTATAAAATGCCTTATAACACCTGTCTCACTCCTAGAATTGATTTTTTTTCAAGAGCTCCTTTTAAGATTGATAGGAGAGGTTCTTGACAAATTAAAATTGTTAATGTATTCAACATAATTTAATTCTGCTGAATTTATTATTTTTTTCAATCACATTTTATTTGAACATGCTTTATATTTTAATTGAAACCAAATGCATACTTGAAAATTAGGAGACTCATACAATGAACTTGTAACAGTGATATGTACCTGTGTCTGTAAGGCACACGAGTAGCAATCATTTTACTGAAAATGTAAAATCTAGTTCAGCCATTCTACAAAGGTTGCAGTATATTTTATTTTATTTTAGGTCTATATATGAAAAAGATTTAAATCTTAAGGTTTACTGGTTACTGTGATTTTGTTACTTCCTGGCAAATGAAGTTTCAATGTGTTGTTGTTGTTGGGGGTTTTTTTAGCTTTATTTTATTCCAGCTACACTGCTGAACTTTATCTTTTACCATGATTTTAAAACCAATTTTGTTGTTCAGAAGGATAAAAACTTCTGTAGAATTTTTTTTCTATTGATTTTGAAATCCATTGCATTATTTTGCAACTTAAGAAATCCATCTCTATAGCAGTTCTGTTGAAAGAATTTAACAACTTTTTTATTTTTTAAATGTCTATATTTTTTTATTGAAATATTTAGAAATGACTGTTATCATTCCAAATCATTTTCAACTATTTGATTTTCAAATGATTTGTTAATAATCTAACACCTGTATCAGTTGAATATCCATAGCACATGTTTAAGTTTCACATACACCAAAGCTGTGATGATCATACCCGGTAATATAGTGATATATATGCTGTATTTCATGTGATATGATGTGTCAAATAATTACAGTTGTCTTTAACCAGGTGGAAGACATTTCAGTAGTCATACACATCTTCAGTATAGTGTACAACTTGCAATTGTTAAGTATCAAAGAAAGACTTTGTTTTCTCTATCATAAACATTTGCATGTACATACATGTACCTTTTTTTAAAAAAAAAAAAAAAAAAAGCATGTGTTTTCCCAAATACATCTATATACATGTATTACATCACTGCAGCCAGAGTTATATAGGTTATCAAAAGAATTCCTTCATATCCATAACTGATTACGTATCATCCAAGTTCATATCCAATGTTTTTTTTTTTTTTACAAATTGTGCAATATTCACTGGTGTCTGAACCCTTAAAACTGAGGCCAACATTTTTTTATATCCTGTTTTACGGGAGCGCCGACCCTAATTTGGGCTAAAATGAAATAAAAATAAAAGTCTCTAATTCAAGTTTTATTTTTATTTCTCCCGCCGATAGTTTATTTATAGTCACTGAAAAAATAAAAGAAATATAAATAAGGTTTTCATATATTTTTAAATAGTCATTTTAAAAAGTGACAGGTCAATGTCATATATTAGAAAAAGTATAAATTTCAGATTAACTTTTAATGAAAGATTGAATGAAATAGACGAAACAGTAATCTTGATCAAATGTCATGCAGAGGGCCACGTGGAAATTAACGTTCTGTCAACCGCTTGTTTTGAAAAGTTTTGAGTACGTATTATCTTTGACAGTTGCTTCAATACATTGGAATACGTCTTGACGATTTTTTTAAACTTAATTATAAGACAATAAAGTTTTTTTTCTTACAATTAACGACAGAACAGAACACTGTAGAACTGGTAGAAAGAGGGGTGACTGAGGAAATTCGAGTCACAACTTTCACTCGTTTTAATGACAAATATTGGAATTCAAAATTACCTACGAAAATATATGCTTGATTGATACAAGACATTATTTCCTTTTTTATCATTTTATGGAATTTTGCATGCTATATAACAAATTAATGTACATCAGCTATTAATAACAGCTGATATAGTGTATAATTATGTCTCTTGTTTAGTAAAACAACATTTTTACCACTAGGGAAAAGTATTGTTGTAAATGATACGCCCTTACAAACATTATTTAAATTTAAGACCTGGTTCCTTTTTTTCATTCAAAAGTTGTGGATTAGAACCAGTTTCAACAACTAAAGTTTTGAATTCTGCAGTGAACAGAATATTGTCATGTGTATTTTACATGTGTATACTATGGGAAAGATGTACATATTTTCTACAATTCTGTTGAAAGTTAGCATGCTCAGAAAGAAAATTATATTAAGGATAAAAAGAGAGCAAATATACTACAGATTGAGGAAGTTTGAATATGTTTTCAATAGAGAGATTGGGGTACTTTTTTCCACCTACATACAATTTTAATTTGAATTGCATTGAAAAAAATATTATACAACTTTTCTTTTTTATCATGTATCACATGCAATTCTGTGAATTAATTTATTTTAGCTGATCCACTGAATGTCTCACTGTATTTTTGCCATAACTTTGCCAGAGCTAGTCCAAAATCCTCAGGTCTTGTAACTTGCTGAATACCGAAAAATAAAAGATTCTAAAAAGTTTATGAGGGGTGTGACTAGGGCTGTGTCAATATATCGATTAATCAATACGTATCGAATATTCAGGAATGTATCGTATCGAAAAATAACTTTTAATACGTATCGGGCAGGCAGTTTTTCTTATAATTCTGTGAAAAAGTTGGGAATTTCAGTCACCAAAGGTTATTTTTAACTGTTTTGAATTAAAAATGATCAATAGTGAAATAAACATTAAGGAGATAGCACATCTTAAATAACTATTTAAGAATACATAAACTATATTTTAACATGTTAGTTTTACAATCATTAAAAGTTTGAATTTGAAGTGTACTTCGTAAAGACAGTGAGACATGAACTTCCAATTTGGTAATAAAACACCCAGTTTTGATCAAATCTATGGATGAAAATTAATGATATACAAGACTTTTTGATTGACTTGTTAAAGAATCCAATATATCGCATATCGCTTTATAAAATATTGTATCGTATCGAAATATTTTGCTCAATACACAGCCCTAGGTGTGACATAAGTCCTATAAGTTTTACTGTAGTGACACTATGATACATGTATTTGACGACTGAGAGAAGACTATAGATTTGTATGTTTGATTTTCATTAATGTTAGAAACTGTAAGCTGTTCATACTTGAAATGCACCCCCTGCCCCAAATATCTAAGAGAAAGTTAAATTTAGAATAGTTCATTGATACATTAATGTGACAATTTTGTGTTTTGTATACACAAGTTTTTCATATAACCCTTTTTTCCTAACAAATTAAGGTCATACAAAAAAAATTCCATCCTTAATTAAAAATAAAAATTTCATTTTATTTTTATTTTTCTGACCGACTGCTTAAATTTTAAGCTTTTATTTTTATTTTTATTTCGACCCCCCGCCTCAAATTTTTGGAAAAAATTCCTGTAAAACAGAAAATAAAAAAATGTTGGCCTGATGTAAGGTTTACTTGAACTCTTTGATTTGTATTTGACATCCAAAACATAATTCTGTACTTGTATCTTATTTTAGATATGTTAGCAGAGCATGTTTTACTAGCGTATATGTAATGTAGAACTTATTTTTCTTTTTCTTCATATTTTCTGCCTCTGCCTTCTTACAACTGTCTCTTATCGTGTGCCAACTTTTGTTTTATATTTGCTTGATATAAAGTGCTTTTATTTATTCATTGAGCAGTTTATCTGTATTTTTTACCCTCCTTTGTTTTATTTTAGCAACCTGGTATATTTGTATATTGTTGTTAGCTAAAGCTATTTTTATCTTGGTTTCTTTTTCTGTACTAAGAACTATAATTATACAAGCAAAAAATAAGGAACAGAAATTGTTTGATGCTAGAATAATTCATATGTACAAGTACATGTATTATATTTGCATGTACGTTATTTATTGGAAATAGATTTTTTTACAAGTTAGAACAGGTTTGATTTAGTGCTTTCTGAATATGGTAAGATATAAATACATTGAGCAATGTACTTGATTTATTAGGAATCGCTTTCTCCTAAAGGGGCTTAATAGAATACACAGCCAAATTTTATACGTACACAGTACATGTATTTGCTTATTAGTTGAATATCAGATTCTGTATTAATAAATTGCATTTTTCAGTTTGCTTAGGTAAACTGTATTAGACTGCCATATTTAAAACTCACTTTTTAACTTGTATTATTTTCCATTATATACATTTCTGTTTTACATTGTACATTTACATGTGTATTCTTTAATTCATATTTGTGTGGTACTGTGGGCTTTACTTCCATCTAAATTTGCAAGAATACCATAGGGCAAAAATAAAGTTCTTTTTGGGGATAAAGGGAAGCAAGTCTATTTTGATGTGAAATCCAATGGCAGTATGTTTTGAAAAGTAATTACTGTAAATAACTTTTTATTTGCGAGAACTTTATTTTCATGTAATTACGCGAGACAGTGTGCTCACGAAAATACCATTCTCGCATATATTAGTATTTCTTAAGAATATATAGAGTAGTAACCACAATTTGTAAAAATTTTGTCTCGCTAATAGAGAGTTAAAGTCTACCTCGCAAAAATGAGCTGAAGGCTCAAGTGAGCTTTTCAGATCAAAATTTGTTCATTGTCTGTCGTTGTTGTTGTAAACATTTTACAATTTCATCTTCTTCTCCACAACCACTGGGCCAATTTCAATCAAACTTAATTGGCACAGAGTATCTTTGGGTAAAGGGGATTTAAGTTTGTTCAAAGGAAAGATAATTAAGAAAAAGTAAAAATTGGGTGGGGTCATTTAAATATCTTCTTCTTGAGAACCACTGGGCCTGTAAAGATGAAACTTTTTTGAAAGCTGCCTGACATTGTATAGATCCAAATTTGTTCCAATCATGATCCTATGGGGTAGGGTGGGGCTACATTGGGCAATCAAAGTTTTACATGGGTGTATGCAGGAAAAATTTTGAAAAATCTTCTCAAGAACAACCAAGCCAGGATCAGTCATATTTATATATAAGCATCCATAGGTAGTGTAGATTTTAGTTTTTTTTTCAAATCATGACCCCAGGAAGTAGGGTGCGGCCACTATGGGCGATCAAACTTGGGTATATATAGGAAAAATCTTTGAAAATCTTCTCAAGAATAGGAAATCCATTATTAATCATATTCATATGGAAGGATCCTCAGCTAGTGTAGATTCAAGATTGTTCAAATCATGACCCCTGGGGGTAGGGTGGGGCTACAATAGGGTTCAAAGGTTTCCAGAGAAATACATAGAAATCTTAAAAAAAAAAAAAAAAAAAAAAAAAAAGTCTGATGATGAAGAACAGCAAAGGCATTAGTAGTCATATTTATATGGAAGCATCCTCAGGTAGTGTATATTGTTCAAATAGTGACCCTTAGGGATAGGGTGGCACCCATCGGGCAAAGTTTTACATAATAATAAATAGAAAAAAATCTTTTCAAACATCTCTCTTAGGAACAGCAAAGTCTTGATAAGTCATATTTGTATTGGAGCATCCTAAAATAGTGTAGGTTCAAGTTTGTTCAAATCTTGAACCCCAAGGGTAGTGTGGGGATACAATGGGTGATCAATTTTTACAAATATATATATATAGAGAGAGAGAGAAAAAAAAGGACTCTGCTTATGAAGTACAAGGGCCACATAGTTACTCAGGTGAGCATTGTGGCCCATGGACCTCATTATTTTGTTCCGAGTTTTCTGTTGTCAAGTGGTGTCAGACTTCCTGCATGTGTTCCTACATGGTTCTTACATATACCTTGTATACTAGTCAAGTTTTTCTTCCATCCACTTATATATACTGGTAGGTGTTTTTAAAGCAGTGTAGAAGTAAAAAATATTTGTTAATGTATTTTTATTTGCATGCAGGATTTGAATACATGTAAATATTTTGAAAAATGTTAAAGTTGTTTTTAAGCACAGTTGAACTTTGGTATCTCTAACACCAATATCTTGAATACCATGGATATGTCGAAGTGATTAGAAAGTCCCAACCACTTACTCTGTAGATATTTTACCCTTGATATCTGGAATCCTCGGATATCTCGAAGTTTTTTCTCGGTCCCATTGAGTTCAAGATAACAAGGTTTGACTGTACTTTACTTTCAAATATTCTTAGTTTCTTGAATTCAAGAGGCCATGAACCTTGTGTGGTATTTTGGACAAAGAATAATTTGTAGTGTTAAGGCCTTATTGATAATAATTTGAATTTGAACTTTTTAAAACTTCAAAACTGAAGCTGCTTCTTTGTCTTTATTAAAATGTCTTTTAACACCTACCCATACTCGTAATGAAATGAGTTTTGTACCTTTATCCTGTTAAATAATCAGTAATTGATATAAATGATAATGTATGTAATTGCACATTCAAATTTTTCAAAATTTGTCTCTGTTGAATTAAAGTGCTTTCATATGTAGGGCATATTATTAATAAATCATTTTTTATAATTGACAAAGCACATTGAAATTATTCAAACCATTTATTTCTTTTTTCTTTCGTGTTGTTAACTTATGTACTGTATCCTGCATGCACAATATACTGTATTGCTGTGTTATATTACTCTATATACCAAGACAATAAAATGCATAGCTATATATTACATGTGTTTCTCATGCATCAATTACGGCATTTGCCAAGTGTTCGGACTTACTGGTAGCTCATCATGGACTTGAATTTCCTTATCTTGACCTACAATTTGTGGATGAGTGAACAAGTTAAGGTTTTTAGAGCAAGTCAGTTCCCAAGTAATATAAGCCCTACCTGGACCAACTTTGCATGGATGATGCAATAGGGATGTTCTGTATACTGAATCTGACCTACTTTTTCTAGATGAGTGACCAGGGTAATGTTTTTGGAGTACTTCTGTAACTGTTTGATTTAACTTGCATGGATGATGCATCTAGGGCTGGACACTGTGAGACTTGCTTTGGATGCTGGATCTGGCCTACATTTTTTGGATGAGTGAACAGGTTTAATGTTTCTGAAGCTAGCCCATTCTCAAGTAACTACATGTATGAGTCTTACTTAAACCAAACTTGCATGGGTATTGATCTCGGGATGCACACTAACTAGAAAAAAAAATTGGTATGAGATATGCCCTATTTATAGGTAACATTCGTCGAAGTGAGCTTCGTTATCTTTGATTACCTATGTTTTCGTTCGTAAGATTTTTCGAATCTCATAAAATTGTGTAACCCGGGGTCTCGGGGTGGTACGTTAGGAACTAGCTGCAGAACTGTAGCTCTGTGCTCTTTTCTATGACACATTCACAAAGTATTACAACTGAAAAATCCAAAATATAACTTAAAACTAGCCTTTTATAAAAATTCACACTCTCTGATACTAAAAGAGAACCTGTGCTCCCAAGTTAAATTTTCATCATTTATTTGAACTATTGTTTAGTTGAATTTTGACCCTCACATGAGGTGTAAAGGTCGTAGAACAATATACAGTAGCTAGGTTACATCATCTGATCATAAGAATTATATCTGAGCATGAGAATAAGATCCAAAGCTTTAAAATTTCAATAATACTGACTGACACTTTCAACAAAGACTGCAGCACAGGAACTACATAACTTAATAGGAAAATTCCTTCCAAATTATCACATGATCAAAATCTCTACAATTGATCATAACTGACCAAACGAATACGAGGAAAGGGTATTTCTTCTAAATACATGTACAGCTACAGTTTATAAAAGTTAAAAATATCCACATGAGTGACATGGCTATTTGGAAAGTAACTTACGGTACTATAAATATAGTCATATTCAATAAGCTCACATGTGTTAAAATAATTTTATAAATAATGAAAAAAAAATTAATTCATCATAATAAATTGATAAAAATAATTACAAATTTTAATACTATGGAATTCCATGCTTACTGCCAAATGCTCACAGCCAACTGCCAGATAATATTGCTTGTTTTATTGAAATATCTTTAATTTTACGCATGCTTGAATAAACCCATTGATAGCAAGAATATTACAATAATAACAAAATTGTTGGATTCAAGAATTTTTAAACGGTGAAGGCGAGGGAGATATGAATAAGAGGAAGGAGTATTTCTATTATTTATCTTGAATACAAAACATCTAAATCCCATATTTCCTTGCAGGCAAAAAATTCAATAGCTTTTTTTGACGAGGGAGAAATTAAGGCTTACATAACATCAGAAAAAATGGGAAGGGGGGAGGGGGGGGCTTTGGGTAACATTTGTTGGTACATGTATATGCATTTATAGTGTTTATAAATGACGTAAATAGTTTTAATTAGTTACCCCCCTAGACCTTGCAGAGTCCAGACACGGCCTGTGAGATCCGGTAACTCAGATCTTTGGTGAGTTATTGACTCATCTATTGGTTATTTATTCTTAAGTCATTGTATTTATTTATATCTAAATATTAACACAACATTGGTGTCAGAAGTGGTTGTAAATTTCAATCGAATACCCCGCACAAAAGATCGTGAATTTTGGCGCCAATTTTTAAATTCTTTGTTCGCCTAAATAAGATCAGGGTACATTGAATAAATAGTGTTAGTATTTTTTTAAAGATCCTTTGTCATTATTTTTCAATTTTCAATTTTTACTTATTTTTTCTTAGCCTACAAGAACATGTTTTTTTTTCTGCATCTCATACAATTGCATGACTATTTCGTCGGAGTGTCTGATGATTTAGTCAAACACATCATTTAAGACCATTGATAGTGAATAAGTAGGCTAATATAGTGGGTAAATAAGATCAAGATCATGACTACCCCTATAGATATGAATACAGCCTCTGTTGAAGATCTTGTGAGGATAAACAATATAGGTAAAGTAAGAGCACAGGCAATTGTATAGGCAAGATTAAATAAGGGAACCCTTACATTAGAAGACCTGAAGGTAATCCCTAGTGTCCCAAGTAACAGGTCCAGTACAATCTCTCTAGCTATATAGCTTTATTAAGCTATTCAAAATAGCTTGATTTAGCTATTTATATGCAGTTTTTCACAAAATTTTTTCTTGTATAAAATAGACAAAAAGTCGCATGTATTTGACTATTCATATATGTACTATGGGCTATCAAAACAACAACCAAAATCAAAGATAGTTTTATCTTTGCAGCATTTGAATACTTTTAAGCAAAAGATAAATTTCTATTGTTTGAGTAACTGTCCACTACCTTGTGTGCGTTGAGGCATGGATAAGTATGATTGCTTCTCATTGTACTGAATTATTACCAATCAATTATCTTGTTGACCATAATTGGCCTCCTATATATTTCATTGAAGAAGTAACTGTATCAATTGTGTTATATAGCCCCAAAACTCTTATGCCCGTATTCATACCTATGGCTCAGGTAAGCTAGGTTTATCAAGTAAGCCAGAGTCAAGTAAACTGGGTTTAAATCCCACTTGAGCTGAGCTCACGTAAACCTCACTTGTGTTTCACACTGAAAATAAAACTGGTTTTACCTAAACTGCAGACAATCTCGTGTTTTGACAGCATTTGGTGTAATATTAACCAGAGAAAGAAACGAAGACACAGGAAAATGAAAAGACAACATATATCTTCATAGAAAATCTTTCATTCCTTCATGGAAAATGTTTTACTAGGAGCGTCCTCCTATTTTGAGGAAAGACAATGTTCTCACCATTACTATCAATAAATTAATTCATTCAATATAACAAAGACCTCCACTTACTCTATAATTAAATTTTCTAAGCGAGCAAAAGACACAATTCAAGGGCAGATTCAGGAATTTTTCTCCCTTAGGGGCACGGGCATACCCACTCAAAAAAAAAAAACATCTTCCAAATACAATTCATTATTTTTTTAAAGGAATAAAAAACACCAATACTTATTTGGTCACTTTTACTTTAAGGTGTACACGTATGCATGGGTTCAAATCTCTCCCTCCCCCCCCCCCCCAAACACACACACAACTTGCCTTTGCAATTACACACAATAGAGAGCGAAGTTGCAAATCGGAGACAATGTAAAATCACCTTTAAATTTCCACCTGGGAATGGCATTGAACATTGATGGAACACACTTCAGCATGTCCATAATAAGTAGAACAGCATTTTTAGAGAATTTGTGCAAGATCATCATATAAAAAGATTTAATCTGTCACAGATAATTTTCGGTTGTCTTCTATCTTTTTCCAATGAGATCCAGACTCTTCATCTAATCTTTGCAGTCCTCCAGTGTTAGAAGAACAATAAATCAACATTTAAACCTACCCTAGACCAGGTTTAGGCTCAGCTTAATTTGTGAGCTTAGCTCACTTCTGAGAAACAGGTATGAAACGGATTTAAAAAATGTAAGCTGTTCTTAGTGGTAAACCTGGTTTAAACACAGGTGTGAATACGGGCATTAGAACTTTAAGTACAAAGTCTCTCAAGGAGACACAATTTAATGAGTGATTTTTACATGCATCAATTTCAGAAGAGTTCAAGGTTGAATATCATCACTGCACCAAGGTGCGACTTTTTGTACCTGCTGAGAAAATTACACATTTAAGAAAAAAGTGTGATAAAATAGCTAAATCAAGCTATTCTGAATAGCTTAATAAAGCTATATAGCTAAATAATGCTATATAGCTAAATCAAGAGATTGTACTGGACCTGAGTAATATCTGGGACCCTCTTGTCGATCAGGGTAAGATAATTGTCCCTTCAACGTTAAGAAGTACTTTGTCCACACAGATCACTGGACCGGAAGTAGAAAAATCACAAGACAGATCACAAATTCAAACAGAATCAATAGAGCATGTACAGACACTGCAATCACAAGAAAACTTATACCAACAAAGAGAACATTTACAAAGAGAGTTAAGAGAGAGAGAACATAAGATAAGAGATAGAGAAAATGTGATTATGGAGAGAGAGGATGAAATAAGAGAAAAAGATCAATTATTACAAGAGAAAACTAGTTGTCTCGAAAAAAGTGAAGAAGAAGTTTCAATGCTAAAAAGAAGTTGGTCGTAAATAGGGAGAAGTACGATGGTATGTTTGAAGATCTGCAAAAGAAAGTTAATTTGAGAGAACAAGAACTTAATGAGCAGTATGAAAGATTTGAGGAACAGAAACAAAAGATAAGAGCATTAGAAGAGCAAGAGCGTGCTGAAAGGGAAGAATATTTAAGATCAAGAATGAGAGAAATGGATGAAAGAGAGAAAGAGATTTTGAAAAGAGAAAAAGAGGTACAACAAATGAAAGCAGAATTAGAACATCAACGTTTTGCATCAAGAATAGAAAAATTTGCCCCTTTTAGCATCTATAGTCATAAGAACAATTTAATGTTGAAAAACCAGAAGAGAAGAAAAACAGTTTCCAGTCCAGCACCCCCAAAACTTGCTACGTATGATGGTAAATCAGAATGGAGACCATACTTCACTCAATTCAATCACATTGCTAAAAAGTATAAATGGAATGGCTCAGACAAATTAGATATGCTGATTGAGTGTTTGAGAGACAAAGCATTAAAGTTTTATAGTTCAAGACCCGAAAATGTACAACAAAATTATAAATTGCTCTGTCAGAAATTGAAGGAATGCTTTGATAGAAAGGACCAACCACACATTATTCGGAGACAGTTGCAGGAGATAAAACAAAATCCAGAGGAAACGATTGAAGAATTTGCTGAAGGTATTGAAGAACTTGCTGCTGAAGGATACCCTGAGACCCCTGAATTCTTAAAAAAAAAAAAATCACGGTTGATGCTTTCCTTAGAGGATGCACTGAGAAACGGGCTGCTCTGGTCACTTTGGATAAAGACGCACAAACTCTAGACCAGGCAATAAATTACATGAAAAGCACCATCACTAACCAAAAATTGATAATGGGCCCAAAGGAAGACATCAAAATTGTTACATTTGAGAACACAAAGCCTGATGAAAGACCCTCCAAAGACATCAATATCCGAATGGCAAGGAGATCATCACCATCAAAGCCAATTCTTCATCCTTCATTAGAATCAAGAATTTCAACTTTAGAAGAAGAGAGCAGGGAAACAACTAGACTGCTTAAGGAAATTTTGAAAGTTTTACCAATGCCAGATGAGGAAAGACAATCAAGACCAAGATACCAGTCACCAGAAAGAGCACCTACACCAACATCTAGGTATATATCACGAGAAAGATCATTTAACACATCAGAACCTAGATATGCTTCACCAGAAAGATCCCCATCAAATAGTCCAGTAAGATCAGAGAGTGAGAATGAGTGCTATATGTGTGGTGAAATAGGACACTTTGCCAGAAATTGTTGGAGGTCGAATTCAAATTCACCCTCATTACCAACACATATTGGTCAACAATGCGGTTTAAACTATCAAGAGCTGAGGAAGAAGGTCATTCCTCAGCTCGATCAAACACACCAAGACCTCAACCACACACTAGATTCAAAATACATAAACATGATATAAAAGAGACACAAAAATGATTGATGATATATATACATTTATATACATGTACATTTCTTTCAAAAATTTTAAGGAAATAGAAATTTAGTTTTATGTAATGGTAGAAGATTATCTAGAGATCAGTAGATAGTGGCGTCGGATACTCTGATACCATTGTCTTGCCATGATTTCTCACATAATTTTAGGAACAAGCCAGAAAACTTAGATATTTGGTTGAATCAGGTTTGCCAACATGATTTTATTTTATTGTAATATACAGATTTTAGGACATTACAGTTTGGAATACAGATCCATTCTGAATATTTTATCTATAGCAGTACATATTCAAAAAAAAAAAAAATATTGTAAATATGTTTGGTTTTACATATTGCACTTACTGACTAGGTTTTGACTGAGTATTGTCATATATTTTGTCTTTTATTCTGTTCAAATTGGAAGGAGAAAGAAATTTCATTTAAGGTTATGAATCTAACTTGGATCAATGAACAAGTCCTCTGTCCTTTGTCAATTTTTATCTGCAATTATAGGCAGCAGTTTTTAAACTGTAATATAAAATTTTCAGAATTTTTAATTACATTTATCCAGGCTTCCTTTAATTCCTGGAGAACTTTAAAATAAGAAAAATGAGGAAGAAAAGGTCTAATATAAACAAATTGATTTACGATATTTTATTAAAAGGTTTTAAAATTAATCAAATTATCATTTAAAGTTTGATGACATTTTTTATAATTATTTGTTGCACATCAATGATGCTGATAAACAGTCGGATCGTCTGATTGTTGTCAATTTTCGTTGTGTGTAATAAATAAGTAAGTGTTTTTATTTCAACATTGCAATTTTTAAAACAATGTAAGCTGTTTTTATATTTTAAAAGACAAATATTTTTATGATCATATGTATATAAACTTCCAGATATGAAGGGGAGGAATGTAGTGATGTTCGATGTATTTACGATCGGGATCGAGATCCTGATAGTGTTTATAAATAACGTAAATAGTTTTAATTAGTTACCCCCTAGACCTTGCAGAGTTCAGACGTATTATACGGCCTGTGAGATCCGGTAACTCAGATCTTTGGTGAGTTTATTTATTTATTTATATCTAAATATTAACACAACAAATGTTACAGGCGTCATTATTGAGGGGGCACTACTGTATTTTACGATGGCCGACAGCGGCCGCCACTTTTGATTCTGAATATTGTCATTTTGTACATCTTTTTTGTCAATTTTCGTTGACAAATTACAACTAAACTGGTAATGTTATATGTCCATATACAGTTTTTACACTGACAATTTACACTGGAGAAAATCATTAAAATTCTTTCTTGTGATATGAAATGAAGATACATAAAACAGGTTACTTGAAGGTGATATGCTTAAGGTTCTAGCAGAACAGAAGGTCGGAGTGATTACAGATTAGTATTGTCTTCTAGATATACTTTCTCGACAGATTGTAGTAATTAATTCATAAAATTCCATGTTGGTGTACCTGCTGGTCACATCATAGGTAACCAGGATGAAATTTTCCAGGTCTATCAGAAATTTGATTTTGTTCATAATCGGACGTGTCTTTGATGTATGAATTTTGTTTTTTAAACAATGCGCATGAGGAAATGATCACATTAGTTAGGGCCCTGTCACACCAAGCTGCGTCCACACGGAGTCATTACGGCGTTGTAAAAATGTTAAAATCGCAGTGGAATCGCAGATAATCGCACAAATTTCTGTAAAAGTTTTACAATGTGAAGATGTCACGGCGTACCTACGGCGACCCACGCATTTCTACGACGTTCTCGCGGCGTGCTACTGCGTTCCCAACGGAGATCTCTTCGGGATTGACTGCGCTTCCGCGGAGCTTTTACGGCGTGTTAGGAGTTGTCACCTCGCGTTCACGGCGTTCTCACTGCGCTTGCTGCATTCACAATACGTCCACGATGCATTCTTCACTATGGATATATATTCATCAGGAGTGTAACACATTTTTTTTTAAAGATTCGAGTCACATAAGGAAAAGACTTCAAAAATGATATATTAGAATAATTTAGTACTAAATTACTGTTAGTTTATAATTAAAACCCTTCTTTTTTCAATTATCAGATGTGTTTTTTCTTTGATTTTATTATGAATGTAAAAAATAAACACACTGAAAAGTTGTTCTAAAATTTAAGTAATTCCATCGCAACTCCACTGAAACAACAGAACAGGTTCTGGTGTAATTTTTACTTCCCAATTCTACTCCCATGCTCATGACCAGGAGTGCAACAAATACGTTAGAATTATTGCTGATCAAATATGAGGCCATTGCTCTTGTTTTGTGAGCTGGCTGACAACGCTCTAACAACGCCGTGAAAGCGCATTGTGATCGTCAACGTACGCGGTAGAAACGCAAAGGGAGCGCAATGGTCGCAGTGACAACTCCTTGTCGTCGCTGTGTAATCGCAGTCAAAAAAATCACAAGACAATTAATCTCATTAGAAGCGCCGTAAAAGCGTGATAGAAACGCCGTGACATCTCCAAGGACTCCGCAAGGTCTCCGTGGAAGCGCAGTCTACTATCACTGCGTTCATGCTGCGATCATGTGCGTCTTCACGGCGTGCGTACGGAGCTCCCACTGCGTTGTTGGAGATCTCACCGCGCTGCTACGGCGATCATACTACGTTTCTACTGCGTTCTTATCAGACGGCGATCACACGGCGCGTACTTTGTGCATGCCCAAAGTGCGCGCCGTCCCCTGGCGTTCTAGGAGACCCTACGCGACCCTACGGCGTTCAGTGGAGATCTCGCCGCGTTGTCACGGCGCTGTAGGAGACTCTACTGCGCTCACCTCGGCGTTTTGCATTTTTTATGGACGCCGTGCGATCGCCGTGAGGACGCAGTCCCGGTGTGACAGGGGTTTTACATGTCCCTAAATTTTCATTCCCGTGCCACATTGAAAAATAATTGGCCGACCAGGTGCAAGTCTTGAGAGGTTGCGTTGGCCTTTAAAAGTGTTTCAAGCATTTAGTTATTAATTTTATGTATTTAGAGAGCAAATACAGACTCCCACATTTAAGGTTGTCATTTTATTCTTGCTTAATTAAAAACGGGTATATTTCCGTATCTAAAGTTTTGTTTTTGATACATTCCATAAACTTTTGATTGGATGCTCACATGTAAAGCTACTAAATCCTATTTTTCTACCTCTACATAATAGGTAGAATCGAGTTGTCTCATACAATCTGATGATCGAGATATATCCATTATATTCATGTATATCCATTACAACAAACGTATTACTTTTATTCGCCTTTTTAATTACAATCCCAAGAATATCGTTTAAATGATACAACAAGGTGACAAAATGACGATTTACGTCTAATCTAGGATTACGATTTACGTCTAATCTAGGGTTACGATATCTCAGACTAATTGAGGGTGAAAATCATTAAAATGCTCCTTATCTCTTTCAAGCCTCCTGTTTTATGTATCTTAATTTCATATCACACGAAAGAATTTTAATGTTTTTCGCTGGTGTAAATTGTCAGTGTAAAAAGTGTACATGTACATATAGCATTACCAGTTTAGTTGTAATATGTCAACGAAAATTGACAAAAACGCTGTACAAAATGACAATATTCTTAATCAGAAAGTGGCGGCCGCTATCGGCCATCGTAGTATTTCATATGTAGGCAATTTACTCCTTCTTCCGATTCACTCCTTCCTCGCTTTCACATGCAGTTTAAAAATTCCTAAATGCTCCAATTTTTATTATTGTAAGAACTATGCACGCTAACTCACAGGATGAACCTACACCTTTCAGTCAATGAAATGGTGACTGAAAAGTCTGGAAAGGTCAATGAATGGCAGAATTTTGCCATTCAGTTACCTTTCAGTTAACTGAATGACAGAGCTTTATCCTGCCATTTATACTGAATTAAATGGATGTAAAATAAAGGCGGGAATAGATAGTACGTATAGGGTGAATTAACCATGCATCGGACACATACCTTGCTTCGGACAACTTTAAGCAATAAACTTTCATTGAACCTGAGTCTCCCCGTGGTTTTACTTGTTTCTGTCTTAAAGGTGAAGATTTAAACTTTTTAATGATGCCGATTTTTATTTCCATGTTGTGATAAAACAGAGACTCTGGATAAAAATACCACAAGAATGGCCTTGAAATTACGTCATATTTTGCATCATCAAAGGGGAGTAACCAGAATTTTACGATTTTGCAATTTTTAGAGTTGTCGCTCTTATAATTAGACTTCAACGGAACGGGTCGGACCTAGGTAAAATTTGTCAATGATTGATAATTTTACAGAATTTTTTCGAAAATTTTACTTCAATGTTTGTATAATTGTTTTTAGATTTGTTTTTAACTAGTATGTTTACGTCTCCGTACATCGGACACAAATTAACCCATGCATCGGACACTTTCCGATGCATGGGTAATCACTTCCATTTTAATATAAAACCCAAGTGACAGCTGTTTTTTTACGGAAATAGAAGATAAAAACTCTAAATCTTAAGTGAAAATACAAGATATCGATATATGACGACTAGAAATGGACTCAATTTATTTCTTTAAACTAGATAATGATAACCCACGAAACAAAGGCACGAGTTGCCATATTACTAGCATTGTAAAGCCTTTCTAAGGCAATGTGATGCACCTAAAATCTCTTCACATTTATGGATCGAAATAGTCATTCAAATTTAACTAGAAGTTTAATTTTTTAATAAAAGATAAAAATGTTTCAATATCACTAATTTTAAAGCACCGAGATCAAGGTGTAATATTTTTCTGGTTTCAATACCGTCTGTCCGATGCATGGTGAATTTGTCCGATCCAGGGTGAATTCGGACTTATTTCGAAAAAATCGGGTTTTAATGATATTTTCTCAATAAAGAGCATACGATTGTGTCAAAAATTTATATTTTAACCACAAACTACATGTTAAGTTACATTTTGATAATATTCGGTCGGTAGCGATATCGCTAGAACTTGTTGAAGTGCGAGGGTGTCCGATGCATGGTGAATTCACCCTATATATGTACTCTTGATTCCCACCTACATTTTACATCCATTAAATTGAATATAAATGGCAATTTGGTCATTAAAATTTGTTTGACTGCAAAGAAAAGTTCATTAGTAATGGATTAATAATTTTAAAAACCAGTGTCATAAAGTTAATTGCTTTTTTTACAACTACTTTCATAAGGGGGTAGAAACTTTTATCAATTGAAAACAGGATTTTTAAAACATCCCAGGATTTTCAAACACTCATGGAAATGGAAAATGACTCTTAAATTTCTCCGTATGTTTAACTTATGTAAAATTCAACATTGATAAAGTACATTTTTTAACTTGTTATCTCATTTGAAATTGGTAATAAAATGCCTGTTTTCCTGTTTTTAGACTGTAAACATACCCCCCCCCCCGTGAAACAACAAAACCTTTGGTATGAATTTGTGAAATAACAATTCATTGTACCTGTAAAATGGAATTGGTGTTTCAAGGGGGCGGAGATGTTTTGATAATAAATTTCCATTTTCCGTTGATTTCTTTGGTGAAAAATTTTACCAAATTAAAAACTTATCTCTCTTTGTTTTCCAAAACAATTTTAAGTTTTATGAAAAATTCACATACTAAGTAAATGAAAAATCATTCAAATACGTCAACTTTTGAAAATTGACTTGGAGGTTGTTGGCAGAACAATACTATCGTCGTCGTTCTTTTCTTGCTATCATAGGATTTGTAGGATTCATTCAAGCATGCGTATTAAAGATATTAAGATAACAAAATAGCCGGACAATATCATCTGTAAGCAGTGGCAGTAAGCGGTGAGCAGGTGGCAGTGAGCAGTTGGCAGTAAGCAGTGAGCAGTTGGCTGTCGTATATGGAATTCCATATAATACAAATCTTACCCAATCATACTGTTTTTATTTATACTTGTATTATCTGTTGTTTTGACTCAAAACATTTTAATTAAACAATTTACAAATAATGGATTCCCATGATTACGAAGACTATCATATATAACAATGCCATAAACTTCTTCCTCTTATTTAAGCTTCTCTGATAAATGCAAAAATGTCTGTGCTATTAAGGAAGAGAACTAAAAATAAAATGAAGGAACTATAACAAAGATTGGTTTAAACACTACTGAAATTGTTTAAAATAATAGAAATATTGAGGGAAAACAGTACATGCTTTTATTTACAATCTTATAAAATTTATATCAGCGCGTGGACAAAAAAGTATTATACTTCAAAAATATTGAAATAATTGCATTTTAATACAAATCTTAGTGTGTGTGCGGCCTTTTCACATCATGAATATGTATCCAGAAACGATGAAATGGCCTTGAAAAAAAGGCCAACATTAGGTAATGGACACTAAGCATATGTATTAAAATTTTAATTCTATTTTAATTCTGTTTGTAATGTCATTGTCCTTTCATGATTTGTAACTGTTATATATTCAGTGTTCAACACAAATTCGTATATTGTCTAAAGTTTTTATATAGCAAGCACTTTAAAGTTTGTATCGCACTTCATGTTTAAAGATCACGGTTCGTAATTTTACATTCCTATATATTCATATATATAACTTTGATCACCCATTGTGACCCCACCCTATTCCGGGGGTCATGATTTGAACAAACTTGATTTTACACTATGTAATGAAGCTTTTGCTTAAGTTTCATCCTATCTAGCCAAGTGGTTCTTGAGTAGAAGATTTTCAGATGATGCCATTAAATTTTCACTAATTTTTAATTATCTCCCCTTGAAAGAGGGTGTGGTTCTTCATTTGATAAAAATAATTTAATTCCTTTTCCCCAAGAATGCTTTGTGGCAAGTTTGTTGAAATTGGCCCCGTGGTTCTCGAGAAGAAATCGAAAATGTGATTAGTTTACAGACAAACTGACGACAGGAAAATGTGATCAGAAAAGCTCACTTAAGCGTTCAGCCCAGGTGAGCAAAAATAAAAGATAAAAGATCCCCTTTTATGTTCGATCCAAACTAAATTATATAAAGAAAGAGTAATTCAAAACATTAGTTAAGAATTTTTCACCCTAAATAAACGAACTGTTTAACATGTTATCAAAAGCCTTTACATTGAAATTCACTGAATAAGAGCATAGACCTAAAGTTTTAGGTCTATGATAAGAGTGTGTACTCACAGTACCACGTATTGTGTTTGATTTTGTCCACTCATTCGAGTACAGATACACATAAAGAAAGTGGTCGGAGCAAAATAAAATGTCATTGGTTTGAAAATACTAGTAAGCAACCATTACTAACCATTACTATTGAATTTAGAGTAAACAATTGTTTTAAAAATATTTATTTAAATACCTGAGGCATAACAAGAAGTGATGAACAAATAAAGTATATGGTTAAATGGCAAAATTTGGGAAAATAATATAAAGTTATAATGAAAACCTTGCTTTTAAATGTCAGACATATAGTATTTTTCATGGTACACGTATAATGTCACTAAATGCTCTCCATTTAGTCAGTCAGGAGGACGCATTATATATCACACTGATATGATTTTTAACAGAATCATACTCTCAATGTCTTTTTTTTAATTCCATACCGATTTAGTAGAACGTAAAACTAGACTGCGATAAAATTCTCGCGTGTACTGATTTATTTTCTTGATGTGGAAAGAGATTGTTGACCTTGTTTTTAGGAGTGATGCAGATATTCCCTGTAGAGGGCGTAATCCAAAATTTGATTCTCTTCTTCACGTGACCGTTCCTTTTTAAGAAAAATAAAGAAAAATGCACCAAGGGTCAGCAATAGGACAGCGTTGTTACTGGTTAACATGGCTAAGGAACTTCCGGATCCGTTACCAGAAGGAGAGGTTGGGGCTGAAAAGGATGCACTGATTATACGTAAAGTCATGCAAAACTGCTTTAAAATTGAAAGTAAAAATATTTCTCCCTAACAAGTCCTTTAGCTGTATCCTTAATTACCATGATTACCTCCGACATATCTGTATAAAACACCTACACTTGCTTAATTATTATAAGTCATTCTACGAAGAAATACCAATTCAGGCAATTTGAGGGTATTTAACATGAAAAAAATTAAAAGCTTCAAATAGCCAGTTGGACAATACAATTCTCTAAAGGACATGGCAAAATAAAAAAAAATATCCAAAAATCTTGTATAGTTAGCATTTTACAACAATTTAAATATACCCGCGGTGAAACACGATTTTTGAAGTCCATCACGAATCTGATATATATTGGATTCAAATTTTGGGGGAAATCGTTGCAGAAGTTAATTTTCAGCCATGAAAGTAATGATTCTCGGCAATGGACATAACTCTTGTTTTAAGATGTCAATCAAAGTATAAAATTTCGGAACTGTTTTCACTTTAATGAAAAAAAAACATGGATTATCTTTCTATGGTAGTTAAATTCTTAAGGACCCTCTATACCCTAGAGGAAAAGAATTTTGGACATCGGAAATTATATTATAAAAAAGTGTAAATATTGAGCTTATCTATCAAATTTTTAACATAGGGTACCTTGCATTTACCCACAGGAAAATTGTTCAAAGATGAACAGAAATCACTGTTACTTATATGGGCAAAATGTCTGCAAATGAAGTGTTTAATATATTCGTCTTGGCCTATTAAAGTGTTATGAATGCTTGATTTGATTACAAATTGAGTAATAAACTGTACATTTCACTTTAATTTATTCTTGATCAAAGGGCAGCTTACTCTATTGGCATAAAAATTCCAAATAAGAACTCTTTAGTGTGCAGTGTATAATATACAGAGGATAGAGGGCTCTTAAGGTAGACCAATCCTCAGGTTCTGAAAATCAGCTTTTTAAAAGTAATTGAAAATGCTCTGATTTCACAGTGTAACGTGAATTTACCCATGGTATTTCTTCAAAGTTCTTCATTATAGTTTATCATATTATATAGGGAAAATTATCAAATCTCAATTATATTTTCAGGAAATGAGAATAAAAACAACAGCTATGCATTTGCTAATTGAAAATTGCTCAACAAATATATTTTAGGATTAAAAAATATAGATATCCAGGCATTTGGAGAATATTGCATCTTTTTTATGCTTTTACAGTATTTTTTATGTAATACATAGTGTAAAAAGCTTAGTGCTATCCTTGCTGGACATAACATATCACTTCTAATTCATATCATGCTAATAAGCATTTGTATCTAATACTAGATTAAAGAAAATTCGATTTCTCTAAAAATGAATTAATTTTTTCTTTTATGGGGTACAAATGTCAACTTTTTACAGGAGCGTTTCTAAGACTTTAAAGAACCTTGAATCATATTGAGATGCATAAAATGAAAATTGTTGCACGAAAAGACCTCAATTTCAAGCTTCATTTTGAGACTTTTTAAATAAAATGATAAATTTAAGAGTTATCTTTCCTGGCTGAGGATCGGATATCCTTAAGTGAGACAACCATTTTTTTTAACTAGAATCGATCACATTAGGTTCCATGGTCCCTTTTAGGTATGTTCCAGTTCACCGTCAGACCTGCATGGTTTGTGTGCAGTTTGAAACAAAAAAAAAAGTTACGGAAGTTAATTTATTTCTGCGACATGATATAATTTCGCATGATAGAGAATCCATGCTTGTTTGTTCTCTTTATATATATATATATATATATATATATATATATATATATATATATATATATATATATATATATATATATATATATATATATATATATATATATATATAAAACTTTTATTTAATATGTCATGCAATTAATTCTGTACGCTTATATGTTTTTTTTCTCTACATTACATTATTTTCATTTTTTTTACTCAGACAGCATATTTATGATTAATATACCTATAAGAGACCACGTATGCATGTCGAGTTTTAGAGTTGAAATCTTTCAAATTAATGTTATTTTGATGTTACAGCGAAACATAATGTATATTTGTTAAGATGAAAAAAATTATCTGGTCAGATTTTTGCAGAATGACTGATTATGAATAATTATACGTTGACATTGAAGAACTAATCATTTTTTAAGTTTAGTTTATATCTAAGAGGCCACACCTGTCTGACAGTTTGCTCCTGTGAATCCATTAATACATATACAGGAGTTGGGTCCAAGGTTACAGAATCCTCCGCTTGCAGCAGAGTTACAGTCTGTATCCGCCATACAATTCCCTCCTCCTACAAACAGGAAGTTAATACGCGGTAAAGAAATAAAACATGAGGTTTTTGATATGAATCAGCTATCAAAAAATTATTGAGGATAACTAACGCATTATTCGCAAAGCCATATTAATGATAAATTAAGTTACTTCATAAACAAGGCTAATTAAATAATCAAACAAATATTAGAGATATCCAAAAGATAAATATTTTTAGTAATTTGACTCGAGTCAAGGGGGAATGAAAACAACTCACTTGAATTAAAATGTGGGATTTATTCATATTCATAAAAAAAAATGGACAAATTTTCTCACATGGGATTATAATTAAGAAACAATAATTATAAATATTAGCAGAGACATATAAAAAGTATAACAGAGTAGTTAATTGAAACCACATCAGCAAATCCAATTTATGAATAAAAATATATAATTCCACTCATTTAGTTCATCCATAAATTCATCATTAGATATAGAATATGATGAAAAAAATCTTTCAAACTTTGCGGAGATAAGGTAAGTAAATAAGAATATGTGTGGTTCCAGTTACTTTCAAAACATAAGGTTGATAGGAAGGGATTTTTTTATATGTAAAAATGAAAGTTATTTGGTATGAGGTTTAAATATTAAACTTTGACATGATATCTCTTTCGTTATATAGGTATAAAGTGAACATTTAGTTGCTTTTCTATAGAAATTCCATAATTACCTTGCGCGTGAACATCTGAAGACGATCCTGAAGAAAAAGAGAAGAGTTTAAGAATTAATGTACTTTTCGAATAAAATTCTGATCGATTACCTTTACAGGTTAAACAGATGCTAACAAATGTGACCAGTAATTTTTTTCTGAAATTATTTTAGTTACCTAATAGCATCAACAGAACCAAGATGAAGCGTGTCAGAATTCTCTGTGCTTTCATTTCTGAAATTAAAAAAGAGATGTTTTTGTGAAACATTGATGCTCCCGTATGGCAGCTCATTGCAAAGGTTAAAGTTTCTCAAATGCAAGTCAAACTCTAAGGTCAAGAGATCGAAAATATTGTTACCCAAAAAAAGGACTTGTGTCAATGGATATACCTCCTAAATATGAAAACCCAAGCACCAATCATTCAAAAGTTATGGTCAAGGTTAATGTTTTCTAAAAGTGGGCCAGACTCAAAGGTGAAGGTAAAAATTAGTGGTTCGCAGGGGAAGACCTTGTCATAAGAAATACACATGCAAGATATAAAAACTCAAGCACTAACTGTTCAAAAGTTATGTCGAAGGTTAAAGTTTTTCAAAAGTAGGTCAAACTCCAAGTTCAAGGTCAAAAAGTCAAAGTTGTTGGTATCCAAAGGAAGGTCTTGTCATAAGAAATATACCCGTGAAATTTGAAAGCCCTAGTACTAACTGTTCAAAAGTTAAGTTTTTAAAAAAAATGAGTCAAACTCTAAGGTCAAGGTCAAAAGGTAAAAAAATATTTATACTCATGGAAAGGTTTTATCACGATAAATACAAATGTGAAATATGAAAGCTCTAGCATCAACTGTTCAAAAGTTATGGCTAAGGTTAAAAGTTGGGTAAATTGTTGCAAAAGTGGGACAAAGGACGGAAGGGCAAAAACTATATACCCCCGAATCTTCTATTACGGAAGCATAAAAACATATGAATGATGCAAGGTATAAAATACGTAGTTCATATTCTTTACATCACGTAGTAACTTTGAATAAATCAATTTACAATGTAACGAAAATCTTGTCATAAAATAACTGTTATGGTTACTTATATTTTCTGACATATACTTAGTATGATTAGTCTATCAATTAATGTTAAGACAGAAAAAAAGGAATTTGTCTTTCGGTATTTTTTGAACCTGTCTGCCTCCACTTAAGGATGACGTTTACTCAGATGACAAAATATTCCACTGATAAGAACGAAAAACCACCTATTGCACATTGTACACCTAGGATTCTTGTGTTAAATTTCAATTTCAAATAACTAGGTCAATGACCTTCTTTTCATGCTAGTGGCCCCTGAGTATTTCTCGGAAAATACCTCAATTTTTCACACTATGACCAGTTTTTTCTTTACTCATAAAATATTACAAGCAACAAAACTCTTTAAATAATGAAATATAATAGCAATGGAACAGCGTTACTTCATATAAATAAACGATTAGAGTTTAGGCCATAAACTTATTAATTATCACAGTCCGAATTTCCTCTGTCAGATTTCTATTTTTTTTCACCATTTTTAATCTAATATTACAAAAATCTGAATGATAAAAACTCTAAATTATTTATAGCCTCAGTTTACTTTTGTTGCCCTTATTCTAATGGTATTAAAATTAAATGAAGTCAGTGATCAAATTATTAAGATATGTTGTCTGGAATGGTTATTGTTCATATTTTTGATCTTCTTTATTTCATGGCATTCAATTATTTGAAATAATTCAAGAGCTTTAACATACATAATATTTGCAAAATGATGTTTAAAAATACATGTAACCTTTACTTTGTAATTGATATTGCAAGAAATATAATTTTGTGACAAAAATGAAAAATGAAAAATTTAGTCCGAATTTCCTCTGCATTACCATATATTGACTTTTGTTCTTGCATATTTTCTTCAAATAATAAAATATTAAATTTTTAAATTGATATTGAGTTAAAACTTGGTTATTTTATCCATTTAGAACAATTTTTGATTTAACATATTGTACTTTATAAAATTTCCCTTCTGTCTTCTGAAACCTGAGTAAACGTCATCCTTAATAAAAACAATAACACCCTTAAAAGAACAAAATAGGTCATTTATTACAATAGATAATAAATGACAGTAAAAAAAACACAATCTAAAATTCTAATATAAGAAAAGGTTACATACATATAAAAGTACAAACAGAGTATTACTACAAATTGCCAAATCACAAAATTTGCCCCTGAGACAAAAGGTGTGTCATCTGACCTATTATGACTAGTGAAAATAATCATGGCATATTTGGCATATGAAATGTAGACCAAAAACTTTGTACAACTTGGAAAAAATCTGAAAAGGGGGCGTTAAAAGCCCATGTTAACAAGCCAGGTAATATTTGTAGAAATGAATACACAACTGTACAAATATTGACTTGCTTGTTAACCCCCCCCCCCCCTCAATATTTTTTTTGAAAAATCAGTGCCGTTTCTCTGTCTCAACCAAGTCTTTGCCATCTTTAGAGATTTAATTTGTTTGCCCTCTACTAGCACAGTATTTTTTCTTTGGATCGGCACTTCTTTCAAAGTGTGTGAGAAAATTCTTAAATTTATATTGTTGATGGGTTCAATAAACTATTTTGTGAATATTTGAATCGAGTAGTTTTTCAAAGGGAAACAAGATGTGTTTGTAAAACACTGATGCCCCCATATGGCAAAGGTTAAACTTTCTCAAATGCAAATCAAATATGTTGGTACCTATATTAAGGTTTTGTCCCTTGAGGAATATACCTGTGAAATATGAAAGTTCTAGCAGCAACCATTGAAAAGATATGGAAAAGGTTAACGTTTTTCAAAAGTAAATCAAACATTAAGGTCAAGGTCATAATAAATGGTGTCCAAGGAAAGGCCTTCTCACAAAGGGCTTCTTCACAGATGTAAAATATGAAAGCCCCAGCACCAATCGTTCAAAAGTTATGGCCAAGGTTAAAGTTTTTCAAAAGTAGGTCAAACTCCAAGGTCAATATCAAAGGGTCAAAGTTGTTGGTATCCAAAGTAAGGTCTTGTTACAAGGATTACATATGTGAAGTATGAAAGTCTAGCACCAATTGTTGAAAAGTTGTGGCCAAGGGTAAAGTTTTCCAAAAGTAAGTCAAACTCGAAGGTCAAAGGGTCCAAGGTTTTTGTATCCGAAGGAAAATCTTGTCATATGGATTACATATGTGAAGTATGAAAGCCCAAGCACCAACTGTACAAAAGTTGTGGCCAAGGTGAAAGTTTTTCAAAAGTAGGTCAAACTCCAAGGTCAAGGTAAAAAAATCAAAGTTGTTGGTATCCAAACGAAGGTCTTGTCACAAGAAATATACCTGTGAAATTTGAAAGTCCTAGCACCAACCGTTCAAAAGTTATGGCCAAGATGAAAGTTTTTCAAAAGTAGGTCAAACTCCAAGGTCAAAAACTCAAAGTTGTTGGTATCCAAAGGAAGGCCTTGTCACAAGAATTACACATGTGAAGTATAAAAGTCCTAGCACCAACTGTTCAAAAGTTATGGCCATAGTTGAAGTTAGGTAAAACTTTGCAAAACTGGGTCAAACTCCAAGGTTAAGGTCAAAATGTCAAATATGATGGTACCCAAGAAAAGGTTTTGTTACAAGGAATACACACTTGAAATATGAAATCAAATATGTTGGTACCCAAAGTAAGGTCTTGTCTCGAGGAATATACCTGTGAAATATGAAAGCTCTAGCAGCAACCATTGAATAGATATGGAAAAGGTTAAAGTTTTTCAAAGGTAAGTCAAATATCAAGGTCAAGATCAAAATTAATAGTGCCCAAGGAAAGGTCTTCTCACAAGAAAAACACAATCATCTGAAATATGAAAGCCCTAGCACCAATCGTTCAAAAGTTGTTGGTCTCCAAAGAAAGGTCTTGTCACAAGGATTACATATTTAAAGTATGAAAGTCCTAGCACCAACCGTTCAAAAGTTTTGGAAAAAGGTTAAAGTTTTTCAAAAGTAGGTCAAACTCCTTGGTCAAGGTCAGATGGTCAAAGTTGTTGGTATCCAAAGGAAGGTCTTGTCACAAGTATAACATAGGTGAAGTATGAAAATCCTAGCGCCAATGGTTCAAAAGTGATGGCCAAGGTTAAAGTTCGGTAAAATTTTGCAAAACTCCAAGGTCAAGGTCAAAAAGTAAAATATGATGGTACCCAAAACATGTCTTGTCACAAGTAATACACATGTGAAATATGAAAGTCATAGCTCCAACCAATCAAAAAATATGGGCAATGTTAAAGTTTTTGAGGACAAACAGACATACAGACGGACGGACAGGGCAAAAACTATATTCCCTCGAATCTTCGATACGGGGGCATAAAAATCCTTTATATTAAAATTCCGCCTTTTTTTTCTATAGTCACAGTTTTAAAAAATTGATTACACTACACCACACTTTTAAAATAATTTTGTGTGAAACTTTATTATCTAAAAAAGAGAAACATGTCTTCTTCATCTAATGGCATTTGCTTTTTTTCTGGAGCAGACAAAGTGCAAAGTTTCATAGGTACGCAAATTTTACTTGATAATTTTTGCAACTGTATGTTTTGAAAACTGAAGTGACGTAAAAGTGGTGAAAACTGAATGTTTTCATGTTAAGGAATTTGTTTACTTTGTGCAGATTTAAGTGTAATGTATTTATGTATTTATGCTGCCATTCGTAAATAAAATACAATAAGAAGCATAACTGTAGTCCTTTTAAAAGTTTGTATTTTTGCTTTTCTGATTTCATAGTGAATCATTCACTTGAAAAGGATAATAAGCCGCTTAAATTTTGAGTTAAACAGTGTACATGTGAACTGGTTCACTTTCTGCCTAACAGTAGAGACCCAACTTAGACAGGGCTCGACAGCTATGTCTGTCCTTGGCAGCTTCATTAAGAGAACATGTTTAACCTTTCCTAGGTAATATAAGTCCAGGTACCACTTGCGCATATGAGGATTTGTGTGATGCTTTAGAAGCCATCTAGGTTTGCACGGGCAAACCAAACCGAGTTGTAGGGCAATGCTGAAAGAAAAAAAAGTCAAGTCGACAGAAACTTCGCTAGAGTTAGGTGAAAGTACTCTCTGTTTGACTTATAGTCTACCCTTCAGCTCCCCTAGTATAACAGAAATGATCCACAAAGGTCTGTCTGTTGCACGGACAGACTTTGACGTGCAACTTCGATTCAGCAATCACGATTCAAGTCACTTAATGATACTGTGCAACTACCAGTCGAAATTGAAGCGTTTTGCAGAGCAGAAAGGCAACGGAGAAAGGGCTTTGGGTATGCGAGGAATGTACAAGGGGATCTAGATGATTAAAGTATGGATCATGGTGACATTGTAGTCAGAGAAGAACTAAAGAAGCTTAGGGATGAGATATATATGCCTTTAAGAAAATTAAAAAGCAAAATTGAGATACTGTCAAGAGGAGAGTCAGATAAGCAATCAGACAATGTTGCATCAACAAACTCACCTGCTTTTTCCCTACATGTGTCATCGCTGTTTGAAACGTGGACATAAAATCAATGAACAGACCTAGCCCAGTGCCAGTGCATGTAACAAGAACCAGTTCCAAGGCCAAGAACAATAAAAATATGGAAAGATCACCACAAGAGAAAAGTGATACAATAAAGTTTACCATTGCTACAGTGAAACATGCAAAAGTCTAGAATCAGGTCTCTGTATATAAAAATTCGTTTAATCAACTTTTTGATACCGGGACAACGCTGACTACTTTTGCAGAGAGATTGTATAATGAAGCGACAAAGTCAGGTAATATTCGAAGAGAAAGGGTATCAGAGAAGATAGTAGCGGCTGATGGAACTCCCTTCAAAGTGAAAGGACAAGGTAACTTTTTCTGCTCAGTTAGGAGAACATGACTTTGAGTGTCAAGCTGTCATGGCAAACATTAAATCAGATGGAATTTTAGGTTTTAATTTCCTTCGATGAAGTCGATGTTTAGTGAACATATCTAATAGAAAGTATAGTCATCTGGAGTTGAACTGCATTTGCAAAGGCACATAAGTTGCCTTCTTGTCAATCTTGAGGAAACTAATTAAGGAAAGTAATTTCCCTAAGAAGTGAGATGACATGTACTGGACAATTATTGTCACCTACTGAAGTAAAGGTAGAGGGACCGCTACTGGAGCCAAACAAGATTCTTTAATACCGGATGCATAGTTTATAATAACAGGAGAAAGTATGAATGTGACGTATGTGACCAAGCTTGTAGTAAGAAGAACATTTAACAAGACACATAAAGAGAAAACATTAAAAACAAGAGAGATCAAAATTGCCAGAGATAAGGCAGATACAAGACTCTTTTGTGGAATCCTCGTAGAAGCAGACGAAGACCGCCAAGAAGATCCCGGAAAACTTATTTTTGAAGAAACCAACATCGAGTTAGATAGGACTCAGCGAAAAAGAACAACCCTGCTATTACCAGGTGTCAAACGCAAGCAACAGACGAAGGCAATAAAGTTGCTGAGGAGAATGCAGTGAATGAAGACAAATTGTAGTAGATCAGGTTAGGAGGCGCCTTTAGAAGGTCTGCACCGACCCTATTTTAAGGAATGAGTTTAGATTGTCGAAGTTACACAGGTCAACACTCAGGTTGAGGAAGCCAATATAAGACAGCATAGGAAAATCATCAGAGTATAAGAAAGTATCAAGAGAATGGAGAAACCATTGAAAAATTTGAAGAGGACATTTGGTCTGACTAGAATATATCAAACGGAATATATGGATAAAATAGGTTTGCACCAGTGGCAAGAATCCGGGGGAATCGAGGCGAGATCCTGGGTGCTGTAAATCTGAAGAAGATTGAAAAACTAGGACTTTAGTGCCCGATATCAATAGGAATCAGTGCCAAGCCTGGTGTAATCCAGTTGTTAGCATTCATCACACTTTAGTTATAGTAATTTGCTTTGATTAAATAATAATACAACCCAGATAACGTTAGGAAAAACTATTACAGTATACTGTATATAGATAAATTCTTGATCATAACCTCAGGTAAAGGTAAAGAAAACAAGATGTGTTTGTGAAACACTGATGCCCCCGTATGGCAGCTTATGGCCAAGGTTAAAGTTTCTCAAATGCAAGTCAAAATCCAGGCCAAAAGATAAAAAATGTTGGTACCCAAAGAAAGGTCATGTCTCGAGGAATATACCTGTGAAATTTGAAAGCCCTAGCTGCAACTATTCAAAAGTTATGGCGAAGGTTACAGTTTTTTTTTTAAAGTAAGTAAAACGTCAAGGTCAAAGTGGTTGGTATCCAAAGGAAGGTCTTGTCACAAGGATTACATATGTGAAGTATGAAAGTCCTAGCACCAACCATTCAAAAGTTATGGCCAACATTAAAGTTTTTCAAAAGTAGGTCAAACTTTTAGGTCAAGGTCAAAGGGTCAAAGAGGTTGATATTCAGAGGAAGGTCTTGTCACAAGGAATACACATGTGAAGTTTGAAAGCCCTAGCACCAACTGTTCAGAAGTCATGGCCAAGGTTAAAGTCTCATAAAATTTTGCAAAAGTGGGTCAAACTCCAAGGTAAAAGTCAAAAGGTCAAATATGATGGTACCCAAAGAAAGGTCTTGTCACAAGGAATATACTTGTGAAATGTGAAAGTCATAGCTCCAACCAATCAAAAGTTATGGGCAAGGTTTAAGTTGACAACAGACAGACAGACAAACAGACAGACAGGGCAAAAACAATATACCCCCGGGATCTTTCGATCCGGGGGCATAAAAAGTCATCCTATGATAACCTATACAGAGGTATGCGTTACCCTAAAACATTAACCTGTTTTTGTCCATTTAACTAGAAGGAGTGTAAATTTAGCTTTCTAACTGCACTTATTTCAACGGAGGTGAACAAAACACAACATGAAGTATGTAATTCAAATTGTAATTTTTAAAACTACAGTTGTATACACTTTCAAACTTCAAATGACGCATCAAAATGTTAGTTTCTAGTTGCGTATTTTTTTTAATTTTATTTATTTATTTATTTATTTATTATTTATTTTATTTTTGGCACAGACCGCTGCGGCAATATAAAATGAGAATACATGATTAAAATAAGTTATTCATTTTGAAAAGCAGTAATTTCCTTTATTGGAAAAAATATCATGAACAGTGGAGGAATTTTGGTTGTTACAAATGCTATATTTTTGTCATCAATGTAACAAATATTGTGCAATCACGTAATATTTTTTAAAATTTAAATTTTTGGGACTTTTCCGTCATCACTAATCACTAGTTCTTAATTTGATAGGTCCCTGGTAGCATTAAATTCTTGAAGAATTTGAGAAACCTAAATATTTTAAGCATGTATACATGTTTTTTTTTTATGGTTTGAAAATATTAGTTCTCCAATGGCATGCAGAAAATAGGAATAAATACAATTTCACCAATTTAATCTGTATATTAAAACATTGTCATTTCCCTTACATGTAGCATGCAGAAAATAGGAATAAATATAATTTCATCAATTCAATCTGTATATCCAATCATTTCAAGTTTTATACCTATCGTATTTTTTATATATACGTGTCTGCATTATTAATGACAAAAAAACTATGCAGGTGATAATTAGAACTGAAAAAAATGCACATTTAAATCAACACTTTAGCATCAGTGAATTTGTTCATGAGAGAAAGAGAGAAATAAATGTTATATACTACAAAGCTTACCATTAATTTCAAATACTGGAAATTAAAAATCCAGACTGTATGAAATACATTAAACAAACTGTTGGATTTGGTTCATCATAATTATATCCGATATTGGTAGGAGAGAGCTGCATGTAAACGGGGTAAATCGATGTAATTTGAGATAACACGTGACGAAAGATTATGTCCGTGTTACCTGGCAGAGTGACCTGCGACCCCCGAGGGAATGTTCTGCTACCTAAATAGTCGTATGATATGTCTTCCTGGAGCTTTTATTGAATGATTTTTAATTTATGGGTTATTTTGTTTGGAAAATTGGAAAAATTTGTATTTGGGCGTTATTGTAATAAATTCATGCAGAATCTTAGAAATGGCTTTGTTTTTAACCAGAATCGAAGATAATTTCTTCGAAGTCATTTCAATATGCAAGATACATTTTTCCCGTTTAAAATTCTAACCATTTCAATTTGTAAGTAAACTGACGTTTTATATATTTAGTACGTATATTCAATTTATAGTGCCAAATCAGTCTGTGGATTTTTTTTTTAAAAAGTGAATTAAAACTAATATTTTTTATATGTCATTTGAAACAAGAAAGTGTATAGTTATCAAAAATCATAGTTTGAATTACATATTTCATGCTGTGATTTGTTGACCTCCAACGAAAAAATTGCGGTTAATTTCAAAGCTTATTTTACTCCAAGATTTTTACGTGATGTTGATGGACTATAATTAGAAACGAAAGAATTTTTTTAAAATATTGCATAATTAACAAAACACACATTAAATTTTGCTAGCTATATACATTATAATAACAGTTTAAGCACATTTGTAAAAGGAATGTGGAGTCTTTCATTCGTTTGTAGTGAAACAAAACAGAACTAATTTTTATTTAAAAGAAATTTTTATTTTTTTTTTTTTGACAAAATTTTCAAATCTGATCATAAGCTAGATAAAACCAACTATTTTGTAAAAATGAAAAACATTTCACCATAACCGAAATACAAAATGTATGTTAAATGTCTCGTAAATATCTCACATTGATAACAAGCAGAAATACATGTAAATGTATCTTTGCAAAAAAAAAAAAAAGCAAACAAACAAAACAAAAAAAGCAAAAAACCAAAAAACCAAAAAAAAAAAAAAAACACGAACAAAACAAAGTAAAATAAATCTAACCCTCCCCCCCCCCCCCATCTATGTCAATAATATGATTGCATGTGACATGTCTTTTTATAAAGTACGAAAGCCCATTGAGCTCATTTTCGTAGGTTAAAAAAGTATTTTTCGCGAATAAACACGAAACTTTTGCATTATACATACTATTTATAATTATAATATACATAATCTTCAGAAGATGTAAAAGAGAATTGATGCGAGATATGGATAGAATAGTCTTGAGAAATTTGCATTTAATCTCAAAATCCTACTTATTAATAAAATGAATATTCCTTTAAAGATTTTCTTGTTTTGTTGAATCCAGGAAATTCTTGAGAATGATTTCTTTCCAGGAAGATCTCCACTTGTCACTTTCTTTTTCAAGCCTTTTTTTTATCATTTAAGTTTTCTACAACTTAACCTCTAGTAAAGAAATCCACCATTTTGGACTATAAAATATATCATCATATGATGCTTTTTATAGAATAATTATAAAACGATCATGTTAATCACAAAATTTATCAGGTATGGCATGTCAAACGTTGCAATATTTGATCTTTTCCATTTGTATTGTATAACTTTCCATTTGTATTGTATAATTTTTATTTGTATTGTATAATTTTTCATTTGTGTTGTATAATTTTTCATTTGTATTGTATAATTTTCCATTTGTATTGTATAATTTTTATTTGTATTCTATAATTTTCCATTTGGATTTTATAATTTTCCATTTGGATTGTATAATGTTTATTTGTATTCTATATTTTCCATTTGTGTTGTAAAAAAAATAATTTGTATTGTATAATTTTTATTTGTATTGTATAATTTTCCATTTGCATTGTATAATTTCTGATTTGTATTGTATAATTTCTTATTTGTATGCGATAATTTTTCATTTGTATTGTATCCGAGGATTGTTTATTTATTTCGTTACGAAGGATGTCATTGGTCATAAAATTTAGTCTGTATAAAGGTCTCAGGTGCCCATCACAAACTTAGTCTGGTACCCTTCCCACAATTCCGATCGCGCACTCTCTACAAACACAAACTCGGCTCCTCTATTTGCAGTGCATGCTAAGGGACGACCATTTGATTCTCGGGGGGTGTCGAATCCGATTATTTATTTTCATTCTCTCGCAGGAGAGAATATTTATTTCCAATATGACCAGAGACAAGGAGAAAAACAAAAAGAAGAAAATCCGCCCAAACCCGAAAACTCAGTTTTTTGGGGGTGGGGGTAGGTACCACCACTCAAGGTCAATTTATTTATTTTCTCAGTCAGCATTTCTAAGGACAGATTATTTATTTGCCATCTACCAGCGCTCCTTTTTTAGAATCCAATGACCGTCTAACATGCACGCAAATACATATATCGCCGAAATATGGCTGAAATATTGCCGACTCGGCGTTAAACAATAATCAATCAATCAATCAAGCAAATACATATGAGCCCAGTTTGCTTTGAGCATCCGGTACATCTTCAACCCGATACAGGCTGAAACTTGATCAATGAAATCCTTCGTAACGAAACAAATAAACAGTCCGCGGATACAATACAAATGAAAAATTATCGCATACAAATAAGAAATTTTACAATACAAATAAGAAATTATACAATGCAAATGGAAAATTATACAATAAAAATAAAAATTATACAATATAAATGAAAATTATACAATACACATAGAAAATTATAGAATACAAATAAAAATTATACAATACAAATGAAAAATTATACAATACAAATAGAAAATTATACAATACAAATAAAAATTATACAATACAAATGGAAAATTATACAATGCAAATGGAAAAGATCGAATATTGCAACGTTTGACATGCCATAATCAGGGAAGGTTATACTTTTCTTGATTTTTCTCCATAGTTTATATATACGAGGGGTTATTAAAAAGTTCGTGGACTAGCGCTATAAATTAAAACTACTTAAGGTATACAGCAAAGAGTTTTACACATTTATTAAGCATCATCTTTTCCCCGTCTAAAGAAAGAAATAGGACATATATATATATATATATATATATATATATATATATATATATATATATATATATATATATATATATATATATATATATATAAAGAATATTTTTCATCCAATTTTCACATTAGGTTACTCATGTGATGTGACACAATTGTTCCGTAAAATATACAAATTTATCTCATTTCTGTGAATTTTCTGAGATCTTTTAAAATTTTATTTCAAATTCTCTAGAGAGTGTTAAAAATGACGGCGGAAAGAGGGGATCATTTTCCCGAAATTCATAATTATAGAGTTTCACT
The DNA here is from genome assembly GCF_033153115.1 of Saccostrea echinata. Lineage (NCBI taxonomy): Eukaryota > Metazoa > Mollusca > Bivalvia > Ostreida > Ostreidae > Saccostrea > Saccostrea echinata. The sequence continues at coordinate 50,305,511 of NW_026889803.1, forward strand.
TTGGAAAAACTCGCATAGACTTTAAAAACGTTTGAATAGTGTTGAGAAGGACAAAATGTGACGACAAAAAAGATTTAGAAAAGAGAAAGACACATTCAATGGCCAAAAAACATAAAATTTCAGCGTGTGATAATCCAAGTTCAAAATAGTCTTTCATTTTTCATTGTAATGAATAAACTAGATCTTGAATTAAAAGAAAATGGAGACTTATGCAAATGTCTCTGTTTTACAGGGAAACTTTCGCGTTCTAACGCGAAAGTTTCGTCTTATAACAGGTTGGAGAGAATACTCGAAATCGGGTATTATTAGGGTTTATCTCAAGGATAAACCAGGTTATTTAGTGCAGTAATTACTTGTGTATAATTTTCTAATGGGCAAAGGGCAGTAACTCTTAACATTAAGTCAATCGTAGTTTCCCCGTCGTGTTCCCCTTTGTCAATGTAGTGATCATGCGCAAACACGACTTTTATTTGGTGAGCATGCGCGTTCAACTCTTCCTTTTTCTTCATCAGCCCTTGAGCAAGAGACACGAAATTTTTTGGTCTCCGACAAAAATCTGTTTAAATCGGCAATCCATCATTATCATCGGTTGAAAAAGTTTGAAATATGTTGCGGGCTCCCAGAAAATCAAAGTCTAAGAGTCCATATGCTCGTCCTAGCGCCCCAGCTGCGGCATCCATCTCCACTTCGGTCACGACCACGCCAGAACCCCGGGCGGCCATTACACTGACCAATGGTACCCTTGTTACATCAACCTTTCCGACGGTGACTCTTCCGCCAGTTTCCAGCTTAACCAGTATTGCTACTAGTAGCATGATCGAGTCAGCCACTCGGACACAGACAAGTCAGCAGTGAAGGCAGCATGGCTGACCCAGGTACAATGCACACATTAGATTCTCTGGCTTTGCCTTTACCATTTATTAGTACAGCTTTCCCCCTAGGTGTCCTTGTATCACAAAGTTTGAAAGAAAAAATATATAATAATGAATTTGTTCATCTGAACAAACTACTATATCATGACCCAACGTCTACACCTGCAAATCAAATAGTTTTTGAGGATGGTACTTTCCAACTTAAGCCCAAGATTAAAGAACAAAAAATTGTAAACATATCTCGGTGGATGGATGCCTTTTTGATTTTTGGGTCTATTTATTTAGTGAAGCATCCTACTGAAGCCTTGTCTTTGTTCAGATACATGGCAACAATAAAGAGAGGGACAGATAATATGTATCATGGTTGGCAAGAATATGACATTCAGTTTCGTTTAAAAAAGTCGATTAACTCGGCAATCTGTTGGGCATCTGTGGATGCAGAACTTTGGTTACATTATATGCAACCACCAAGTAATAGAACAAGCGGGAATCAGTTGAGAAACCCTCAAAATAGCTTAGCATCCTCTCGTTTAAAGTGCTATAGTTTCAATTTTCAGGGGGTGTGCAATAAAAACAAGTGTAATTATTTACACCAGTGTCTTAAATGCAACGGCTTACATCCTATGAAAACCTGCTTCAAAGCTAGCCAACTTCAGACCGGTACACCTACAGTAGCTTCAGTAAATCACAATACTAATAATAATTATTACAGGAACAGTGCAAACCAGTTCCAGAAGGGGCAAAAATACTAGCTTACACTTGGCAAATGACCTTCAGCTCCAGCTATGGGATTTGGGCAGATCACCGATAAATGTATCACTTTTAGAACAGTTATTACAAAATTACCCAGATTGTGAGAATGCCAAATGTTTGGCGAATGGTTTTAAATTTGGGTTTAAATTAAATTACCGTGGAGATAGAAAACGGATAGAATATACAAACATGCTTTCTACCCAACAATTTGTAAATGAAATTAAAGTGAAGATAGACAAAGAAATAGAGCTTGGGAGAGTATTAGGTCCTTTTCCTTACCCACCCATTTCTTATTTACGTTGTAACCCCATTGGTATCCTTCCAAAGAAACAAGGGGGTTGGTGCATGATCACCAATTTATCATATCCTTTAGGGATTAGTGTAATTGATTATATAGATTCAGAGCTGTGTTCAGTCAATTATTCAACTTTTGATGATGCACCTTTTCCTTACCCACCCATTTCTTATTTACGTTGTAACCCCATTGGTATCCTTCCAAAGAAACAAGGGGGTTGGTGCATGATCACCAATTTATCATATCCTTTAGGGATTAGTGTAATTGATTATATAGATTCAGAGCTGTGTTCAGTCAATTATTCAACTTTTGATGATGCATTAAAGGTCATTTCGGCCAAAGGTGAGGATGCGCTAATGGCAAAAATGGACATTTCAAATGCATTTAGATTGTTACCTATATGTCCTCAAGATTTTTGTTTATTAGGTTTCAAAATTTTAGACTCGTACTACATAGACAAATGTTTGCCCATGGGCTGTTCAATATCTTGCTCATTGTTTGAAAAGTTTTTAACTTTCCTTCACTGGGAAGTGCAGCATAGATCAAATATTGAGAGTATAGTCCACTATTTAGATGGTTTTTTATTTGTTGGAAAGAAATCCACAGATGAATGTCAAATGTTAATGCAATGCTTTCAAGAATTGTGTCAAGGACTGGTTGTTCCATTAGCTGTAGAGAAAACTGAGGGTCCAAATACTTGTATTTGTTTTTTGGGATTAAGCATTGACACTTTATCACAAACAATTTTTATTCCAGATGACAAAATAAGGGAATTACTGTCAAAAATGCAAAATGTTTTAAATTGTAAAAAGGTAACACTCAAGCAGTTGCAATCTCTTGTAGGAGCATTGGCATTTGTAGTTAAGGCATTACCAGCAGGAAGGGCTTTTTCTCGTAGGATCTATGGGGCTATGGAGGGAGTTAAAAAACCATTTCATTTCATAAGAATTACAAACGAAATAAAAATGGACCTCCAAAACTGTAAAATATCCAAAGTCGTGAATGTATAATATTTCCACATCAATACGACAAACATGAACATTTTGTAAATAACTCAAATTATACGGAAACACATTTCACACACTAAATAATGTCACGTGTGAACAGGGGACTGTCTATCGTATCCAATTATGCGTCATTAATTGCTTTCACATTCATCTTGTGCATATAATCAAATTTATTATAAAATGTATAAACTATTTTATGGCAAAGATGTTTCAAATTACGACTAAAAATCCAATATAATACGTACATACGTACTCAATTTTTTTTTTTTTTGGGGGGGGGGGGGTCACGAATCTATTTTCATGAGTTGATTTTTTTATCATTTACATATACACATATTTGCAGAATAGCATTCCTTCCATATATATCTTGTACATGTACATGTACCAGAACATATGCTTTACAAAAAGGGAATGACAAATAAAGGTAATTAAAAAAAATATTTAGATTTCCTTAGGATTCAACATGCCTCCAACGTTTTAGCAACGACAATGATGTTCTTAGCAACACAGCTTGTGTGAGAAAATAACTATTGATCGTTTAATTTTGCTGAGTCGGCAATATTTTACCATTTTCCGGCGATTTCGGGGGGTTGTTATTACTGATTACTAGGGAAAAATTCATTTTTCAATTATTTCTTGTCCGATCGCAACTACTCGGCCCATCTCAGACAAGCAAAAAACGACTTCGAATGTGTTATGCATGTGTCCAAGGGACACCCCCTTTCAAAGTAATTAAAAAATATATATATAATTTCATTGCAGAAATTTCATTGGTGCTAAACGTCATTGAATGTTATATATTCATTGCATGATAAAGGGGGAAGATCTGTTCAACAAATAAAAATCATATTCCCTATATTGCCCTTTTGAAAGAATAGAATTCTTCATATCTCCAATATATTCATGCAGTAATTGCTTATATACCAAAACAATACGAGGTTAAAATAGCAACCTGTTATTTTCTACCACGTACGACAAGTATTGAAAATAGCTAAATATAATAATGAAAAGAATAGAAAAAAGACAGTGAATTATGAAGTTTTATTTCCATGTCGCGTGACGTACTGTCTAGAACCAAACAACGCGTTTTGTAAAATATTATAATAAGGTAAAATAAAGCGATATACCATAAACTATACTACAAAAGGGAAAATCTACCCTGTCTATCCAATATTATAATAAAAAAAGGAAGTGGCTCCAATTTGTATGAAATTTAAATATTCGAAGAGGAATTACATTCGAGGTTCCATTTCAGTTTGTTCATAATTATTTACAAAATAAGATATGTAAAAACTTCAATATAAAATTCATATTTGAATATTAGCTCTATATTCTACATATACATGAATCCGAATTGGATTTTTTATTTATATGACCCCCCCCCCCCCCCCAAGCCAAAAAAAAAATCCTTTTAACATGACTTCTTGCTCTCAATTTCCACACAAACACATACAGGTAAAGTAACGTCGCTTGCATCGATCAAAATGCAAGCAAAACATTGAATGTGTCTTTGAATGGAATTTTCCATGCTAAATTGACATTAGTTTGTTTTCTTAAAAAATTAGCGCCTCCTCTTTCCCGCGGGAATTGCAGGACTGCGCTGCATACATACATCATAGGAAGAACTGATGATTTTACTATATAATCTTTACTTTACCTATATATCAATACATATGACAGCGTTAGTCGTTAAATTTCTTCAAAGTTTTACATTTTGTGAATAATGCGCGAATTAGGAAATTAAGCTTGAGGAATAATTTATTGGGAAATAAACACAAACGACATGTAATTATTTGTTTTTAGAAATTAAACACTGTGTATATTTTTAAAAATCTATTTAAGTACATGTACATATCAAAATTTGTTTCATATTATATCATTTTTCGACCTGCTTTCTCATATGGTTTTTTTTTTTTTTTTTTTTTTTTTTTTTTTTTAAATTTATTTTATTTTCCCCTTACGATAACGTCGGCTTTCTATATCGATGAGAAATACTTACCAACTGAGGAATAATGTTAATTTAACGTGAAAGGGGCGCCGTACTTTTCTAAGTAAAAATAACATAACACTGCGTTAGTCGTTAAATTTCTACAAAGTTTTACATTTTGTGAATAATACATGAGTTAGGAATTAAGCTTGCGGAATAATATATTGGGAAATAAACACAAACGACATGTAATTATTCATTTTTAGAAATTGTATTGAAAAATAATGACGCTACCGTGTCTTCTGTGCTACCCCCAGCAGTGTTTGTCGTGTGATTTTAACTTGTCAGACAACCATATAAATTGGATTCAATAAAAATAAATCCCCAAGATACTGATGTACATGTAACACTAACTGACATTATGCGCCGTTGTTTAAATTTTCTGCTGTTACAGAAAGTTGCACGGGATACCCGATATCGCGGATTCAACGATACCCTGATATCGGGGACTATACGCGATTCCACGGATAATACCCGATTTCGAGTATTCTCTCCAACCTGTTATAACGCGAAAAATATTTTTTTTACCTACGAAAATGAGCTCAGTGGGCTTTCGTAATAAAGCAATATACATTCTACATATAACGTAAATTAAAGTAATTAGTATATAGTACCATAAAGGCTTTCCATCCCTAAGCAACAGTTTTACTGGGAAAATTAGGTTGATAATTGAATATTTCTTGCAAGGAATAACAATTTGGATTCAATTTTGACCTGTTTTTTGCATCCAACATTCACAGCCGTTGTTATTTTTTTAGCCCCCACCCCACCCCTTTCTCTCTAAATACAGTGCCTATTCTCCGACTATATTTCCTACGGCTAATGACATAGAGTTGTAACGTAATACTGAGCCGTATGGAGCTTTTGTCATTCAACGCTTAATCGTGTTTTAGATAAATGCTTAATTACGTAAATATTGATTATGATGTAAACATTTTAATGTCTGAAGTCATCCGTATTTAAGAAGCATTTTTTTTTTTTATAAATTATCGAATTTGGATGATTAAAAAAGTCATTTAATGATATATGACTAACATTTATTGACGATGAATGACATAATCATGTCATTTTACCAATTTGTTCTAAAAGATATGCAAATTTATTAACAAACACTTTGATTAGTTACAGTTCAATTCAAATCTTCTTTTTTCGTGTAAAATTTACCAGGCATAATAAAATTTAAAATTTTCCATCTTATATTATAAATGCTTAGGACGGTATGTAATGCCTCAATTATTTTTTTTTTATTTGATGATACACAATCAGATAAAACAGGCAACAAAATACAAACTTCAAGCACCAGTTTTGTTACAGATGGTAACGTAAAAACTTTGCACTTAAAGATGTGCAAAGTAAACAAATTGCTCAAAATGGAAACTTTCATTTTTTAAACCACAATTCTGCTTGTGAATATTTTGTCAATTCATTTTTTAAATGATACACAAGCAAAAAAATATTACTAATTTTTTTTTTTCATCTTTGCTCTTCCATTTGCATCTCTGCACTTTTGTTCCATGAAAAGAAATGCCAGTGTAAGAAACAGCGTATTTCTCTGTTTTTAAATTATAAATTTTCACCCTCAAATCTGTTTAAACAGCTTTCGAATTTAATTTTTATTTACTTTAAAACATGGTGATGTAAATATCGGTAACGTAAATATTTGTACGAGTTTTATCGTATCTTTTAATGTTATTGTTTATTCATTTCACTGTTAATTAAAGGTATATTTTATTGCTTGAGTTTGAGTCAATTTGATCCATTTGATAGTTAAATTCAATTTATTCTCTCAAAACCATGTAAATCGTGAGACAGGATTTTTTTTTTATTTTCACTCGTGCTTTGCACTCATGAAAATATAAAAAAATCCTGTCCCGCTCGTGAAATAAATTCCATTCCAACTACAAAACATTGAATATCCTCTATTTCTTTCTTTTGCCATTATTTATAAACATTGCAAATTAAGTGAAAGTTCCTACTTAGTTTTGATTATGGTAACAATGCATTCATGAACTTGTGTGACATCTACTCTGGAAAATTATCAATGTTTGATTTCCCAGGCATTGAAATAGAAATAAAACATGTACATGTAGTTTCCAGATCAAGGTAAACAGATTGTTTCTACCTTCTCAAGTCTTTTTAGTCTTCTGGTGTTTATATGAATAGAGGTTCGTGAAAAAAAAATATGTCAAGAAAATGTGTATTTTGATAGGATTAATCGGTCGGAACGTACGCGTTCATTTTAACCGATTCGCAATTCTGTATTCGATTGCCATCCCTAATATTTATGTATAATGGAAACCGTCCAGTTTCTCCATAAGCCATATATTTTGGAGTACTGCTTTTTAAATTCAATATATGTTTCAGAAAACGTAAATGCACTCGTTCAATAATATCAATATTTTCATAACCCCATATTTCATAGCCATATAACAATACTGGTAAAACTACTTTGTCAAACAAATCCATTCGAAGGGCAGATTTTTCCTAACTTTACGTATCACACTATACACTGCCTTTGTGCTTGTTCACATACATGTTTTCTTCCTTTATATAATGAGCCTGTACGTAAAAATACAATCCGCAGATCATTAAAATCCTTGACAACCTCTATGGCATTGCCATTATGAGTAAAAAATATTTTTTGGCTTTCTACCTTTTGAAAAGATAAGTATCTTTTCACGCATGATTTCCAGTAATAATTTTCACAATATTTGTAAAATACATTTTATGGCTTTCTGAAGATCCTCAGCAGTTTCCGAAAAAATTACAGTACATGTATCGTCGGCGTAAAATAAGATAAACAATTTCGTAAACAAAAACAGCTCATCCTCTATGTACCTTTGCTAAACCAACAATATTCTTTTCTATTAAAAAAAAATCCAAATCATTCATATACAAGGCGAAATAGAGAGGCGATAAGCTTTCACCTTGTCGTACACCAACATTACAGTCTAAAAAATTCAGATGACAGACCATTCATTTGTATTTTAGATTTAATACCATTTTACATATTTCTGATAAAAGTAAAACATTTACCATTAACCTCACTTCTTGTCATGATCGAAATGTCGAAATTATTGTTGATGACATATTGAGAGAAAACTGATTGATTTTACCAAATTTCGTGCAAAAAATAATAAGTAAAGCAGAAGCTTCCTTATTTGTTAACAAATAATTCACGACAAATTATTTACATCCACTTGAATATTTTCTCAGTTTCTTATGAAAAACGATTGCCGTTATTCAATCAATAAAAGCTAAACTAGCATGATTTTTAAGCCATCTGTATAAAAGATTTCTAAGACGGTTGCTCTTTCATCATTGTAATCTACAGATCAATAATACAATAATTCAATTACTAATACTTTTACTCAGTCTAAATGATTAATTTATACAGATTAAAATATAAGCAATAAAATGTTTTTCTTTTTCTGTCAATAAAGACACTTACAACCATTGCAAGTAAAATTACGAGTACGTAACTGTATTTTTTCTGTCGCAACCGTTATTCCAAGTAAGAGTAATAATTTAAAAATACACTTCTGTAGATACGAGATGAACAGCACTGAAGGAACCCTATTGATTTATGCATGAACATCTTTTAAGAATAGCTGTATCATGATAATCTTCACACCAGGAAACTATCCCTTTTTTGTTTCAAATACTCCAGTATTGCATCTGCTATAGTATCTGTAAGCTTGGAAATTAAAAGATGGCTTGAACAATATTTTGTGGTCATAGAACCATACGTGAATGCATGCATTGTAAAATATGACTTTTTATGTTTATATATAATAAAACGTTTTTGTGGATCTTTTAGTATTTTACAGAGGGCATACTAATACGACTAAAATAGGAGTAGAAATGAATTAAAGTTTGATTGGACGGTATCAGGTTCAAGACCATTTAGCAATTAAACCTGTTGTGAACGCGTATAGAGAATATTGTTTTACAATTTATCTTGATACAGCAAATATCAACATCAGATAGAAAGTGTACGAAGAAAGAAGTAACTGTCTGCGTCTAATTTAAGATAAATTGTTAATTGCATTAATTATATATCCCTTTCAATTAAATTCTAAATGCAAACGTATTTACTTTTAGGCTGTAAGTGGGCAAATGAATGTATACCGGTATGTTTTATAAATGCCAAGGTGAGACTGGTGTAGCTGAAACGTTCCAGGCACAATATCCGAATTTACTTTTGAAAAAAATAAGAATACTCTATGCAAGGCATACCATTGCACACACCACTGCATGACACTTTTCTATTGCTCTCCATAACACATACATTTTAATGGGCAAAGAATCTATAACAAATTTTTAAAACTTCTCCTAACATTGTTAGAGAGAGTTGGCCATATATTGGTATGTCCTGACTTCATTCTGAATACGACAGAAATTAGAAAAAAAATACTTTGTTAGATTTTTGCAAAACAAAAAAAATTCCAGAAAATCGGGAGAATGATAACAATATTTTCTCCTTAGCGATAAATATATGCCCGGTAGAGGGCATTATACAGATCCTGGTCTAACTCTCGAGACTGTTTATCTCGAAGAAAGATAAAAAAGGACGTAGCAAGAGTCAGCAACAGTATGGTTCTATTGATATTGCTGACGTTATTTGTGCTGGTTGAGCCGCCATCTGAAGGTGGAGCTGTAAAAAGCACAGAAACACATGTAAAACTGATTGCATGATAATCATAATATGAAGTTTTGCATTGAAATTAATCGTTAGAAAAATAACCATCACATAAGATGGGCATTTTAAAAACCTTTCCTCTCTAGAACAAGAGGGCCAATGACCAATGTAAATGACAGGAAATACATAGTATTCTTACAAAGAATATATTTTTACAAAGAAGTATACAGTATTCACTATAAAAGCATGACACGTTACAAGGTTTCATGGCAATAGAATTTTGCAACGTAATTCACTGTTCTTTTTTGACAATGATATTAGAATTTTCATTTAATTGGCACTATTTTGGTAGCCGCTTTTTAATACAGAATTTTCCTATTTTACTTCTGTGATAAGAATTGATGAAACATCTTGGCTAGGATTATATTTGTCCAAAAGATATCATCTGTTTGTGGCAATTGTTTTCTGAGAGTCTCGATACTTGTATATTTCAAACTACCAGATAATGAAATATTTCTTGGTAAATTATCAGTTTGATAATTTTTAACTTTATTTTGCAGTCATATATGTATAACTTTATTCTTTGAAATATTAAAAACTGCTTTGGTATGTCAATTACTTCAGAAAAATTGCTTTCGTTTGTGACAAGAGATTGGTACAACTTAGTGAATTTGGAATTTAAACTTAAGGGGGGTATGAGCGGTAGACAGGGGAAGCTTACTCCTCCTTAGAACCTGCTCTTTATCAGCACCCTTTTTTGGAAAAAAATAATTTGAACTTACGTGTCTGGCAGTTTGGTCCAGTGTAACCGTTCAGACAGATACAGGAGTTCGGTCCAAGGTTACAGACACCACCACCTGTAGCCGAGTTGCATTCTGTGTCCGACATACAAGGACCGCCTGTAAACATATACTCATTACAATATAGAGCAAACTTACTACCTTCTTATGGTACAAGCTATGTAATTTTTAAAAAGCAGTTATTTCAGCAGTGTAAGACACTCAAGACAATGAATCTAACAATCAAATATAGATAAAGTTATTTAAAATGTTTCAGCATCGAACAAGAAAAAAGTGGACTACAGGCACTCATATCAGTCATAACAGAAAAAATGAGATATCAGATCAGTATTCGAACACAGACCACTAACACAGTGGACAGGTACCGATCTATCTGGCTACCTGCGAGCAAACCCCCATACCCACCAAAGAGCTAAATACATTAATTCAAAGAGTCAGAGAAAGATTCGACAAGCACTTCTATTTTGAAAAGAGACATACGTGACAAGTGTGCTTCTTATACAAGATGAAAAAAAATGTGTGGACTAAGGGGGATAGACATAATACGATTACTAGTTCACAGTACTCTTTCTATGTATAAGATCTATATAAAGATAGGGTCTCTTAAAAGTGTAAATATATTGTTGTTTAATGCATCTTACCTTGTGCCAAAATGTCCCGAACAAGTCCTGTAAAATGAAAAGGAAATCTGAACTCATCACACAAAACATATCAGACATTTAATGGACAGGCAGGATGGTCTAATAGTGTCAAAAATTATATCTTGCTTTTATAAGTAAATAACACATTTAGTTTCTTTCATATCTCACCTAAAAGTAGTAAAGCCAGGAAGAAGGGTTTCTGAAACGACTGGACTTTCTTCATGTGGACACGTAGAAAAGTATTTGTTAAATGATGCTTATTTCTAACAAAGAGATAAAATACTTTATCACGTGTTTACTCCTTTATAAAGTGGATATAGCTCATAGGATATCATTTTCATATCCATGGTTGTGACGTCAAAATGGTTTTTGTGTACATTTGATCAAGTCAAATATTGTTGATTTACCTGTATAAAACAGTGTAAAACATGAAATAACTGTGTAAAACATGTGATAAAAAGAATCTCCAATGGTTTGTGGTTGGATATGATTTTTTATCCAACTCGTTGTGTGTTTTTATCCTCTTGCGATGGCTCGGGGAGAAAAACTTACAACTCGTTGGATAAAAAATCATATCCAACCACAACCATGGGAGATCCTATATACATCAATTTTCTTTACATATTCTCCAAAAATTCTTTTCTTTCTATAGCTTCAAAACTTACTTTCAGTTCACAAAATTGAATTTCTCGGGGGGAGGGGGGGGGGCAGGAAGGTGATGGTTCTTAGAAACTGAGATGGAATATATAAAGTACTCTTGCAACACAGAAAATATTACTGTCACAATATCATCGGATATAATTAAATAAAAAAAAATACCTCCGATTTTAAATTACTGCAAAGTACTAAAATTGAATAGCAAGGTCATAAGAAAGACATAGAATATGCTGAAACCTTCAGTAGTCGTACAAATTAATGGCAGTATAGAATCTTCACCTGTAATACTAAGTAAGAAATAAGGTAGGGTTATGTCGGAAAAACTAACAAATGACAACAATCATTTGGGTCCCTCCAATGTTACATTAGTTATCTTTTCATACTTTGTCTGAAGACCAAATGCATGTATACTTTTTTGTTTCCTTGTATTTGAGTGGAAAATTTGTAGTTAATCATGATTTGTAATTTAAATTACATTTCATATTTAAAACTTGATTGGAAAGCATGCACTAGCTGTCTCTTTAAGTTTTCTCCTAGTGCAAGATTCATAGTATTAGATCATGTACAAAGTAAATAGATCTAATTAAAACCGAAAATCATAAATCAATAATTGCATTTAAATAACATGTATATATGACTAACAAAGCAATAAATCATGCATCGGAAATAAACAGCAGCAGCAGGAAAATTTAAAGTTGATGCTTGCAACATTCCATGCCTTTCATTAAAACAATTATCAATTGATAATACTAGTTATCAAGTACTTAAGTTATATTAATACATTATATGTGTTATATAACTTACCAGTTTTTTTTTTTTTTTTTGTCAAAACATATATATACATATATGACTATATCGAAAAACTCGGCCAAAAGTATAGAGAAATGAGAATTGAGAGCATCCCGGCTTCAGAGGAAAAAAAACTTGATCAAATTAAAACGTCAAAAGGTAAAAAATGTGATAAAAATATCATAAAGATCTGAAGCGCAGGATTTCATAATTTTGGTTTCTTTTAAACATTGAACTTCAAAACACCAAGCTCTAGTTATAGAGTCTATATGTAGGTGGTGTTTTAATTGTTAATATTTGTTTATATTTCAATGCCATATATTAATATCAGTGGCAAATATTCATTACTCACATGCAGAGACATTACAAATATATTTCGAATATAATTGCCAGAGGATCGATGATGTTTCGTTTTTTTTTAAAATTATTACTGAATAGCCACATGCATAAAAACATTAATCTTATACCTTTTTTATTTAGATCTGGTGTTATATTTGTCTAATAACAAAAATGTTCTAATTGATTAATATATCTGTCTCAGAAAAGAGAAATGCAGTAGGAATATAAACAGGGTAATTGAAATTTACTTCTGTAGCTGCTGGTTTTAGTCAGCTGGGACCAGCTGCTGGGAAGTTACTCTTGATATTTAAGATGGACTAAGTAAAATAATCTATAATAAAAAAAAATAATTATCAAGAAAAGTTAATAATTTTTTTTCTGTTTTTTTAAAGTTGTGTATACTTTCATTTATTTATTTATTTTATTATTTATTTATTTGGTGTTTTTATTCATTTATTTATTGCCATTACGAATAAGCATTATACAAAACGTGTTTTATTCTAAAACAGAGAACATGAACATAAATGCATTCGTTCATATTTACCTGATAGAACTTGTGACGTAAAATGCTCACAATTGTTGTTTTAGAACATGAATCCTCATATAATACGACATATATATGTTAAGAGGTGCTACACTGTACGCTTACAGGAGGATCTATGTACTTATGTAGGGAATTATAAGCCTGTCTGTCCTTGCTTGATGGATGATGTTAACTATGATCATGGAGACTATTGGTCAAAGCGTGGACAACCGAGTACAACATATGGATGCGTCTACAGGGCTATCAAAGAAGGTTACCTCAGGCTCTCAATATCTTTTGATCTGTCATTCAACTATTTTTGCTCGATACTTTAACTGGCGAGTAAATTATTTGAAATATGTAACTGTAGACATGAAGGGACCGTTCGAATCAGTTTCTGATAGAAATGTGCAACTGAGATGTTCAACTTCCCTTATTTATGTAGCAATATACCATTGTCACCTGCATACGGAGTTTGTCTGCCAGTTGTTTTGATACGCAAGAACAATTTCTTAAACGAGGCAAGCTATTGACAAATAGGTTGATGGTACAAGGATATCGATTGTCTCGTTTAAAGTCAACATTTTGCAAATTCTATGGTCGATACAATGACCTTGTTAGCAAATACAATCTGTTGTTAAATCGAAGATTGACTGACGTTTTTCATAAAAATTGTTAGGCCATTATTTTCACACTGAATTGTTTGCGGATTTTTCGGTTTACCGGATCATGATAAGGAGCACACGGCGGGTGTCAACGGTCGACAGGAGATGCTTACTCCTCCATGGCAATTGATCCTACCTCTGATGTTTTCTGTAAGTCTGTATTTGCGCTGCCCCCGATTTGTATTGTTTCAATGGACTTTTGAGGTTGATTACTGTTCGTTGTCTTTATTTCATATTCCAGTCTCACTCTTATAAATTATTAAATCATTTTTAAATTGCCTTCTATAACTTTTCTTATCTTTTTCTGCATAAACGTAAGCTTTTCCTTGATTTAAAGTAAACGTCTTCCTAAATTCAAAATCATATTTATGAGATTGAAAAAAAGTTAATGAATGATAAAATATCGTGATTAAGTGATCTTCTTACAATACACTAGGCAAAACCTGATGCTATAAAAATTACTTTACAAGTAAATGAGTTAATTAAATATAGAGGCCTATATATATACCTTTGATTGAATAAATGGTTATTAGATAAATTTTCATACATATACATGTATCCACATCTTTACTATGTTCTAAGGCAGACAAAAATTATTAATCCCCAGCAACATATCCAAACTGCCACCAGAAAACACTCAAATGTTGGAAGAAAACACAAAGTATATATATATATATATATATATATATATATATATATATATATATATATATATATATATATATATATATATATATATATATATATATACGTACTTGACGTGGTTTGCGGGTCATGTCACATAAACATGGTTTATGGGACCCTGCATTTGTAATAGGCTTATTTCAAAAGGAAACACATTTTTAAGAATAGTTTTTGATGTAGATCCCAAATATAGAAAAATTATAAAGTTTTCTCATATTTGGTTTCAAAGCTATAGATAACGTTGTGGGTCATTACATTGTGGGTATGAGTCCCACAGCGATCTATAGTAGATAATTATATATAACATACTTGTGGGTAGGGACCCACAAACCATATCATAGCAATATATATATATATATTCTTTGTGGGAGATATCCCACAAACCATGTATGGATTCAAAAACAATTATATATAGCATACAATTGAATATGATTTGTATCGGAGCTCAAAAAAACACATATCATTTTATCAGACTAGTATATAGGTTTTTTCTTTGAGGTAAATTTTCATCAAAGCACCTGTGAGGACTAGAGGTGTTTCCTAAGGGGTAAAGTGCAGCATACTTGTGGGTAGGGACCCACAAACCATACCATAGAAATATATATATATATATATATATATATATTCTTTGTGGGAGATATCCCACAAACCATGTATGGATGCAAAAACAGTTATATATAGCAAACAATTGAATATGATATGTATTGGGACTCAAAAAACACATATCATTTTATCAGACTAGTATATAGGTTTTTTTCTTTGAGGTAAATTTTCATCAAAGCACCTGTGAGAACTAAAGGTGTTTCTTAAGGGGTAAAGTGCAGCATACTTGTGGGTAGGGACCCACAAACCATATCATAGCAATATGGGGGAGATATCCCACAAACCATGTATGGATGCAAAAACAGTTATATATAGCATACAATTGAATATGATTTGTAAAGGAGCTTTAAAAACACATATCATTTTATCAGACTAGTGTATTTTTTTTTTCTTTGAGGTAAATTTCCATCAAATACTTGTGAGAACTAGAGCTGTCTCCTAAGTGGAAAAGTGCATCCTGTGGGACATACTCAAAGAGAATGCAGATTTGTACAAATGCATTAAACAGAACATCCAGGGATGTGCTAAGGAAGTTTGCTTTGTAAACTCCTTGTGATAAGACAAAATTGAAACTGTTCTTAATGAATCACGGAAGCATGAAATGTAGGCCAGATGAAGCATGCAAAGCACCCATTGAAATGATCATAGATATGTAGATACACCTCAGGAGGAAGTTTGGTTTGTGTACCCCTTTTTATAAACTGAAAACAGACCAAAAAGTTGGCCTGATCTGTAAAACGTCTTTTAAAATATATGCATCGTATATCTTAAGATTGGTTTGCAAATCTCAAAAGATAAGCTGGTAACAGACCACTTTCCTTAACTGAAATTATTGACGCCTGGTCAAACGCAGCATAAAAAGTGGGAGAACATTTCATAGTCATATATGTGTAGTAATATATAAGCCTAAAAGAAACCCTATAGAATCACAGGTTCCTTCCAACTTCAACTATTTAGACCTGACATTAAGTGCTAATCTGTCATTTGTCTCCTTTAACATTTCTAAATTGTCTGGAGATTAAGATATCGTTTTAGATTTAGAAAGTATGGTGGGTTATTACAAGAAAAATAATACCAAATTTACCTTATATGGTTAGTTAAGAGAACACACGAATAGCAATTGACTGAACTTTACATGATTATAGATGCTGCCGATGGAAATTCAGGTCTTTTTACAATATATTATTTTAGATTAAGAAATTACATGCTATAACAAGTAAAACAACACCATATTTACCATGTTTCAATGAAAAATAAGAGAAAAAGTTATGGTCAATTACGAGAATACAACCATATGGATTGATTGACCCTAAGATGATGATTGTTGGATCCATGCTTTCTATGAAAATTCAAGTTCTCATTAAATATCAGAAGCTCTATTTTTCTAAATCAGTAGCATTAAGAAATTTAGTTTGATTATTCAGGCCTGTAAGTACATATTAAAAATTAAATTTAACAAGGACACCGCAAAGAGGAGCATCCCTCGCAAAGAGCTTCTCTATAAATGCAAGGGAGCATTCGAAATCGATCCCGATGCAAATTACGTCACTTCCGTTTCGCATAGGACATAACCCACACACGATCGATTGCGTTACTATATCCCTCCAACTCCGTTGCGAGGGGATAATCAGATTTGCAAGGTGTGTACCAAAGCTATTAGAGGTATCCCTCATCTTCCTCTATCGCTCAAATGCAATATGGCTCAGATATTTTTATATACATGATTTAACTCGTCTTTTATACATTTCCAAGTTGCATATTATCCCAAAATCACATTTAAATATCCAAAACATAAACATTTTGGTTCTGAAAAGGAAAATGCCAATTTTACTTCAACTGAATGGAGTATGTAGCTACAATTGTTAGTCATCTATACCCCACCCCTCTAGATAGCTGATGATAATTCAGATCATGTTATATATGCAGAAATATTAATTTGACTTTTCTAAACAAAATGAGGATGGATCATTTACTTTTTTCATTCTTTAAGGTGTTGGACCAAGACTTTTTTAAAATCAATAATTATTATTTTTTGCACTGGTCCCACCCTGGTGATAAATATTGCCTGGACCCTGAGTTCGAAGGTCAGGGGCATACTGATTTTGTCATGTCTGTTATTTTTCATAAATTTAATCTTTCCTACATTTTTATGAGAAGAACAATAAAGAAATTTGAAAAGATCTTTATGAGATCTAATTTCCTTAGCAATCGCCCATTTGTTTCATGAAGTTTTATTTCGGTAGGGTCCAAATGTTAACGTTAACCTTTCTTATAACATCTGAAAAAAAAGGTTTGAGACTTTATTTTGGATTTTTGGCTTTTTGCACATTATTTACCCAGAGCTAAATCAAAGAGGATTACAATTATGGAAACTATACATTCTCTATTTAATAGGTTTCTCTTTTTGACACCAACTAAGAAAATTATCTTGATTTTTTAAATAATGACAACTGTGAAAACTTATTTATAATATGTGATAAAACGAACCTAAGAATGCGCAAACTCTTGCTCTAATAGTCACAGAACATGTTTTCCTTTAATGGGGATAAAACTTTTGTATCAAAGATGAAAGATACATGTATAGTACAATAGTATAGTACCTTTTAATTTTTGTTACTTAAACTTTAAAACTTTTAGAAATGAACACTTCATATCAAAAGCCAACAATTACCCGGTACTGCTGTTTTACCTCTGCAGGCATGCTTATAAAGCTATCCTTAAATTAACGACCACGAGATTAAAAAGACATGTCTATGGTAATTTTAAAAAGCGATGTTGCCAGGAAAACAACTTACAATTATGAAATTAACATTGTCTAATTAAATCCAATATATTTGGAAAAATTTCATTTTCATTAATTGAAGTATTAAAAAATTTATGCATCTAAAGGTTAAAACGTACGAAAGCCGGATAGGCTCATTTTTGATAAGACAAAAAAAATTAGCTCGTTATAACGAGATAATTATCTCGTAATAACGAGCTAGTATCTCGTTAAAACTAGTTAGTATCTCGTTATAACGAGTTAGTTATCTCGTTGTAACAAGATAATTATCTCGTTATAACGAGTTAGTTTTCTCGTTATAACCAGTTATTATCCCGTTATAACGAGTTGGTATCTTGTTATAACGAGTTAGTATCTCGTTATAACGGGTAAGTTATCTCGTTATAACGAGTTAGTTATCTCGTTTTAACGAGTTAGTTTTCTTGTTATAACGAGATGGTTATCTCGTTATAACGAGTAAGTTATCTCGTTATAAATTGTAAGTTATCTCGTTATAACCAGTTAGTTATCTTGTTATAGCCAGTTGGTTATTTCGTTATAAAGAGTTAGTTATCTCGTTATAACGAGTTAGTTGTCTTGTTATATCGAATTAGTTATCTGGTTATAACGATATAATTATCTGGTTATAACGAGTAAGTTATCTCGTTATAACGAGTTAGTTATCTCGTTATAACGAGTTAATATCTCGTTATAATGAGTTAATATCTCGTTATAACGAGTTAGTTATCTAGTTATAACGAGATAAAAATTAATTTAAAGTGTTTAAATATCTAAGTAAAGAATAGACCATTATAATAGGAAATATACAAAAGCGATTCGATCAAATTTGTTTGAAGTGTGTGTGTTTTTATGGAACAACAACATACTAGTTTTTTTGTGTTATGCCTTTGATTATTATTGTTTATTGAAAAGACCGAAGAGAAATATACAGAAACATATGACCGCCTCATGTTGTTGTTTTATACCTTAAAATTGCAGAATTAGTGTCATCTTCAAATAGAATGTGCATAACGTGAAAATTTTGTCAAGGAGATCAAAAACAAAAAGATATACTCTGGCTGCTTTAACTGCCCTGTTCAAGCTTTGTTGACTTTGTTGAAATTATTATTTTTGCGTAACATTTGTCGCTATAAAAATGCTAAGAAATAATCCCATTATTTTATATATTCCGGATTAAAAATGTCGATATACCATTTGTAAGGCTTTAACGTCCATATTTTGATAATTCCTTGCCTGTTAACAAGGAATACAGATCAAAACTCAATGTCTGACAAAAAAATAAATCACGTTGTTTTTATCATCAATTCCTCCTTCCCCTCAATAATAAATATGATGAATTTAATTTCAAGAACTAATACTGTACTTATCACTTAATAATTTATATATTTCTTTTGTTTATTAAAATTATTAATATTTACCAATTTGGCATGAAATCTCATGTACAATATGTAATTTTTGCCTTATTATCAATGTGGTAGAATAAAAAACTTTGGGGGCTCTTTATTCTACGGAAGGCAAAATAAAAAGGTGAAGGTCAGCAGGCTGAAATGTAGTGCATGTATAGGAATTCACATGCCTCACTTTGATAGTAAAAACAGTTGACATGTTTGTGATCCTTTTTGGGTATAGAATGAAAGTTTAATATCTAAAGTTTACAATATGATACGCTTTATTTAAGGTGTATTTCAAGCATAAATTATGCCTAGAAATATGTATTGTATCGTGAGAAGGAATTCTTGATATTTTCACTCTTGCTTTGCACTCATGAAAATAAAAAAAAAATTCTGTCCCACTCGTGAAATAAATTTCATATCAACTACAAAACATTGAATATCCTCTATTTATTAACCCCCCCTCCCAAAAAAAAAATCACCAATCTCTTTTTGAAATAAAAATTATATGCTTGCAAAGTATACATAATAAATATTGTGATGAGGAAAATAATTAACGGCAGTGTCTCAATGTTGTATTAATAATATACATGTAGTATTAGGCCTATTCGTTGATCAATCCTAAGTAATAATCGGAACTGGCTTAGTAAAATCTGTAAAATCCGCCAAACAGACGTGAATCTCATATAGGTTTACGTGAATCTCTACAGTTTGACCCCCCCCCCCTCCCGCAAAAAAATTTAAACAGTGAATCATGACAGAATATTAGATAAAATGTCAATATCAGCAGATCAGATCTAACGTCGTATTACGTAGAAAGGATGTTATATCATTTTTGCTTCATCATTCCTCATCATCGTGGACAATTTGCATAAGCTTGGTCACAAAGTTCAATTGGGAGAGGAAGGGGGGGGGGGGGGGTAAACCAAGCAAAATATTTGACAAGCAAAAAGAAATTTGATATTTCAACTACGAGTATTTGCCATTATTTTCGGGAGATATTTACTCAGGTAAAAAAAAAAATCTGGAGGAAGGGGCACAAAGATACTCTTGTCCGCCCCCTTTTCAAAAGTGGTGGTTGGGACATTAGCCTCCTATTAAAACGCCAATGATCTAACTGCTGATGTCTCACCATACCCCTTCTTCAAAACAATTCTGAATTTAAAAAATAACATATGTATCACACTGTAATCGTATATATTATTATATGTTGCATGAACACCTGCGATATGTTGCACTTGTATTGTCTCTCATATCTAATTTTAGCGGTATAGAAATTGATATATGAAAGTGTATAAATCGTCCAAAACATGTCGAAATAGTGTCATTCATCCGAAATAGCTGTCATGAATAAATTGACAAAGTTTGAAGCAAGTATATTCGGTAATATTATTTTAAGAAAAATATCGCATCCTAATGCAACAATTTGAGTAGACGTTCACGAATTAATGTGTAAATGTGTTCGCCTTAGATTTGCTATACGTATCAAAATATGATTATTGACAGCGAGATAGTTCAAGATTTAATCATAAGTAAACCCCAGAGCAAATTAAATTTTCAACCATTTATCAATTGTTCAAGTTAAATTTGATTGATAATTACTAGCTAATAATTCAATGGCATTAAAAACTACAGCCATTTTTACTATATTGCTATTAAATCTCGAAATAACGAGAAAACTATCTCGTTATAACGAGATAACTTACTCGTTATAACGAGATAATTATCTCATTATAACGAGATACCAACTCGTTATAACGAGATAACTAACTCGTTATAACGAGATAACTATCTCGTTATAACGAGTAATTTTTCTTTCTTATCAAAAATGAGTCTATCCGGCTTTCGTAAAAACGTTCTGAAGTAGGTTCAATTAAACCCTTTTAAAATATATACAAAAATATCAGTAATTAATTAATTGTTCTTTTTTTATTCGGAAGGGGGCGGCGGTAGGAGGATGCAGTCATGTGCTACTTTTAATATGCCCTCTGACCTTTTACATTGTAAAACCTCGGGTATCAATCGTGAATCCAAGCATTTTTTCCAATGGGGGAGGGGACACGCTCATCAAAAAAATCTGATTCAAAACTCGGGGTGACTCCATGAGCACCCCTCCCCCTCCTGATCATCTGCACATGCTTATGATGGAATCTGGAAATAGGAATTTTAATGAAACACCTGTTTTCAAAAAAAAAAAAAGAAAAAAAAAGGAAAAAAGATAAATGCTTAGAATTGAACTACAGACATCTTTACTTAAGGCCAGACGACACGTTACTCAATTATATGTTTTGTATTGTATACCTTGGTATTATATCAAAAATTATTCATAATTGTCATTGTCTTGTGATTTCTTAATTGTTTTCAATATGTTTAAAAATAAGTACACCAGTAATTGTAACATTGGCAATTCAAAAGATTACCTATATGGATTATATAGGAAATATCACCCTCTGGTATCTTGCCCAAATGCCTGATAGGGTACCTCAATTTTTGGTGAGGAAACTTGTTTAAGTAGCAATACTTCAATGGCAAATTCTTGGGAAAAATTATATATTTTTGAGAAACGCGTCGTCTGACCTTAAGATATTCCTATGACGTTTTTGGTTTACACACTAAGACGTATCTTAAGATATTCCTAAGATACATGTATGTCCTAAAAAATATCCTTAGACACGTCTTAAGACAAATCTAAGGATTATTTTTTTACATGACATGAACAGTATGTGCACTGATGCGATGCGAAATTTCGTTCACAAGTGCGTGACTAAAAGAACAACAAACAAGTTGACAAAGAAAACGCAAGGCATGCCCATTGCTAAATTTGAATTATCTTTTCTCCTCTTCAGAAAGAAAGGTTGAAAATGTTGATAGTTCCGAAATTTGAGAATCGCCAAGTCAGTTTATAATGGTCGCCAATTTTGCGACTTGTAGAAAATTTTAGGCGTCAATCAAATATTTTAAGCCCCACGGCGACTAAATTAGTCGCCAATTAGAGCCCTGAGGACTAAGGTTTGTTTTTCTTTAAATGAATGAGTCAACCATTGTTTCGTACATGTTCTCAATAGTTAGATAGATGAATATGAGAGAGAGAGAGAAATTTTCACGGTATGGAAAAATCATAATTGCTCCCTTTTCCTTAAGACAAATGCGATACTCTGTCACATTTCGACCCCTACATCTACCGTATTCTGAATTCTATTGTCTCTATATTTTTTTGAAGATTTTTTCTTTTGAAAGGGGAAAAAATCATGAAATTCAATTGATTTCTTTGACTACTTTAATTAACTAAGTAGAAAATTAACTAAAGTAGTCAAAGAAATCAATTGAATTTCATGATTTTTCCCCTTTCAAAAAAAAATCTCTAAAAAAATATAGAGACAATAGAATTCAGAATATTAAGGTAAAATAAAATACAATTTGAAAAAAGTTGATGACCCCCATACAATTCCCCAAACTGACGTTCTGCACGTCTAGTTGACTCGTGTCAGGTGCAGGACTAACCCTCAAATCACAAGCAACTATGGTGTCCATAAGATTCTTAAATTTCTGTAACACAAAAATGGCCCACACACAGTTTATCACATCCCACCCCGACCCTTATCAAATGAAAATGATCTGATTGACACAGCATTAGGTTTTAAGTAAACTCTGTGTCTAGTTAGATTCTTCTCTCTGATACAGCTATGGCTCACACCAGAATTCCAACATTTTTCTCCTTGTGACCTTGTCTAAATAATACCTGATAAAAGTCATAACACAAAATATTTTCTCTGGAGACTGTGTTCAAGTAATACCAGGTCAAGGTCATGACAAACCCATGGTCATGTCCATCTCTGTGCAAGATATAAGCAGAAGCCATATAAATGCTTTTTTCAAAGTTATGGCCATGACATGGCAATCCCTCCTCATAACATAAACAGACAGACAAGGCAATTCCTATATACCAGGGCCAAGCTTAAAAAATTCTTGGTTTGCAGTTGTCAACCTACATTTTTAGAATGGGCGGTATTTTTTTTATTTTTCTAAAAAAATGTAGTTTTCAAATATGTTTTAACTAACAAAAATAGACTTACTTAACATAAGCTCCTCTTGTTATAAGTCGCTGATTGATAATACCAAAAATCGAAAATGAAACATGCAGTTTCACTATCCTGAAAGCTTGAAGCTTAAAAAAAATAATACAAAATAGCTGGAAAAAGTTTGGGTCAGGTGCATTTTCAGTGGGTCACTAGGCAGCTGAAAAAAATTATTTTAGGCCCAGGCTCTTCATTTGCAGGGGTAAGATAACACTGATAAGGTAACACTTTTATCAGTTAAAGATTATGTATTTATTTCTCAAAGTGAGGAAAACACACATAATAGTATTCACAATCAAGTACTTTACAACAGTGACCCACAAACACGAACAGACAAATATCTATATCATATATTTAAACTGATACTGATCCAAAAACCATAATCAGACACATTCTAAAACAAAAAATCTTAAAACAGTGAATCACATTCTATGAAAGTAATGATTACTCAGTGATCAAGAAACCAAAAACACATGCATAATTGAACTGCCATAACCAAACTTCTACAATGTTTTGAACAAACATTCTATGACAGTGACCCACAATCCATGAACACACACATACATGTATATATGACAGTGTTCAACAAAGCATGAACATTTTCATATATATGTATGCATATACACAAATGTCTTTACTCAAAGGCACAAAAAGTCATGAACAAACTACAGGAAAAATGTTAGAACAAACAATCTATGACAGTGACCCACAACCCATGAACAGACACAAACACTTATATATGACAGTGATCAACAAACCATGAACATTTTCATATATATGTATTCATGTACACAACTGTCTTAACTCAAAGACACAAAAAAAAGTCATGAACAAACTACAGGCAAAATATTAGAACAAACAACCTACGACAATGACCTACAATCCATGATAGAACAAACAATCTATGACAGTGACCCACAATCCATGAACAGACTCATACATGTATATAAATGACAGTGATCCACAAACTATGAACTTTTCATATATGTATGCATATACATAAATGTCTTTACTCGAGGACACAAAAAGTCATGAACAAACTACAGGAAAAATGATAGAACAAACAATATATGACAGTGACCCACAATCCATGAACAGACACAAACACTTATATATGACAGTGATCAACAAACCATAAACATTTTTATATATATGTACGCATATACACAAATGTCTTTACTCAAAGGCACAAAAAGTCATGAACAAAATAAAGGAAAAATGTTAGAACAAACAATCTATGACAGTGACCCACAAACCATGAACAGACACATACATGTATATATGACAGTGTTCAACAAAGCATGAACATTTTCATATATATGTATTCATGTACACAACTGTCTTAACTCAAAGACACAAAAAAGTCATGAACAAACTACAGGCAAAATATTAGGACAACCTATGACAATGACCTACAATCCATGATAGAACAAACAATCTATGACAGTGACCCACAATCCATGAACAAACTCATACATGTATATATATGACAGTGATCCACAAACTATGAACTTTTCATATATGTATGCATATACATAAATGTCTTTACTCGAGGACACAAAAAGTCATGAACAAACTACAGGAAAAATGATGGAACAAACAATATATGACAGTGACCCACAATCCATGAACAGACACAAACACTTATATATATATGACAGTGATCCACTAACCATGAACATTTTCATATATATGTATGCATGTACACAACTGTCTTAACTCAATGACACAAAAAAGTCATGAACAAACTACAGGTAAAATATTACAACAAACATTCTATGACAGTGACCCATAACCCATGAACAGACACATACACGTATATATGACAGTGAACAACAAACCATGAACATTTTTATATATATGTATGCATATACACAAATGTCTTAACTCAAGGACACAAAAAGTCATGAACAAACTACAGGAAAAATGTTAGAACAAACAATCTATGACAGTGACCCACAACCCATGAACAGACACAAACACTTATATATGACAGTGATCAACAAACCATGAACATTTTCATATATATGTATGCATGTACACAGCTGTCTTAACCCAAAGACACAAAAAGGTCATGAACAAACTACAGGCAAAATATTAGAACAAACAACCTATGACAATGACCTACAATCCATGATAGAACAAACAATCTATGACAGTGACCCACAATCCATGAACAGACACATACATGTATATATATGACAGTGATCCACAAACTATGAACATTTTTATATATATGTATGCCTATACACTAATGTCTTAACTCAAAGACACAAAAAGTCATGAACAAACTACAGGAAAAATGTAAGAACAAACAATATATGACAGTGACCCACAACCCATGAACAGACACAAACACTTATTTACATGACAGTGATCAACAAACCATGAACATTTTCATATATATGTATGCATATACACAAATGTCTATACACAAAGACATAAAAAAGTCATGAACAAACTACAGGAAAAATGCAAGAACAAACAATCTATGACAGTGACCCACAATCCACCATGAACAGACACATGCATGTAAATATGACAGTAATCCACAAACCACATATACATGTATGCATATACACAAATGATACAAAAATACATAAATAAACTACAGAAAAAAAATTGTAAAATGTTAGAACAATAAATAACCATGACCCACAATCCAAGAGGTTGAACCGATATGACAATGACCCACAAACTATACACAAACTATGGGACAACCAATATACCAATATATAGAAATATTTACCTCCTGGAGAATATTGATATACAATTCAAGCTTTGATACTATAATTAACAAGCATTTTGACAATCTAAAAATAAATTATTAAATTTTAGAACTAAGATTTGATTTTATTAACTTTGTTAGTGTAAAAATCCTTCAAAAAATCACACAAAATACGAAATCTGATGTACAGGTTCTAGACAGACATTACTTGAAAAATTGATGTCACTTTATAATTCTTTTTTTCCTATAGAATAGATATATATTTTATCACCTCTGGCTTGTGAACATGACTGTTTAGTCTTTATTTATCATTTATTGCATAAATATTTACATTTCCAATGTCTTTGTCCGAGATAAAATTACAAATTGTAAAAATATTTTATTTCTACATAAATTTACTAGTTCATCGATAGGCGCGGTTAAAAAAAAAATCACGTGCAGGGCGGGACAAATAGAGACAGAAGCGGGGCTATTAGCATGGGAATTTGCAGAATCAGGAGCATGTAAATATAAGGAATAACTATCAGATTTTTTGGATTCATGACGATGATCAATCGATTGGCTTGCGTGATAATTTTATGCATAAACGCCTTCGGCGTTTATGCAAATTATCACGCAAGCCACTCGATTGATCACATCATGAATCCAAAAAATAAGACAGTTAGCTTTAAATGAGTTTTAATAAAACATAATTTCACCACACGAATTTAATTTCTTGTTCGTCGCACATCTGGTGAAAAAAGTAAGAGCGGGCAAGAGATTAAATA
The DNA here is from genome assembly GCF_033153115.1 of Saccostrea echinata. Lineage (NCBI taxonomy): Eukaryota > Metazoa > Mollusca > Bivalvia > Ostreida > Ostreidae > Saccostrea > Saccostrea echinata. Next base: position 50,332,512 of record NW_026889803.1, read on the forward strand.
ATAATATTATTACTTTTTTGTACGCAAAATTTTTAGGCATAACATGAAAAAAATTGAGTGACAATTATATTTTTTCTACTTTTTTCTGATTTGTAGAGTAAACAGATTTAAATTATCAAAAATAGAGCAGAAATAAAACAGAAACTGGCACAGAATTTCCCAGGTGCAGGAGATTTAAATTAATATTATTTGTATAGCTTTGTTCAAATAAGAGCGTGCGGGTCCGACAAGCAAAACATTAAATTGGAATGACCTTTGTATTTGATTTTATTTATGAAAATTGATAATGGCACATGTCACATATTCACATCAAAACTTATCACATTATCACTTTTGGAATTGCAAAGCAGTGTATCAACAGACTTTTCATATTTGAAACTAATTATTTTTTTTCTGCATAATAAAGCATAATTCAAAATGTACCGGTAGTATTTTCAGATTAAGATGGACTTAACTGTAGAAAAAGACAGTTTTATATTCAATCCACATATCAGCTTCAGAGCAAATAATTAACCACACACACATGAACACCATTAGGGTCTTGGCTTATCTGCGGAAAAAGTTTATATTCTGCAAAATGGTCTTCACTGGTTTGTGGAACATGTGCAAGTTTTCCATCAGGGTCTGCCTCAATAATCCACTCTAAGGAACATGCAAAGAAGAACTGACAATGTAATATAAGTTATGCTACAAGTCTTGTATTGAAATTTCCTCCTATATTTCAGAAGAGTTACACATACCTGTACTAAATTGCCTAAGCTGTTGAACATGTGAATTTACAAGGTCCTGACTAGTCTGTACAATCTGTGGAACATGTAGAAATGCTGCAACAGGGTTTGCCTCCAAAATGCTTCCTATAATATATGTGCAAAACAAAATTAATTGTGATTATATTTATGCCTACAACTACATTCAGATACCTTTAATGTATGCTATTTCAATGCATTTTGAATAGAAATTTAACATGCTATTAAATAAATGTTCTTAACATAAAATAAATTAATAAAAAATATCAAATAAACTAATTGTTTTTTTATATAACACTAAACAGCAAGGGCAATGGTCACCCAGGTGTAAATTGTACAATCAACTGAGAAGTCCTATTAGGTAGACCCTAATTGTAAGGACCATTATGACAATTTATCAAAGGATCTTGGATCAGGCTAAACAAGAAATATACTAAACTTCAAAGTTCGCAGAAATGTTCTTTCTATAAATATCTACTTGATGGGTTTTACCTACCGTATTATTTAAGAAATTCAATTCTGACTAAGTTTCAAAAATGTATATCAAAGTTAAGATTATCTTCACACCTTTTAGCTATTGAAACTGGATATAATAAAGCAAACAGATCCCATTGGAAATGTTTTTTTGTGTCATACTTGTGTCGAGGATGAATATCACATTCTACTAGTATGTCCTGTTTATCGAGATTATCAATGCAAATTATTTCTTTTTAAAAAAAACATCCATACGTATAAATTACTGCAATTGTTCAATACTAAGACCTTTAAGGATATGTGTAACCTAGGTAAATATATTTATTATAGCATGAGGCAAAGAGGTGATCCTGTACATATAATCAAATATCAGCTGTCTCATTTAAAGTCATCATTTTGTAAGTTCTATGGTCGATACAATGACCTTGTCAGCAAATACAATTTATCATTGAGTCAAATGCTGACTGACGTTTTTCATACTAATTGTTAGACCATTATTTACACACTGAATTGTCGACGGATTTTTCCGTTATTTCCCAATCATGACAAGGAGCACACGGCGGGTGTGACCGGTTGGCAGGGGATGCTCACTCCTCCATGGCACCTGATCCCACCTCTGATGTTTGGAGGTCCGTGTTTGCTCTGCTCCTATTTTGTATTGTATAATGGACTTTTGAGCTTGAATACTGTTCGTTATCTCCATATATTTCATATCAAGGTGATCTTGTAATCCAATAATAATAATCACTCTAACCTTGTCTTAGAGGTATTATTTTCAATAATTTACTTTATTTAGGCCAAAAAAAAATAATAGTCTTGTTTTTTTTAAATTTTGGAAGAAAAAAATCTCGAATTTCCGGAATTTCATCGTTCTGTCACCATAATCGTTTTCTGTGTTAACACAAAACAAGCATTTCATGAAATTCTTGTTTTAAATGTGGACTTTCATAGAATACCACTTGAGTTTAGTCAAAAGACATGAAATTTGATTTTAAAAGACAATATTGACCTGTGACATGTTTAATTTTATCTTTTATTAGTTCATATCCAAAAAATGTTGTCGAAAAAAAAAATAAAATGAAAATATACAATAAAATAATTTTCCTACCTACCTACCCTATTTTTTTTTTCAGGCTGGTAGCAGGAAACAAGACTATTTTTTTGGTCTTATCTAAAATATGGATCACAAAAAGATGTTGTTTTTTCCCCATCAATTTAATTAATTCATCATTTTCACCAATTGCTATTTTCCTATTCTTGGAAAAAAAGTGCACAAATTAATATATTTCAATGTACGTGATGTAAACTTCAGAAACTTGCATCTGCTGAACATCAATTTTAGTGCCCTTGTAATCGTAGATTCGGGGGTATATAGTTTTTGCCCTGTGCATCCATCTGTCTGTTTGTCCGCAAAAAAAATCATTAATCATCAAGTCGTAATGTTATGACAGCATGCTTTAATAGTGACTACTTATACAGTTTGATGGAACCACGGACCTATACTATACGTCCCTGACAGAATGGCATCCAAACATCATAAACTTTTTAGAACCTGACCTTGTTATTGAAACATTTGGTCAATTGCTTGCATATTACAACTAATTAAGTGTTTTGGCAGCATTAATAATGACTGTTTAATGGGTTAGGTACGTACTATGTAATAATAAGTAAACATGACAAACAGCTGGCAAAGTCCTGTCTCAATAAGTGTCAAACTTGGTATTTTCTTTTGAATAAATTTTAATTCTAGGATCAGTCTTCTTGTGTTCCTCTGTGTACTGTACAACCATAAGGGTGGTTGTACTAATAAAAATATTTCCTTAAACCTAGCAAATTGTTTATAGTCACAGTAATACCTTACATCTTTGATTTAGTAAAGACATAAAACATACAGGGTGTTAGTTCCTTGTTTTACTATTGTTATTCACAAAATATTTTCATTATGGCAAGTGAAATATTCTGAAATGGTGGCCAATTTTTTTTTTAGGTCCTCATTTAGTGACCTGAAAGTAAGTGTGACTTGGAACACTGTTGGGTAAAACATTTTTCATCTCTTGACCTCTCAAGAACATTGAAAAAAAAAAAAGCACTACAAAGAGGATGCAGCGTATCAAATTTGAAAATCCATTATTCTAAATATTTACCTGATGAGTGATGAACTCCAAGGAAGATTGTCCATTGGGCATGGGATCACCATAGTCATATCTGATCTCCTTCCCTCTATCAATATCCCTTCTTGCAAAGAAAAAGCCTGGAGTAGTTGTTAAACACTTTTAACTTCTCATAACATGCATAAGATGGGGTTGTCTATAGCTGCATCATTAACCTACTTTCCAAGCCTTTGGAAGCTGTCAGATGCATCAATGCTTGTAAAATGATAATGAAAACCATAAATAAAAAGTTTAAAGTTACATATAAACGTAATAACATATATGATGAAATATTAGGACTGCAGGAACAATACAGGTTTTATGCAACAATCACAATATAGTAGTCACAATATATGAATCACAATGTATTTTTCCAAAAATAATTTTTGTTTCATACAATTTGCAAGAGTAATAAAAATCCCTGCCACTGTATGATATTGTTCAATTATCGTACACATTTTAGAGTGCAAGAAAATTATGTTATTCTTTACTCTAAAAAATTGTCATCCTAGTGAGACATGACACTCTGCAATTTGTTGTAAAGATATAAATATCCAAATAAAAAATATAACGCAGCAAGGTTAAGGATGCCCACAGGAAATAATACGCCTAAAAATATTCCGAGAAAATAAATATAGTGTTGATTTTTTTTTTACAGCATGAGTTTTGATTAATGGGAATTCTACTATTTGCATATGTAGGAGGGTTGTCCCAGAAATACGTGAACATTTTCAATATCTTTTGTTTCACTAATACTGTAAAGTTAAAAATAGGCATAGATCATGATCAACATTTTTGTGAATTTTTTCTGGAAATGTGCTTCTGATAAAATTAGTTTATTTAAGCATAAATTCGGCACAGTATTTAATTTTATTTTATTTACCAAGTAATGCATCTCAAATACGGCGTGTGTTGCTAAAAGATTGTGGAATTAATTCTTTCAATAGACAATTTCTCAATTCCGATAATAAACCTAACAGTTCACATTGTTTAACGATGGCCTTGGCTTAGGCTTATGACGTAAAGCTCAGGACTTTCAGTCTGTCTTCATTGTCTTCATTTCTTTTGGTCTACAAAATGTCTCTTCCAGCACTAATATCTCTTTCATCGTATGGGCAAGAGTCCTATCCCGTTTTAAAGACAGTGCTGCTTAATAATTTGTGCTCCAAATTATCATTAAACGTCACCATTTTTAACAATATCTAATTAAAAGTGTTCTGGCATATAACGTCATATATTTGTCATTAATGATATCAAATTAATGAATTTTCATACACAAGTATATCAGCTAGATCAAAGAGTATTTATGGAGGTAAAGTTTGTGACATTATATTTCCGTATAGCCTGGTAATAAGGAAAAATTCATTGACAATGCTACTTATAAAAGTCAATAAACTGCAGTGTGCAGACCACCGATATTTAACACCCTTTAAATGCCGTTTTTACATATTAATGACATCACAAGCCTAAAATATTTTGTCATAATACTGAAAATATCATTTTCCAACAACTTGCAAAAAATTATTAGTTCTGGTCAAATAGTTTCTGAAATATACAAAAAGTTTGTGTTTTCTGGGACAACCCTCATATATATGAGGTCTTTGCCGAGTTCGGCCAAAGCAACTTTACTTACATCAGCTGTTTGTCAAGTGACATGTTTAAAATTACAAAAAATATGTATGGCTACAAAGATCATAAAGTACAACGATATACGGATATCTTTTCACTATGAAATTAATTTTGTTTTCTTTAAGACAAATTCCTTAACCTGAAAAATGCTGGGAGCAACTTCCCCATGCCTGAGAATTATGTAAAATTTTTGATAAACTTCCTACATTGACATAATATGCATTGAAATAATGGTAAAATACGGAAAAAAGCAACAGCGCACAACCAGCTCCTGGCACTTTTCAAAGTAGTAGGGATGTTACTACCTTTGTATAATAAAGTGCCCCAGCATGATATACACCCGTCAAATATTGTTCAATTATCACGAACAGTTTAGAGTGCAAGAAAATAAAGTCAACCTTGATACAAGGATTTCCAAGATTTTTCCATTTCTTACAATTTTTGTTTATACATTTCCTGTGGTGTAGGCATTATAACAAATATTACATTATAGATCCTCAACTGGTAGTGTTAGAGCTTGACAAATGCCCATCTGCACCCCCCCCCCCCCCACACACACACACACACACACAGTGACACACACACACATCTTTCATATTTGTGAGACATGATGCTCTGAAATTTACTAGTTGATATTTTCAAAATATTAAATAAAAATATCATATTAAACAAAATCAATTTAGTCTTAACAACTTAATCTATACCAATTTAATTTTAAAATAAAAGACTGGCCATCAAATGACATATGCTATAAACTGACCAGCAGTTCTTCTGTCTAATTCCCAAAGGATACAGATAAGAACTGCTTGATCAGAGATGCTCTAACAGAAATGATTGAGAACAGCTAGCCTTCCTACACTGAACTCATTAATTAATCTTTAACTGGATGCATGTCCACTCATTACTCCCAAAGGATGAATGGATCTGTGCTATCTGCTTTGTAGTGCAATTAAAATAAATATTTATGTCATTCTGAAATTAAAGTTGAAAACAAAGATTTTTTTTTTTCAATTTGTTACAAAGATTTATAAAAAGAAAAAAAAATTGTAATCTTGATCCAACATTTTTAATAAGGTTTTTGCTTGACTCTTAGATTTGTAGGGACTATCTACTAGTTTATTATACAATATCAAATTAGTTTATTATACAATTATTGTATCAAATTAGTTTTAATTACTTTTCACCAAATTCATTTTAAAAGTTAGGCTAGCCCACAAAAAACTATTTAATCCAACATGGCTGATTCCTCTGCCCAATTCCCAAGAGATATAGATAACACCTGCTTGATCAGAGATGCTCTACCAGTTAGCTCCTCACACTAAACTAATTTCTCGCTAATTTGACATGCAATTTTCTGTTATCAAAATTCTCCTTGACCAGTGCTTGATAATTACACCCATGGGAGAGGTGGAATTTCTCTTGTAACATTATATTTGTTATAGATTGCTGTAAAGTATATAATGAAAAAAATAAGTATTTCTTGATTTTAACATCTTTTTAATAAGGATACTGCAACACTTCTACATTTTTTGGGATTGTGTAATTTAATAGTAAAAAGACAGTTTTTTTTTTTTAAAATTTCACTTAAATTAAAGGTCACAGTGACCTTGAAATAGGTCGCGACACACTTTCTACCTAAGATGCATAAACTGGCCAAGTTTGATGATTATAAGTCTAATAGTTTTCTAGTTATGAGCCGGACAGGATTTTTCCATATTTGGCCATAGCATCTTAATTAAAGGTCAGAACGACCTACTTTTAGTGCGTGACACACCTTCTACCAAAGAAGTATCAGCTGACAAAGTTTGATAATCCTAGGCCTAATAGTATTAAAGTTATGAGCCGGACACGAGAAAGGCTAACAGACAGACAGACAGACGGACATGAACGCCATAACATAATACGTTCCGTCTAAAGACGGGCGTATAAAAATTCATAAATTATAGTGAAGCAGATATCGTTGAACTTTTGAGATTTTCGAGGGGCTGTGCCTGTTATTCTAGATAGTTAATGTATAAATGTGCCTTACTGTGGCTTTATATGAGGTCTACACATTTTCAATTTAAGGCCTAAAAAAAAAATAAGTTTGTTTCCTGTAACCCGACCGACCCATTCAAATTATCCCCCGGTGGATTTTTTTTTTCTGCCAAATCTGCATTTGCTCTTTGGTTCGATCGATCAGCTGATTCCATTTATTCAAAAAATATTAATTGTAGCTTTATTTGAGATATAAAATATGTCATCCTAGTCAACATTTACCTTGAATATAAAGAGTAATCATTATTGTAACAACAATTTCCACCCACAACTTTTAGAATTTCGTTCTCTGCCGCTAAGCAGCCATTTTGGGTGTCCACTTTAAATATAACACCTGGTTAATTCAGTCTGGGGATGTTTGACCCTTTTATCCATAAGCAAAAAAAAAAAAAAAAAAAAAAATCCCGACCTACCGACCCTTGATTTTTTGGGAATGTTACAGGAAGCAAACAATTTTTTTTTAGGCCTAATTAGACTATAAAATATTGATTAATACATTCAAAAATATGACTTAGTTTTGGTCAGATCACACTTATTTTAATTTGATATTTACAGGCTACAATAATAGCTTGATCTACGCCTCAAGTACAGAGAAACTGTCTGTCAAACTAGGGTGTGACGTCATCTTAGTCAGTGCAGGAAGGTCAAGATGGCTTAAATTCTACATTCAAATAGTGTTATTATGACATGATAAGTTACACATCAATTTATGTTTACAATATTTATCATGTTATGAGAAAAGACTGTATTTGAGTGTGTATGAAAAAGAAAACATTAGTATTTAGGATTTATTTGTTCAGTTTCATTGTGACGTCATAATCGATTTCCAGAAGCTCTGCATATAGGCTGATGTAAGTATGGGAGTCCTAAACCTAGCTGCGTATACAATATATATATATATTTTTATATAATTAGTTTTGATTACTTGTTAAATATACAATATCAAATTAGTTTTAATTATATTATATACTAAAAGATTAGTTTTATTTACTTTACAACAAATTTATCTTGAAAGTTAGACTAGACAAGAAAGTCGACTTTTGCACTCGGCGAGCAGAGTTTTGACACTGTTTACGGAAATAAAAGAAAATTAATAAATAAGACAAACATGTCATAGATAGTTGTGTAGATAAATTATCGTAGAGGACAATGGTAATAAACAGTTTGCCAGTGCATTTCCTCTGAAAGTGTAAATAAGTTCAATTTTGGGGAAGGGGGGGGAGGGGGGGTACTCAATGTAATATGGATTTGGATACCTTGTGTTATCATCATACTATGGGTTGAAAAATTTATTACCAAAACAAGTGCCTGTAATACCAGCTGTTAAAAATCAGTATGGGCCACTACCATTTTAGAACTAGTAGCCTCTTCAGCGACCAGTTTTAAAGGCTGATATTTTTAACCGAACAGTTTTCTCTGGTGAGGGGAGGGACTAAGATTTTCCCAGAGGCTGATCGTGTATGGTGTTAATACTAGGGCTGGGACGATACAACTTTTTCTATATCGATACGTATCCCGATATTTGAGCCACGATACGATATGTATCACGATATGTTTAATTGATTATAAATTCTTTTTTTATATTGAAATGAACAAAACATTTCTTCACAAATAAGAATAATTTATGCAAAGAAGTTGTATATCTTTTGTAAAACTTAATTATTTTACACAAGTGGTGTTAATTATTATGAATTTCATATTTATATTTATATTAAGCATATTTATTTTATATATTAAACCCAAAATCTTAAGTAAACAAAGAAAAACATGTGTCAGAATTTTTTAGGCGATATTTCGATATTTCTTTATACGTATCGATATGCGTATCATCCTCACATTGAATCGATATTATCGATATCTCGATATATCGTCCCAGCCCTAGTTAATACCTATACACACACAGTATACACAGGAAGTCCTTGTTACCTGTGGGAACTTTTATACATATATTTCTAAAAGATGATAAATTTTTTAATTGTAAGCTAGCTTATTGTGAGAAAATATAGCATTATAACTGACAAACTGTCAACTTTAATGCATTTAATTATAAAACAAACAGCATATAGACCTCTTTAAATACAGCGATCTTTACAGCAATGTGTTGACGTGATCCTGGTCATGTTAAATATGGGAAATTCCGAAAACATCAATGTACCTGTATTTAATTTCAATTATTTATAAGTGTAAAAAAAGTTGTTATACAGTGCCTGGGAAGGTAAAACAACAGATGCGGGCAAATGGCCCTGTTATTTATAGCCACTAACCAGGGTCATTTTGAAATTTAAGGGGTCTAGAGGAAATATATTCAGGTCATTCTAAAATATGTCATAGTTTTGTGCTAATAATAATGCATATACATGTATCTTTGACACCTAAATTTAAGTTGCTAAAGAATGCCATAGGAATTGACAAATCATTCGACATTGACTAGCAAAAGTGATTTTTCTGTTTCTAAGAAATTCATAAATCATTCGTCATCTACCACAGCAAGTATTTAGGAAAATTACATTTAAACCAAACACACACTTTTTTTAAATTGTCGATTTAGAGATCAAGGGACAGGCAAAGATAAAAAACTTCGATGATGTGGTTTTTCATTGTAAGGTAAAATTTTTTTCGTAAATCTGTGGTAAGCCATCCAAAATGACTCAACATTTCTTTGCCAATGGATGTAAAATATGTTGAATGTCGGTTCCAATTTTTTAATATGATACATTACAGATTCCATCTACCTTCGACGATGAATACTGTACCGATAGAGCAGACTGATATGAACTTCACAAAGTAGAAAACAATGTGTGTTGTGCTGCATGGCATCAGTGCATCAATGCATTGGGCCATTTTTCGGCAGTATGCACATATAGCACATGATATGGCCCCTTCCCAGGTCCTGGTCATAAAAATTTTTATGATCACGATCAAAATGTTTAGAAAACCCTGTTTGTATGAAAAGTTGTGCAACACTTCTCTTAGCAATTGAGCAAATGGCAAAAGATGCAATGTGGAAAAGCCACAAATATCTAGAAATAACCGTAGTGGGAATTGAATCATGCCAATCTCAAACAAATGCAAAAAAATGTTTTATAACTGAGGTTTTTCCTAATGCTTCTGTAGTAGGCCCTATATTATGTTCTCCCTCCTTTCTTTCATCAGAGGTAAGGCATAATAAAAAAATATGTTTGTTTACAGTTACCCGACTGACCCTGTATCTAATAGGCAACCCAAATTTTTTTTCGTTGTAAAAATCCAGAAGTCACTCATTCGTCGGTTTAACTTTTACATGCATCTTAATCAGTCAAGCGTTTGAAATCGAAAGTACTAGAAATAGTTAGTGCAACATGGAATTAAAGAAGAAATACAAGACAGTTTTTTTCATTGTGTGGTAGCTGTAAGGCAGTTGGCAAGAAAGATATTGCCATATGGCAAGCCCAAACAAAAGTAAAGCACCACACAATGGTAAAACTGTCTTGTTTTTCAACCAATTCATTTGAATTTGTGTATAAAAAAATTCAATAAAATAAAAAAAATCCTACCTATCGGCCCTATTTTATTTCGGCATGTAACAGTAAACAAACATATTTTTTTGTTTGGCCTAAACATGTATGGAAACTATAAACATAAAACTAACACCCCAAGTATGCCATCTGCATTCAGAATCGGTGCATGTGCTTTTTTGAGGTTGACAAGCTGGTAATTATGCTTCACAGCTGCTTCAGGCTGAAGCATCCGTCATTTGTAAGGTAGGTCGCGGGTTTGCTTTTGTCATCAATTTCGGTACACAATTTAGACAATTCGAGTGGTTGTTTTGTGCACATTTGATTATGACGTGAGTTACATCACAAAGGCGATGTTGCATTGCTTCCTGCTTATTTCTCTGAAAATTACTTTAATTAGCAATAGAATCTAGTCCATACGAGGCGTATGTACAGTGTGCGAAAGTATTAACGCCTGTCCGATGGTCCGAATCTATCTCAAATTGAATTGGTCTACCCCGATCCGAATTGAAACAGACCGAATTCTCTATCCCAATTTTGGCCATGGGTAAAATGAGATTGAACAAGAATGACCATTTCGTATTTTTAACACATAATTATAAACAAAAAAATTGTGAAAAAATAATTTAATACTTTTATATTTTACATGGTAAAAGAACTGTTGTTAAATCTCTTTACTTATTAATTTATAACATTGTGCATCTTTCGAAGAATTAGTGGTGTACAATTTTTACCCAATGCTTGCTGTTTATGTATATCAGGCATGCTACAAATCCTGACTGCAGGAAGCACTGCATTAAAACACAAATTGAATCAACAAAAAGACAACCAAAAAAATTGAAAATAAAATAATGAATCCGAGAAAAGGGAAAGCTATAAAGATGAAATTAGAGTTTGTGTCTTTCACAAATATTAGCTGGTCTGCAGAGTGAAGTTTATATACGACGAGTCTGAATAATTGCACAGTTTTTTGGGGTGTGAAATGCATGAACACTGCATGATTATATTTAATTTTCACTAGATAATCATGAAAATATATAGCAGATACTTCAATAAGAATATAAATGAATAAATTTTAAAAAATTTAACAATAACAAGAGCACATTTTTTCCTAATTTACTTTCTTTGGACATTCCTATTTGTCTACGGTCTATCCCAATTTCAAATGAGATAGTCAAATGGGCTATTTCATTCTCCAGATTAGTTTCGCACACTGTATGTATGAACCTAGAGGATTATAAGTTAATTCTGCTCTGATTATATGTGTAATGTATAAGAACAAACTTATAAAACATAATAAATGTGATGCAAAATGCATGGAATTCATTTTATATTGAAAATGATACTAAACTACTAAAGGTCAATCAAATTGATTCAGTGTTAAAAATATGGCATGCAAAATGAAAATAACGGTTTCAGTAAATTGCTACATTGAAAAATTGAAAGGCTGTATGTATGCACATAAATTTGCAATGAAGAGAAGGTGTGTAATGCACCATGTTTGCTCATCACAGCCAAAAAAAACAACACATTTGTTATTTTAAGGATAACATCAACCCTAAACACTAAAAATGGATGAAATTTAATTAAATGCATTTTTCTCTTTTTTAAAAAAATATTTTGTATTTGAATCTAATAAAGTTGTTCTCTATTTATAAGCAGGCTAGCAAGGAATTGATTTATCAGTGAAATGCATGTTAAACATGTTATAATAAGGAGGAGAAGGACCTTGAGCTGAAAAAATACTTGTCATTCAATTTTTTTCATATTTTGTATATTTCTAATTAAGTATGTCCCACATATCTTAAAGCAGTTATATCATTAGGTTTCTTACCTTATTTTGGAGATATTGATTGACAATTACTATGCCCTACTGTATCTAAGTGGAGTTTTAATTCTCCATGTTTCCGGGCTAATTACTCTGTCCTTAATGGGATTTTTTAAGCATATGTAAAAAATATCAAAGTGGACATGTATCTTTTAAATTATTTCAGAGTATAACTAGGATTTAAAATTCAAAAAAGCAAGTTTTGTCTATCACACTGCATCTGGATAGGGAAAATTACGCACTTTTTAAGACAACTTAAACAATAAAAAACGTAATTTACAAAAAATTCTATCATTCAATATTTTTTAATTTATGTTGAAATGCAAATCCTTCAAATTATTGAATAACTGTAAAAATTTCAAATGACGAAGCTGACCTCATTATTTCACAGGACATTGTTAAAGAGGACATAAGCATGACAAAAATGTGTCATGTTACATTTCTCGACTACGAGAAAAACCAACTATGACGTCACAGGTAAGCTAAATAAGCGAAATAAGATATACCTACATATGATTTCCGTCATCAGCCATGCAAAAATAATTTTTGTGTTCCCCATTTCTCAAAATATTTCATCATATACTGATTATGAACTGTTTTTACATAATACAGTGGCTTCCATTTTATCGGATAGCGGTTTAACGAATATTTCGGCTATTTCAATATAATATCAGAGCACAAAACCATTTCTTATATATTTATTAATAATTTCACCTGATATTCTGATGAAAAAATACTGGAATTTTGTTTTATCCCATACAAAAATTTGGACTATCATAGTGTTTTTTGATAATCAGCACTTTGTTCACACCTCCACAGAGCTCGACATTAACGCTTGTCCGGTACCAGCGAAAAAAAATTACGGACAAGTGAATATTGCTGGGCACTTGTCCGATTGGACAAGTGCATTTTAATATAAAGAAGTCTTCAAATAATAAAAAGAACGACTATTGAAAGTTCATCGGTAAAGACGTAAGCAGTACATAAAAAAACGAACTGCGATCCCGATATGGATCGCTATGTAATTGAGTTCACACTCGATCGGGATCGAAGTTCACTAATTGCATACTACTGCAAAGGAGGGCATGAAGTTACGTCGAGTTACGAAGTTTAGGTTCTTTTTGATAATTGTGAACATTTATGTTGTTGTCAGGATAGAAAGTCTAGATAAAAGTTTGTTTTTATGTGTTTGTTGTATTTATCAATAACATCACGAATGAATCACATGTAATGGACTTTATATTAGTTTTCAAGTTGACAGTATTGTATCTTTATTGAACAAATTTCGGACCAGTGAAGTTGAAGTTCGGACAAGTAAATGTCTTGGTCACTTGCCCGATTGGACAAGTAAGGGGAAAAAATTAATGTCGAGCCCTGCTCCACCTTCGTATGTGAAGCCTTTGTTTACACAGTTTGACACCAATTACCTTGACTGGCTTGAGTACGACAATGAGGGGATTAGTTACGCCTGGACGCACACAGGCACCTTACCTGTGTCAATAGTGGGCATAGTAAATAGATATGTTTTGATTACAGTTGTGGTGATCAGCTTGGGTTCAATGATGCACTTGTTAATTATGACAGTTATCTGCAATTTTTTCGGCGTGAAATTTTAATTATTGAACTGATTAGCTTGTGTATGACAATTTGCTTGGATAATGAAATAACCCTATTCAATCGTTTAACTTGGTAAATTGGCTTAATATTTATTCACTTTTCAGTGCAAAATTTATGGTAAAAATCACAAATGGCTCGTTCTATAAAAATACGTCTCAAAATTCATACCAACTTTCTCGACATGGCTCTCAAAATCTCTCTTCAGCAGACAAGAACGAGACTGGTAAACTCACACACAGTATAAAATACGTAACCGTATTAAAGAAACAAATCTAAAGGAAACAATTACATATATTTAATATTTTTGTTTATTTTCAATTTACAATCTATCCAGGGAAAAATAGTTTACGGTTATTAGTCAAGCATTTAGTCTACTTCCTTTTCCAAAATAGCGACCATCGAAGAAGGAATGTAAACATGTGCTGAAGAAAGATGGCAATAACTATCAAAGAATATACTCTATACGTCAATTTATTTGATAAAAAATTTCATATTAAATTCATAAGTAAGTGAAATAAATTATTTTTAGTAAAGTCATTAAGTAAACATGTCAAAAGAAAACAAAAGTGCAAGCTTGAAATTTGCTAGCTACGATGTATTATCAATACATGTAGCTCTATACATCTATCTTTGGACTCGGTATGGAGCAATCGGCTATTCTAATTTTCGGCTATTCGGATAAAACTATGCCGACAACTTGACTATTCGATAAAACGGGAACCACTGTAATACCACCCCTGTGTTCACCGAGTATGATCTTGCTGTACTAACAGATCATGTATGACGTCACCGACTTGTTGGACACGCAGTTTAGGGAAACAGAGGAGTGGATCAATCTTTTTCATAATTTGTTAATGTTTACAAGAACGTAAAAACTTTTTAATTTTTTTATATAAGATGGTAATTAAAGTTAAATCAAAAGCCTGAAAGGCTTCAATGGCGTCGAACATTTAAAATCAATTTCAAAAGTTCTTTTTGAATTAAATTTGAAATGAAAAGACTGTAAGCACACGATATCACAATTATACATGTAGTTTGGGGGCTTTATTTTGTGGTCCGAATTCACCAGACGCCGTTGAAAGTAAACACACATGGAAGCCTGTTCATGTTAAATAATAAATTAATCTCTTTTCAGTTAGATTAAGTGCTAGAAAGGATTTTTTTTTTTACTCTTCTACTTGCCAATGTCTATAAGCATCATTATTTTAATAGTTTTAGCTTGCAAAACATTTACAGTGATTGCAAGTTAGCTACGAGATACGATCGGTATACGGTATATCCAGTGATGGAGCTCGACCCTTCGATGTTTACGATAAAATCTGCTGGTTGTAAAATTGTAAGGCTAAAGATTGATCTTTAAAAGTCAGTTAGTTTAAACTTCTTATTTGTCCATTAAAATAGTTTCGTGATTATTTTACCGCTTTGCTGTTTATTTTCTTTTTTTTCATGGCTTTCGATGATTAATGTAATTCAACGCATCGCTATACATGATGTGTAGAAATTAATCCGCAGCAACTTTCAGGAAGGTCGCCACTTTTTCTTTTGTTACAATAAACACAATATCTCTATTTTTATCATAATTAATTGTGGATATACGTAATGCAATTCTATTTTGAATTCATTTTGATATGCTCTATTTTCTTTTGTGGATGCATCGACTGACACCTTTGGTTGCGTAAACACTCGGAGCTCCTCGCATGGCTCGTACCTTGTACATTTGTATGGAATTAACCGAGGATTGCCGATTGTTGCGTAAAGCCAGTGACGATCCCTAGTTGGCTTTCGACCTTCGGTCGACGCCACAAAAATTGTCAAAAAATTATACAAGAATTAATGCTTTACACATATTGCACTTATATAAACGGAGACTATGATGTAGTTAAACAGTCATGTGACCATGTGTCCTTCATCCCCTTAAAATGAATTCATACAAACACCCAGCATATCGGACCTTTATGGCACTCTAAACAGATATTAATATACTGTACATGTATTACGAAATACAAGTATCAAGACTTCAAGTACAATTTTTTCTATAACAAAATTAAGCCATCTGTGTTTAAGCTGAATGCAAGTATTTTACATTTTTTAATGATGAAAAATTAATAAAGAAAAAAAAACAAGAAAGAACAAATGTTTGAGAGTTCTGACTATATACTGAATTGCGATTGACTTAAAAAGAACATTACCGATAACCCCCACCCCCCTTCAATGGTGGACTTTTTTTTTTCCTTTACCGTGTTATACTTGAATTCTTAATAATGAACTTGAACATCCTAACATTACTTGTATTATATTATCTATCGCAGTGTTACTGCTAGTGGTGTTCCAACCATCGATTATAATCGAAAATCAGTCGATTGTTGGCATAATCCAAGCGCTCGATTACAAAATTTCTATTCCGATTAATCGGGTTATTTATTTTATTTTACAAGCGTAATAGTTTTCAAGCCAAATATTCCAGCCGCGACTTTTCTATTAACTTATTTGTGTATCGTAATGGCGTAGACGAACAGACATTGTATTCATACCCGGGTAACAACGCTAATTCCCGGGTATGGACATACTTTGGATTCTATAAAATGAATGAAGAACCAGCTGGACTAGATCGAACGTTCTATCGTTAAAATATTGTCCTAAGGACTAGGGCTTGTCCCGAAACACAGTTAGATTATTCTAACTACAGCTGGACCACCACAGAAAGTAGTTATTCATCCATTCTTACCATTTGATAAACTAAATTGACAGACTTTGTAAATGTCCGATTATAATTGATAATTAGTTAGTTACAGTAGTCCGATCATCGATTATGAAATTCTTACCGATTCCCATCACTAGTTACTGCATATTAATTCTAATGCACGAAGAATGTTTATATCAATATACCGTTCATTCTGACTTTGTGGGCAGAATTATGAATTTCATAATACTAGAGAAGATAAGCTACTTATCTTCACGTAGGCAAATTTAATAAAAATTTCAGATAATATGCCGCAAATTCTAAGGAACATTATATCAAATTTTTCTGAACATGTTTTCCCGTAAAAATTTTTATGCAGTAAACCCGCGACCAACCTTAAACTGTGCTTACGATCAAACAAGTTCGAAAGTTCCTCGTTCTCTCGTCTAATTATCATAAATATGTGTTATATTCAATTGCTCTACTAATAATAACAAGATACTTACTGTCTTACAGCTCTTTACCCCTGCTAAACGCCGCCATTGTCCTCCCACAATGCATTGCGTGTATCGCTACACCGTATTGTGGGATATTCCAATTGACATTTATAGATACACAAAATGTTGAAAGCGAGGGACTTAGACCGACTGTTCTAAAAATAGATTTTGCGTTGTGGGACATTTTTCTATATATCCTTATGGGTCAAAAAAATTATTTTTTTTGTTTTTTATGGTAGGAATAGCATTTCCAACATTTCTGTGAAGTTTAGACTACATGGTTTATGGGTCAAAATATAGATGACCCATAAACCACCTAAGGATCCCACAACGTGAGTCTGAGATACGCCAAATATCCCATAACACGCCTCTTGTATAACTATATATATATATATATATATATATATATATATATACATACATGTATAAGATTCTCTACTTTCATACATCTTATGTAATTAGTCAATGTGTATAATAATGCTGTGTGTTAATCAGGTTGTGATTACGAAGGAACATACAAGAACTCGGGAACTACGTGGACTGAGCGCTGCATTACTTATAGATGTAATACCACAGATGAAATTTCTCTCTATTCTCTAGTGAAGGGAGAAAAAGGGTAAAGTGAACATAATAAATTTATATATATTCAAATATTTCAGTATTTTAATACATGATTTTTTTATTTCTTATTTTTGTAGTTGAGAAGAGAAGATCGATCCCGATCGGAAAACAGTTATTTTTCCATGTGTTATTTTTTATAATGTTGATGCAGTGTATAATTTAACTGTGGGACTCACGCATTGAATTTTTTTATATCCCACACTATGTTTTACCTTTATGTTATGCCTTGTGACATCACATGTGTGCATTAGTAAACATTAAAGATAAAGGTTGAATATAGGGACAGATGATACAAACAAACTTTTATCCAAAATCCTGAAAATAACAACCTAAGTTATATTTATATGAGTAAAATGAATAAGTTTAACCGCACAGATTTTAATTTTTCATTCAAAGTTTCAAAATAATGGGATTTTAAGTGACAAAAAGTTGTATAGATTAAAGTTTTGAACATCATAAAAAGTTTACAAATTCTTAAATTATTTTAGAAATTTATTAGTCACATAATTTACAACCAAAATAGGTCAAAGAATATATACTAAACCAGGCATCAATATTTTTGTTTGTATCATCTTCCTTAAATCTATTTAATTAATAAAATCATTGAAACAATAGAATTTCTTTTAAAATGAAATATGAAGATAACGTACAGTATTCAACCTCAGGAGTCCAATGAAACGATACAAATTTGGAGCAGAGCAAACACGGACCTCAAAATTTAGAGGTGGGACCAGGTGCCATGGAGGAGTGAGCATCCCCTGCCGACAGGTCACACCCGCCGTGTGCTCCTTGTCATGATCGGGAAACAAAAACCGGAAAAATCCGTAGACAGTTCAGTATAGATAATGGCTTTACAATTAGTATGAAAAACGTCAGTCAGGCGCTTTTTTTCTTTATTTCATGTTGTGTTTTCTATTCCCCCTCCAAAGGCTAGTGTAAAGAAAACACATAACTCTTTGGATAAAAATCACAATCAAATCACAAACCGTATGTACCGGTATTTAACATGTAATATTTTTGCAGGATTTCATTGTTTTAAATTAATGGCTGATAATTAATCGTTCTTCTTCTTTTGACCAATTTTTCCTAAATTTTTATAATGCTGACATCATAGACAAGAGGTTCGCATGGCCAAATTTACAAGTTCTAATTTTTTCTTGGCCTTTCCTTCTGGTAATGGGGAAAACGTGCATGATCGCTGTGCTGAAGAACCAGAACTGCCAGATTGAAATTAACTCAAAGATTTCGAAACTTATGCCTTTTAGAAAAGACATTCCATCTAGGTTATTGGTTTCCCAATATAAAAACATTATCGTCATCCTAAAGCTACATGGCAATGTATTTCAAAATCAAAGCTTCCATATGGCACTGGTAAGTGCACGAGCCCATAGGTAAGTGTGTCGTAAATCAACAAATAAATATATACTGTAAACTTACGACATGATGCATTCTTGAGAATCAAAAATGTTAATATAAGAAATGTTGAACGGTTAACTCATACATTAATATACAAGACAAATTCGGAGTTGAGTTGATAGGGTACTACATAGAGTACTAGATAGATAATTATAATAAACCGATCTTTTTAAACTAGCATCATTTCATACTAAGAGAGGAATACCAATAGAACTTTTGACCAATCTGTTTGAAATTACAGATATATTGAAACATGCATCATGAGTCTTTACTCTTTAGACATCTTAATGCACAGTCATTGAATTAAAAAATGATGTATCCTTCGATTACAGGCACTGTACAATTCATGAGCTTTTGTAAATATACAAAAGCTCTATGTTCCCCTAAGGAGTGAAGTAATACCCAAAACTGTATGACTCAAATGTTGTCAATATCTGCAAATTAGAACGTTTTCAAAGTTTTTTTTCTCTTTTTGGAAATATTGCAATACATGTCTTTTGTTTTTTTAAGACTCTGTTAAGATTGTTTTACTGATTCTGAATTAGCCATTGTGAAGGCTTATAACTTCCGGAAAGTTTGACCTCATCAAATTTAGATGAATAAAACAAAGTTCTCAAAGGTATGAAAGAAAGTATGTATTATGCTTGAATAAAATAGGTGATCAACTGTGAACAAACAGTGATCGATAAAAAGAACAAACAAACAAAAAACAATACAGATCACTTAACAGGACATAAAACATGGACCCCTGTAAATTCCAGAGGTGGGAATAAATAGAAATGTGCTTTCTCAGACTTATGAAGCAAAAAAATATTCTTAAAAGCTTGATGCATATCTATAAGCCACTCTCAGTCACATAAATAAGGGGTACGGGCATTTCATATTAAAACTGAGGCAAGGTCAGGTTTGTACTATTATACTGAATTAATGATCATCACTTTTAAGAGCCATTCTCTGTAATGACTTGAACTTTTATATAGGAGCTGTGGCACGCATAGTCTCAGAATTTCTCCAAACTCTCTATGATAAAAGTCTTTGATACCGTAAACTCAAATCAGGCAAAAATTGGTTGCTACGTGTCATGGTTACCATAGCAACATATCCTAAAGTTTGAAAAATGGCATTTTTCAACATGTTCAGAGCCCCACAGTTAACGTTTGCGGCAAAGCAAACAAGTGGCAATGACTGTTTCCGAAAGTTGAAGGCTTGGTGTCTTAAATGCATGATAAACATGTTTGGTAAATCAACTATAGCATACGTTACTATGGAAACAATGTATTCAAAAGTAGTAATTTTGTTCATTTAATTTTATAAAGTCATACACTTAAGAATAAAAACAATTTTAGGTTGAAATGCAAGCAAATAATAGACAAGAGATCCTTGTAACTTATACCAAGGACAAAATATGATATTTCTTATAGGTTGGCAATGGTTGCCATGGTTTTAATACCACGAAGGGATTTTAAATTTACTATCTTAGTGTTTTAATCTTATCTTTTTAAAAAGCATATTTCTATATATCTGATGATCAATTGTTAAAGGCGATGATGTGACCCTAATTTTCACATTTCAAAGAATTCAGTTTCAATTCTTTAAATAGTGCGTTTGCTATGGAAATAAGGCGAACAAACATGCATAAAAATCTGAAAAATACTCTGTTTCCTTGGATACGTACCCTTTTATGTAGATTCCCAAAACTTTAATTATTGATATGTCAACAACTAACCTGACTTTCAATTTTGACTACCACCCAATCTCTAACTGGATGCAAAAAGCTGGCACATAGGGTCTAATATTGACATAAAACTAACAAAATCGAACATTTTCTCTTCTTGGTAACCATAGCAACAGTATTGTATTTTTCAACAACCTTTATCAATATATGATATTCAACTTTTGTTCTTCGAGATAAGTACTATTCAAGGTGATTCAAATAATATGTTTCTTGATTAAAAGGTTAGCAAATTTCTAAAGCAGCAAAAAAATATCACTTTAAACAACTAGTGCGTTGTTTCCATGGCTACACTGCAAAGTAACAATTAATCTCAATTTTTCTTATGTTATCGGTGTTGCAAGGTCCTAAGGATGTATATGTACCAGCATGAACTTTATTGTTTTTCCTCAAGATAGTAGCATTAACCCAATCATAGCAACATATTTTGCAAGGTGACGATGTGTTACCATGGCAACCATGAAAGTTATTTTTAGAATAATATTGCCAATACCTAATTACATAAGGTCAAATATTTTTCATTGTTTTTCTTAGGTTGTTGATTGAGTTTGATCATGTAACATCTATCATTTGTGAATATTGAGCGTTTTTCAGCGTTTTTCAGCATCTAAAATGTATTCCAAATGTACCCATGGTTACCACTTACTTAGAGATAAATTCTAAATAGTTTCTTTATAGCATAAGTGGCAACAAGGTGTTATGTTTTTGGGAGAATGGTTTGTTTGTTTTTCTTAGTCTTTATTAAGGCTTAATAAAGATTTAAAGAAGCTGAAAATCTCTATTTTTTCAACTTTTCTGGCTGTTACCATGGCAACCAAGACACATAGCAACGAAATTTTATTTGATATATGTTTCTGGTGTCAAGTTGTAATAATGGGCAAAGTTTCATCAAAATCGGTGACCATGCGTGGCAAAGAAGTTTAAGTGGTTAAAGAGAATCGCTATTAATTCTTGTAATCTTCTATTTGAATCTTCTCAGTAGTATCAATAACAGTCGAGGGATTCAGATTAAAGAATGGTAATCTATATATAAATTTATCAATGCACCACATTGTAAGCAAACCAATGGTAGACGAATAAAAATTGTAACTGTTTTACTAAGAAAATGTCATTCTTTTTTTATAATGTTTTTAGGAAAAACTCCTTGGATAAAAATCATACCCAAACAGGAAGTAGGAATGCATACATCAATAAGTTCTGTTAGAAGAAATATGAATTGCGAAAATGTAAAACTTTCATTTAACTTGTCTAGAAAAGACTCCTGCGGATGAATTAAGTTTGAATGCATGTAATACTAATTAGTGTTAATGTAAATTCAGAGGTAAACAAGATTTATTGTAAAATATTATCGGTTATAATGCTAGACAATTTTTTTCTTCAAAATACAATATTCAAATGGGATACTTAAAATATGCACAGGCATAAAAGTGAGTGGAAAACATAAATATTTTTGATAAGCATTACAGCTGTATTGCTTAAGATATATATGCACAACAGTAAACCAAACCTTAATATAACTGTCATAGTTAAATTTAAAGACAAAACATTGGGAAAAGAAACCAAACAAATTTTGGTTGATTTTGGCTTTACACTTGCAGAAAAGGTTAAAAATTTTATAAAAATCTTAATTTACTTGTAACTTTTCTACAGTAGTATATGATTTAAGACTTAAACGAGGTCCGTTAAAAATACGCGGATCTGCGACTATCTACTCTTACAGACGTCAAATAGCAAAGAAATTCAACAGAAACATATTTCTTTGCGATTCCAGCAAAAGTTTGTAAAAATATTATAACATTAATTTATATCTCCTTAAAATATTGCTGTTTTGACTTTGATGATGACAACGTACGAGCACGGCAAAGATTTTGAAAAAATGAGCTAAAAAATCCAAAATTGTACTCATTTATTTTCTTTAACTCGCGATATTATTTTTCTCTAAACTCGAACATGTCTATCATAGCGTTTTAAGAAAAAATTTGCAGAAACCTAATTTTTAAATTTTTTTTAAATACCTTATTTCTGATAAAAGGAGTTTCCAGGACTGTCTTTTTAAAGGTGATTCCAAATACAAATCCTGCTTAGCTAGAGAAAGGGATTGCTTTTGCAGAAAATTTCTTTTCTTATAGCCAAAAAATAATTAACTCCTGCAAATAGCCAGATTTGATAATACTCTTGTTCCGGTATTGGAGAGTCACTCTCTTCTGACCAAAAAAATCAAAGGTGCAACAGCAATATTTGCAGAATGTTCCCTTATCCCTTCACCTTCCCTGGGATTATAATTAAAATGGTATGTAGAACCTACCAATAATATTTTTAGAATTTTCTCACATACTCTTTGCAAAAAGCGCAGATCCATAGATAAAATAACAAATTATTAAATCTTTAAAGGTGGTCTGAAAAACATTTAAAATTTGTGAACAAACAAGTACCGCTGCACCACGAGAGGTGTTTAGGTA
Organism: Saccostrea echinata; assembly: GCF_033153115.1. Lineage (NCBI taxonomy): Eukaryota > Metazoa > Mollusca > Bivalvia > Ostreida > Ostreidae > Saccostrea > Saccostrea echinata. The sequence continues at coordinate 50,355,892 of NW_026889803.1, forward strand.
TGGGATGATACGATTTTTTGAGTGCTAATTTTACAATTTCCTTTGAGTTAAAACTTTGATTTGAGATTCAATGATTTGAACTATATATTTTTTGATTTCATATTAAATTCTAATAATTCTTGAGTCGAAAAATAAAACACTCATATTTCCATAAAAAATCAGTTGATTCTCATATAAACTTTTAGTCAAAATTGTCGATATGATTTTTAGCATTGATAAGATAGGGGAAATCCTACTGTTAGAAAATTAGAGGGGGACATTTGGCTCTAGTAAGAGATTTCCCCGGGGGGGGGGGGGAGGTCCTTCTCTAAAGTCCATTTTTCCGGGGGAAAGAAAAGCTGTCTATGGGAGAAATCCTACTCTACAACAACGGTAGTATCACAATGGCCCAAGTTTAAATCATTGATTTTCGTATTTTGGAAATTTCTTCGCTTATTGAATTTGTATTACATTGGATATTGAGTTCAAAGTGCATTGGTTTTTTCCTGTTTGTTGCCTTATCTATTCGTCGTGTAAAACGTTATCTGACGTCATCCCTTATTATGCATTCACCGTCTTAAAACAATAAAAAAATAAAAACATCCTAAACATATAACTATTTGCCTTATATTAACATACTGTTCATTCAAAGTTTATTTCAAATGTATTCACCTTTAGGCTGAAAGTAGGCAGATGAATGTGAGTGGTTGGTAAATGACAAGATTATAGTGGTTAAGTGAAAACATCGTGTGCACAATATCCAAATTTGTGATTGAAAATATACTGTTTTAAAAAATCCAGTATGTGGGGGGTGGGTTGGGGTTGAGAACATTTTTTTTTGTTTTGATATGATTGTTCTTAACGATAAATGTATGTCCGATAGAGGGCATTATACAGATCCTGATCTAAATCTCGAGACTGTTTATCTCGAAGAAAGATAAAAAATGACGTGGCAAGAGTCAGCAACAGTACGGTTCTATTGATATTGCTGACGTTATTTGTGCTGGTTGAGCCGCCATCTGAAGGTGGAGCTGTAAAAGAACACAAAAATACATGAAAGATTGGTGGCAAATGAATAATACTTTGAATTGCAGTTACATGTCTCTGTAAAATTGGTTTTTTTCCCTAATATAGTTTAATTGAAGAATTAAGTGGATTTTGTCTTGTAAATCATCATCTTTTATCATTTTTGAAAATGTAATTTCTTTTCACAATCTTGACAAACTTGGTATCAAGCATAGGAAAGAGAAAATCATTATTATTAAACATATTTGGGAAGAATAAAAAAGATGAAATAACAGTAATCGAAGTGAAGATAATGAAGAAAGTTCAATCTAAAAAAATCCACAAACAATACAAATCTGTGAACAGGGCATAAAGCACGGACCCCCCCCCCCCCGGAAATTCCAGAGGTGGAATCAGGTGTCTAGATGGAGTATGCATCCCCTGTCGACCAGTCACGCCGCCGTGAGCCCTGTGTATTGATCAGGTAGACGGATTATTTGGCAGTCAAATTTAGCATAAAACAAAGGCTTAACAATTGTAAAGAAAAACGTCAGCAAAATTACGACCCAGTGATAGGATATATTTGCTAACAAGGTCATTATAACAGCCATAGAATTTACGAAATGCTAACGTTAAACGAGGTTGTTGTAATCCCTGTAACATCAACTTATCTGTCAATAGTCTGTCTCGGTTTAAAAATTGATCGTGCTCAGAGCATGTTTTGCGTATCGAATGAGTTGGGATACATATATACCATATCAAGGTGACAACGGAATATTACTGCATATATTACATATATTACTACATAATGAGGAAAGTTGACGGAAAAGTAAAAGTCATCTCCTTTGTCATACAATTTAGTTGTTAGTTATCTCTTATCGTCTATAGTCAGCAAAACATCCAAATATGAAACAGATCTGTCAGCCTCTTTGTACCTTTATTTCAAGTTCACTGGGATATCGAGTCAATATTTGAATGAAAATAACTGTTGTTAATTGATGTCGTCAAGATATCTGAATGTCGAGTTGAAGGCCAAAGCAAGTATTTCCTTCTTCTTATATAAAAGTTTTTGAATTAATTTTGCTATATAGGAATAAAGAAACATGTCGGCTAATAGTTCCCATCAGTATCAACAGATCATTGGAAGACCTGGTCTCCAAAGACTATATAAATGTTGTCAATGAGAAAATCCAGCATCCTTTTAACATCAACCTCAGAGTACTTGTGTGTATAATATTTAACACAGTAATTTTGTTGATAACCAATAACAAAATTTCCGTTCGAAATTTCATCTCTAGAAAGTGAACTGTGAGTATATGTTGGATTTCCAGACATAGAATCAAAACCAAGTTCTTCTAAAATACAGTTAAAATAATGAGCCTTATAAACAAAGACGATATTGTTACAACCTTGTCTGCTGGGACCATAACATATTGGTCATATTGTCTGACTAATTCTTTTATCACCTAAAATTTAGTGAAAGCGGAAGCATAGTTGGTTTTCATATTGCCATTTTACTTTCTAACACAACTCTTCTGGATATTTCTAAAGCACAATCCATTCTGAACTTCATATTTAGCCCAACGTCTGGCATAATCTTGGACAGATTTCATAATAGAAAAGAAGGTCTGTCGCCAATTAAAAGATCTGGGCTCCTTTTTTATGTCTTTTTAAGATCATTGCTTTTAAGTCGTTATTTTCAACAATATTAACAACACTAGTAATGACATGTCAAGCGGGATTGTAGTTGAAAGAAGAAGAGAAAAAACACTTGAGAGGATTTTGTATGAATGTTCAATATCTATTCGCTGCAAGGTTTTTCTGTAATTGAAAAGTTTGGAAGCAGCAGTTTGGGAATATATTTAGGAAATGCAGGATGTAGACTTTAACTTGAAATATCATTATGGTGGAATGTAACTTATATTAAGTGTTGTGAAATTAGGTAACTAACAAGCCCTATTCAGCTGGTGTTTAAACACGTCTTACATGATCCGCGTATCAACAGATGAGCTGTCCTTATCTGAGCCGTAGGTACGCAACTGGCCTTCAGACAACTCCCCCTTTTCGTGTTTCCAGATGTCCGATTCGTATTCTATACTGGATTTATGAGATTGATCACTCTTCATTATCCTCACCTTTTTCTGGAAAAGTGAAATTGAACTTACCTATTTGGCAATATGGACTTACCTGTCTGGCAATACGGTCCTGTGTATCCTTTCAGACAGGAACAGGTACTAGTTCCAGGGTTACATAAACCACCACCTACAGCCGAGTTGCATTGCATGTCCCCCCAACAAGGACCGCCTGAAACACATACTTACTACAACAAAGAGCATACTAACTGCCTTTGAGGGACACATGCTGTGTAACTTTGAAAAAATATTTCAATACTTCCAAACGCATTAGACAATATATATCAACCATAGAATGAACATAAACTGATTTGTATTTCAGCATCAAACATAAGAGGTGGACTATGCACATTCGTATCAGTCTTTGCTGTAGCAGAGTAAAATACGAGTGACAAGACCAGAATTCAAACACGGGACTCTTCGGTTCAAAAGAGGTGCTCTTAGCTCTACAAACTCTATTGTCACCTGCAAACAAACCTTCCTATTCGCCAAAGAACCGAATTCATTGTATTGAAAGAGTCAGAAAGATTTGACAAGCACTTCTATTAAAGAAGAAATACATACTTTACAAGCGTGTTGCTTTTGCAAGATGAAAAAAGAAATTGCATCGATACGGGGGGAGGGGTGTAATACAATTACTATTTTGCAGCTTTCTTTCTACGTACATAATCCGTGAAAATATGCATTTTATGGTAAGGGTCTCCTAAAAGTATATGCTGTTGTTTATTATCTCTTACCTTGTGCCAAAATGTCCTGAACAAATCCTATTGAATAAAAAAGGAGATTTGAATTTATTTGTTGCTGAGATATCCATATTATCACACAAACATACCAAACATCATAGGAACAGGCGAGCTGGTTTATGAGTGCCAAAATATGTCTAAATTGATTAATTAACTCATTTTATATCTTTTATACTCTTACCTAAAAGTAGTGAAGCCAAGAAGAAAAATTTATGAAAAGACTGAACTTTCTTCATCTAGACATGGGGAAAAAGTATTGGTTAAGTGATGTTTATTTCAGACAGAAAATAAGAGATGAAGGAAATAATGACTTTTTCACCCTCAATTCTTTTTTTTAATAGATTATATTTAAAACTTACTTCAATTTCAATTTAAATTTCAGTTAATAAACTTGACTTTCTCTTAAGGATGATGGTGAAGTGGATTGTTTCTGTTGAAAAAAAAAGTACTTTAGAAGATATGATATAGAATTATCGAAACATTCAAGAGGTATTGGCATTGGCAGATCTGGAATAAAGCCTTACTGAATGCTTATTAAGAATATACTTTTTCAACACCCACACTAAAGATATTGAGACGTTACTGTTCAATATTATCGGGTACGATTTGATTAAGAAAAAAAACCTTACCTTTGATTTTAGCAATTAGATGTAATTGGATATCTAGATCCTAAGAATAAAGAAGAGTACAATGAAAACCTTAGTCTTCCAACAAATGAATTATGGGTATGCATATTCATAGACCAGCCTATCAACATCTGTAACAAATAATAAGAATGTCAAAAAAATGACAAATGACAGAATTTTTCGAATCCCTCGGGTGTAATATAGCTACATGATTTATCTTTTCATACTTTCCGTGAAAAATATAGTCAAATTCACGTATACAGTTTTGTTTTGTTTTTCTTGAATTTGAGATTAAAATTTGTATTTAAATCATTGTTTGTTATTTAAACTGCACATTATTTTAAAAGGAAAATTAATTGCTTGGAAAGTATGTACTAGTTATGTTTCTAAATCCACTCCAAGTGAAAGGTTTATGATATTAACTATAACGTAATGTAGCATTTAAACCGAACAACATAAGTCCAGAAATTGCATTTAAATTATATATAATGTAACTAATAAAGCAAAAAGATTAGATTAAATATAATTCTACGCATCAACAATTCAAAATATTTAAAAAAAAAAAAAAAATGAAAATTGCTATTTACAAAATTTACAACATTCTATGATTATCTATATCACATATATTAATTGATAACAAAAAATCAATTATGAGAGTTTTTTATCACGTTGTGCATGTTACATAATATACCAGTCTTACACTTTTAAAGAAAGGGTTAAGATATATGGGAATTAAGTGCATCCCGACTTCGCAAGGGGAAAAACTTGATTAAAATCAGAACGTCACAAGGTATCCCTTCATCAATTATAATTTTGGACATGTGCAAATATATAGGATAATACCTGGTTAATTGATTACAGACGTGGTGGGGAATCGTATATAGACCGTGTTTAGTATTGACCAAGTCTAAAGAGCTACCACTTAAGGGGGTAACAGCTGGGAGGGTGACGAGTAAAGAAATGTGAATTTATCAATCGATGAAATATGATAAAAAGATGCCATAAACACTGGAGTGCAGGATTTCATTAATTTTGGGTGTCGTTTAAACACTGCACTTGAAAACACCAGCCTCTGGTTATTAAATTTATTTATAAGGTTAGTAATTGTTTTGTAGGTGATTATAGCTTTATATCATAAGAATATGAGTAGAACGTATTCATCGCTTATATGTAGAAATTAAAAGCATATTTCGAATATTAAGAAAAGAAGAACATTGATAGACGATCGATGATCTTTCACAAATTTTGATAAATGTTTAAATCACCATAAAACATTTATCATTAACATTTTTGTTGAGTTCTCATGTTTGTCTTATAAACCTGGATATACTAATTAATTAATTTATCTTCGTCTCAGAAAAGAGAAATGCAGTGATAAGAAAGGCTGGGTAATATGAATTTACTTCTATTGCTTCTGGTACTTGTCAGCTGGGACCAGTCGCTTGGAAGTAATCCTCTCAACATTTATGATGGACAAGGTAAAACAAACAATAATAAAAACCTAAAAATTAATCAAAGGAAGTTAATAAATGAAATTCCTATGTTTGAAGATGTACCTTCTTTTATTTTGTATTCATTATGCAAAACATGCCTTGATTCTACATGTGACGCAGGGGGCATGTTCATATACATATATACGCATGTATTTATGATACCTGATACAGAAATTGTGGAGTAAAATAAACACAATGGTTTTGTGTTAAGTGTGTACTTATCCTCATATGATCCATATACAGATGTACTTTTACAGGAATCTTTATGTACTTATGTAGGGAATTGTAAGCCTGTCTGTCCATGCTTGATGGATGGTATCAACTATGATCACGGAGATCAATGGACAAAGCGTGGACAACCATGTACAACATATGAATGTGTCAATGGTTTCTACAGGGCTATCAAAGAAGGTTCTCTCTTAACATCTGTCATTTCAACTATTTGCACTGAATCTTGATAATTTTAATAAAAATTACAAGTCAGTTATTTAATAGCCATTGTTAACATTATTAAGGGACCACTCAAATCGGGGTAGAGTGGGATGGAGTACTTTTCAGATTTTCGATGGAGTTGTGCAACGGAGATATTCCAGTCCTACTCTTATGAAATATTAAAATATTTTCAAATTCCTCTCTACACTACATGTATTTCATATCTATATATACAACACATGATGAAAATATTGTTTTATGTTCAAAAAAATGTTTTAAAAATTTGACTGCTTCGAAATTCTACCTTAATTGAGTTCTAAGTTCCTGATGAAAACTACATGTACAATTAGATGACTTTATATGAGGGCTTTTACATACCTATACATCGACTAAATAAATGTATTATGATATAAAATTCATACATATTTCTACACCTTTTTAAAAAATATTTATAAAGCATAAAAAAGTTACGAATTCCAGCAACCCAATATACTGCTACTAGAAAACACTCAGATGTAGGAAGGAACACATTATATAAGGTTCCACATTTTAATATATGTTTTATATTTTTTATTTTTATATATTTTGTATAATCATTTTATGTGTATAATGATGCTGTGTATTTATCAGGTTGTGATTATAAGGGAACATGCAAGAACTCGGGAACCACGTGGACGGAGCGCTGCTTTACTTATAGATGTAATACTACAGATGAAATTTCTCACTATTCTCTAGTGGAGGGAGGTAAGGCTAAAGTAGACATAGGAGTAAAGTGAACATAATAATTGCTTTAAAAAGTAATTGTGCGTAATCAACCTTGTCAATTAATTCATTTTTCTGACATTACATGAACAAAACAATTTTCATCATACAAAATTATTCTGTGCTATCTTATGCATTTCTTTTGTAAACAATATCATCAGTTCATGAATCAATTTAAATTAAATTTTCTCAGGTTGTTTAGACTCGAATGGTAACTGTCGAGCCGTTGGGGAAAGGTTTTCTCAAAATTGTGATACGGTTGAGTGCCAAATAGTGAATGGTTCCTGCTTCCATTTGGTTACGCTAACAAAGGGTAAATATTCTAAAAACTTGATAACATATATGGTTTTACTTTAATGTTGAATACTACCTTTACGTATATATAAAGTGATTAACCAGAGCGTGTATCATTCAAGCATAAATCGTTTTCTGATTATGACCTAACAGCTCTCTTGACAGCAAGTATGTAATCAGTATATAATGAACATACTGACCTCAGCCAATAAAAATAGGTAGCAACTGTTCCTTCGCGAAGCGCTCGGCACTTTGAGTTGAAAGTTGCAGGTCTTTCGGATGAGTCCTTAAAAAACCGAGGCCCCTTGACGAGGCAAGTGTTGACACAATAAAGATCCCTCACTGTGCAATTGTCTTGAGTGCCAAGTAAAGGTCTAATTTGAAGCCCTTCGCCGGTTTATGGTGACGTCTCTATATGAGTGACAATCTCTCGAATGCGAGAACAACATATTTACTTTTTCTCTGAGCTTTGAGTAGTACGAAAACTGCTTTTACTACTGTCAAGTACATCTATTCCGTAAATATTGAATATTTTTTTATATTAAGGGGTACCGACCCTCTGATAAGAGAAATAACTTTCCAAGTAAAAAATATGAATACTACTCATAGTTTTCATTGTCAGAGTTTTATTATCGAGACCTTGGAGTAGTCAATTCGATCAAACCTGACATATGATGGAAACATAAGCTTCTATTTCCTTTGCTTATACTTTTCAAATTGTTTTATTATATTTAACAAAAAACATTTAAATTCAGTAATAAAAGCTTTATAAATTGAATAAGTTCTATCTTTTTAAGAACCATTTTAAAAATGGTTAAATGTTTCAAGTACCAAATGTAGAATTTTTATTAGTATTACATTTTTCCCCAATGAAAAAAAATATTTATAAGAAAGATAACTCTTGCTAAGAGATGAATTTTTTTCTTACAACTACATACAACATTGTGATATTATGACTTAGGAAGCAGCGCTTTATTACTTTTTCTAATATGAATTTAATAGGTGTGATACTAATTATTATTTTCATATACACCTCATATTTTTAATTTTATATTGTGATACTAAATCATTACTCTTTCTATCCTCTGTGTTAAAATTTCTTCATATCATGATCCGACATAAAAATCATTTCTGAAAAAATAAGCAGCGCTTCATGCCTCATACTGTTTTCCATTTGAAGCTGATGCTATAGCTCTTGATGAAAATCAATGTTGGGAAGTTTAAAAAAACTTTGTGAAATTTAGGTAGAGGGTCATTAGTCCTTAAGCACGTGAAATATGTCGATCTATGAATATATACCAATATAGACACTATACACATGTTAAAGCGGAAAAAGTGGTACTGTACGAAACTCAGGCCGCCTCCCAGCCGATCGAGATATATATATATATATATATATATATATATATATATATATATATATATATATATATATATATATATATATATATATATATATATATATATATATATATATATATATATATATATATATATGATACAGTTGGAATAAAGAATAAAAAAGGAAAAGTCATAATACATGTTTTAAAAATAAAATTGTCTTTCATAAATCTGTATATAGAATCAAATAAAGTCATAGGAATAAAGCTTGTAATTTCGGCATAACTTTACTCAGTAAAATGCTTAAAGCTACAATATATGTCGTGTATACACAGAAACTTTATTGTAAACATTTACTGTTTTGCATGTATTATGCATTTTTTATCGTTCGAAATATTATATTAATCGTTTTAAAATCATATATGATAAGCATTTCCTTTTAAATCAGCTTCGTACCAAGAAAACCTGATCTATATTGATTCACTAGATATTGACTTTCTTGATTTGTGGTTATTTGGCCGTGTTTCTAACAATCATTCCAATTCAAGATGACAAACTATACATTTGTTTTCTATCTAAGAATAGAGGTCATTGTACGATGAGTTGTGCGTCTTCATGTAGACCTTTTCACAATTTTTCTATCCATAAATAAAAATCTGCTTGAGTAGTCATTCATAGCCATTCTTTAATGATACAGTGAAAATTTATCAAAAAAGCAGCACGATTAACAACGACTTGAAGAGATTGTGAGCAACACAAACTGTGAGTCGAGAGATTGGTCACAGTCATCCAATTTAATATGACAGCAGTACAATTGTGCTCCAGTCTCTGTACCCCTGTTGGTGATATTTACCACTTTCTGTTGTTGCAGCATAAGTTGAAGTTTTCTAAGGGTCATTGAACTACTTTCCTTTAACAGGATGCACGTTTGAGGGAGAGTGCAGGTCACTAAACTCTTTCTGGCATGACGGCTGTTCTGTATACCAGTGTACTCAAGCCTCGAACAGTGTGACATATCAGAAATTGACCAATGGTGAGCAGAAAGAAGTACATATGAGCGCACTAATTTATGATCTTTTGTTTAATTCCCATATATTTATAAACAGTCGCTACAATTATGTTTGTGTAAAAAGAAATGTATAAAATAACAAAACAGAAAAGTTAATAAAGATTGTTTAGAAATAACACTTTAGTTTCACAAAATAATAATCTGCATTCTGACTCTACACTGACTTAAAAAAATCTTATTGAATTCTGCTCTGTTTATTTTATGTACATCTCTCACACACCCCTGTATGCAGAGACGAATCTTTTCTGTAACATTCTTATCTTTGCTTACTCATTATAATCTGAAGTAAAAAATTATTTTGCAAGCCATTGGTTTGAAATGACCAGAGTGGAAAACCTAAGAAAGTAATTCTTTGAGGGAGTAGAACATAGTAATCCTTATTAGGGAGTAGTACAATGTAATCTTTACTTATTCGAATTTCTTTGTTACAGTGTTATTAGCTAAACATCAACTGCCCTCAATCCACCACCAAAAGAGGTGGCCTTAATTTAGCACATTAACATTATCCTAATTAATCATGCATTTTATAGTTACCTGTCCATCTTTTTCATCTCCGTAATACCATTTCATTTCATTGTAGCTGAAATAAAATATTATAGTAACAAGAACAGATTAACAACAACCATTGTGATACATCTTTTCATTTAAAAAAATCTAAATATCAAAAAATACAACCTGAAAACAAGTCTAGACGTATTTGGTAGAGGTGATGTATTGGCCAAAGGGATCATACGGTTTGTTGATGCCAGAGGAGGGTTGTCCTAATGATATTCGGCCATCCTGGAGCAATGGTAGCCGCCTTCACTACAGTAACGGTAAATCTGTGCCTTCTTTCTCCTTCCATTTGTATGGTAACTACTCAAGGATCTCTTTTGAACACTACTTCTGCATTCATGATGAGGAAGTTGACCCGTTCCAGCTGCCTCGTTATCAAACCTACTGGGATGCTGGGAACTATTGCATATTCCGGAAGTTGGGCCAGTGTCCAAGCGGTATGGACTTTCTAACATATTTTTTTAAAATTCTATGTTGGAACTTAAGGGAGTAACAATAGTGCATAATCAAAAATGTCAGAGAAATACCAATTATTCGTCAATGATTAAATGCTTTTGACCTTTTAGGATTTCGAGAGGGCTTTGTTGGAATGGATGATCTTAATGGTTTAGAATTTATGCAAACCGTGAATGGGTCTGTCCCTGATGGAATCTATGATAAGGATACAGGGTTTTTCTTTTGTTGCCGATCTGACGGAGACATAGAAATACCCATCATTCTACCCAAAAATGAACCGTTCGTCTTGTTTATGGCTAATGGTAGCACGGATTGTCAGTCAGTTAGAGGTAAGCTTTTAACTGTACTATATACTCAAATAATGGTGATATGATAAATCAAATTTCGATGAGAAGAAATATTTTTTCCAAGTTCTGAAATTGTAATTGAATATATTGCACTAAATGCAAGCCTTATAGTAAAGTTAATTTGATGCACATATGTTTGATAGTGTTTGCATTAATTGTAATGGATCATTTTACCTTTTTAATAAATTTCACTTGGGTAAAGAGTGGAATGAATATAAAACTGGTTCATGGGTCTTTTTTAACTTGTAGGTATGCGACACAGTCTCGAGTTTTTCCTGTTTGATGACGAAAATGTTAATACTACACTCTACCAGAATGGCTCACTACCAGAGGTTAAACGTGGAACAAATAACACCGTCATCTACTTCTGTTACTACAAGCCTATAACTTGTGGTATGGTTATTAGGCTTTTGATAAAATTCCTTTTTAGCATTATGAGAGAGTGTGAGCTTTGAGAGTTACATTCAACATAAGTTAATTTTTCTTCTAAAGTATCAAGTTATCTTGTACGGTATATTCAAATCTTAATATGTTTTCCTATCTATATTAAGTGTGTTATAATCCTCGGTCTAATATCTTAAGTTTTATAATAATAGGCTCTGGAGTGGTGTCATGTTGTAAATTTTGAATATACCGGGTGGCAGGAAATACAAAATTTACAAGACAACTTGTCATGTTGTAAATTTTGTATTTTTTCCCGGTATATTCAAAATTTACAACATGACAGTGGTATGGTTCATAACTTTTGTTTATTTCATTAGAGAAAAATACTTGGTAGGCATTTGTATTTTAATTTTCTTTTTAGTCAATGTAATTGTGATTCTCAAATAAAATCAAAGTTCAAAAACTCAGATCTCCTGTGAGAAGGGAAATTAAGTGAATAAGAATGCAGTTTGGCGACGTCAATAATCTAGCCATATGTTATGTGTTCTGAGCATGAGAAACAGCATTGTTTTAAAAATGAAAAGAACCTGAAAAGGTTCTATCTGACTTTAAGTGTGGGCGTCTAGCTAGTTTTATCTTTTCGACAAAAAAAAAGGTTTCACTTTTAAATATTGGAGGTTTTTCTATGGGGTAATAAATATTTATGATATCTTTTTTAAACTAAAATATGAAGCAGATTTTTTTCTATCATCAAATAAGCTTTTAAAGGAATAAAAAGGAAAATACCCCAGTAGTTATTTTTATGAAACATTTTAGGATGTGAAGATGAAAGTGGAAATATGATAAAACTAGGAGAAAAGGTGAAGAAGAATTGTGTATGGTACCTCTGCAAATCATATCAAAAGAACATGCGATACTTAGAGGTCTTAAAGGGAGGTAATTAAAGTTTATAAAATCTAATAAAGAAATCAATGTTCAATACAACGAGGGTATATGTAATTCGTACTAGTGTTTTGACAAAATGTATGCTTCACTTTTAAAATACAGGTTGTACATGGAACAATAGATGTGTACCTGAAAACACTATTTGGACAGAGAATAAAGGCAGCATGTGTATACAGTATACGTGTACAAAACAAAATGGTGGATCTTATCCGGAGTACTTTGTTAAGAAGCTACATCAAGGTAGGAATCTTCATTGAATCACAGGGAATATAAAATATGACAACAATGATTGTAATTTTGTAAAAAAAAAATATCTCCTATTTACTTGACAAGGTTGTATAGATGGCAAAAAGTGTAGAGGACTAGGATTCAGCAAGAGGCGAGGTTGTTATGAATTACAATGCCGAGTTCACCCTCAAGTCCAAAGACCTTATTACAAGCTTGTCCGTGCAGGTATATCATAGTCAAATCATACAATCTTGGTTTTGATTTTGGTCCCAGTTAATTATGTTTGGCTTACAACTTGCAGTGTTTCTCCCTGTGGTTAAATTACAATAAACGTTAAAATATATGATATTTAGACAAATAATTCATATGGTAAGGGTAGGGATACGTGTAATTTTGAGATCGCAATAGTCGAGATAGCATCATTTTTTTTCTTTTATTTTATTTTATAGTCATTTTAATTACTAAAAAACATGCAAAAATTTTATAGCATACGTAGTTATATTAAAAGAAAATCTTATACTGATAAACCAATTAAAGGACAGTGGTTAAATATAAAGGTTTTCCCTCTAAGGATTAACAGCATTAGATAAATTGAAGAACAGACAAACACTCGCTGCACTTTTGAACATTTAAATTGAATTATAATGTCCATGATGTTGTTACATTCTATGGGCTGTAAACAAAGTGAGTTTACTATTATTGAAAAGAAAAAGGTCTCGAGATAGAATTGCCATTGAATTATTAAATTGTATTTCATTTAGAATACAAATTAATCTTTGCTTTATTTGTAACTTTAAAAATACTTGGCATGCAAACTATATTTTCGATTATGCCAAAGTTATGATGGTTTTGATAATTTAAAAAAAAATCAGAATTTCATATCTTGGGTAAAAAAGACAAAATTAGTTGATTAAAATGTAGTTTGGCGATGTTGAAAACTAGCTATGGAATTAAAGCATTGTCTGATTTTAGACTGAACACCGTTTACTGCAATAAAGTCTAATTTAAATAATATTCAAATAAAATTTGCATGATTGCTCAGCAGGTTTCGTCTTTTCTTTACAAGGACGCAAGGAGTGCTCAGCGCTTTCATAAAACCTTTTTACCAGCATATTTCTGTAAAGTTCTGTGTGTGTTGAAATTACAAAGAATTCCTTGAAGACGTCAATATCAGAAGTGTTTATACCATTTTTTTTTTTTTACCAAATTTGGAGATGGGCTAACATAGCATGCAGAAAGCCTATAGCTTCAGATATATAAAAATCATGCTCAGTTTGTGAATTTAGTATTTAGAGTTAAGTTCTCATTATTGAAATTTATGAAATTATGATAAACAAAACTTTTCTGAGGAAAATCTTCTCGGTAAAATTCTTTCATTAGAAAAATAAAGTGGTATTCGTGGGGTTCGAACCCTAGCAATAAAAATCCTGAGTGTCATTTTCTTTCGAGACTAGCGCGCTAACCACTAGACTACACAAGGCCTGATGAATATTGGCATTTAAATCATGTTTGTGATATAATCCTTGACTTAATGGACTTAAGTATTTCTCGAAAAGATGAGAATGTTATGTCATAAAAGTATATTTTTAAGGTTTAGTGGGTCTTTGTTCCATATTTTTGATAACCAAAATATATATATTTTTATGCAAACTTAGAGGATTAACTTTCAAAAAAATGGAGCGAAGACCCACTCATATCGAAAATTAGAGTTATAGTATGAGAAAATGACTCTTTTTGCTTTCTTAAGTGTGCGTATAATACTTCATAAACAAATATTTTCAATCTTTGTGAGATTTTTGCAAATTGTAGAGATTTTACATAAGGAATAATTTAATGTTAGATGAAATATCAAGGAAAATTTTGATATAATTGAGATTTAATTTTTCACCTTCATGATTGTCATACTATGGGCTTATAGCTCGTCATGTTCACCCATCTTCTTACGCAAAATTACAGACGTTGCCTTTGAGTCATGAAACAGACTTAAACTTTTGTAAGAATTTGAACATTCAAGATTAAAATTCTATTAAAACTTTAACCCTTCCCTGTTAAGCTATCAAAAAATATTTAAAAAAAAAAAAAAAAACCTAGGGCCTAACAATTGGTATAAAACACGTCAGCCAAAAGTAAGACCCAATGATAGGTTATATTTGCTAACTAGGTCATTATAATGACCATAGAATTTACGAAAAGCTGACTTAAAATTAGGTTGTTAAATTCCCTATAACCTCAACTTATCTGTCAGTAGCCTACCTCGGTTAAAAATTGATCGTTGAGAAAAGTAAACACCATACAAGTGATAACGGAATATTACTACATAAATAAGGAAAGTTGACGATGAAAAAGCTGAAATCATCTCGTTTGTCATACAATTTACTTGTTAGTTGGCCCTTATCGTATAGTCAGTAAAACATCCAAATATGAAACTGACGTGGCAAACTCTGTGGTGTCTTTTATTTCAAGTTCAGTGGGATAAATAGAGTCGACATGTGAATGGAAGTAACTACTGTTAATTGATAAAACGTCGTCACTATATCTTAATGGCTTTCTTCTTCTTATGTAGAAGTTTTTGAACAAATTCAGCTTCATAGGAATATAAAACAGGTCGGTTAATAAGGGAGTAAATTAATGTCCACTGGAATTCCAGCAGTTTGTTGGAAGACCTGGTGTCCAAAGACTAATTTAATGTTGTTAATGAGGAACTCCAGAATACTTCTAATATCAACTTCAGAGTACTTGTGTGTAGATTTTTAAAAAAAAAGTAATTTTGTTGATGACTAATCACAAGTTATGAAAATTTTTCAGTTGCATTTTTATTGAAGAAGCAGTTGTCTTTGATATCAAGAGCCGAATTTTTAATTTATCGTGAGGAATGGATTGTATAAAGTGTAGAAAAAACGTACGTTTGCCAAAGAAAGTATTGAAATTTTTGTACGATTTTGTAATAATGGCATAAACTATGTGCCAAAATTTGTGTAGATGTATGTAAAAAATGGCACAAAATGGTATATCAGTCCATACATCAATTTTTTATGTTATATATCCTTAAAAAGAGTTTGTAGATATATATATGTCTTTTATCCAAGCTGTAGTTTCGTCAGAAAGAATGTTATTCGTATAAAAAGCGACAAAATATATTTCATACAAGATAAATTGTAAAGATCAAATGAGGTGGATATTCCAAGCTGTTAACTGGTCAATGGGTTCAAAACATATCTATTAATTCTTACCTTATAATGTAAATAAAAATGCCTAGGATTAGTAAAATATCAAAGTACTAGGTATATCGCACAATAGAAACTACTGTTTTTTGAAACAATTGAGTTCTGTTTTCTTTCATATCTGATTGTATTGTCCTTTCGAATTCTGACACATTTTATTTTATCAAATAAATTCTGCAATATGACTACCTTTTCCCCATAATTAGGTTTAAGGCGCGACAGGATAGTATACAAATCAGTATTTCAGTGACGAAAAGCAACAATTTGGTAATCATAGTAAAAAATAATTGTTACACCGACATTATACACAGACTAATTACGTGATTAATTATGTTGCATAGGTTGCAGTGACGGTATGGGTGGATGTTTAGCTATCAACACCACGAAGACAATAAACTGTATAACATACCGCTGTGAGAGACACTCATCAAATTGTGGTCTAGATTTCTACAAAGGAGGTATTATGATTGCAAATTCACACCTACAGGCACTTGAATATAGGTTTTCAGGAACACTTTCTCTGACTTATACACTCCTACATAATTATGTGATCTTTTCTAAAACATAAGAATGACAATGATTTTCTTCAGAAGATCAAACTTACTACAATTTGAAAGGAACTATTTCTTTAGGGTGTAATGAAGGAGGAGAGTGTCATGACGTAAACAACACGTGGACAAGCAAAAACTGTCACGTGATGAAATGCAGTATGGAGGCTGCCCAGAAGGAAAATGTGAAAATAAGAACGAAAATAAAGACATATGGTACTGTCTAACTTATTTTTATTAATTTATTTCTGATTACTAAATATTAGGGATGTCAACGAGTACCCGGTTAACCGGGTACTCGATCGAACGTCCGAGTATCGAATACTAAAAATGGTACTCGGTTACTCGGATGTGTATTTTTTCTTATATCAAAGTATATATTTTTATCAAAAACTTATCAAAAAATAACTTAAATATGCATACGGTAAATAGCGCGTCGTGGCTGTGTATATATACAGTAATTAGTGACCAATCACCTGGTACACGGCTGTTCTCACCTATTGTGGTCCTTAATTTTTGAATGGCTTCAATGATTGTTTTCATTGTACATCGTTTAAGTATGGTCTTTTATCTTCAAATCATTTTAAAATCATTTGGTTAATATACGGCAGCGAAATTGGACATGCATAGAAATGCCGCTACCCACTTCAAAAGTGAAGAAATATTTAGAAATAACTAAAGATTAAAAAAAAAGTTGAAAGTCTGTTTGCGTAGTAGGATTAGTGCATACCGTGGAAATATCCAACATATGAAAAAAATATTAGACTAGCGATCCTAACAACCTCTGTTCCTTCTCTCGCTAGCCTTCTATCACATAAACCTGCTTATAACAGCTTGTCTTCCTTTTGCGTTGGTCAAATAGATCCTAAACAAGAACTGTAAACCATTTGTAATTTTTGATGTATTAATTGTGTCTTTTGTGTTCATTTGATAAATAAATTTAGTACCATAAATCATTTCCGTTGGAATCTATGTTTATATGCATTTATAAACGTGATAAAAACAGCTTTGGGGTTTAACTTGGCTCAAGAAAATTAAAGTATTTTCATTTTTACCGAGTACCCGGGTACTCGATCGGAAAAACGTCCGAGTAACCGATTATCAAAAATTGACCGATCTGACATCCCTACTAAATATTGAAGCATTAAATGTAAAACTGTGATCTGTCCTAATTTAATGTATCTACCATTAATTTTACTTCTAATCTTAAGTACAAAAAATGCTTCAGCTTGCAAGTTGAACGGAAAATGTTACAAGGAAGGAGAGATGATGAGTGCACAATGTTTAAAAAGACAATGTAAAGTTGACAGGGACCATAATACTGTCACAATGGACGTCATACACGCAGGTAACTCTCTCTCTCTCTCTTTAAAAATAAAATAAATGTTTTCGAAGATCCAGTCTTCAAAACCATAAACTGAGAAGACTTTTATTGAAATTTGAATCTTGAATATCTTGATTTTTATTCTCATGTGTTTTTTTTAAATACAGGTCTATATTTGATATTTAAATAAAATATATGATTAAATTTTGTTTCATTATCAAAGTTACGTCAGGAGTTATTTTAATTTATAAAATTTTGACCCGTCTTGAGACCTGATTACTAACAATCTGTTTTCAGACTGCAGGGTGAACGGATTGTGTATACCTGTCAATTCTACATACAGAGATGGATGTTCTGTCAAACGGTGTTATTGGCGAAAAAACGGAGACGTCCATAGCTCAGGAAGTGATGTCGTCACGTTTGGTAATTCATACCTTCCTCTGTTTTCTTATCTTTTCACTATAGAATGAAACAACATAAAATAACATCACAATATTGAGAAAATTAATAAAAACGATGAATTGAAACATTTTGTTAAATTAATTCCATTTTGAAAGGTTGAGAAAGTTCCTTAGCCTTATATCAGAAGTCCTTTCTAGATGTATACTACCATAAATAAACGGTTAAGACCTACAGTAGTTGGCCATAATTTAGTTCCCAAAATGGCGGATGTTGTTAAATGTTGATCTAGCCTGTTGTAATGTAAAACTTAAATAGCATGCAAAAAAAACACAGACTTACCTAAAATTACTAGTATTTTGTTATATATCCTTTTGCTTTGATTACGGCTCTGATTCGCTTTGGAATACTTTGATATAGGCTTTTTATATAATGTTAAGGAAGTGATGCCCAGATTTCAGTCACTACTCTTTCAAGATCTGACTTGTTGTTAATAACTCCTTTTCTAGTTATAAAAGATATCGGAACCACAGGTTGATTGAACGCATTTAATTAAGACACATTAGTGGTATTTTAACTTATAACTGGCCATTAACTCTCTATGTGATGTTTGTATCTTACTGAATTCAATCTGTTCATAGTATTTCGATTTTGTGATACGAAATAAGAGACTCGCAGACCTTTTGTTTAAAAGTAACTCCTCCCAGACAGACAGACAGCTAGACAGACGGACGGACAGACAGACACCAAGCAGAATAAACCGTTTATTCTGCAGAAAATTAGTAGCACTAATTTCCTGCCATGCAACGTAGGCGATTCAAAAAAGAACTACGGGGAAAAAATGACTCTACCATGCAATATTATTAAACAGGCTTCAGGATATTTGAACCCATTCTTACCTTTATACGTGTTTTGGTTTTGCAGGGTGTAAGTGGAAGGACAGTTGTGTAAATGAGAGTGAGATAAGACAATATCAGTGTACTCACTACATCTGTCGTGTATCCCAGAGGGGACAATACAGGCGCGCAGAGATGGCCGTTTATAGTCAAGGTATTGAAACTTTCACACTGAATCAAAATAGCATTGTTTCTTGTTATGCAAGAGACCATTCTCGTTTTATTAACACCCACTTGCAAGACTTAAACAAAGTAAATGTATTTCGCTAAACTTATATCCATTGTTAATTTCTTTGATTGTATATTAAAATTATTAAGATCTGATAAACTGTATAATGAAATGAACGTGCTAGATTGCAGGGATCCACAAGGAAATTGCATAGCGGTAGGGAGCTATGGCGAGGGTCAAAATTGTAACAAAGTGAAGTGTGTCTCTACGACTGGTCAGTCGCGTCTGGAAAATGTAGCAACAGGTATGGGATCGTATAAATGATTAAGACACATATTTTGCAAATATTGAATACATGTTTATTTGATATGGGTAAAATCAATTTTAATGAGACTTCTTTGGAACGTATATAGTTTTGCAATTTTTGTCATTCTTTTCATGTGATACATTCAAAGTAAGTAAAATTACTTTGTATTTAACTCTTCCAGATGCATGTGACATGTCCGTCCTTAAAATGAACTTATGAACCCAATAAAAATGTATATGTTTCTCTTAATAAGAAGCACGACAAAATCCGGAATGTGGGGGTCCAAAGTTAAAACACCAAATAGTGCAAAATTGTTTTAATTGAAAGAATAAACGTTTTCCTATCAAACGCCCCACCCAAAACCCAATTTTGAGCTAGAAAAATATGTATAATTTTTTATCCCTTTTTAAAAAGAAAGATATCTCTGGATCTCTTCCACATGTAATCTCTGCCTTCAATGGATATTAATTAGGTAAATATAACTATTTCAGGGTGCTTAGATAGGGATAAATGTAGAGAGAACGGAGGCAATTGGACAAATCCGGAAAACTGCATTACTTACGGTTGTCGTATAAAAATCCAAAATGGTCGAACATACCCTAAAATACAAATTATAGGCGTTGGTAAGAATATATGCCAAATTTTTATTTAACTTTTAACATTGTATGATAAGTACATGTAAGTAATAATAACATTCTTCCTCTTAATCTGATACTCCAAGCGAAATGCTTCTTTATCTTGAGCTTTTTTTCATGTATTTTGCTTTTAGGATGTAAAGTAGGCGGTATTTGCTACAGTCCTGGGGAAAAATGGGACTCAGGTTGCCTGGAAAGACAATGTGTTGTCAATAGATCAAACAAAGGATTCTCCCGATCGGTAACAGCAAAATTAAGAGGTATAACCATAAAATTTACTCAAGGTATATTTTACACATCTGCATTTTAATGGCAATTTAAGTTTGGTTAAAATATTGTTAATAGATGTGAAAAATTGCTTTATCAACAAAATATTAAGTGATATCTTATTTTACAAGCCTATTGTGGGGTGTTTTTTTCTAAACACACTGTTAAAAACATGTTTCAGACACTAGAAAAGAAAAAACCAAGACGGTATAATTTGTAAAAATGGATACATCGAAACTAGTTCGAATATTTTTATTCAATAAGAATTGTAGATCTTTGTTTAAAAGTGACTCCTCCGAGACAGATGAATGGACTGACATCCACCAGACAGAGTGACCCCTGTGTGTTTCCCATGCAACACAGGCATCACAAACAGAACTTTCAATTGATAAAAAAAAATTGATCGGATAAACAGAGTAATCCATATAAAATCAGCAAAATGGCCTAACAATACGTAATAAAAACCTAACAATACGTAATAAAAACCTAACAATATGTAATAAAAACCTAACAATACGTAATAAAATCCTAACAATACATATTAAAAAAAATTTAAAATACGTAATAAAAACTTAACAATACGTAATAAAAACTTCAGTCAACAATCGACCCAAGGCCAGGTTGTATTTGCAAACAAGGTCATTGTAACGACAGTAGAATTTGCGAAATGTTTACTAGTAATTTAAACGTGATTGTTGATACTCTTGTAACCTCAACTTATTTTTGAGTAGCTTTCATCATCTCAGAATTTGATCATACGCAGAACATGCTCTTGTACATGTATATCAAATCAACTGGAAGACGAACACCATATGATGATTACTGTAAAATGCTACGTAAATAAGGCCTCAGTCACACCGTGTCGCTAAAGGAGGTCAAATGGATTGCAAAATTTTTAATTTGTTTGTCTCCTTTTGCATACCTTTCTTGTCCGTTTGATGAATACGTACAGTGTCTGGAGTGGCCCGGTGAAGTTAAAAAACAATGTTGTGGTTTTGCAGATGCAAGTGGAATGGCAGATGTATAAAAGATAGTGAAATTTTTTAAACGTTTTCAAAACTTGGAAGAAACCCAACTTGACTAAGTTGTCCATTTAAAGTACGGTAGGTCCGTTTAAAGTATAGTACAGTGCGTTTGCGTTTAGTACAGAATCCATGCACTTCTTTTCCTGTGCTTGACCGGTTGCTTTCGTTGATATCCGTTTGACCTGAGCTTTGCCGGTCCTGAAACGGATAAAACTGGTCTTACTCTGGACACCTATCGTTAGTCTAACATTTAAAAAGAGACTCGAGGGATGACTTTCATCAACGTTTTACGCATCCGTTTGACGACAGCGCAATCCGGTAAGGTCGAGGTAAAGTCGAGGTCATTACGTTTATCACAAATTCTTCTTTTACATTAGCATTCACATATTAAGATATGTCGGGAAAGTTTACCCATTAACAATATTTATTCTTGTATTGATATGTTGATTCTATATATCCCATTAAACACAAAATAAAAGACACCACTGGGTTTGAAACATCTGTGTCATATTTGGTTTTTTGCTATAGAGAGACAATGCTGGCAAACTAACAACTTGGGGGTTTTGAATAAATATGCTTCATAAGACTACAAAAAACAGGTTAGCTTTTAAAGCGGCACAATTATTTTATATGTAACAATGAGAATTCCGGCAGATGGAAGACCTGGACTCCAAAGACTACATAGATAAATGTGTCTCTTCTTTACTTTGTCGGGAAGAATGCCTTATGAAGTGTTGAGAAGCCATACGCTTGGATGCTATTGAATCTTCTAAAAGTTCTTTGGATTTTTTTTTTTAGTTTCCACATTTGATTAACACTACTTCTCGAATATGTTGCTATAAAGCGATAATCATACGAGCGTAAATATTAAACTTTCTAACTTTCAACAGGCTCCATGAACTTTCTGATGCAAAGTACATTTAACCAAAGGTATTTTACGTATAAAAGTTGTTTTTTGCTTTTTCATATGTCTCATCTTTCAGGCTGTAATGTAAACGGCAAATGCCTTGAGGTTGGGTTCAAAGAGATGAGAAACAAATGTTTAAATTATGGTTGCACCCTGGACAAAAAATCAAATCGCCCTGTTTACAGCCTGCTTAAAGGAGGTGAGATACGATGTTTCTTTTCAATGCAGGAACATTATACCCTAGCCAGAACACTCCTGTTATGTTATAAACATGTCATTGTATTTCCTCAATTCATGATAGTAAAATTGTTGCCATAAGTTTAAAAAAAATAATAAAACATATCGAAGACTAAGAAAACACTGTCTAAAAATTGATTCATTATAGTACTTATTCAAGACAAAGACACATTGCTAGACTTAAAAAATACATGAAGCAGTCATTATGGTATAAACATATTTTCATAACCATCATAAATTTTCAGTAAAACTTTACTACCTACAAATCAATAGACTTAAAACTATTAAAATGTGGAAAAGTAGATACACTGCCTTATAATGTACCATTCCAGCCTGCAAAGATCTAGATGGAAACTGTCGAGACATCGAGGAAGAGTGGGATCACCTATATAAACCTCATAAAATTTGTCTTCGTCTAAAGTGTGTGTATTCAAACGGGATTTATAGAACATCTACACTTAAAATACGTAAGTTAATGCCAGATCTATAATTGACCATTAAACATTTTTCAAAAAATCAGTTTATAGTGTTTAATAAATTAATTTATAGTATTTATTTCTAAAAGAAAATAATGTTGGATGAATGCTCTGATGGACAGAAATATTGTGAGAAACTTAATTCACAATCAAAAGTGATCAACATTAATAACAATTAATAAAGCTTGACATTAGATATCTTTTTTTTTCTTTTACAGTGTGTAAAGATAAAAATGACAATTGCAGGCAGCAAGGGGAGAGCGGATTTCCGGCTATGATCGGAGGACGAGAGTACAAAAACTGTCAATGTAAAGCCTACGGACGTCAGTCAAGAATGTCGTGTTCTCCGTAGGTGTTCGAGACATGCTTGGATTGCCGAGCCCAAATCTCTCACCAGAGGGCGTTTTGCTAAGCTCCACAATACCTCTGTTATCCAAAGCATTTGAATAATCTTGTAAACTAGGCAAATATTCTTTTCCTAGATATTCGAAAAAGAAAAAAAAATGTCCCTTTATCAATTTTTACTTTGCTTTTTCTAATATATATATATATATATATATATATATATATATATATATATATATATATATATATATATATATATATATATATATATATATATATATATATATATATATATATAAAGTTGTATTAGTTTTAGGGATGGCAATTTGAAACCGGTTAACCGATTACTCGGTCGGAACGAAAATCTGTAATCGGTTAGTCTGAAAAAAAAAATGTAAATTTGAACGCAGTTTTCTTAAAATTTATTATTTAATTTTTTTTTTCTTCACAAACGGTAATAATTTAGCGTTTTCACATATCGATTTAAGCTGATTTGGAGGTAATTATGGCTCTCTTGATTGAGATCGCATGGGTAATTGGTCAGTTTGTGAAGTGTTAATTACAGTTAAACAACTTGTCGGTGCCCTGACTGTCCTGTAATTCTTTAATGAAATTAATTAAATCAGAGTTGAGAACTGTGAACTATCTTTTGTCGTTATCTATTAAATTATAGCTTTAGACAAACATTGTAATTTAAGTGAAAGTTTAGACTTAGTCTTGCTTATGGTGACAATGCAAGACAAGACAACAGTTTATTCTCATTAACTCTAACGACAGTATAGAGAGGAAGAATGCAGAATAAACTTGTGTGACATCTGGAAAATTATAAATTTCTTATTTCGTCGGCATATTTCATGGTTTTCTTAATTTTTCTTGTCTATTGAAATTGAAATAAAATAAGGTTTCCTGATCAAGATAAACAGAAAGTTTATAACGTCTTACTTTCTTTTTAGTCTTTTTGTATATGTGAATAAAGAAAAAAATGTCAAAAATGTGCATTTTGATACGATTAACCGGTTAATCGGTCGGAACGTCTTGCGGTTAACCGATTAGCAATTTCTGTATTCGATTGCCATCCCTAATTATTTTGATCAATATTTTACATCTGCCATATGTTGAAGGGACTACTTGTAGAGGATAACAAATGTGTAAGTGACGCTTAGCGTAACTCGCCCTCTTGTAGAAATGGAGGAGTTTCCTATTGCTGATCTTTCTTTATTTTTTTTTTTTACTAAATCCAAACCGACCATAAGAAAAAGAAATATGAATAAAAAGTTGTCTAAGCTGCCGAAATATCCATTTGAAAAATGCAAGACGGTTCTAAATCCAAATGACTCTCCTTTGTAAAGATAATGACATAATCTCTTTTGAAGACTTTAATATCATGTATATATATTGTTTTCTTCGAAAATACATTGTTATGTAAGGATACTTAACACAGAAAATCGACAAAGAAATGTTTACAAACAATATTACGAGAGTTTTTTCCTTGAACATTAGACAATGTGGTTAATGATATGAAGTACTGAAACAGTGTGTGGAATAACACAACACCCATCATTGGTTAGAATCATTTACAAGACACGCTGTATCATCTTTAAGGACAAAATTGCAAGAGTAAATAATTATTAGTGACAATCGCATTTTTTCTGGTTATATTTTAATTATTACAATCAATTATTTACATATCATTGGTAAGATCTCGTTTATTGGTGGCCAAATTGACTATATCAGTTTAAAAATAACTATTTCTCATTTTTGAGACGATTTATGTAAATATACCATTATGTTAGTCAATCTTGATAGACCCATAGTGAAGAAATACTTGCAGGTTATAAATTTTTGCTGAGATTTATGAGTAATGCTGCGGTAAGTACTGTTTGTTTTTTTAAAAATCAAATCAAAATTTATTAACCAGATTAACAGAGGAATAGTGGAAATGTCGTCAGAAAAAATGAAATTTAAACTTTCTCAAAGCAGCACCAAACATACAAATTAAAGCAACATAACCAGGATTGACCATATTGAAGAAAAAACGTAGATATGAACAGAAGTTGGTAATGCATTTTAGATTATATTTTACATCTGATGATACACCCTATGAATGTTAAGAGAAAAGGTTTCATATAAAGGTACTCTATAAACTTGCTAATGGAACAGAAAGTAGAAAATTGGCCACAGGGATGTGGTTAAGTTTCTCAGCGTACAATGATAACACTGGGTAAATTGGGTACAAAAGGTACAGCACGCTAAGATAAAGAGGCCCAAGGCCATGGGCCACAACGCTTACCCGAGTAACTATGGCGATTCTTTTCTTTATCAGCAGATTCTTCTTCCTATATATTCTATTATAAAACTGATCACATATTATGGTCCCACCAGAAGCCTGAAGTGGGTAAAAAAATTATCGCACTCAGAGCATATTCTTGAGTATCAAATATGTTGGGAGACACCATATGAGGAATAGCGGAATATTACTATATAAATTAAGGAAAGTTGACGATGGAAAAGCTGAGGTAATCTCATTTGTCTTACAACTTAGTTGTTCGTGGCCGTAGGAACCGGGGGCACGGGGGGGGGGGCGTGCGGCCCCCCTCCAATAATTTTGCCGATATATAGACTACTATATAAAACATAGCTACTATATGCTTGTGCCCCCTCAATAATAACGTCTGACCTTTTTTTTTTTTGCTTGTCAAGGAATTTTGGTACTTGATAGTGCCCCCCCCCCCAACTGAAAATGTAGGGTTGTGCCCCCTCAAAGTGAAATTGCTTCCTACGGGCCTGATTGTTCCTTATTGTCAATAGTCGGTAAAACATTCAAATATGAAACAGATGTTGCAGACTCTGCGTTATCTTTAATTTCGAATTCAGTGGGATATATCGAGTCGACATATGAATGGAAGTAACAATTGTTAATTGATAAAACGTCTTCGATATATCTGAGGCCAAAGCAAATGTTTTCTTCTTCTTTGGTAGAAGTTTTTGAATAAATTCTGCTTCATAGGAATTTAAAAACAGGTTGGCTAATAAACAAGTACAATACGTACCTATCGGAATTCCAACAGATTGTTGGCAACCCTGGTCTCCAAAGACTACATAAATGTTGTCATTGAGAAATTCCAACATCTTTTAAATGTTAACTTCAGAATATTAGTGTTTAGAATCAAAATGATTTTTAACAAAGTAAGATTGTAGATGACCAAAGACAGGATACGAAAATTTACGAGTTCCATTTTCATTGAAGAAGCAGTTGTTTATGATATTTAAAAGTCTAGTATTTAATTATTTCTTTTAAACATCTTTGGAGGTTTTGAGAACCTTTATTTGATTTCCATCACTTCTTGAACATGTTGTACATGTAGCAAAGTACGTCTGAAGTTTCTCTTTCACAGCAGGTAATATTTTTGTGCGGAGTAAAGATAGGAGCTTGGTTAAACATTGTATAGGTAAGGTAAAACAAATTCACTTTCATTGACTGGGATATGAATCCCAAAAAGACATTTTATATATAAAAAAAAATTTAAATAATAAAGGTGTTTATTACAAAAATATATATAAATATAGCTTTGTTAGTCAATAATAAGCATCTCAGTAAAATACTTGCAAGCATAAATATTGTGATATAGAGATCGCATGACCAAATAGTAAGTCAAGCAATTTATAGTTTAAGATTTCGATTGAAATTTTCTGTTGAAAGTAACGAGGAATTATTTTACAACAGTTTAACTTGATGTGTATGTTGGTTAATTACATTAATTGAAAGATCAAATCGATAATCCTGTGAACATTATAATTTATAGAAGAAATCAAGAAAAATGTATGAATCCAATCCTAATATACATTCAGAAGAAATTTTACAAAAATAGATTTTGTAGAACGTGCTCGAAAAAGATCAGTACTACATAAAATTATCAGAATCATTAGTTTAAACAATCAAACATATATCCATGTTTATGGGTTCTTGAAGACACCAAAACATCAGCTGTTCCGTTGATATCGTCGATTTGGTCACTGTTGAAGGTAACAGTAATTTGTTTCCTGCCTGGTGTCCTCGGGGTCATCGTCATTTCCGCCACCCATTCGGTTCTCGGCGCTACATCACTGCAATTTCAAATTAAGCAGTGAACTAGTTCAGACCCCTATCACTCATGGCCTACTAATTAAATACTACATGTTAAAATTAATTGTATATAATGGCTTACCTCACATTAGCCAAAGGCTTCAGGCTTACAAATATTTACATATCGAACACCATGTAGAGTTTTATTCACCTTGTGCATAAGTTATGAATTTTGAAATTACTAGTAATTAGTAATTTTACTATGAGAATAAAACAAAGGTGATCTTCAGAGCTTATAATAAAGACATCTCTGAAAAAAGACACAAATCAATGCTCATCAGCTGTATTTCATTCATAGAGTCGGTAAAATCGTTTTTGCGTGGGTTACCTGATTCTCTGATCGAACTCTCCATCAATTCCAGGTCCATCCACACTAATAGAACAGTTCCTAAGAATTGTGTTCAGTGGGTTCCGGAACCTTAATTGACACTGGAAAGGCTTGTTTACCTCAACAGAGGGTGAAAGTACCTACAACATCAAAACTTTAGCTGCAAACGCCCATACATGTATCTTTTACACACATTCATCATGTATACATAAATATGTTTGTATGGAAATGAAAATAACGGTATCAACCTCAATGCCCATTGCCGGTTTTAGGAGCCGGAAGTCGTCCTCCCACGAGACTATCTGACCCGTCTCCTGAACCTCCGCAACAATGGAAACTTTGAGGTCAACATTTTCAGTAATCTTGTGGAGGTAATCCGATGCGGAGATTTCCATTGACATCTCTCCATCTATAAATTAAATTTATGAAAAAAATATTAATTTAAAAAATGTGTGCAAAGTTCTATTTACTGATTAATGGACAAAAAATACTGATTTTTCAATTGGCTACGACTGGTCATCAACTGGAAGTAGCTGATTTAAAGCACTAGTGTCATATGTATGTTTTAATAGCTTATTATAATGACTGAATTGATAAATACAAAACTGATACAACTTATCATTTATTTAGTTATATTGTAACCTACTTGATGAAGGTGCAACAGGTAACTGATACGACTGTTCTTTGATTTTTTGGTGTCGCCGCCCAGTATACAATACGGCCTCGCAGATCATCTTAGCCGTGACCGTCCTTGTTAGTGCTGCTGTGTTGGTAAAAGAAAAACTCACGACAAAGTCCTGGCCAAGATTAACATAATTTCTGTCCACAAAGCCGTGAAATTGCACATCTTCCTAAAAGGAGGTTTATCAAGCACATATCATTGAAGGTGTTCTGAGTATTTTTGACCGTCGATTCTTTATTTATTTGTTAAAAATATAGCTAAACTTTTATGGCTAGCATTTGTAATCATTAACGTCTTTCAGCTAGATTCTTATGGCTAGCACTGGTAATCATTAACATCTTTTCAAAAACAAACACGTCATCACATTATAAAATACTAGTATACATCCTGCCATTGTGAATATACCCCAGGAGTAAGACAGTTGCATTGTTATATCTTTAAGTTGTTTCTAATTGAAATCTTTACTATAAAAAGTCTAACATTTCTAATGTTTTTTTTTTTTTTCTGAAAGGTTAAAAAAATCGATATTGGACTGAGTGAGATATTGGACCCGTCGGTGAGATATTGGACCGCTATGACGTTTTTACGTCAAACTATAGGTGGGATCAGCTTTATCTTATCAATTATTGCAAACATGGAAGACAGCAAAAGATATGTCAAAATAAAAAGTAAAAGGTATATCAACACAATTATTGACTGTATTATCGGGCAAATGCGTTTTGTCGATCCCTCAATCGAACCATTTTGTTTGCCTTCAACCTAACGGCCTCAGGGAAACAGTTTGGTTCTTGGGTCCGACAAAACACATGTTGCCCTTGAACCCAGTCAATAAATGAATAATATTCTTTATTTGTGGGACTTTTTCACCCACAGTTTGGGTATTTCAATATGTAATCAACAGGCTGTAATATTGGTCTATACATACGCTCTGACGTTCGTTTCACTTTCACGGTAGTTTGTATGTATTCTGTACAGCCATGAATGTATACCTATATATATGACTTTTTGCATTTTCATTGTATGCTTCTTTGATGCCAATCGCACACTTTCTTTGTCTGTAAATCTCGAATTCAAACGTTTTCTATTCATTATAGAGGTCAAATAACTTACCACTTTGTTTTCATTGATGTAGGGTGCACTACTGTTCCGAGCACGGCTTGCCTTCTTCACCGCAAGTCTTTCTCGAGCTGACGCTGAAGTATTATTTTAGTGAACATGTACTATCATTTTCAGTATCCAAACATTCAGGAAAAATATTCAAATATACACGATACTTTGCGTAACAACAAGTATGCAAATGTCTGAATTTGAACTCCTCTGCTGATTTTTTTTAACTACTTTTTTTTACTACTTTTGACCCCCCCCCCTTTCCCTTTTCAGCCATTTCCATGAAAAAAAAATCACGTACATTTCTGGAAGAAAATTATTAAATTTAAAGAGATTTAAGAGAATGTAAAGCTAGGCAGTCACTGAAGAGTGTATCCCATGTATACTTACCGTCTGGGTATTTGTAATCATTCGTGATATCCTCACGAATCCTAGATCCTCGTCCTCTAATGGGTAGTCCATCAGGAACTTTGGTGCTAATATTCTTACCTATTCTAATTTTGAAATTAA
Organism: Saccostrea echinata; assembly: GCF_033153115.1. Lineage (NCBI taxonomy): Eukaryota > Metazoa > Mollusca > Bivalvia > Ostreida > Ostreidae > Saccostrea > Saccostrea echinata. Next base: position 50,386,189 of record NW_026889803.1, read on the forward strand.
AATGTATGTGAAAAATTTGACTTGGAATATAAATATTGAATATTAATTAACTCTTTCTTAAGAAAGATATACTTACGCTGCAGGATCTAGAGTAACAATGGACCATTTACCGCCCTCTCCGCGGGCCCAAACAACTTTATCTGCATTTACTTCCGCAAATACAAACGGCGTATCATATAGCAGTTCGCACCTGCCTTCTTTTATTGCTTTAAGTGATGCTGGACCACATTGGTTGAAACCTTTAACATTCAATTATTTCATGTGGAGTACTAGTATCGTAGTAGTAATACATGTGTGTACGAGGGTCGTTCAATAAATAATGCAACAAACAGTATATCATAGTAAAAATAGATCTATTTAATTTTATTTTTTCAGAATTAAAACATTCAAAAGAGCATCTAATCGTAAAAAACCCCATGATTTTTCCTATTGTCCTCGCAAAGACATTCACTTTTAAAGTATGCATGGTCACTACACTGAGCTGAAAACTGTTTAAAATGGTCTCTGCAAAAAAGATCAAAATTAGAGCGTATGTGAATCCTGTGCTTCTTTACATAAATCGCCGAAGAACTCATATTAAAGATATAATTTTTATATGTGGAAAGAATAGTCTTTAACGCTGTTTAATTTTCAGATTGATTCAGAAATTCAAAAGTAAAAAAGGAGAGTTTAAATATAAAAGTCAAACTAGTCGATTGAAATTTGTAGGGGCACCAAAAATTATCGATGCAATGTGCAACATAATATCTGAAAATGTCAGATTTACATCCAAAGACATTGCTAGAACACTAAGCATTTCATCGTCATAACATTTTATAGAATTGTGACAACGGGAATGAATGTAATAATATTTCTATCAGATATATGCCTTATTTTCTTAAAATTTCCTAAGAGAAAAATACGAATTAAATGTGCAAACGGTCTACTTAAACACAAATATTTTAACAAAATAGAATATTTCTTCAATTTGCGTGATGATAAAGAAACATGGGTGCAGTTTTTATAGCCAAAAACGGAAGAACAATAATAAGATGTGGAATCAAAGAAAAAGCTATCGTTCTTATTAATGTAAAGAGAAACAAGGGCTCCAAGCATGTTTTTATTAGTTTTCATTTTTTCAAGAGGTTCAATAAATAATTAGGTACACCCAAAGGAAGTACCATTAATGGTAACTTTTATGTTCAAATTCGACTGAGGAAAGATAAACAGATTTCCTGCAAAGGAAGTCCAAATGCCATTCCCAGGGTAATTTTCTTGCACCTGGCAACGCTGCTGCAAATAAGCACAGAGAAATAAATGAAATTTTGAAGAAAAGAAAGTTTACAGAGCTTTGCCTTCCCCCATATTCGCTAAATCTCAGTCATTGTGCGATCTTTTTATTCTAAAAATGCATGAAAACAATCAAAGGAAGATTGTACAATATTAGATATGTCATGGAAAGTGATATTCATCAGTGTCTTTGGGACATCCCTAAAGATGGGTATGCTGAGGTTTTCTGGTCATGGTTACAAAGACTTAAGACATGTGTAAAGGATAACGGGAATGATTTGAGGGATTGAAAATGTTTAGAATTTGTATTACGTACCTTTCCTACTTTTAGATGACCTATTGCATTATTTATTGAACGATCCTCGTATATAGTCAAGTTCAGCCTTTGTTCACTAAAAAGCATAAGTCTAGCGAATCTCTATAGAATATATATGTATTGCTTTTCTCTTTTCCGTTATATTGACCGGTACTAGAGATACTCTTAGTAACATTAACATAACCAAACGTCTCTGTATTTTAACTAGAAACAAACTGTATTGAAAATCATGAGTGGATCATATACTAGTATCTTTATTCTCTCTCTCTCCCTCTCTCTGTTTCTGGTACGTACAGTTTATTTTTCATTCAAAATATATTTCTTTTTCATCAGTTAAATAGTTTTAAAACATCGCTACTCTTGCTGAGTATTGCTTCTTCTATTAGTGTAATAAGCAATTTTTAAGAAAAGATTAGCCCGTACCAGAGCTTTCTTCCTGAGGAGTGGCGTCAATTATCTGCCAGCCGCCATATCCAGAGGGAAGATCGCGCCTCTCCATCCAAACCTCGTTCCAGCAATGGGAATTCCTATAATCATCGCCTCACATAAACACATGCAAGAGATTTTTCTCCATAGTACATGTAAATGATCAATTAAAAGTTTAATTTATCCGTTTCTTTATTTAATTTGAAATATACGAATCCTTTTTTCTTTGATATAATTAATTATTTGATATAATACAATTATTTTAGATCTCATGTGCATTTCAACTGCAGTATTTTGCTAAGAGAGTTTTATTCCTCGGACAAAGCAGTTATTACTTCATAGTATAGTTCTGAGGGAAAACCCTAAAAAATCCAGAATCCATGCCATGTTCAATGTTGAGTAAATTAAAGACATCTAAGATATCCGTCCTAAAACTCACCAAATACTGTCTCTCTTAAAGCTTCTAAAATGAGGTCACGACCTCCCTCCTGTTGGTGACCTACCAGATACTCTCCTCATTCGGGGGCACAAACTCCCTCCTGCTGGTGATTTACCAGATACTCTTCCTCTCCTGATTTGGGGACACCACCTCCCTCCTGTTGGCGACCTACCAGATACTCTCCTGATTTGGGGGCACCACCTACCTCCTATTCTGGACCTAGCAGATATTCTCCTGATTCAGGGTGCCACCTTCCTCCTGTTTGTGACTTACTGGATACTCTCCCTCTCCTGATTTGGGGGGGGGGGGGGGCACCACGTCCCTTCTGTTTGTGACTTACCCGATACTCTTACTCTGCTGATTTGGGGAGCACCACATTCCTCCTGTGAATGACTTACCAGATACTCTCTCTCTCTCCTGATTTGGGGGGGGGGGCACCACTTCCCTTCTGTTTGTGACTTACCAGATACTCTCCATCTCCTGATATGGGGGTACCACTTCCCTCCTGTTGACGACCTACCAGATACTCTCCTCATTCAGGGCGTCACCTTTCACCTGTTTGTGACTTACCAGATACTCTTCCTTTCCTGATTTGGGAAACCCCTACCTCCTGTTGGTAACTTATCAGATACTCTCACTCTCCTGATTTTAGGGCACCACCTCCCTCCTGTTGGTGACTTACCAGATACTATCCCTCTCTTGATTCGGGGGCACCACCTCCCTCCTGTTGGCGTCTACATAGATGTCTATCTTGATGTTTCCATCCGTGTCGTGAGCGGAGGAGAAGTTTGTGATGGTGCGGCAGGGCAATCCCAGAGCTCGGCAAACTACATGTAACAAATTAGAAGGCTTGGTAGGTATGAGAGAAATGTTGAAAGCTATTCATTTTTCATTGCAATATCATAATATATGTAAGTTTACATAAAATGTAGAAATGTATCCAGTTCATAGTAATGAGAAAGCTTTTCTATGCAAACGAAATTTGTGGCCTGCAAAGAACGATGAGTGTTCAAGCATCTTGTTTAAGACATTCACTAATGATGCCGTCTTTTATATTTTGACAGACATGATCAGACTTCTTACTGGTCGTCACGACTCCGGCGAAGGTGAAGCATTGTCCCCATTTAACAGGCCTCCTTGACTTGAGGAACTGTCTTAAGATGATCACACTTCCGTTCCAAGAGGACGGGTTCTTCCCCTCTCTATAGTCCCCACTCCAGTTACCCACCAACACACCATTATCCTGATTAACATTCACCTAAAATCATCAACTGATAGAATAATAGTCATTTTATAAGTTTCTGCAAATAAGGTGCCTAAAAAATCATTTATTAATGCAAATCTAAGCAGTCTAATGCATCGTCAAGTGAGTTGAAATACAATTTAAAGCTTTCTCAAGTCTTTTTTTTTGGGGGGGGGGATATATACCTTTTAACAGTTTTCTTTACCAATATTGTTCTTAAAATCACTGATCTGTTCAGCTAATGTGCAAGTTAGTTCATATACCGGGTATTTAATACTTTGTACCGTCGTGAGATTGTTAGATGATTATATGATCATACTAAAGGATGCAAAGATACTCCTCAACCAAAAATATAGGTTTTGTTGCCAACAGGCTTATGTACAATACAGTGTCACAGTTATAGCACATTTACTTACAATCTTGGATATGATTCTGGACACACGGATTGGGTTAGACATGGCGTATCCAAACCGAGAGTCAAATCCTAACTGAACACACATCAAGGAAGCTTCCAGTACGTCAGACTCAAACTGAAATAATTCCTCAAAGAATAGTAGTTGTTTAATAACTCTGAGAAAAGGTTTTATTTTTTGAAAATTATATAATTGAAAACCTAGAATTGCTCTCTTGAGGATTTCTCATCAAAGATGACGAATACAGGTTCCGATGACTGACCTGACCGTAAAACCAAGGCTTTTGATCGATGTACTTTGAATCCCCATTAAAGATAACCCCACTGTCGTTAAGAATGTATTCGTTTAGTTTGCTCATGTCCGGAAAGTAGGTATCATCCTCTGAAATCCAGACAATGTATATGAAATTTGATAATAATCAGACACGTCCTTCAGACATTTAGTGTATCTCTGTTTAGCTGGAATAATTATGCATACCTTTACACCAAGGATTAAAGAGAATAAAAATACTCTTTTTCATAGTATATTTCAGGGCACGTGGTTTCACATCATCTGGTACAATATTTTCCACTGTTAGTCGCCATTCTGCTACAATACAGTCTGCTGGCGGCGTCACCATAACTACTACGCTATTTTCCTTGTGTCTTCCCTTCAGAACAGCCGTCCATTCGCTGGGACCAGTTGGTTTACGTTCAGACTGTAGCAAGCACTGGACATGCGTCCCTTTGCCGGGCTTGGGATTCGGTCCTGTAGTTAAAAGTACATGTAAAAGAAATTTTCGAATTAAATTACTAATCAATCTATAATTATTCAAAAATATAAGTTTTAAGAATGATAACGAATGACATTATTTTATTCTATTTTTTTTTACATCCAGTAATAAATATATCTGATATGGATTTGCATAATTCTTAATGCTTTTTTTTTCCTGTTCATTTCGAAGTTTTCTTTTTCACTTGAGATGAAGACCATTTCAGTTTCGAAGAATAGTATACTGACAACGTACCAGCTTTGAAGACAAGTCGAATGGTATTTTTCTTGAGGCTAAACTTTTTGTCGAAGTGCATAACTAGGTTGAACGACTGCCCCCTCCTTACTACCAGACCTCCGGCCTGGACAAGATCGTATTTCTCTGTATGGTGCGATCGACCATTCTCGTCGCTCAGAACGTCAATGGAGGTGATCCTAGCACGACCAGCAGCAACGTCGTCACTTCCAGATTCATCGATGTTAAAGTTGGTTCTATCGACTGTAATGAAACAAGAAATCCACAAGAAAAAAACCATCTTACAAAGAATGAAATATATGGAGATAACGAACAGTATTCAAGCTCAAAGTCCATTAAACAATACAAAATAGGAGCAGAGCAAACACGGACCTCCAAAACATCAGAGGTGGGATGAGGTGGGATGAGGTGCCATGAGCATCCCCTGCCGACTGGTCACACCCACCGTGTGCTCCTTGTCATGATCGGGAAATAACGGAAAAATCCGTCGACAATTCAGTGTGTAAATAATGGCCTAACAATTAGTATGAAAATGTCAGTCAGCATTTAACTCAATGATAAATTGTATTTGCTGTCAAGGTCATTGTATCGACCATCGAACTTACGAAATGATGACTTCAAACGAGACTGCTGAAATTCTTGTTTCATCAACTTGTTTGTCAATAATTTACCTCGTTTTAGAAATTGTACATACGTAGAGCATGCTCTTGCGTATCGAATCAACTGAGAGAGATAAACCCCGTATGCAGGTGATGAAGGTATATTGCTGCATAAGTAAAGGAAGTTGTCGATTGAAAAGTTAAAGTCATCACGTTTATCATAAAGCTTGGTTGTTAGATTACCATTAACGTCTTTTTCAAGTAAAATATCCAAATATGAAACAGATGTGTCAGACTCTGTGGTATCTTTTTTCTCAAGCTCACCGAGATATATCGTATCGTCATAAGAATGGAAATAGCCATTGTTAATTGACAATACGTCGTCGATATATCTAAATGTCGAGTTGAAGGCCACAGCATAAGATTTTGGACAAAATCTGCTTCATATGAATACAAAAAAAGGTCTGCTAATAACGGGGGGGGGGGGCAATTGGTACCCATGGGAATTCCAATAGATTGTTGGAAGACCTGGTCTCCAAAAACCACATAGATATTGTCAAACAGAAACGCAAGCATCTTTTTAATGTCAACTTCAGAGTACTTGTGTGTACAATCAGATTGTTTTTTAACAAAATAATTTTGCAAATGACCAATGACAAGGTAAGTAAATTTACGAGGTCCATTTTTATTGAAAAAGCAGCTGTCAATGATATCAAAATGCCTGGACTTTAATTTATCGTGGGGAATGGTTGTGTATAAAGTTGAAAAGTCGTAAGTTTTTAAGCTGTTGATTTTGGTAAATTCTTGTGATTTCAAATTGTCCAAAAGTTCCTTGGAATTATTAAGTGTCCATATCTGATTTACACCACTTCTCGAATATATTGTTGCACAGTACTCTTTCTCCTTCACTACTGTTAATATCTTTGTGAGGAGTAAAGAAAGAGGCTTGGTTGAACATTTACTGGAACCAGCTATGTACCTTTCTTTGTAAGGATTTTTATGAAGTTTCGGAATCCAATATAGATATGGTAATTCAAATTCATTTTGGTTGTTTGGAATATTAAAAATATTCAAAACTGTTATATGATTTTGAAGAATTTCTTCCTTAGAAAGGGAACTATGAGTATAAGTTGGATTACCACTTGTAGAATTAAATCCAAGTTCCTCTAAAATACATTTAATATAATGAGCCTTACAAACAAAGACAATGTTGTTACCTGCTTTGTCAGCAGGGACCAGTACGTACTGATCCTGTAATCTATTTAATTCTTTTTTCACTTCTTGATTATTGAATACAGAAGGATAGATGGTTCTCACATTGCCCCTTAATCTTTTAATGCGCGATTTTAGCATACAACTGATACACTTAATCCATTCTGACAACGTGTCATGGTCTTCTTTTTCATGTCTGGCCCATCGCCTGGCGTAATCCTCGACAGAATCCATAATATTTATGAAATTCCGACGCCAGTTGAAGGATCGGGGTTCCCTATATTTAGGACCTTTTAAAATCGATGATCTAAGGTCCTCATATTATTATCTTCTTTGCATTTTGGGATCCAATAAATATATTGTCCTCTTTACACATAGGTCTCTACAGAAGATATTGTCCTCTTTGCATTTTGGGTCTCTAGTTAAGACATTGTCCTCTTTACATTTGGGTTTCTAATTAAGCCATTGTCCTCCTGGCATTTTCCGTCTCTATTAAAGATATTGTACTCTTTGCGTTTAGGGTCTCTAGTTAAGATTTTGTCTCCTTTGTCTTCTGGGTCTCTAATTATTTTCCTCTTTTCATCTGTATTTCATATCAAGATATTGTTCTCTTTACTTTCACGTCTCTAATTAGGATATTGTCTTTAAATTTGGATTTCTAATTAGGATATGTTCCGCTTTACATTTGTTGAATAAGTCTGGAGACTTAGGAAAGATGAAGAATAATGAGTAACTCACCGAAGACGGAAGGACGAAATTTCGTTTAAAGTTGACATTCGAGGTATTCAGACGTCTCAAATAAAATAGACTTTTTGAACAATATTGAATAAAAATATTATGTCTACCTGGCATGTTCGGCTCCGATGGAAATGTAGTGTTCCGATCAGTGAGTGGTCGTATCGTTGAGGTCCATTCTGGGCGGTAAGGTTCTGATGTCCTAAGCACTGGTACAGAGGGAGATCTCTCAATGGTCACTGGTATGTTGTACGTACGATTACGGAATGACGGCACACGGTTAAATGTACTTCCGCTGCGAAAACCATCACTGTCCAGCATGCGATAGTCCATAAATGCAGGGAAGTTACTGGGTTTGAAGTTCCAAGTATTAGGATTGTAAGTCATCTGAAGAATACCACATACATCCCAGTAAGTAAATATTGTCTCTAAATACTAGTATGTTATTCTTTGCTTTATTTAATGATGATGCCGCATTTCGGCATGTATTGGAATCCACTATAAAGGGGAAAATAACACCTTCTGTGGCTAGGACACACTAGCAAATTCTTTTACAAAAACTTAACTCTAGAGATTTTAAAGAATAATCTTTTGTTATACATATTCTCTGCTTTCAGAAAATACTAGTAATTATTGATTGAAGGTGCCTAATTGTAGTAAAACCATCCTTTTCTTCTCGAGGAGCATCGAATTTTGGTATTTTAGAATGGATTGTGCTCTCCACAGTGTTTTTATCTGCATTCCATAGTAACTAACAGTTTTTCTCAAAACACAGTAATTTTCTTTGGGCTATGAAATACTATCTTCAGACTGTGGCCCGTTGCAATTGGTCTGAAAATTGGGATGGACGACCAAAGAGCTATAGAGCCACCCACTGAAAAAAGTGTATATCTATTGTGCAAAAGTGCGCTGTTTCTCGGTTTATTTCTCCATATTTAAACTGTCATCTCAAAATATTACTAACCGTGTGCTCCTAACATTTTTTACAACTTCGAATTCTACAACAAAACTGAATGTACAAGTCGTGTAGTCATTGGGAGCGTTGGGCCCAATTATCTTGCCACCCAGAAATACGGCATGATAGGCAAAATTTTCGATGGTTTCAATGTCAGGTCCAATAGGGCTATTTATAACGGTTTGGGGAATGTTTTGTTGTGGAAGTAGTAAAAGAATATGTTAGGAACACACAGTTAGTGGTATTTAGAGATGGCAGCTTAAATATACGAAGAAATAATCGAGAAAAAAAGAGCACTTTTGTGCGCAAAAAATACACAATATTTTTTTTTTCATTTGGTGACACTACATAGGTCTTAGGTTGTTTATCCCAATTTTTTCTGACCAGCGAGCTACAGATCTGCAGATATATAAGAAACACTGGAGAAGACGCATTTTTAATATTTTTGTACTTATTGTGCAAATCAGAATAGTTATTTTCATATATATGAACTACTAGCATTTCAACAAATATAAATTGACAATGTCCATTGTTTGAATTTGAAACTGATTGTTTTTTTCTCTCTATATATATTGTGCCTCTTAACCCCGACTCAAGTTCTTAATACATTCGGAGGTGTTCAGTTTAAAAGGAAAAATAATTCAGATATTAAAAGCTAAACAATGAAGCTGAAAAAAATCTGTAGCACAAGTGAGTTTTATCCTTATAACTTTGCGAGAATAGTAACAAGGAATTATTCTTAATCTACGTTATTTGAAAACCTCTCGTAATAAATTACTTTTATTTGAAAACCTCTTATGATGAATTACTCACTTATGTCATTACTATGTAGTCTGTACTTTTGTGATTAAGTGGGTTTTAATATAGATTATATTTATACTTACATTTTACTACATAAGTAATATTTCCAAGACTTTTCTTTTCCCACCTTGAAACTGTTCCAAAAAGCCACTTTCCCGGAGAATTAATGTGAAGACAACCGAGGGACCATATAAAAAGTCTATGTTAAGCTGTGTCCAATATCACTCCAGAATCAATGAGATTTAGTTATTTTTAAGCCACATATTGAACAGTTTGTTAGCAAATGTAGAAAAAGGCTCCGTGAAAACAGCTCTGTTATTTTGAATTTCATAAATTGAACATTTTTTTAAACATCTTGCTTGAAACATTTTTTTATTGAATTTTAAAAACTTTACAACTGAAATAATTTTGTACTTCTTATTTGAAAAGTAAACGTAATTGAATGTGTTTTACTTATTATTTCTTGTCAATGATTTATACTAGTTTTGTATACTGTCCCTGAGTAAACCCGCTGTGGGCGTGGCCAGTGCCCAGGGGTCTATGTTTTTATCGGTCGGTATGTATCTCTCGCTTTGATGCAGACACTTCACAGGGAAGGGTGACACCAGATCTACAGCTGATGCATGGTCCGCCATCCTGCCAATAGGTAATACATATTCCAGACAGAACAGGTGCGACATTCATTATCTACATCATTGTGATGCATTATTTATAGCCATATGTTAATATAGGTGTTTTGCCTCTATGGTTTTTTTTAATGTACACGTTTTGAAATTTAAAAAAAAAATCTTATTGGTGACCAATTTAGATACATATTTTGTTGACTCCTATTTATGGTAATCTTACTGAAAATATTTTGATAGCAAACGATTAATTTTCATATCCCTCACCCTGTATGTTTCACTCTATACGTATAGTTCAATGTATGATTACTGAAAAAAAATTCACATATTGTAAACCAAAAATATGCAAACTAATAAGTGCAAAAAACGAGAGTTGTCCTCTGCCGAACTACATGCATCTTGTCACTGTTATATGCACAAGCCGATGTTTTACTTCAATACAAGCCACAAGCCACAAGGCATTATTTACTAGATAATCTTATACAGTCATGTGTTAAATTAAAGCATAAAAATTCAAAGAATTCAGATTATTGCAGATTGTTTTAAATTGTGTGAATTCAAAAAAAAAAAAAAAAAAAAAAAAAAAAAAAAAAACATCGGACTACGATAGATACATAAGATTATCTGCTTTATTTTTCGTAATTAATTTTTACAAAACATGAATTTTAGAAAAAAAAATTAATGAAGGACTCACTGTTTTACTACTATGAAGGTTTTTAGTTCACAATGTAAAGACTTAAATTACTCTGTCGATAATATCAATTACAGCACAAGGCAATATCATCTATAAGCAGTGGCAGTTGGCAGTAAGCAGTGAGTAGTTGGCAGTAAGCAGTTAGCTGTTGTATATGGAATTCCTGAAGCTAATGCATTTATTAACCGCAAATTTTAAACTCTAAAATATCTCCTTGCTATGGAATTCTACATTGCAAATAAAGCTTTTTTAATATACATTTTTCTCACAAAAAAAAAAACAACAAAAAAATTCAGAATATCGTTCTTTCAATGCTGAACCTATCTTTTAAATGGGTTTAAGAAATGTTTATTGAATGAAAGAAATTACCAGTACATTTCCCTCATCACGGTAAAAATGATACTTCTGTGTAAAGATAAACAGCGATTAATACATTTTGCGTCATTACATTCGACACAAAATTAAAGAAAAATGAATACATTTTGGATTATTGTATCTATTTTATTTGACAAGGTCGAATTGAACATAAGGTGATTTTTGCACTATAATTAAAACATAAGAAGTTCAATGTTTAAAATAAAGCGATTTTCTGTTTGGCCAGAAATTTGAAGCATAAAAACTTGGGGGTCCCATGCCTTAGAGGGTACCTGAAAATACTTATATCAGGTAATGGACAAGGTACACAGACTTTTCATTCATAAATTATTGTTTTTGAACATGCCACATGAAATATGCATGTGTAAGGTGTTCCATTCTTCTACCTAACTTTTTGAAAGCCTTTCTTCACAAAGACATTGATAATCCATCACATGCACCACAACACAAATTATGTACATGCAACAAATCACCATTCATTCGCTCTTTGACCTAATTCTACATTCATTTGCAGTGTACGGGCACTATTCTCTCTCCATATTAACAAGAGGTCCAAGGGCTTTAAGGGTCACCTGAGTATAATATGACCGTGTAAAGGATCCATGGAATGGTAAATAATAATTAAACAAGAGATGACCATGGATCAACAAAATAGTTAGTATATTAAGTGTGGTAAATCAGCAGCAACTCAGAAACTTGCATGATTGTATATGCCAGTGTAATCTGCAGTGTTTCACAATTAACATTGCTTTAGCATAGAAAATAATCATCTGGTAAAATCCCCATATCATATTGGCTTCTCTTGGTCTTAGAATATTTAATGTACATATAAAAGGTATCTTTGACTCCTTTTCATTTATCTCTTATTTTAAAGTCATCCTGACTATGAAAAACTATAAAAGTATTTTTATACTGTAAATTACAAATTATTGTATAATTCTCTTATTCAATTTACCCATCAAATACATTATTTACGTTGATAAAATATCATTTCTGGATAAAAAGGGGAATAACTTCCCTTAAAGCATAGTACATGTATTCCCAAATGTTCAGAACTTTTAGAGAGTGAAGTTAATATTCATGAAACAGTGGAAGCTGTGAATGAACATCTGAAGCAGGAAGGCGCTGAAGCGTCTGGCGAAGACAAGGTAGCTGTGAAAGTAATTTCTTTAATGATGCCGGTTCTCGAGGTAATGATTTCCGCGAGAAGAAACGACAAACTTGACATCCATGAAACGGCGATAATGAAACTTAGTGCTGAGGTGAGAAAAATTTCATATAGTTCTGACTCTCAAAACCAATACTCCAGGCGTGAAAATATTCGTATTTCAAATGTACCGGAAATGGAGGGGGAGCAAGGTGAACACTTGATAAAGACATTAATAGAAATAGGTGATGCAATAAACGTAAAAATCAAACCAGAAAACATAAACGACATCCATAGGATGGGGCAAAAACGCACAGGGAAAATGAGACAAATCATAGTAAGGTTTGTACAGCGTGAACCTAGACACCAATTACTTCGTAACCGGTTCGATCTTCGAAAAACAGAACAATTTGAAAAAGTATTCATTTCCGAAGATCTGACCCAGTTGAAGTTCAAATTGCTACAATATGTAAAGAAGCAAAGCCAGGTTAAATCTGCATTTCCAAAAGATGGGAAAATAATCTGCACCCTTCAGGATGACAAGAAGGAAGTGGTCGATACACCAGATGATCTCTTTAAGCTGGGAATTGATGCGATTGATTTTAAAGCCTTGGGACTGTCAGAAAGCGTGCTTTAGGATGAGGAAGGAAGTTCCGGTGATTTGCGTTGTAAAGACGATGATACAAATGAAGAAGACTCTGGTGAAAATGCTACTGTACCAATTTGTAAATTTCAGAAATCTGATAAGCAGATTAAAGTGTTGCATTTGAATGTATGTGGGATAGTGTCTAAAATTAGAACCCCTGATTTCATTGAATATGTTTCACAATTTGATATTTTATGCTTCACTGAAACTAAAATTGTGTTTATGATGATATAGGTATTCATAATTATGAATTACTACCACCAATCATTCGTCAGAATTGTAAACATAAATCAGGTGGTATTGCAGTTTTTGTCAAAAGTGAAATTTATAGATATGTTAAGGTCGTTGATACATCTAGTCAATGCATTTTCTTATTCTCTGTTGAAAATATTATGCAACATGACACTTTATTTGGGGTTGTATATATTCCCCCAGAAAATAGTCCTTATAGTTCTGTTGATATGTTTGATGAAATTGTTAATAAGTTAGTTACAGTTGATAAAAATTACCAAGTGTGCCTACTTGGAGACTTTAATGCTCATACAGGGTCTCTTGCAGTCTACATTATTGTAAATGACACTATTCTCGATAATCTGCTGATTGATGAAGACTCCAGGAAGGATATGAACAGTTTAAATTCCTTATACGAATTCGGTATTCCAATACAGAGGTATTCAAAGGACAAGCGTGTTGATAATTATGGAAATAAACTACTTGAAGTTTGTAAAAGCTTAGATATATATATTGCAAATGGTAGAATCAGTGATGATAGTTTTGTAGGTGCTGCAACCACAAGTAAAGATACCGTTATTGACTATGTTATTGTGTCTCCATCTTTATTTGATAGTATTTCTTCTTTCAAAATTTGTAATTTTGATCCTGTGTTGAGTGATATGCATTGTCCTGTTATTGTGCGCTTTGATACTGTGTTTATGACAAAAACAGATATAAATGAGCTTTCTTGTAAGTTTAAAGAAAATACTGTAGAAAATCAAGTTGTTTTAAAACCAAAGTGGAAAAGTAACAATGCACATGTATTTATTGAAAATTTAAGTGAAGAGAGTATAAATGAATTGCTTATGAATCTTGAGAATGTTGACATGAATCAAGTCGATATTGGTTTTGTAAATCAGGTTGTTACTAATTGTAATTCTATAATCAAGAATGCAGCAGAAAAGGCAGATATGTTTATTGTGACTAATAACAATGTGCAGAGGTCTGTAAGTTCTAAACTATGTAAACCCTATTTCAACAAAGAATGTTATTTGAAACGTAAAGAGTATCACAAGTGTAGAAATCTCCATTGGAGACTTAAAAGAGCTGAGACAGAACAGAGTTTATTACAAAGTAGTAGAGACTATAAAAAAACTTTAAATAAACAGTTTAGAGAATATCAGAAAAATTTTATTAACAAACTGAGAAATTTACGAAGTACTGATGCGAAAGCATATTGGTCGTTATTGAATAAATGTGACAGAAAGGGTAGTAAAAATGTTGGAAAAATTGCTCTTGATGTTTTCTATGATCATTTTAAGAATATGAATGCTTTAGATAATGATTCTGATGATGATGTCAATCAGCTTCCTAATGTAACTGATTTTAATATTGAATTGAACCAAGCTATTACTGAAACGGAAGTGTTAAATGCTATAAAATCACTGAAAAACAACAAAGCATGTGGTGGGGATCTTATATTGAATGAATTCTTGAAAAATACAACTGCAAAATTAATGCCTGTATTTGTAAAAGTTTTTAATATTGTTTTCATGGCTGGTATTGTGCCTGACAGTTGGTCGGAAGGTTATATTTGTCCAATATACAAAAACAAAGGAGATCCTAATGATGTAGATAATTATCGTGGTATTACCATTCTAAGCTGTTACGGAAAATTGTTCACTTGTATCTTAAATAATAGGTTGCATAAATATTTAGAAAACTCTGGCATGCTCTGTGAAGAACAAGCAGGGTTTAGAAAAGGCTATAGCACAACAGATCATATATTTAATCTTAAATGTTTAATTGATTTGTATTTACATAGAGGTAGAAAATTGTATTGTGCTTTTGTTGATTATCGTAAAGCATTTGACACTGTACGAAGGGCTTATTTATGGCAAAAAATGTTGAAACATTCTATAGATGGAAATATGTTAAAAATAATACAAAATATATACAGTAATGCAAAGTCTTGTGTAAGGCAAGGCAGTTCTTGTTCCAATTTTTTTATTTCAAATATTGGTGTACGTCAAGGTGAAAATTTATCACCTGTTCTGTTTGCCATTTTCCTTAATGATTTGGTTGAATTTATGTCACATGCCTATAATGGTCTTGTAGATATGAACACGGCAGCTCACTTATTAGATACTGACGAGATAACTGTTTATTTACGTTTGTATTTGTTGTTGTATGCTGATGATACAGTTATTTTAGCAGAGTCAGCTGCTGAACTGCAAGCTTCTTTAAATGCAATGTACTTGTACTGTCAAACTTGGAAGATGCAAGTTAATTCTCTTAAAACAAAAGTTGTTATTTTTTCTCGCTCTAACATGAACACTGATAATTTACATTTTACTTACAATGGTGATAGACTAGAAATTGTTAGAAACTTTCAATATCTTGGAATAATTTTTTCTAGTAAAGGTACTTTTAATGATGCAAAGTCACATCTGGTACAACAAGCCAGAAAAGCTATGTATATTGCTCTTAGAAAATCCAGGAAATTAAATTTACCTATTGATATGCAACTGCAACTTTTTGACACCATGGTTGTACCTATTTTGTTGTATGGTGTAGAAGTATGGGGTTTTGAAAACTGCAGCATTTTAGAATTCTTTCATATGGAATTTTGTAAAAAAAATTTGAAAGTTAAAAAAACTACTCCTCATTGTATTGTTTATGGAGAGCTGGGTAGAATACCACTTAGTATATTAGTAAAGTCTAGAATGGCTGGTTTCTGGCAAAGGATTTTGTGTGGTAAAAATGAGAAAATTTCCTTCACATTGTACTCAATTTTGTATCAATTTAGCTTAAAAGGTTTTTACCATTCAAAATGGCTCATGGAAATTAAGAATATTTTACATGATTGTAATTTGGATCTAATGTGGAATGCTCAGTATGTTGATAAATCATGCAAAATTGGTGTGTTGGTTAAGAATACATTAAGGAATAGTTTTATCCAAGACTGGAATGTAAATGTATTAAATTCTCCGAAATGCCTTAATTATAGAATGTACAAGTGTGATTTTGGTTTTGAAAATTATCTAAACATGTTACCAAATGATCTTAGATTATATTTATGTAAATTTCGTTGTGTCAGTCATAACTTGCCAATTGAAGCTGGTAGATTTTATAGTATTGATAGATCTGAGAGACATTGTAACCTCTGCAATAACAATGAACTTGGTGATGAGT
Source organism: Saccostrea echinata (assembly GCF_033153115.1). Classification (NCBI taxonomy): domain Eukaryota; kingdom Metazoa; phylum Mollusca; class Bivalvia; order Ostreida; family Ostreidae; genus Saccostrea; species Saccostrea echinata. Next base: position 50,402,496 of record NW_026889803.1, read on the forward strand.
TTCATTATTTATTTAAGTGTCCTTTTTTTAAGAATGAAAGACAGAAATTTATACCTAGCAATATTTACACAAATCCAAACACAATATCTTTTTATAATTTGATGAATACTTCTGATATATATGAACTAATAGGTTTAGCTAAGTTTTGTAAAACTGTTCTTAAATTATTTCATGCCTGAACTTCCTGCAATGTAAACATTAAACGATTTTTTTTTATACAACCGTCAGTACTGTCCATATCAAAGTTCTTTTTGTGGTTCATTATGTTAACTGTTCACATGTTGATTTGTTCAATTGTTAAACTCTTATTGTACTAACATACCCCATGTGGGGGCTTTAGTGAAAATAAAAGTTTCAAAGTTTCATACATGTTCATAATCTATACCCATTTCCAATTCCAGAGCCCCTGTCTATGCGGCCATGAATTTCATATTTTGGGAAGAAGCACTCTTTCTCATCATATCCCATAATTCATGCACTTAGGTTATCTATTAAACACTTAGGAGCAAAGAAGAAGATTTTTAAAGAAATGATGAATTTTCACTATACATGATGGAGCCCCGCACTAACTCAAGAATCTCTGACCCGTGCATGAATTTCACAATTTTGTAAGAAGCACTCTTGCTTATCATAACCATGCACTTAGTATGTCTGCTTAATTCCCAGGAGCAGAGAAGATTTTCAAAGAATTAATGTATTTTCTCTATATGATCATGAAACCCCAGTCTTTACTCCAGAATCCCTGATTCAGGGCCATGAATTTCACAATTTTGGAAGAAGCACTCTTGTTCATCATATTATGCACTAAGTTTTTATTTTATATACCAAGGCACAGAGAAGATTTTCAGAGAATTAATGCATTTTCATTATATGACCAATACAGCCATACCATGACACCAGAACCCTTAACCCAGGGGCCACAAATTTCATAGGCATTCATGCTCATCATATCTATGCACTAAATTTGTCAGTTAAACATGCAGGGGGAAGAAACATTTTTGAAAATTTTATGCATTTTTATAATATGACCTATAGAGTTCTACCGAATGCCCAACCCTATGACTTTGAACTTTACAATTTTAGTAGAAGGCTCAACGCTCATTATTCAGGTGACCTAACAAGAGGCTCTGACTGCCATACATTAGTGACCTAGTTAAATAAGTCTCAATGTTTTTAAATACTTTATTTTACAGTGTATAAATCTTGTTAACATTTATTCAATTTGTCGCGCATCTTCGCAGAACACTGTTTCAACTATTACAAAAACATAAAGATGTAAAGAAATATTTTTAAAAAAAAACACAAAAGGCATCATGTGTTACTGTCAATGGACAATTAATGCCACATTTACATAACTACAATCAAATCAACAAAACACACAGTCAGAATCAAAATTGCAGATAAAGTAGGTTAAAATGATAAGACTGATTACCATTTACATTCTCTAGGCAAAGGCTGAAAAAAATCAGATGGTTTTCATACAGAAAAAATTCCTCTCACTCACTCAGCCATACAATCAGTTAGACCAGATATCATGTACCAACTTCTATCACAGTTTAATGAAATTTCTAATCAATAGCCAACAACTGAATTCTATAAGAGGATATCCTGGACATGAGCAGGTCGCACAACACAGTGTTTATATTCATAGTAACAAGATACTTTGTGCATCAATGGGATATCATAGAACACCAGTTTCAAGTTTGCTCCTTGTCATACAAGTTCTTATACATTATTACACAATATACAAAAGATAAAGAGATCCCTACAGCTTGACTATCCTTCCTGTCCAAAATCAGCAGTGAACTCCTCTAACTTTTTAAGGTCTGCTTCATTCACTGTAGGTTTAGACGTGGCTAATGACATAAGCATATCATTCTGAAAAAAAATTGCCAATTTTTAGCATTATAATAATTTGAATGCCTTAAAAATTTCCTCTTGTAAAATTTTTTAACTCCATGAAAGAATTTTTGAATCCTATTAAATATGAAACTAACTCTGAAAAATAACTCTAAAAAAATACCACTATGAACCAATCAATTTCCTTTTTAATATATTATGTCCTATGTCTCTTGGAAATAATGAATTGTACAAACCATTGATACAATGGGTTCTAGCAATTTATTTCCATCAACATCGGTCCAGTTCATCTCCATGGCCCCTGGGGCTCCTGGAGAGCAGGGAGTCAGTAGGTCATCCACTATCACATTAGGATCCTCCCTCGAGGGACCTCGCACCTAAACCAAAAATATTTACTCATTAAAGTCAGTTCCTGTTTATTAAAAATGGCAAGATAGTTACATTCTGGTCTACATCTGTGTATAGGATGTTGAAAATATCCAGATGCAGATTTGGAACTGTGTATTCATGAAGCACAACATGTTTCTATAAAAATGTTTGATTTCAATTACTATAGAGTATTTAAAGTGAACCTTTTTTCCAAAAAAAACAAAATGTCCTTTTTTTAAAGCACTTGAATATTTTCAACTTTTTACTGAAAGATAAAAAGTAAAAAGTTTGCAAAATTGTGGTATTCAATACACAACATGTACACATATTGGCTCATAAACATCTGAGACAAATGGATACACATACAGGTAACTCTTGATGGCTCGAACTTCGATTTCTCGAAGTTCTTGATCGCTCGAAGTGAGTCTCCGGTCCCGAATTTTTCTACTATATAACTAAACAAATTTACTCTTGATTTCTCGAACTCTTGATCTCTCGAAACCCTTGATCTCTCGAAGTCAAAATGCAGTCCCGCTATGCATATTCTATTAGAATTTACCCTCGATACCTCGAAGTGGCCATGTGTATACAAGGTTATATAATTAGCACCTTTACCTGGACATTTAAAAGGCCCCAGGCAGAAGACGCAGGTCTCGAGGAACGGGATGATTATTCAGGTGACACTTATGCTGCAAGGTGATAATTTATTTATAATTAATCATATTTTGCATATATGCTATTAAAATAATTATCATCGACTGTCTTACGATAATTTAGAGACGCAGTGTCAGCGAAAAGTAGTAATTGATTAAAAGACGAAACACTAATTTAAATTTTATTTCCAGTCAGTGTCAAACGAAATATTAAAAAGCAGAAACAGCCTCAATGTCAATATGACGACTATTATTGGACAAATACTTACAGAACTGTGTTCAATGATCATGTTTGGAATAGTCAATGCTATGTACATGTACGACGCATAGTATGATGTCCGTATTACAAAGAATAAATAAATATACATGAAATGATGATATACATTTTTTTGCATTACTCAGTTAAATGAAATATTCATCTAAATTACGAAAAAATATCGTTGTTTTATAAAAACCACGTGTAAAAGGTTAACACTGCATGAAAACCATTACATCCGTTAAGACTAATTTTAAAACCTGTCAACAAACCCGGGAAATTCCGGACTCTTGAAAACTCGAACTCTTGATCTCTCGAAGTTTTTCCTCGGTCCCGCGGACTTCGAGGTATCGAGAGTTACCTGTATTACACACACCTGGGCCCTCCTCAATGGTCACTCTGGTTAAAGAAAGGCATGTTCATGTATATTATGACGGCTAATTTTGTTTGACTTACTTTTCTGAAATGTGTAGCTGTTTGAACCTTTCTGACTGGCTGCATTAGAGCATCTCTGACCACAATGGATATGTCAGCTCCAGAATACCCCTCTGTTCTCCTTCCTAGTTCTCTGAATTCCTCCTCAGTAAGGCTGTGAGGGGTGTTCCCTAGATGAAGTTTAAACATCTCTGTTCTTGCAGGGGCTTCAGGCAAGGGGATATAAATTCTTTTCTCAAACCTTATCAAATATAAAAAAAAGACTTTTTTTAAAATATATCTTGTACAAAATGTATATATATTTTTAGATTACAATTATATTATTACAGTATATATTTTATGACTGTGACATTGTTACACCTCATTCAAACACAATATTACATAACTGAGTTATTTACATGAAAACTTGTTGCCAAATTATAAGAAAACACAGTGATACAGATGCCTTGTTTTGAAATTCACTCAGCTTAACTTTAAAACACACATACACCCACAAAAGATTATTTGTAAATTGCTAATGGCTGTACATACACACACAAAGCTATTTCCTAGTCATAGTCATTATATTAAAAACTATTGATATAATAATTAAATTCATAATAATGAATACTGTATAATGAAATTAAATGTTAGGATAGGTAATTTTGTATCATGATATAGATATATATCATGATTTTTTCAAAATATTGAGATAATATCATGATATTTTTAAATGCAATTTTACTATGATTTCAAATGAATTTCCATAATTTTTCTAACACATACATGTACACAGTGTCTTCCTTTATTACGGAATAAGGGATTAGTGATCAATTGTAACAGGCTTGGGGTTGAGGTTTATGACAAATCTTTGTAGTCCTTACAACAGTGAAATTTTGATTTTTTAATTTCAAAGCAACATTTTTATCAATTGAAGCAGTCAATTTGGCCAGAGCCATTTCTTAGGGAAAACACTGTGTATATATTGAAAACATAACTTCATGTTTTTCATTTTTATTTATATATTAATAAAGCATGTTTAGATGCTAGTATGATGTTGTTTTACTTCATACTTTACAGTTTTGGTAATTGTAATTCAAGTGTTTGAACCACAAAATTATTTCTAGAATTTATAAATACAAACTAAATACCTGTATTTTAGCCTCTATATTATGATACATATCGTGCAATAAAAAATCATGATATATGTATATACAGATACAATTGTGCATCCGTATTAAACATCTACCACCAAGAAAATAGACATATATATACATATATATAAAGAGAGAGAGAAAGAGGTTTTAAATCATCAAACAATATCCACCTTCTCCTTATAGCTGAGTCCAGAACCCAGGGTATATTTGTAGCTCCTAATACTAGAACACCATCATTGTCCACACCCACTCCCTGCATCTGGACCAGAAACTCAGTTTTGATTCTCCTAGCAGACTCAGATTCATTCTCACTACGGGATCCACAAAGGGCATCCACTTCATCAATAAATATAATGCTGGGCTTATTCTCACGAGCTAAGGCAAATAATGTCTTTACCAATCTGAAATTAACATATCAGAATTACTTTACAGAAACATATACATGATTACATGTATTCTGCCAACATTTTGTATTATGGAATAAGGAAAATATATTTTAAAACAAAAGTATTACCGGTAAGAGATTACTGAACTTACTGCAATTAATGTTATCCATAAGAAAGGAAAAGAACGTTCTGGTGAAATGCAACCTTAGATAAATTATCATGCAAGTTTAATTAGGATAAAGCTTTTAATTACCTGATAATGAAACTGCTCCAAAAACTTTTACCTGGTTATATTTTACATATGTAAGTTATATTCTGTGCCCATAAAACTGCTGACTTACTTTTCACTTTCTCCCAGCCACTTTGACACTAAATCAGCTGACGAAACAGAAAAGAAGGTAGAGTTATTGGCTTCTGTTGCCACAGCCTTGGCTAAGTAGGACTTTCCTGTACCAGGAGGCTGCAATATATATGACAAAATTTTTGTTTTTTTTTAAAATGAAAACCATTTGAATGAGAATAAATAAGTCCAATTCATTACAGAATTTTTTTTTCAAAATATACCTTTTTTTTTAACATATATGTAAAACCAAAAATTTTATTTGAGAATACTAACTCCAAACAACAAAATTCCTCTCCAAGGTTTTCTTTTACCTGCAAGAAAATAAACAAATTCATTAATTAAGAATGACAAAGTCTTCAACATAGAAATGCTTTAATATTATACTAACAAACCAGAGTGACTCAGGCGATTTTAAAATTGAAGAGTAGTAACTAATAAAAGCAATCTCTAATAATAAATCTCATTTGTATTCTGCGGCAGTCTTTTAAATTTTCCTTCAAGTTCATGTAGTAACTCTTACTTAAGAAATTTATTTATCATTTGTAGTGCTAGATGGTTTACTTACCAGTAAAAAGGTGTGGAAATTTTACGGGAAGAATAACAGCCTCTTTAAGCGCTTCCTTAGCCATGTGTAAACCAGCAACATCATCCCATTTTATATTAGGTCTTTCCATCACAATGGCACCTGTAATATTGGGCCAGTTTACAATATGGTGAAATGTCTTACTTTTGTGGAAAATGGGATAATAAGCCAAAATGAATCAAGAACGTACAACAATTGGTTATCTTAAATTTCCAGTTTTTTATAAGCAAATTGAAACCCAAGAATATTTATCAGATTGACATATGCAGAACACTATATTTCAGTTCTTCAAACCAGATTTGTTTATAATAAAGAAAGAGTTGGCAATGCTTTTGATTGTAATAATGTTTAATTCATAATTGTAGACATTACACACCTGACAGCTGATTTGAAAACTTCTTTTTGTCTGGATCTTCTTCATCACTGTCAGAGTCATTGTTCTTTGATGATTTTCTAAAATCCAATAAAACAATGATTTATTCTCTCTTGCCATCTCATTATATGTTTCCTGGGATGAATTGATCTTTTCACACAATTACTAACCCTTTGTTGTTTGATCCCTCTCCATCAGCTACTGGCTTTTTTGACTTTTTGTTCAAAAATTGTTTTAGTTTCTCTGCTCTGTCTAGATATTGTGCACATTTGGCTCGGATACTGTCTTTAGCTTTCTCACTCTGTGCCTCATCTAAAATTCATTACACATATATATAATAAAAGCTAAACGACAATTAGGGAAAAGAAATTTGGCATTACATTATACATAACATCAAAATATTACAACGGTTAATGTACTTACATTTCATAGCATGTAAAAAGTACTCTACTGAGTGTTCATACAGCCGTAGGGCTTCCTCATAATTCTTATTCTTGTCTTCTTCTGTGGCTTTTGTAACAAGCTCAATGGCTTTCTGCAAATGGATGGAAATCAGCAGTTATTAAATAAATCATTTACACATTTTAACAACTAATGTACTTAAAACTACCAATATAACTTGTTCTTACAAGTAAAGCAGTGCCAGGAACATATGCTCCATGCCCATTTACATATGGCCGAAAAACAGAATTCATGTTGGAAATTGTCAAGAGTGCATGTGATAGCACTACCTTCTCCCCTGCCGAATTTTGACAGAGTGTGCTTTCTCATCCAGCACATAAAACATATTCTGAACTGAGTCATAGCAACACCTATATACACATAAACTGATCACCAATGTAGTTATTAGGAATAATCATGCTCATTTCTTTGATCAATATCACATGCAAATCATGGGACTTGCAGAAACATCTAAAAATAGACATTGCTAATGGTATTCCAAATTTTGATGCTAAGCAGTTCTAAAAATACATTCTGGAACTAAGGTTCACTTTTCTTATGTTTTATAAGTATTCGTGTAAAGATTTGTGCAAACTTTGTTGTTATGAAAGATTGCAATATAAGTGGGAAAAAAATATGCATGGATAATGTGTACGTAAAACCAAAGAATATATTTTTTATTCTCTGCCATTTTTTCTGCTCTACTTTAATGTGCCTTCTTTTGATGTCATCGTGGATAAATGCAGTTGTGGTATATGATGTAAAAAAAAAAATAATAATAACATAATCACCACATAAAGATGCATGTCAGAATGGACAGCTTCCCTTCTAAAATTGAACTGATGCTATAAATTCGACAATGCTTCTCGTGTAATAAATAGTTTTCTGATACATGGACTGCAATAAGTGTTTTATTATAAAGCTATACAGGAATGTCATATATACATTATCACACGATTTCCAAATACACTAAAGAGGTAATCATCAAGCAGCGAGGAACCGAGTTTACATTGACCTTTCAAGGTGTAGCAAATACTGTACCTGTAACGTATTGCCTGAAGACATGGATGTTACGTTTTTAAGCAATACTTGTATCTGATAGTATAAATTACATGAAATTTGGGGTTTAACACCATTTATTTATCAATTCCTCTTCTGATTCATTTCAAGATGGTGGCTCTTCAGTTCCGTGTCACATGACCTCTATTTTGATGATAAATATAATGACCGGAAAGGCGTGAATCCCCTAAATACTATAGATGATATAAAATCTTAGATATTTAGAGTATTTGGTAATATATGTAACTTTCATTGTAAATATTCATTTCATTTGTTTTCCTTTCAATAATTTTGAGACATGTGATAAAAAATGTATTTTAAATCTACATGTGTGTACATGTGTGTGTGGGGGGGGGGGGGGGGGGTTAAAACTGAGAAAGAGGCACATCTTGTCAGTTCTTATCTTATTTTTAGAATATCTGAATTCAAATAAGGATTTATTAAATTCATGCAACTCCACAGACAGACTTATAAATCTCAATGAGGAGCATTTCATCTACCATACCTATACTTAATTGATATATCATATATTGAAAGCTTCTGATATATCATGATAATTATATCATATTTTTAAAGCTTCTTACAGAGAGGTGAAAAGACGCCTTGAGGTGAATTTAGGATAGAATTTTACAACATTTATATAGTTACCAGTGGCAGATTCAAAAATTTTAGAAAGGAGGGAGTTGGGTAGTTCATAAATGCCTGGGTCTCTTTGACAAAATTAAAAATAAATTGTCCAAACTGGTAAATCGTATTTCATAATCAGCCCTGACACTATGAGCGTGATCGTTACGTGTGGATAAATGCTGAAGCGCGCCATTTTTTTTTAATAATTATTTAAACTGATAAATACCTGCAAGTCCACCTCACTTGGCATTTCAACTACGACTGCTAAAAAAATTCGGTACTAAATCAACTTTCTGCAAAATCACCTGACTGGTTGAGAGATATGTACACAAATACACATGTAAATTAGTGAGGTCATAAGAAATGTCATGTCACAAGACATTTAGAATACTCGTTTCCTACTGTATGAAATATATGGAGATAACGAACGGTATTCGAGCTCAAAAATCAATTAAACATAACAAAATAGGAGCAGAGCAAACACGGACCTTTAAGTCATCAGAGGTGAGATCAGGTGCCATGGAGGAGTGAGCATCCCCTGCCGACCGGTCACACCCGCCGTGTGTTCCTTGTCATGATCGGGAAAATAACGGAAAAATCCATCGACAATTCAGTGTGTAAATAATGGCCTAACAATTAGTATGAAAAAAGTCAGTCAGCATTTGACTTAATGATAGATTGTATTTGCTGACAAGGTCATTGTATCGACCATAGAACTTACGAAATGATGACTTTAAACGAGACTGCTGATATTCTTGTTTCATCAACTTATTTGTCAATAACTTACCTCGTTTTAGAAATTGTTCATACGTAGGACATGCTTTGGCGTATCGAATCAACTGAGAGATATAAACCCCGTATGCAGGTGATAAGTGTATATACTGCAGCATAAGAAGGGGAAGTTGACGATTGAAAAGTTAAAGTCATCACGTTTATCATAAAGCTTGGTTGTTAGATTACCATTAATGTCTTTTTCTAATAAAATATCCAAATATGAAACAGATGTGTCAGACTCTATGGTATCTTTTATCTCAAGCTTACCGGGATATATCGTGTCCACATAAGAATGGAAATAACCATTGTTAATTGACAATACGTCGTCGATATATCTAAATGTCGAGTTGAAGGTCACAGCAATTGTTTTCTTCTTTTCACGTAAAAGATTTTGAACAAATTCTGCTTCATTTGAATACAAAAAATAGGTCTGCTAATAACGGGGCGCAATTGGTACCCATGGGAATTGCAATAGATTGTTGGAAGACCTGGTCTCCAAACACCACATAGATATGGTCAATCAGAAACTCGAGCATCTTTTTAATGTCAACTTCAGAGTACTTGTGTGTACAATTAGATTGTTTATTAACAAAGTAATTTTGCAAATGAACAATGTCAAGGTAAGTAAATTTACGAGTTCCGTTTTTATTGAAAATGCAGCTGTCAACGATGTCAGAAAGTCTGGATTTTAATTTATCGAGGGGAATAGTTGTATATAAAGTTGAAAAGTCGTAAGTTTTTATGTTGTTGATTTTGGTAAAATTTTGTGATTTCAAATGTTCCAAAAGTTCCTTGGAATTTTTTAGTATCCACATCTGATTTACACCACTTCTCGAATATATTGTTGCACAGTGCTCTTGAAGTTTCTCCTTCGTTACTGTTAATATCCCAGTGAGGAGTAAAGAAAGAGGCTTGGTAGAACATTTACTGGAACCCGCTATGTATTTTTGTTTTTAGAGATTTTTATGAAGTTTCGGAATCAATATAGATATGGTAATTCAAATTCATTTTGGTTGTTGGGAATATTAAAAATATTCAAAACTGACATCATCGTCTCAAGCCACGGCCCGGAGTCCGCATATACTAGTAGCTCTCTCCTACCCGTGGCCAGAATGGGAGAGGATCGAACATTTTAGCCGTGGTTTGCGACGATGATTACTGACGTGATTTTGAAGAATTTCCTCCTTAGAAAGGGAGCTATGGGTATAAGACTATAAGTTGGATTACCACTTGTAGAATTAAATCCCAGTTCCTCTAAAATACAATTTATATAATGAGCCTTACAAACAAAGACAATGTTGTTTCCTGCTTTGTCAGCATGGACCAGTACGTACATGTACTGATCGTGTAATCTATCTAATTCTTTTTTTTCACTTCTGAATTATTGAATACAGAAGGATAGATGGTTTTCATATTGCCCCTCAATCGCTTAATGCGAGATTTTAACATACATCTGATACATTTAATCCATTCTGACAAATTTTTCATGTCTGGCCCAACGCCTGGCGTAATCTAAAGAATCCATATTTATGAAATTACGACGCCGGTTAAATAATCGGTGTTCCCTTTATTTAGGACCTTTTAAAATTTGTGATCTAAGGTCCTCATTGCAGCCCGGAGGACCGGGCTGCTCTATACATATAAGTTTAAGTGTTGGTATATGGGGATTGAGGTGGGAGAAGTTATTCAGAATTAAAGGTTTTCTAAACATTAAAAAGATAGTTAATCAGAATGTTCTTTCCCTTTATAAATTACGAGATACACAATATATTTACTTCCATAAAGTGAATCTGTAAAAATATATATGTTTTTCATATTTAATATATAAAGTTGCTTATCATTTACTATCGAAAAAACGACAGGTCCCTTTTTTTGGAACATCGAATTTTACTTATCGCATAAAAACGTAAAAAAGTACTTTACATAGTTCGTGTTTTATATTCTTTAAGTGAAAGACATTTTTGAAAATAGGTGATGCATGTGTCTGGTTTCAAATTATATTTTATGCAGCCAGCATTACTTGAGGAATTGATAAAGTTTAAAAGGGTATCGTTTTTGTTCGATTTTCATCCGACTATAAGTTTTCAAAATATTCTCGACTATCGTCTCCATCATGTAGACGCATGCCTTTTTCACACATATCGAAGCGGTTTGATGATCAAGACTCATTTCCATTGTTTACTTTATTTATTTCCCGGGCGACAATTGATGGTTACATCAATGTTTTCTTGTTATTAACTATATTTACGTCACCAGTAATAACGTGTCCAGCAGGACTATAGTTATAGGGTGAAGAAGGACATGAACACGAAGGATTATGTTTCAGATATTCGCTATCCAGTCCCTTTAAAGTTTTCTTGTAATTAAAGTTTGGAAGCAATAGTCGATGTATATTTGTAGGAAATACAAGGTGTAGTCTTCAACTTGAAATACGGTGGAATACAAGACTGGACCCTTTTGTGATTAAGAATATTACTTAAATTAATTGCGTCAATTCCTTTGTTGGCATATTGGAATTTAAGGAAAAAACGGGTTGTTTTAGCTGCATTTTCTTCTGTAAAACGCGGCGGTTTAAAAAAAATCTCTGTTTTGCAATATCCGATATATGTCGCTCTCGCCTTAAGTCCCGCCCTGTATCTCCGGATACAGTAGGAAACTCGTACTCTAAATATCAGTAATTACGTCTTTTCAAAATGCGTTATAACGTCTTTTAAAAAGGCGTAATAACACCTTTTTTCGCGTTATTACGCCTTTATTATGGCGTTATAACTCCTTTTTTTGGCGTTATTACTCCTTTTCCGCGTTAATATGCCTTTTAAAAAAGCGGTTAATTACGCCTTTTAATTTTTTTTCACCCACAGATTGATCCTAAAAGGCTTTGAATTCTTAAAACTTCAGACTTAACTTGATTTACTATTTGTCAAATCATAAACACCACATTCCTTTTACGAATGTACCGTTTCGCAATTGTTTATAGATAATAAGATTTGATAAAACAAATAAAGATTTGTTAACTTAATTATGTGATATATTTTAATTTCTTTCGTTTTAAATCATGGTCCATCATCACATTTATATCTTAGTGTAAATTTAACTTTCTAACTGCATCCATTTTGATGGACATCAATAAATCACAACATGAAGTATGTTATTTAAATAGTAATATTTTAAAACTATACGCACACTTTTATGCTTCAAACTCATATCAAAATGTTAGTTTCATTTAACATAATTTTTTGCCTTTTGCCGATATGTCACTTTAAATTGAAAATACGTGTGGTAAATGCATCTGTCATTTTAATCCCCCACTCTTCATAGAAATATAAACTGAAGACTTATCAATCAAAAGAAACGCAATAAATATGACACGTCACTTTAATTTATTATTGACATAATGATAACTACTGTCACGTGATGAGATGGGTTCCAGATACGGATGTAGGACGTCATATGTTTCCTGTTTGTCCGTGCCATTCAGTTCTGTGTAGTGTGGCCTGTAATCAGAAATTCAACTGTTTCTCCACTGCACACTCAAATAAAAAAAGGGTTTGTTTTTTTTTTTCAAGAGGAGTTAGATCGATTTTTTTTTTTAATTAGAAGTTGACTTTTTTTTTTTTTTACCTCTCTCCTTTTAGTGAGGAATCAAGATCTGTAAAGAAAATATGAAAGTATAATATTATTTCTTATAAACAGCGAATTCTGGTTCGTGCAATATTCAATAATAATTCAAAAGATTACCTTGTCTTTGTGCTTCTTCTTCTAACTGACTCTGTCTTCTTTCTGTATGGTCTATATGCCTAAAGATTAATTAAAAAACATTGTTACAGACGTACGTATGTATAATTATTCCATGCAATATCAATAATAAAATAAAATGTGCGACATATAAACTTCCCTAAATACTTACCTATTCAGAACACCTAAAAAATTAAAAATAAGTATTATAATTTTGTTCTTGTAAAGAGATCAAGTCAAGAAAATTTTAAAGGCATCATAGCTCATAATTATCATTTATAAATAAATATATAAATTTAATCGCTGAAAGATATATTCATAAATGGCAAACTTTTGATAACGATCATGCATTTTCCTAAAATCCAGCAATACTTACTATGGTATTTCCTCCAGATCGCAAAATTCACACCAGCTCCTATTACAACTATCAATATAGCAACCGTGATGCCTATTACCACCACATTTGTGTTTGTCTGATTGTAAAATTTACCTTTGAAATAAAAAAAATATATATCTTTTTTGCCCAGGTGCAGTACTGAATATTATATTTTGCACTTTCTTCTGGAAAATCAACCATGTAAGATTAGAAGTTTTATTAATTCCAAATTTCATTCGTCAACACATCCCTCCAAAAACTCACAAACTGGTTTTAAGGCTAGACGCACCGTGTTAATTACTAGTACCCCTTTATGCCTATATCCCCCTTTTTGAGATGTAAAGAGATTTATCACATATTTATGTATACCATCTGGTACCTGTACGTATTGATACGAAGATATACTTACAAACAGTTGCTTCTCCTGTGCTGCATTTCACTCAAAAAGAAAACAAGATGTGTTTGTGAAACACTGATGCCCCCGTATGGCAGCTCAAGGCCAAGGTTAAAGTTTTTCAAATGTAGGTCAAATTTCAAGGTCAAGGGTTCAAAAATATTGGTGCCAAAGGAAAGGTTTTGTCACAAGGAATACACATATGAAAGCCCTAGAATGCACTAACTGTCCAAAAGTTATGGTCAAGATTAAAGTTTTTCAAAAATAGGTCAAACGTCAAGGTCAAAAGTTTGAAATTCTTGGTACCCAAAGAAAGATCTGGTCACATGAAATACACAAGTGAAATATAAAAGCCCTAGCATCAACCGTTCAAAAGTTTGGTAAAAATTTGCAAAAATAGGTCAAAGTCCAGGGTCAGAGGTCAAATGTGTTGGTTCCCGAAGAAAGGTCTTGTCACAAGAAATACACAAGTGAAGTATGAGAGCCCTAGCCCAACCATTCAATTCAATTCAATTCAATTCAATATGGGAAAGGTTTTCAGTTTTTGCGGACAGTCTAACAGACAGAAGGACGGACAGGCCAAAAACTATATGCCCCGAATCTTCGATTACGGGGGAATAAAAAAACAAATAATTAAATTGTTTTATAAGAAGGAAGAAATTAAAGTATCTCCAGTCATTGTTACGCACCAAAAAGACATACCCAGTACTATGATAAGGCATTATGTTTATAGAATTATGTTTCTTTATTATCATTTGCTAATTATATTATGTCTCGGGCTGTATTGTATAGGCGTAAGCAAAAACATGTATGAAATTGTACGAAAATAAAAACTCGCGTGTAATTAGATTACAGCTACATATAATAGAGCACTATGTTCCGTCTTTAGATATAAGTATGTTCATACCCGGATACCCGAGGTAGATGTGTATGCATACCTGCAATATAGACTGGCACTGCCTCGGTAAGCTGCTGGACTGGTTTAAACAGTTGATCCGTTGCTTTCAACGAACAAACATACCCTGCACTATCACCGAGACAATCTACGAATTCTCTCGCTATGGTGAAGTTAAGGTTTGCCGACCATAAGGGGCGAAGCGAGCCACTGATTCGGACTCCAGACCTGGTGAAAGGGCTTTGTACCTCGTCTGATACGGTGGCCAACAGTTCTTCCTGGCCTTGTGATGTGTTTTTGAAGAGTTGAATGTATTCTACCTTGAGGAGGGCATTGTACCGTAGGAGTGAGCACGCCACTACTAGATCCTCCTCTCCGTGGATTATCGTCTTCCGGGGGACGTCTATAGCGATATTCTGTGCATCGGTAAATTCTGAGCAACAAAACATGAATAGATATACTCTACTACAATTAATGTTTTAAGGACGTGGAATTCCATATATGACATTAGCCAACTACTGCTCTTATAAAACTATCAAACGCTGCCACTGCATGCCTACACGTATATGTACAGATGATGTTTCTTATTGCAGTAATGTATCTTTAACTAGTACTGTTTAAAGCGCGTGCAAAATTCTTAATTCCAAGAAGTACAGGCTGAATTATAAGTATTCCTTCAGAATGGTTTTTGGATAAGGTTCTTAAATTCATCTTGATCGAGTTTTGAATAAAAGAAATACCACATGCACAATTCTGTAAGACATTAGCATCCAGTAGTGGACAGTGGTAAGCATGCAGCAGTTGGCAGTGGTGGTTGGTTGCCGTATATGAAATATCATTTTATGATAATGATAATATTATTTTTAGTGGATATGGTGTTGTGGAACAGCATTACAGGCCCGTAGGAAGCAATTTCAGTGGGGGGAGGGGGGGCACAGGCATACATTTTTCAGTTGACAGTTGAGGAGGCTACCAGAAATTTCCTGACAAGCAAAAAAAGGTCATCAACTACCAAACATTCCTTGACCAAAAAAAAAAAAAAGAAAGAAAGAAAAAGAAAAAAAGGTCATCAGACGTTTTTATTGAGGGGCACAAGCATCTATAGTATCTATGTTTACTATAGTAATCTATATATCGGCAAAATTATTGGGGGCACCCCCCCCCCCCGGTTCCCACGGTCATGCATTAGCGTGTCAGTCGATGTATATACTGGTTAAGATCCAATTAATTAAGATGCTGAAATAAGAACAAACTTTTTACTAGTAGGTTAGATCTAAGCCTCTTAAGTTGATGTATGAAAACAAAAAGATTTAAGAGGTTATAATAGAGCAGTCGATAAAAAAATCATGCATTTGCCGTCAATCTGCATATAATTTGCGACACTGCAATCATGAATAAAGACAGGTCACAAAAACCCACTCAATTCAGAAGACGAGCGCCTTAGGGGATAGAAATAATAACAATATTACATAAACAGACATCAAGGCATAAGCTAGTCTGCAACAAGAACATAGTCTTGACCAATTTATGAATTACTGAAAATATCATTACGTTATATATTGTACATGTTGGATGTAAATCTCATCATTATATATACTAAAATGTATATGATTGTAAATATTGTCTATGAGATATATGTCTCTTGACTTTAATAAAACTGAAGTTTTCGATGAATGAATTCTCAAAAAATGTTTGTACATTTATATATGCTTAGAGATAAATCAAAAGAACAAGATGCCGAATACGATTCCATATTATAATACATAGAACGAAAGCTAGGTGCCCACTGCTCAAGAAACCAAGACAATTTTTATATTTACTTTAATCATATTAGTGTGGCAACGAAGTTCATACTCACCCAGGAAAACTACCTTAATGAAATATGGAAGAAGAATGACTTTATAAAACATAGCTCTGTCTCTGTAGACATTGATACTCCGACATTAACAGCTCAAAGGTTATTTTTTTTAATGTTCGGTCATGCAAAGAGCTGGACAAACACTTGGAGAAATAATAAATTGGCGGATCCAACAAATGCGTTATCTACATACTTCCTACTCCTACAAGAGCCTCGGTGAATTGTATATGCGGTAGTCACAGATATTTGGTAACGAAATGTGTTTGTTAGTTGATATCTTTTTATTGAAATGCATGAAATTTGGATAAAATTGTGCATTTGCCAAAACAAACCCCTACCCATCACAACCAATATTAAAAATTTAAAATATTACTTATAGATTGAACATAAGCAGTAGTTATATTTGAAGAATATTTATCGTTTTGTGGGATAGCAAGCATGGATTCTTAGATTATCTTTAAAAAATAAAACTTGTTTACCAGTAACAGGGTTTTACTTTTCCCTTCTTTTTCAAAATCACGATGGTTACATCAGTACATAGGATTTATTGATGCACATTTAAGAATGAGAGCACTACATACGTATATATTATACACCTGTACATGTTAGTTATGCACATATTTTCATGTATATTATACACCTATTTCCTTGTTTACTATTTACTTGTTATTTGGACAATTGCAAGTTTATTGTCTCCCAAGACGGCAACCATTTCCCGAGTTGCAGCCGAGGAAAATACTTGATGTCGAGGGGGGCAAAAACTTGCTATTGTCCGAATCGTCAGTATAAATTAGCTTGTGTGACGTCATGACACGGATGAAACCAGAAAAGTTTCGTCATGAAAAATCAAATGCACGCCGGTAAATAGTTCGACGACTTTTTCACCATGGGCAAACAGCACAGCAAAATGCAAGAAAGTATTCCGCCACAGAAACAAGTGCCTGTGCTGTTTGCCCATGGTGAAAAAGTCGTCGAACAGCTGCAGAGGGACTTAAAGACACTAGTGGACTGAAGCTACATATCTGGCAAGTGGAATTTAACATGAAGAAGTGCGCAATCATGCAATCTGGAACTTTAACAAGAAAGAGAGCTTTCATTTACATCATAAAATGCGAGGCACTCGAGATAGTAGATCACTATCCATATTTAGGCTTTGAACACGGTGACAACTTGAAGTACAACTTACACATAGATAACATCTACAAGAAAGCCTCCAGTGTGTTTGGATTTTCGACATTGTCCACCAAAGGCCAAGGAAAGAGCCTATCAGACCTTAGTGCAACCAAAGCTGGAATACGCAACATCAATATGGAATCCACAACAGAAAACAACAGCAACTGATAGAACAAGTACAACGTAATGCAGCAAGATTTGTAAACAACAAACCTTACAACCCAGAAAGACCTGCCATCTATGATGCAGCAACTAAAAAGGAACACCATAGAACAGAAACGCATTTGCACTGACATATAACACTCATGTACAAAAAAGTCAATCAACTTATAGCATTCCCAAAAGCATACCAACCTTCTCTAGCAACTTTCTCCGAGGATCTAAGAACAGTCACTGCCTGAAGTTGTACTACACTGCTGTCTAATAAACGTCTACCAGCATTCTTTTTTTCCAAGAACAATGTTCTTCTGAATCTTTCTACCAGAATCAGTTGTACTATCACCAACATCCATTCAGCACCTCCTGCCCTGGTCCACTCACCCTGCATACCAGATACAAACAGTGACCTGTACATGTATATGTGTTAGAAATGGTTTATTAATTTTTACATTTGAACATTCCACTGCACGCATGTAAATAGTTTACTTGCCATTAATGTCCGCAGTGGAAGTTGATGAGCACCCACATTGAATAAACCAAGAGTTGAATTTGGACACATCTCTTTAATTTTGCTCCTTAAAGTCAAGGTCAAATTCGGTCAGTAGCGAAAGTGGTCGGTATCAGTTATTATAAGCTCACCTGAACCGAAGGCTCAAGTGAGCTTTTCTGATTAAAATTTGTCCGTTGTCTGTCGTCGTCGGCGTTGTCGTAAACTTTCCATTCTCAAGAACCACTTGGCCAATTTCAACCAAACTTGCCACAAAGTATCCTTGGGTGAAGGGGATTCAAATTTGTACAAATGAAGGGCCACGCTTTCTTTCAAGGGGAGATAATTATGAATTTGTGAAAAATTAATGGCATCATATAAAAATCTTCTTTTCAAAAACCACTGTGCTTGGAAATATGAAAGTAATGAAACTTATGTTGAATCATTGTGAGGTAGTGTAGATTCAAGTTTGTTCAAATCATGACCCCCCGGGGTAGGTTGAGGCAATGGGGGATCAAAGTTTTACAATAGGAATATATAGGAAAATTCTTTAAAAATCTTCTCAAGAACAACAAAGCCACAATTAGTCATATTGATATGGAATCATCCTCTGGTAGTGTAGGTTCAAGTTCGTTCAAATCATGACCCCCGGGGGTAGGGTTGGCCACAATGGGGGATCAAAGTTTTACATAGGAATATATGGGAAAAATCTTTTAAAAAAATCTTCTTCTCAAGAATAACAAAGCCACAATTAGTCATATTGATATGGAATCATCCTCTGGTAGTGTAGATTCAAGTTCGTTCAAATCATGACCCCCGGGGGTAGGGTGGGGCCACAATGGGGGATCAAAGTTTTAAATAGGTATGTATAGGAAAAATCTTTAAAAATTTTCTTCTCAAGAACAACAAAGCCATGATTAGTCATATTGATATGGAAGATTCAAGTTTGTTCAAGGCATCCTCCAGTAGTAGGCTGGAGCCATAATGGGGGATCTAAGTTTTACAAAAGAACATATATGGGAAATATCTTTAAAAATTTTCTTCTCAAGAACAACAAAGCCATGATGAGTCATATTGATATGGAAGCATCCTCAGGTAGTGTAGATTCAAGTTTGTTCAAATCATAACATCCCCCCCCCCCTTCCCAGGGTAGGGTGGCAGCCATCTTTAAAATTCCGTTTACAAGACTAGCAAAGCCATGATTAGTTTTATGAATATACCCTGGTAGAAGCATCCTCAGAAAGTTAAGATTCAATTTCATTCAAAACATGGCACCTGAGGGTAGGGTATGCCTAGAACAGATGATGAAAGCTTTACATATGAATAAATAGGAGAAGAAATCTGCTGATGAAGAACAGCAGGGCCATATTGACTCGGGTGAGCGTTGTGGCCCATGGGCCTCTTGTATATTTTGGGTTTCACTCGGCAAATACACTCACTTGACTGATGTAGAAAAATTATTAAATGTATCTTCTATCTATGTATCTTTAAACTTTCTGATCTTGTCAAAAAAGCACAAAAGAAAAGTTATTACTTTTCATTTGCACCGTCCTTTTGAGTAAGACTGTTTACGGTCATCCAGTGTAAATCGAATGTTGTCCACCTTCTATATGTATGGAGATGATCCTGTTTAAAGTCATAATTTCTCTTTTTTCAACTTCAAAAATGGGGGGGGGGGGAGGAGGTTGGATACATGTACTTATTTTGCTTTCCCTTACATGTTTCTGATTAAATTGAAATGTAAAAAAAAATCTCAAGAACCAAACATAACAGATGCGACTTATTTAAAGTATTTCTAAAACCCCTCATTATTATTATTATTATTATTATTATAATCATCATCATCATCATTGGGTCTTTTGGGTATCCTTTTTGGTATTTTGATACACCCTATTCTTCTATTCGGAATAACCTCGAGCACAGCAGTTCCGAATGCTCCTGTGGTCGCCATATTCCTCACCTTGAAGCAAAACCATGGTGCATCCGCAGAGATATTTGTTTCAGCAGAATATTTCTGCCAGAATTGGCAGACTTTTCAGCCTGAACAATTATCCATATATTGTGTCACTCATTCGAGCAGTAAGAAATGTTTCATGCTTTCAGAAATTTTAATGGAAGGCAACGTTAGTGGCCTAACCAGGTCCAGCACAATCTCTTGATTAAGCTATATAGCTTGAAAAAGCTATATAGCTTTATTAAGCTATTCCAAATAGCTTGATAAAGCTATTTATGTGCAGTTTTTCAGAAAAATGTTTTTTGTAAGAAATAAACAAAAAATCGCAAGTATTTGATTATTCATATATGTACTATGGGCTATCAAAACAACAACTGAAATCAAAGATAGTTCTAACATTGCAGCATTTGAATACTTTTAAGCAAAAGATGAATTTCCATTGTTTGAGTAACTGTACACCACCTTGTGTGCGTCGAGGCATGGATAAGTATGATTGCTTCTCATTGTACTGAATTATTACTAATCAATTATCTTGTTGACCATAATATGCCTCTTTTATAATTTCAATGAAGAAGTAACTGTATCAATTGCTTTATATAGCCCCAAAACTTTAAGAACTTTGAGTACAAAGTCTCTTAAGGAGACGTAATTTGTTGAGTGATCTTTACATGCATTATTTTCAGAGGAGTTCAAGGTTGAATATTATCACTGCACCAAGGTGCGACTATTTGTGCATTCTGAGAAAATAACTCATTTAAGAAAAAAGTGTGATAAAATAGCTAAATCAAGCTATTCTGAATAGCTTAATAAAGCTATATAGCTAAATCAAGCTATATAGCTAAATCAAGAGATTGTGCCGGACCTGCTAACGTCAGATCACTTTTTATTTTTATTTTTTTATTAAAGAAAATAAGCCACAGACTAAGAGTGGGTAGTGGAGTTGAAACAATAATTCATTAAATGTTCTTTACCAGACTATCTATGCATCGAGCTTTTCATTGTACATTAGAATCGTAAATTATGTATGTTCACGATACTAAGTAAATGAGGAAATTCGAACTGCATTGTCAACAGTACTCGGTTTTATGAAACCCGAATAGGGGCTGGGCAGAAGTGATACGCCCCCTTCACGATACAAGTAACAATACATATTAAAAAAAATGGTTGGAGATCAAAGCATTACCCCTTTTTGTCCATCATTCTTTCACTCCATCATAGTTTTGGGACTTTTAGATTTTGAAATTTTCTAATATTTCAATGTTTTCCAAACTTTTTTGCTCTGCTTCTAGATAATGAGTTAATTTTTGGTATGTCTCTTGATTTAAATGTCTTATGAAATAATGTCGAGTTTTATGAGGATTTACCTGTTTTTATGAAAGTCATAATTATTGCCCTTAGACTTTCAAAATTCCTAATTATTCAATGTTTTCTGATTTTTGGGCTATGGTTGTAGATAGTGATATTTGGTTTGTTTCTTTTTTTTTTATTAAGCCTCCACCCCCACCAAAGAGGTATGATTTTCTCCCTAAAGAGTACAAAGAGGACCAATTTCTGGGTAAGTATAACCTACTAGAGATGTTGAAAGCATTCAGTTAGATTTTTGTGCACTGATAAATTATACAATATCAGAACAAAATAGTGGCATAAAAAAAAAAACAACAAAAAAAAAACAAACAAATCAGCTGATGGATTATTTAACAAATTATTTTTCTCTCAGGAATTTTACTTATCTTTTTTTGCTGAAGTTGAATTGAAAGAAGTAATTATGAAGTAAAATAAGTAATAGAACAAACTTGTTTTATATTACCAATAGACAGTAGTACAAGTATTTCATTTTACAATGGTATTTATACAGTACCTTTTTTTTTTTGAGATTTTTTACATGTCCACTGACTCCACTTTTATTGACAGACAAAGGCCTACCTATGCAGCGTGTGTCTGAGGAAGTGGTAGATGGTATCATGCCAGATCAAGCCTTTTCTAAATACGGCAGATATCACTATCATTTTAATCAGTACTCAATGAGGGGACTATTTCATGTGAGTATGCAAAGATCCCTTAGCCTTTTCTAAATATCTCAGATTTCTATCATTAGCTCACCTTAGCTGAAAGCTCAAGTGAGCTTTTCTGATCACCCATTGTCCGTCATTCGTCCGTCCGTCTGTAAACTTTTCACATTTTCGTCTTCTTCTCAAGAACCACTGGGCCAATTTTAACCAAACTTGGTACAAAGCATCCTTGGGTGAAGGGGAGTTTAAATTATTAAAATGAAGGGCCAAGTCGCCTTCAAAGGGGAGATAATCAAGAAAATACAAAAATTGGGTGGGGTCATTAAAAAATCTTCTTCTCAAGAACCACTGGGCCAGAAAAGCTGAAAGTTATGTGGAAGCATCCTGGTGTAGTGTAGATTCTAAATTGTTGAAATCATGACCCCCTGGGGTAGGGCGGGGCCACAATAGGGAATCCAAGTTTTACGTTGAAATATATAGGAAAAATCTTTTTCTCAAGAACCATTGGGCCAGAAAAGCTGAAACTAATGTGGAAGCATCCTGGGGTAGTGTAAATTCTAAATTGTTGAAATCATGACCCCCGGGGGTAGGGCGGGGCCACAATAGGGAATCCAAGTTTTACATTGAAATATATAGGAAAAAATTTTAAAAAATCTTCTTCTCAAGAACCACTGGGCCAGAAAAGCTGAAACTTATGTGGAAGCATCCTGGTGAACTGTAGATTCTAAATTATTCAAATCATGATCCCAGGGGGTAGGGCTGGGCCACGTTAGGGAATCCAAGTTTTACATTGAAATATATAGGAAAAAGTCTTTAAAAATCTACTTCTCAAGAACCACTGGGCCAGAAAAGCTGAAACTTATGTGGAAGCATCCTGGGGTAGTGTAGATTCTAATTGTTCAAATCATGACCCCCGGGGGTAGGGCAGGGTCAATAAGTACTATGGGGGGAGGGGGAGAAATCAGGTGAAAAACGGCAAGGCCAAAGATACTCAGATGAGCGCTGTGGCCCATGGGCCTCTTGTTTTTAGGAGTATTCAATGAGGGGACTATTTCATGTGAGTATGCATAGATCTCTGAGGGAATTTGTTCAGCAAGTTGCTGGGATAAGCCCGGATGGCTGATTTCATATGTACCAGTACTAGTCTGTTAGAAGACATTTTTGACTTGTAGGAACAATTCAACCACTGTCAGATGTAGAGAGTTGTAATCGCATAGTCAATGTCAGCGATTGTTGCAGGGCTATTATTTAATGCCTGCTATCTTATTTGGAGTTACACAAGATGTGTTTGCAAAACATTGAAAGAATTAAATAAATCAATAACAAAGTACAGTTAAACTCGGAGTAATGACCTTTTTTCACATTATTTATGCTGAAGGACACTTGAATTCCATTCTAGATATAAATTATTTTAAGGCTTTAAAGCTCATTTTTCTTCAAGAAACATACATGTATATAAAATACATTTGTTCAACTTAACAAATTTTGTTTTGAGACTGAACTGTGAACTGTTTTTTACAGGTTGGTTTATTCTTTTTGTTGGGATGGGGAAGCATTTTGTATTTCGCCAAGAATAGGTTTGGAAAAGTAGTCGACCGAGCAAATGAGAGAGCCAAAAAGGTTAACGATGCTCTATTAAAACAAAAAGCACTAGACTTCACAGCAGAGCAGGAGAGGGTCAAAAAGATTCTGGCTGAGAGAGCACTAACTCAGTAGACTCTTAATTAATCTTACACCATCCATGTTTATTTTGTGAATAAATATTATAATACATAGATTATGTTTTTTTTCTTCAAGGTGGAAAAAAATTCATAGGAAAGTTAGGTGATTCAAAATGGAATTGGTTAAAGATCCTTTCATGGTAGTGCTTGCATTTGCACTGATTATTCTTGCTCTGTTTGCTTTGTTGCTTTGTTTGTTGAAGGATTAAATATATTAAAGAAGTTTACTATGAAAGACAGAGAGCTAAAGCAGAAAATAATTTGACAGGATGACCAATTGAGCCAATACTTATGGCAATTAGCCACCAGGATGTCAGCCATCATGAATGGATGCATGTTGAGGCACAACATTTGTGATAGATGCATTGATTTACTCAAATTGGAATGTACTTAGCCTATGTATAATACTGTAAATTTACTTTTTTCCACATGGTCATAATTCGGCAGAATCACAATTTCTGTTTAATCTGCAGGTAGAAAATTACGCAGACTTCTTAGATTATCCTTATATGCCTTACATGTACTTTAAGTACGCTGGGACAAATTTCTGCGGAAAATTTGTGACTGCATACATACATGTAGTTTAAATTAATACCGTGCAGAAAAAAGTACTACTACAGTAATACATGCCTATTAATTTCATAATTGTAAATTTGATTTTTGAGAGGATTTTTTTTGCAGCATGCAATGAATGTATTGCAATGTTTCATCTAGGGATGCACACTATTAGATTATTAGTAGATTTTGCCGTACTTTAAGATAACATTTGTTTAGGTAAGCTCTGTAATCTTTGATTACCTATGGGTTTTTTTTCAATTTCTGGATGAGTGACAAAGTCAGTTTTTGGAGGAGGTTCATTCTAAAGTAACTATAAGCCCTACGTTGACCTAACTTGCATGGAGGATACATCTAAGGAATCACACTACCAGTGTTACTTCAGATGCTGAATCTGACCTACATTTTCCAGATAAGCAACCAGTTTAAAGTTTTTGGAGCAGTTTCTTTCTCAAGTGACTATGAGCCTTATGCTTACCAACTTTGCACTGAAGATGCATTGATTGATGCACACTACCAGGGTTGCTTGGGATGCAAGATTTGACCTACATTTTACAGTTGAGTAAACAGGTTAAAGTTTTTGAAGCAAGTCCATTACCAAGACACAGTAAGACCTATATGAACCAAACTTGCATGGATGATTCATCAAGGGATGAACAGTCTAAAACTTGCTTCAGGTATTGAATTTGACTTACATTTCTCTGGATGAGTGACTAGTTTAAAGTTTTTTCGACAAATCCATTCCCAAGTAACTGCAAGCCCTATCAGACCAAAATTGCATGAATGTTGTATCTAGTGTTACTAGATTATTAGTTTAGTGTTGGACTTGGCCTTTCTTAAAGACAACATTCGTTGAGGTGAACTCTGTAATCTCTGATTACCTTTTTTTTTCTGGGATTTATCCCCCTTTTGAACTTAAAAGTTTGGCCAAAATTCGATATAATTCTGCAACAATTTGTCATTGCATCTCTTTTGAAAACGTTTAACAGAATTTCATGAAACTTTGTAGTTAAGACATATTGCAAAGATGTGCTTGTAAACATTCCAAAATAATACCATACTGTGGAATTATATCGCTCAGTTGCTGGCATTTACACAATTTGAAAAACCTTGCTCCCAGAACTCTCACATTTTAAGGAGATTAATCATCTCAAATGTGATCGGTGGTGTCCCTTATAGGTGTAATAAGGTCTTACTGCAGATCTACAGCATATCAATCATACTCTAAAAAAGATAACCTAGTGAGTAAAATGTAGAAAAGGTTTGAGGAGGAAGGTGGCAGTGTAATGGAAGGACAGACTGGGGTAACAACACTATACTGGAACTTCTTTGTAGAAACTACAGATACCTGTATAATTAGTTTGCCTGCTAGAATCACTGAGGAACTCCCAACATTACATGTATATACCAAGGAAGCCTAATATTCTCTGTTACGGTCAGTTACAATTATAAATTTTGTGGCCATCAACCAAACTGCATTACTAGAAGCTCAGACTGATTTATGGTAAAAACAAAGTGAACAAATATTGAAATGGGAAATCATTTATTCTAGTGAAAAAGGAATGCCATTTACTCATGATTAAGATTTTATATATATATATATATATATATATATATATATACATATATGAGATGTAAATTTAATACATACACGAAGAATCCAATGAATCAATTCAATCTGCTCTCATACTACAACAAGCATATATAAAAAATAACAAACATCTCAGTTTTAATTTTTTTTTATGAAATGTTATTTTCTTTAAAAAAATTTTTTTTTTCATCTTTGAAGTTCATATCCATCATTTACATTATTATCAGTACATTAAAAAAAATGCCTTTCAGAACTAAATTAAACATGATATTAAACAACAAAACTGAATTTATCACAGCTTCAAATAGCCTTGAGACATCACTTTCAAATTCTCTTTCTTTGACGCCCTACTCTTACAACCTGAAAAATGGTGTAAATGGGACAACAACAGCAACATATCTAAAGTGAAAATTTAATTTGACATTTATGCATGTAAATCAGTACGGAAAAGGGAAGGAATTCAGGTCAGTACAATAGCTAAGAAATGGAAGTGTACCGGTACATATCACAAAATTACTTAAAAGAGTTCAATGAAAACTTGCATACAAATAAGCTTATCAATGACATGAATGAATGAATTAACAGAATTAAAAGAATCATTCATGTTTACTCTTATCCTTTGTAAAATCATAATTTTTTGGAATAAAGTTTACATAAAATTTCAAAAAGTTCACCAAAAAATCAATAAAAATTACTACAATTTCAAATCAATTAAAAACCATCTGATTTAACAAACACAAGAAACCCAGTTTCTCTGACATTTCAAAGACTGGCAGATAGGAACTTGGAAACCTTTTTCTTACAAGGAATAATGGCAACTTGTTTCATTCTGTAAAGGGACTTCTTCAAGATGTGATGGTACATGCACCATATCATTCTTACTATGAAAGACCATTCAATGACAACCTTCATGATTTCTTATCATACTAGTCCTGTATGTAATCTTTCTTTTAAAACATATCATGTGGAATATATATATATATATATATATATATATATATATATATATATATATATATATATATATATGAAAATTAAAAATAACAAGGCAACAATGTTAGTAAAACGTAAGCGCTTTCATTATACTTCTTCAGACTGAAGAAGTATAATGAAAGCGCTTACGTTTTACTAACATTGTTGCCTTGTTATTTTTAATTTTCATATTAATTACCGGACACTGTGATATTTCTTTTCATTTTTTGGATATATATATATATATATATATATATATATATATATATATATATATATATATATATATATATATAATTATATACAAAAGATCTAGTGAACAGATCAGACATTTCAAGTAAATTCTTAGAAATACCTAGAAAAAAAAAACCACTCTTTCTATGCACTTATCAGAGATCAAAGAGGATCATCTACTTAAAACAACACACATTACTATTTACTTTTAAAATGATACTATATTATAAACTAAGTGCAACATTCCACATACATATATATGAAAAATGATGTTTATTATGCTAGTTCAGATAATTAAGTTTCTTTTCAAAACATTTTAGCCTAAGTAACAAACGAAGCACTTGAATAATTTGCAAAAAGAAAATACATGCATGTGCTAAAAGCCTACATGTGGAAAATACATGCATGTATTATCTGGGACAACTTTTATCCCTGATTCCATAAGCATCTACATGTCTACATAAACACACTAAAATGATTCACAGCAAATATTCTTGATTAAAAGATATGAAACTTGCAGATGTTTTTCTCATGGGAATAAAAGTTGGTTTACAGTATTTAGCCACTCAGGTGAAACATGTGGGATTTCTATACATAACAATCTAGCAGGTGTTATAAACTGAATCCATTATACAAAGTCCACTCCTATAAACATACATGTACATTAATACAACACTTTTTATTTTAGTTTAAACACAAATTCTCTCTTTCATTTCATGAAAGCAAACAGCATTTTATACTAGGTAGGGCACATGGTACTAAATACTATACACGAATACATATATAAGGCATGTCTTGGAAAATATACAATATTTGTTAGGGACTCAACTCAGTGGAAAAGTTTTTATTTTGTGTCTCTTTTTGCTACAGAATCACTATAACAGGACATCAACGGGCATTCTTAATAACTTCAGAAGTGACAAGACATGAGCACCAATTCTCTAACACACAGACATATATTCTTACTTATGTTAGACAGTGATAAGCAATTCAAATCTGATTATATTTATTAGCCTACACCATCATATTCTAGAGCATTTATCAGTGATGCATCCAACAGTACTACCCTTGTATACCACAATGCCTTTTGATTCAAAGTATGCCAAGTAAAATAATATAACATATGAAAATATAATTATTGGAGGTGATGGCACATGATTCTTTTGCAGTTTAAAGTCTTTTTTAAATTAAATAAATAATTTATTTTTCTTTTGAAAGATATTTTATGGACTTATAAAATTAATATGAAGAATTGCTATTTTAAGGATACTTTATCAAAAAAAGAAATAGTCACTATTGGTACAATATGTAGGTACTTTTTATTTCCTTGCAACAGGTCACAACTATTCAAGGTGATATTGCTGTGAACAACAGTTTACTTGGAATATCTGTATATCAAAAATATGGCACATATCAACCCTAAACAAGTTTTAAAAACATAGGTGAATGCTGCTGAAAAAATGGCAAGGAAATTAAGATTAGTGTAATATACATCTTTGGTGACTAGATTCAGTATCATTTTTATCTGTCTCTTTGCACTGACACAAGTTGTTCTAATTAGGTATGTCAAACACCATTGGCAGCAACAAGTAGTACACAATCAAGTACTTAAACTCATGGTGATCCGCCATTCATGAGGGTACCTTACTAATTAGGCTGTACTTCACATTCATGTGAAAGTGTCCGGTGTGGATAATGTTAGTAGATCATGAACAATACCCAGATTCTGCACGTGGAGCACCCTACAAGGAAAACTGTCTCTATTACAAAATAATTTCACAAGGATCCATGATTAAAAATTTATACACAAAAATCTCCAGAACTGGTATGGAAATGTGCAATTTTGTACATTTTTCAAATTATGATCACCAACAACCACACCAAGTCAATTAGTTTTCCCTTCCCAAGAGCTATATTAAACTGACTCTTTGAATGACAAACCTATGTGAATCAATCATTCACTTTTTAGGAAACAACAGGAGAGCCTTACCTGAGCAACAAATGCCTGGTTAAGTACCCGCTGCATGGAACTATCAATCTCTCCCTCTAAAACCTGTTGTCTACTATCTGGTTCCTTTTTAATGACCATCGGCATCTTCATCTCTTCTGTTAATGTTAAAACAAAACTTGTGACTAACTTGTAAAAATGTAATCATGTTTGTTTGTTTGTTTTTAATAAGATACATCAATTCATTCTTTGAAAAAACAGGCAAAAAACCCCACTTAAAACATTATGCTTGATTTCAAATACATGTAAGTTGAAATCTTGGTTGCTATGATCAGTCCTAAATTACATAGACCGGACGCTTAGTAATCTTGACATCAATTAATCAGACATTTCAAATTCTTAACAAAATTTTGTGGAGAACCGAATGGTAGCTCATGGCAAAGGTTTAAGGTTCATAAACCCTGTGCTCAATCATATGAAATGTTGTTTTAACTTTTATGATTTTCCAAAAGAAATGTATTTTATAAGTAAAATACAAACAATTATACCATAGCTTACGGGGAAAAATTAAACAAAAAAGACATTTCACCTTGACAAATCTATAAGGGAGTGATAGAGATTTATGTCATTAAGAGTTATCTTATCAGAGTATCAATGAACCTTAAGTTTTTCAAAAGTAGGTCAAACTCCAAGGTCAAGGTCATGAGGTCAAAATTGCTACCTAACGAAAGTTCTTATAAAAAAAAATATGTGAAATATGAAAGGTCTACCACCAACCATTCAGAAGTTATGACCTAGGTTCAAAAGTTGGTCAATCTCCAAGGTCAAGGTCATAAAGTAAAAAATGTTGGTATCAACAGAGAGGCCTTGTCACATTTGAAATACAAAACCCTTAGCAAAAATCATTTAGAAGTTATGCCCAAGGTTAAAGTTTTTTTTCTGAGAAACAGACAGAGGGGCAGACCAAAACCGAATCTCAGATTATGAGGGTAAAAAAGATCATCATTAGGCCAAAATAAAAAATACCTTTGTTTCCCCTAACGCGACAGACCCAATTAAATCGTGCTGACTGAAAGTTTTTTTTTTAGTAAGCTTAATCCAGTTTTTTTTTAAACATTAATCAAAGAAGATACAATTTCATCAAAATCTGTTTTTTTTCTTCAGAATGGCCGATTTTGTTTACTTTGATTTTCAAGCGTATGTTGGAAACAAAATAGCACCCATAACACACGGTCACAGAGGGTTAGTTCGTGTTATAAGAAAAGGCGACGTACCAATCTATGCCTTTAGGTTATTAGAATCCTACACTTCAAATATTTTGCTAATAAAATATATCACAACTAATTAAGATTGTTTCTGTGGTATTCACCAACCTCTCTTATAAAATTAAGGTATGTAGTAAGCATGGAAAGACCCGTCTCATGAGCAGACGAGGGACCCTCCCTGTGAACACATCAATCAATTTCACTGCATTTTATTTAATTTGAGTTTTGACCTAATAAACAGTTCATCTTTGTTCCTATGTGTACTATATGGAACCATAGGAGTTAATATGTCTGCATATTTCATCTTGATGAATAGAATTCAGACGTCCTTTATCCATGGGTTAAACTTCGTTAATTGGACATTGTGTATGACATTTTTATCATTTTTAGATATGGTTTGGCTCAATTAAATATTATTTACATACTCTTTCCAAATAGTTTTGAAATCATGATACAGCCTCCTGAGACGTCTAGTGTATTTTTCTTTAATTAAGGCCTTAAAGATTGGTTGTTATTTTCTTTAAATTCCTTTGAGTACCGATATTGTTGAACATTAGCCCAGTGAAGGGCTCCAAACTTAGTCTTATACTAGGCACTTTTAGCCATTGAACAGCAAGGGACCTTTTTTATGCTAGCATCTACTGCAACACTGGAACCAAGTTTTTACGGTCTAATTTGAAGGACAGGTCTTAACGTCCTGCATTCTGATTTGAACCTATGACTAAGAATTAGCTCCTTACTTCAGGACTCCAAAGGGAAATGCATTATAACCACTGCACAATTCGAGGCCCTTGATAAAGTACATTGCATGTGTAAGCACTGGAACCTGATAGTAGGTTTGAAAAATATACTCAGATGTCCAGTCCTTGCGTACAAGAATCTTGTCTTTTAAATATTCGATTCCAATAAATTTATACTGGTGTCAGATATTTTACAAGTTCAATGAATAATAGTTGTAAATTAATTTATCTTGTATTTTGCTTTTAAACAGCGTTTGCAAGATATTCTGTTTACAAATTGCTTTCTTTTGTACTTTAATTATCTATAAAGGTATTATTCCATTATATTTCACAAAATATTTTCAAAGCTGGTGTCAGAAAAAAAATTATTTACCTACCTACCTACCCAACTTGAGATTTTAGGGTCGGGTTAGGGGAAACAAAAATATTTTTAATGATTTCCTTAGCTGTAATATGCTTGTTTTAATACTAAGGTCAAGATCTACCCTAATTGTAGTATTTGAAGCATGACACTCTTACTTACATTTGTAAGTGTGAAGTCTGAAAATACCTGTATATCTAGGTTTAGATCATGCAAAACTAAATATAACAGTTGAGGAAAATTCTAGAAGAACACTTATAACAAGCATCAGAAACCCTTGGTCAGTCTCAATTCGCTTACCTAAGACATAAGGTAATGAAAGAAAAAGTGAGCAAGTCACATACCCCACGCTCCCCCAAAACTCGACAATGCAACTGAATAGCACAGTGCATTTTAAATACACAGTATAATTCAAAAAGGGGCATTACTTGCAAAAAATCATCACATCAAAACTTCTTGCATATAAGGACTTTCAAATCTTTGTATGTTACAAATTTAGTTGGGCTGAAATTTCTAGATAAATAATGGAATAAAAATTTCTTGGTAATATACAGTAAAACTTGGTTATAACGAAGTCATTGGGACCTGTGAAATTACTTTGTTATATCATAATTCATTATATCCGTATAAGGAATTCGTAAACTTTATATAGTTGGGGATGCAAGAAAACTTCGCTATATCCGTGAATTCGCTATATCCGTGTTCGTACTAAAGGAGTTTTACTGTACAAATCTATACATTATGTCTGAAATACCTACAAAGTTTCAGGAAATTCAGTGCAGGAGTTATGCTGACAAACTGTTATTTAAATTCCTCAGTGATTTCGATTTGTTAATGAGTGTAAGTCCATGTCCAACACATGACAACTTACACATTTAAATAATTGATGGAAACAAAATTATGATGTAGTCATATGAATTTGTTTATATACTGTGCTTATGAAATTATTTTAGGCAAAGCACCAATTGGGGGGGGGGGGGGGTTGAGAACTATCCAAGATTCAAGATTTTGTGTGTGTGTTAAATCATTAATATTTTGATCTCAAAATCAATAGGGGTCTTTTAAGGTCATAAAATATTTCACATAAAATGTCATTACAAAGGCTGATTCCAGTGTGTATTTCCTTACTACCTAGCTGGAAAGTTTCTTCAATAATAGGCAAAACTCTTAGGGCAAAAATAACGGAATCGGAATTTCCTAGTAATATGCACATCTACACACTGTGCCTAAATATCTGCCAAGTTTGATGAAATTCTGTGTGGCAGTTTAAAAGGAGTTGCGCTGACAAACTGTTCATCTCTATATTCAAGATATGGCCAAAAATCTAAGTTGAAAAGTGCCGAAATTTCCAGAAAAATAAAGGAATCGGAATTTCCTGGTAATATGCACATCTACACACTGTGACCTAAATATCTGCCAAGTTTGATGAAATTCTGTGTGGCAGTTTAAAAGGAGTTGCGCTGACAAACTGTTCATCTCTATATTCAAGATATGGCCAAAAATCTAAGTTGAAAAGTGCCGAAATTCCCAGAAAAATAAAGGAAACGGAATTTCCTGGTAATATGCACATCTACACATTGTGTCCTAAATATCTGCAAAAGTTGACGAAATACTGTGCAGCGGTTAAGGAAGAGTTGTGCTGACAAACTGTTCATCTCTATATTCAAGATATGGCCAAAAATCTAAGTTGAAAAGTGCCGAAATTCCCAGAAAAATAAAGGAATCGGAATTTCCTGGCAATATGCACATCTACACACTGTGTCCTAAATATCTGCAAAAGTTGATGAAATTCTGTGCAGCGGTTTAAAAGGAGTTGTGCTGACAAACTGTTCATCTCTATATTCAAGATATGGCCAAAAATCTAAGTTGAAAAGTGCCGAAATTCCCAGAAAAATAAAGGAATCGGAATTTCCTGGTAATATGCACATCTACATATTGTGTCCTAAATATATGCAAAGTTTGACGAAATTCTGTGCAGCGGTTTAGGAGGAGTTGCGCTGACAAACTGTTCATCTCTATATTCAAGATATGGCCAAAAATC
Source organism: Saccostrea echinata (assembly GCF_033153115.1). Taxonomy (NCBI): domain Eukaryota; kingdom Metazoa; phylum Mollusca; class Bivalvia; order Ostreida; family Ostreidae; genus Saccostrea; species Saccostrea echinata. Next base: position 50,436,259 of record NW_026889803.1, read on the forward strand.
TAAGTTGAAAAGTGTCGAAATTCCCAGAAAAATAAAGGAATCAGAATTTCCTGGTAATATGCACATCTACACATTGTGTCCTAAATATCTGCAAAGTTTGACGAAATTCTGTGCAGCGGTTTAGGAGGAGTTGCGCTGACAAAAAAACAGGACTGACGGACTGACTGACTGACGGACGGGTCAAAAACATTATACCCCCTGCAACTAGTTGCGTGGGGTATAAAAAGAGAAGTGAGACTGACCGTGGGTTTCCAACCATGAATAATAATGTCTTTAATCAAACACAAATTTGCTCTGCATTTCAACAAAATAATTTCTGTACTATTCCCAACACTAATTCTGAAATATTTCTTACCAATCTGTTTGACCTCATCACTTGATTCTGGATTCAAAGATGGAGCATTATTCAGTCCACTGGTACCCAGAGAATCATTGGAGCTGGTTTTTCTTTCCTCAAGATGATCACCTGCTGTATATACACAAATTAAACACATCACATTATCTTAATAAAAGCATAAAATAGTTTTATAAACTTACCTCATTTAATAATAAATGCTTACCATTACGGGAATCTGAGCGCAGTAAGGAGTTGACTATCAGTGGTGCAGATGATGTATTATTTATAGACCTTTCATGTCCTATGTTGTTCGCTGTCTCTGAGAGAGTTCCCATCTCTGACCTCCCTAAAAAAATTCATAAATCAGATTAACATGAGTTGCTCAAATTTAGACACTATTAAGAGCTTGAATTTGAATGGGGCCCTGAAATAAATTGCTGTCTATGAGAAGCATTATCATGATTGGACTTTTACCTAAACTCTATTCACTTCGTCTTGTTTGAAAACTTATTGATTGTACTAAATGTCACCTGTATGGTGACAGTGTGACACAGAGAATATCCTTTCTACAAAATCAATGTGAGTTGATAATGAGTATTACTGATTAATAGACATTTGACTTTAAAGAACTATCTTACTTGCAGTGCCATAACCAGAAGTGGCAGCTGAATTCTGAACCGACATCTGGACATACGAGGCACCAGAGTTCTGTGGAGATGCTCCACTTGGAATAGGGACTGAGGAGGAGTTTGACTTCATCTCTAAACCATTATTTATGTTGTTAAATCCTGTTAAAATAAATATTTTACTGTTCACTAAATCCATTTGCATGTATAAAAGTTTGTGTGTGGGGGGGGGGGGGGGGGTCAGATACTCTTGTAATCTTATTTTTTCTGAAACATTCTTAAGTACATAACATATACCCTGTAGTACTATCCTTGATGTAAAAACTTTTGTATTCAGACATATTTTTTTCTAGGGGGGGGGGGGGGATACTACTGTCTTGAACTTAATTGACAATGTTTAAAGAATGATAAGAAAATATACTGCTGAAAAGGTACTGAAACGACAATTACTTAAGAATATGAAAATTTATCATAAGGGAAAACAACAAATGGCTCTCAAAATTTTGTAACTATATGAACTGTATACTTAATACAAAAAATCATTGTAAAACAAGTTTTGATATGTTTTACATGTAATTGCAATGTAATTATTACAGGAAAAGTTTAACCACTTCAATCATGATGTTTTGTTTAAATTAACCAAGTACAGTAAGTCATGTATCAAACCAGATTTCTGGTGTTGTGAGAGTGAGAATCAAAGAAAAATGGTGGTTTCTGGTAAACAATTCAAAATCAGGATAAATTTTCATTTCCCATGAATTTTGGTACACCAAAATTATACGAAAATGAAATGACCTGTGAATGGGTAAAAAAAATGTGACATTTCGTGTACAGCTGTACATATCACAGGTATGGTTTACTGATATTGTATCTAAAATGAGTTACATGGCCAGAACAAGAATTATACATTTCTTCTTCCAAAAAGGCCAGGCCATTGAAATGTCAACAAGCAACAACCATGTCAAAACTGTGTGTGTGATTCTGATCAAGGCAATGACAAGTACTTACTTGATTGCGCTTGTTGTTGCTGGCTGGGTTGATCTGGTTGGTGTTGGCTACAATGATCTGGTTGTGGCTGGTTGGATTGAACTTGTTGATTCAGATTGGATTGATGTGACTGGTGTGGGACATACTGATTTGGATGATGAACATCTGATTCTTGACTACTCCTTGACATTACATTGGGTTGATATTTTGCGGAGATTGCAGTGGCATTTCCCAAAATACATTTGTTGATTTCTGTAGATGCCAGCTCCACACTCTCTCCTTCATCATTGCTTAAATATCCTTTAGATATCAATCCTCCACATACTGTTTCTGTATGGGAATGCCCTTTATTTTTCTCTGTACACCTGTCAGAATCAGCAACATCATTAATTTCTTCACTTCTTGTTTGAGAGGATTGCTTTTCAAAGGAGGAACTTTCTTCTTGATTTATCTCTGGCTGTTGACTTTGGTGAGACAAAGTAACTTTGTTTGTGGTGTTTTTGTGCGCATTCTTATCGGAAGCAATGCCAACTATTGTATCTGAGCCAAGGCTCTCTGATCGATCTGTGATCGGGCACACTGTTGGTTGAACAGAATTGTTTTGGTTTGATACATGTACAACACCAGCTTGCTGTCTTTGGTTTGCTGGTGAGACTTGTGTAACATTCACTTCATTAAGGTCACTCCCCTCTCTACTTTGAAATTGTATTGGAGGAATAACAGGGCTTACAGGCTGAACTGATCTCACTACTGATACAGGTGTCTTTGCCTGCATTTCACTTTCCTTCAAACAAGTCACCTCTGGAGACACATCTGCTTTAAAATCAGTGCAAACATTGTTCAACGTTTCACTAAAGTGATCTCTTCCAATTTCTTTCCGAGAAGTCTCCTCTGAGGACACAAATGGTTTGACTCTAGTAGAATAACTATCTAACATTCTTCTAGAATCACCAAGAACAACTTGCTTCTCAGCAGTTTCATCTGATGAAACAAATGGTTTGACCCCACTGTTACTATTGTCCTGTATTCTTCTTGATGAAGGACTACTTCCGATTTGTTTTACTTCAGTTTCTTCTGAATAGGTTGTTTTAACCCTTGTTCTATGCAAGTCCTGACCACCATTTGAACAAGTCTGAACAGGTACCTTCAAATCAGTCTCATCACGTGAATGCACAACCTTTACCTCTGTGGCATTGTGTCCAAGACTGTCCAATTCAGTGTGTGGCCTAATATTTCTGTCCCTTCCAGTACTATTATTGTTCTCAGTATTTACGTCATTAACAAATCCTCCTACATTCAGACTATTATCAAATTCCTCCTCCTCATCTTTCTTTGTTTCATCTACACTTAACATTGGTTTCACTGCAATTGTGGGTTTTACAGGATATCCATTGGTCTCTTCATGTTTCCTGGTTTTATCTTTATTTAAGAGCAAACCTGTCTCACTGCCTGTACTTGAATCTTCAGAAGTGGAATCCCTAGGTCTCTCCAGGGGACAACAGATTTCACTGTCTGTCTTGTCGTTATCATTTATCTTTCTGCATTTTCTGCTACACAAAACAATCAAAATGATAATGACCGATAAAAACACTACTACTCCCACAATCACCCCAATAACTGTCCCAACATCACTGTCTGATGTAGGTAGTTTTCCGTTTGGTATTGTGCTTGAAGTATAAGTGGAGGTAGTTTGTAATATTGCTGTAGAATGTTTATTTAGGGTTTCAGTCCCTTGCTTTGGTGTAGTTATTTCCTTTGTTTCTATTTTTGTACAAAGGCTTGAATCAGCTCTGTTCTTTTCTGTTCCAGGGGGACAGGGCTCACATTCTCCTGCAAACATCAAGATTAAAACATTGTACTGAATAATTCATTATAAGTGTCTGTTGATCATGTAATACCATGTACGTCAAAAGAATACAGTGCTACCTCGGTATATTGACCTCCGTTACATTGCCACCCTCACTTATTGCCAGGAATTCTCGAAGAACGGATTTCCCCCGTGTTAATACACCCGTTATATTGCCACCCCCGCTTATTGCCATTCGCCATTGGTTTTGGGAAACAAAATGTCAAATTATATAAGGAAAATCCTCGATAACAATGCCAATTATCTAGAGCGTGTCAGTAATTTGGACAACACACCCGTGCTTTGACAGTGGTTGTGGTGAAGCGTGCCTGGCTGGACAAGGAATTCAGCTAAATTAAAATGATTATTGAATAAAACTCAAAATTAGCAATGTCTTTGGTGTGTTTTTATAAGATAGAAGAATTATTTCATCACAATAATGGAAACGTCAGGCAAGAGAAAGTGTATACATTTGGATTAAGAGAAAAAAAAAACGATTGATCAACATACGAACTATTTGATTGTAAATCGCCGATTATAGCTTATCATGGATAATAGACCAAACCATAATACCCGGTAAATACAAAAATTCATTTGTGTCCCCTCAGATTAAGAAGCCATTCTATCGATCAAAAGGAAACCCCACCTCTATTTTTAGACTACTATTCACTGTAATTCCGCACGTAAAAATATTAGGGATTCTGTTACCCCTGAAATTTTTATAAATTGTTGGGCACATATTGGGTTGATTGATAAATAGCAAAACAGAATCGGAAGAGGAGTACACAGGTACTAACAAACATAAGACTGCATGTTTATTACAACAGGTTGACGTACCCTGACACGTGACTTACCATTCGTCAATCATGACACTTTACCAACCAAGCTTAATATTCTCGAGAAAAAATCTACTTTAGATTCAGATGAATTAAAGATAATTCTCAAAACTTTTTTTTATACAGAGAGGCTATAACGGCTACTGACATCTTTGTCATCAGGTTATTAAATTCTTAGAGAATGACGAAAAAGCGAAAACGCAGGAAATTAATAAGGTTTAATATTCTGACATTTTATTTCTTTTCTGTAAAAGTAGTGTAAACCAAAAAAATAATGACATTTTTCAAAAAGAAATGAGATTTGCCTTTATACATACATGTATGTGCACAAGCATGACATAAACAGATTGTAACTGATTCAAATAAATTACGTAAACTATATATTTTGTTTTGATTACCCACTGAATTGTAAATTATGACAGAATTCGTTATATTGCCACCCTCGCTTTAATGCCAAAATCTGGCTTGGACAAAAGTTGGCAATATACCGAGGAAGCACTGTACTTTTAAAATACCTTTCAAAAGTACACCAGGGTCATTTGTTCTAATAACTGTTTGATAAAATATTAACCGTTTAATGGAAGATAATGAGCTCAATATTATTGAAAAGAGCCAGAGATTCTGCACTTATTTTGATGTCACTTGTTTATTTTTATGAAGTAATAACTCTGAAAATGACACCAGAATTTCTAGTGTTTAGGATAGAAATGTTGCATTTTTTTGTCCATATGAGAATATCGAAGTAGAGCTGTTAAAGGCTTCTTTGATAAGATTTTTCAAAGAAATTTGCACGGAGCTAGAGTAAGACCATAAGAATGGTACTGTAAATCTACAATTCCATATTTCATTTTTTGGTTGGTAAGCATGGTTTACGACTGGTTACATTATCATAGACATTCACAGAAGATATTAATTCTTATGATATAACTGGACTTTCAGACTATTATATAGCACTCCACTGTATTAAACAAAACATAATTATTCTGTATAAAACTTAAATGCAACTAGGCAGTTTTCCACAATGTATCTTGAGTAAGTCTCATACAGTTTATGAATAAAGCCTTTAGACCTGTTTCTGTGCATATTTTTTCATACACTGTATTATTTCAATTACGGCAACCCAAAACTCATTACCGGGACTTTTTGACTTTGGACTCAAAAAAATAAATTTGAGTTTCATTGTCATGCACAATCTTTAATTCTATGAGTTAAAATTTGCGAACATATCAAGTTACTGTGGGGTAACAGCTACACGGATGGCACTTTGGTTTTTATGAAAATTAGCTAAACCTCTCCTGAGCTTTAATAATTCCCGCAAAATGGTTAAAACACCTGACAAATTTAGGCCAGCAAATTCTGCAACACCATCCAATATTCTCCATGTGGACTTTGTCAACTTTGTCATTTTCTTACAGCAATGTCTTTTTTTACTGAATATTTAGCGTGAGATTTGATAATGACATGCAATGTTTGACACACTCATAAACCACCTCAGAACTGTAGGAGCTCCTGAATACAACTCCATAAGATAGATTGTAGTCTATGTAAACATTTTTCCTAACTGGCAATTATGTCCTTTAGTGTGCCTCCAAGTAATGAACCAAAGTTGACACTAAAATTTTATTTCATTGAAATTGCGTCTCTTGTTACGTCATTTTTATGGTCAGTATGCTGACGACACGGGATTCTGATGTCATTTTCGGAGTTAATATATAATTAAAATTACAAAGTGATGCCACAATATGTGTATTTTTTCTGATCCTTTTTATGATATTAAACTCATTAATTTCTTTTAAGTGGTTATTTTATTAAACAGTTCTCAAAACTTTTCAAATGCCCCTCATATAATGTAAAAAAAACAAAATATATATACTTATTCTTTACTAGGTAAACTGGTTAAAATTTTAGAATTTGGCAAAATATTCAGTGATATGATGCATTTCAGTAATCAATGAAGTAAGGGACTGACCTCTTGACATGGACATGAATTTCAAACAAGAGACCCATATGGGCCACATCACTCACCTGAGATCTTTGGTTAGAGAAAAGTAGAAATCAGTTAGTACTAAAAAGTTTAAAAACATGTATATAAGTGGTCCCATCCTACCCCGGGGGTTGATGAACAAACTTAATTCCATATGACTAATCATAGCTTTGCTGTTCTTGAGAAGATTTTCAAACATTTTTTCTCACATATTTCTAGATATTACCATGTTAAACTTTGATTCCCTAATGTGGCCCCACCCTAACCCAAGGGGGTCAAGATTCGAACAAATTTGAATTTACACTACCTGAGGATGCTTCTGCATTAATATGACTGATCATGGCTTTGCTGCTCCTGAGAAGAAGATTTTTAAAGATTTTCGAGACATATTCCTATGTAAAACTTTGATCCCCTGTTGTGGCTCCACTGTAACCATTAGTGTCATGATTTGAACAAACTTAAATTTACACTATGTAATGAACCTCTCACATAAACAGTGTTTCTGTTAACTTTGAAAACCAAAGGTCATTATGGCCCTTTGAAGTAAACTTTTGGGAGTCAATCAAACCAAATAAAGTAGATTGTTTTTACCAAAAGTAGCTATTAGGGCTTCCACATGGAATCAAAATTTAAAAGGTGTGGAAATATCAATAGCCTTGCAAGTTGAATAACATGAATAACCGGTAGGTAATATATGTCTCACGGAGAACATTCTAAGTAATGATGAATGAATATCCTAAAGTACAAAATCTAGCTTTCAGATTTCTTAAGCAATGGGAAAAATATATTTCGCAATTAAATTCTTTTCATTTTTCAATAGGTGGTCATGAAAAATAATTACCTGTAATTTTAGAAAAGTGACCAAATGGTCTAACAGGAGAATATAATTTTTTTCATTACAACAGAGTTCAGCATATCTGATTTTCTTTAATTGCTTTAATTGGTTAAAGGTGACCAACGAGCATGTAATTAATTCTAAGCAAATGAGTTTAAAAGACATGATAGAATCGTGGCAATGGACGAAATGGCCACCTATTACAGTGTAAATAATGTTGTGGGTGAGGATTTGAATGGCCACTGGCCACGTTACACAGTTGGCCATTTATTCCAGTTAAAATATATAGGAAAAATCGTCGGGGGGAACTGAAAGTGGCCGCTGACTGCGAGTGGCTGTTAATTTCGAGTAGTTGCTAAGACAGTTTTGACTGTGGTAATAAATGGGAATTATGTCTAAATATACTGAGTATTAAACAGCTACACATCTGTTATGTATTCAGTTTCATTAAATCTGTTGCTATTAGGGATGGAAAACCTTAACTTCTTTATTGCTGATTCAGCATCCAACTTCCTCAGCAAGCTTCTGACTTTCCCAAAGCTCTGCCTTATATACCCTTTAGTTTGGATAGTCCATTCCAAAGGTTGTCAGGTCATTCCATTATTTGAGGTCTTCAATGTGTTTTACTCAAATGCCCCTAAACCATTACACCTATATAAAACTATGTAAAACTTTAACCCCCTGTTGTGGCCCTGCCTTACCCCCAGAGGTCATGATTGGAACAAACTTGAATCTACACTACCTGAGGATACTTCTGTTATAATATGACTAATCATGGCTTTGCTGTTCTAGAGAAGAAGATTTTTAAAAACATTTCCTATATATTCCTATGTAAAGCTTCGACCCCTACCTGCAGCCCTACCCTACACCCGGGGGGCATGATATGAACAAATTTGAATCTACAGTATGTAATGAAGCTTTCACATAAGTTTCATCTTTTCTTGCCCAGTGGTTCTTGAGTAGATGATTTTTAAAAGATGCCACCAAATTTTCACGAATTCTTAATTATCTCCTCTTGAAAGAGAACGGCACTTCCTGTGAACAAACTTAAATCCCCTTTACCCAACAATGCTTTGTAGCAAGTCTGGTTGAAATTGGCCCAGAGGCTCTTGAGAAGAAGTCAAAAATAAGAAAAGTTTACGAACTACAGACGACAGACGGACGTAGGACACTCTTTGATCAGAAAAGCTCACTTGAGCCTTCGGCTCAGGTGAGCTAAAAAAGTACATGTGTACATATGAGTATGTGATGACAGATGAAACATTTATACTTAAAATACTGAGTACCTTTTTGATTTAGCTGAGTCCCTTTTCTGTGACATAGATCACCAATTTTCAGTGTGCATGATGTTACTGGCCCAGGGCTATTTTCACCATAGTAGTTTTTTGTTCTGTCACACACACAGTGAGCCTTCTCTGTATCTCCACATTCTTTGGGATTATCCAGCACAGATTCTAATGAACAAAATTAAATGATTTTATAAAAGCATACACTTAACTTATGCAATAAATTAATTGCCTTTTAATTAATTAAAATACACAAAAGCAAGCATGAACATAATGAATATGGCAAATTCATGCCTTCATGCCTTTGATAAAGTCATATATAGGGATTTTTTCAACCCAGTACTACAAAATAACAAACTGTTTACTGGATATAATCATATAACAAATAACTCAAGCAAAAATGCAATTTCATCCATCCATGTAATTTACTACAAATAAGTATGATTTACTATAAATAATCTTGACAGCTTGTTGTCAGATTCGTTTTACCTAATTTTCTAGTTCACAAATACGTGTATGAACTAAGTAAGAGTAAACTTGTCCAGGTGTATGGTGGCATATTTCTGCCCCCTACATGCATAATAATTAACATGCAACATAATTATGCAGACGTGCGACTTATTTATGTCAACATGCAAGATAACTATGTTGACATGCAAGTTACCAATCATTTTAGAGAATCTAATTTGAATACTGGTAAACTTACATTGTACATGTAATGCCATTATATGACATCATGCAAGAAAGATGCAACAAATTATGTTGACATGCAAGATACTAGTAATTATGTAGACATGCAACTTATTTATGTCAACATGCAAGATAATTACGTAGATATGCAACTTATTTATGTCAACATGCAAGATAATTATGTTTTACATGAGAGTTAATTATGTCAACATGCAAGATATGCATGTTAACATGCAACTTATAATCTTGCATGTTGACGTAAATATTTTACATGTAAAAATATAACTTGCATATTAACATAAATAAGTTGCATGTTGACATAAATAAGTTGCATGTTGACATAAATAAGTTGCATGTTAACATAATTACCTTGCATGTTGACATAATAAGTAGCATGTCTACATAAGTATGTTGAATCTTAACATAAATAAGTTGCATGTTGACATAAATATTTTGCATGTTTACATAATGATCTTGCATGTTAACATAAATAAGTTGCATGTCAAGCTTAATTATGTTGCAGCTTGTTTGTATGATGTTGTATACTGGCATTGGTAAGTAAGTTTACCAACATTAGATTCTCAAAAATATTTGTAACTTGCATGTCAACATAAATTTGCATTTTGGCATAATTATCTTGCATGTTGACATACTTTTCTCGCATGTTAAAATAATTTATTTTGCATGTAGGGGGCAGAAATATGCCACCATACAGGTGAGATATATTAATTGTGATTACCATATTCTTGCCGAATATAATATGCATTGGTGTAAAATAAAATAACCCCCCTCCCTTGTTTGCGGCCTGAAAACTTAGGAAACAAAAGGCTCATGCACCACATCTCTCGTCTGAGGAGCACATTGGCTAGGAAAAAGCAGAAATCAGTTCAGTATTAAAAAGTTTAGGGGGGGGGGGGGACTGAAATTTACTACTTCAGGATGTTTCCATATCAATATAACTAATCATGGCTTTGCTGTTCCTGAGCAGAGGATTTTTAAAGATTCCCCCCCCCCACCTCTGTATTTCTATATAAAACTCTGATCGCTCATTGTGGCCCCACCCTACCCACCCTAAATTTGAACAAATTTGACTTTACACTACACTATAGGATGTTTCTATAATAATATGACTAATCATGGCTTTGCTGTTCTTGAGCACCAGATTTTTCTCAAGATGATTCCTAAAACTTTGACCCTTTGTTGTGCCCCCCCCCCTACGGAAAACAAAAGGCCCATGGGCCACAATGCTCACCTGAGTCACTTTGGTCCTGCTGTTCTGCGTTAGATTTTTCCCCAACTTACATGTACTCCTCTGTATTATTTAATCGCCTTTTGTGGCCCCATTCTATACACAGGGACTATGATTTGAACAACAAGAGGCCCAAGGGCATTGAATCGCTCTTCAGATAAACTGTACAACCTATCACTTCTACTGAAGCCTCTAAGTATCCTGTATATTTAGATAAAGCCTTAAAATTCCAAAGGTAGGTCATCATGACCTAAATTTTAGATAAAACACTCCGAGAACCCAAGATGATTCTAAGCCAAGTAGTACCTGAGAGTACGTCATAGTGACCTACTTATCACTTGTCATTCTCTGAGGACCCAAGATGCATCAACTAAGTTTGATGATTCTAAGCCAAATAGTACCTGAAATATTTATATAAAGCCATAAAGTTTCCAAGTAGGTCATGCTGACCTACTTTTCAGTTGACGTACTCCGAGGACCCAAGATGCAACAACTGAAAAGTTTGATGATTCTAAGCCAATTAATACCCAAAATATTTAATTATAACCATAAAATTTCAAAAGTAGGTCATAGTGACCTACTTTTCAGTTGACATACTTTGAGGACCCAAGATGCATCAACTGACAAAGTTTGGTGATTCTAAGCCAATTACCTAAAATGTTTCAATAAAGCAATAAATTTCAAAAGTAGGTCACTGTGACCTTCTTTTCAGTCAACTTACTCCAAGGACCCAAGATGCATCAAAATGACAAAGTTTGCTGATTCTAAGCCAATTAGTACCCGGAATATTTCATTAAAGCTATATAAATTGAAAGTAGGTCATGGTGACCTACTTTTTGGTAGATGTACTCCGAGGACGCAATATGCATCAACTGACAAATTTTGATGATTCTAAGCCAAATAGTACCCGAAAATATTTAAATACAGCCATAAAATTTCAAAAGTAGGTCACAGTGACCTACTTTTCAGTTGTCTTCTCCAAGGACCCAAGAATAATCAACTGACAAAGTTTGATGATTCTAAGCTAATTAGTACCTTAAATATCTAATTAAAGTCATAAATTTTCAAAAGTTGGTCAAAGTAACTTACTTTTCAGTTGACTTACTCCAAAGATCCAAGATGCATCAACTGACAAAGTTTGATGATTCTAAGCCAATTAGTACTCAAAATATTTAATCATAGTCATATAAATTGAAAAGTAGGTCACAGTGACCTACTTTTCAATCGACCTACTTTGAGGACCAAAGATACATCATGACAAAGTTTGATGATTCTAAGCCAAACAGTATTCAAAATATTTCAAAAATATCCATAAAATTTCAAAAGTAGGTCACTGTGACCTACTTTTCAGTTGACGTTTTTTGAGGACCCAAGATGCATCAACTTACAAAGTTTGATGATCATAGGCCTTAAAATGTCCAAAATATACCTCTAAAACGATTTGAAATCGAAAGCCTGCACAGTTCAAAAAGTAGGTCACTGTGACCTACTGTTTAATAAATATGTTTTATGGCCCCAAGATGCATCATCTTACAAGATTTAATGATTCTAAACCTCTCAGTATACGAATTAATTACCTTTAATATTTTGAAAAAGATTAGCCATAAAATTCAAATAGTAGGTCAAGGTGACCTACTTTTTAGTTGACGTACTTCAAGACCCCAAGATGCATTAATTGACAAAGTTTGATTATCATAGGCCTTAGATTGTTCAAAATATGCCTCTAAATCATTTTGAAAAAGAATGACTGCAAAATTTTAAAAGTAGGTCACCATGACCTCAAGTCCATCAAGTCAACATGATATGAGGTCCTTAGATGCATCAACTGACAAGATTTGATGATCCTAGTCCTTATAGTAAGCAAAATATCAACATTTTAATAAAATGTAATTTTTGGTCAACTTTGAAGTGAACTTGAGACCACGCCCTTTGCCCCAGGGTGATGCCTTGAACAAATTTTAATCTACAACATATCCTCATCGTTTTGTGTAAGTTTGGTGTTAATCTGTCCAGTGGTTCTTGAGAAGAAGATTTTTTAGCAACCATACTTTTAATTTTATTTACCTGATTATCTCCCTTTGTTTAAGCGTCACAACCCTAGTTTTAGTATAAATGACAGTCGTTGGGCCAAGGATACCCTGTGATAAATTTGACAATAATTGGCCATGGGGTTCTTGTTCTCAAAAGTTTATGCACACCACACACCACACAAATGGCCAAAGCATTAGCTCTTTGAGCCTTTGGCTCAGAAGAGGTAATAAACTGATAGATGAAGCTTAGTTGCCCAAAAGCAAGAGAAATAGGACGATCAGGATCAATGACATAATTAGTCTAATGTTCAGTAACAACTCATAAATTAAATTCTAAACTATCCCACATTTATCACTATCACTATGCAAACTATTAACAATCTACTGTTTTCTGTACTACCGGTACTTTTTACCCCATATTGTGACCTCTCACTTTGGCCTCAATTGGTCTTTGAAGAACATTAATGAGATAAGTTATTTTTGTCTCATTTTTATTCATTTATTATTTATACCAAGTCTACCTGATCATTAAAACTTTGAAAGTACTTTCTGTATAATACAGTAAAATTTCTTGCATGATTCTCTTTTTTCTATTAACTTTCAAATATATTATTTACAGTGATTAACTAACAAAGTGAATGGCAAAGGGGAATAACTTCTCTCATTTGAATACAAATTAATAGAGCCCTGGTCAGGACCAGAACACTTGACCAAATGATCCTGATGTTCAAAAATCTGGTAAAAAAAATCCTCGCTTATTAAAACTTTTATTCTGTTTGCCTTAGATATGCCAAGGAGCAGCTCTAGAAGTTTTTCAAAGAAATACAGCGTTTTCACTACAGATTCAACACAGCCCTATCCTAACACTAAAACCCATGTCCCAGGGTCATGAAATTCAAAAACATGGCTAATCTAAGATACCCTCATCAGCATAACTATGCACTTAGACCAAATAAAAAATTAAGACTGGTTCTCAAGCCCCGCCGCATTCAAGTTTACCCTGCCGCATTAAATTTTTTTTCATTAAAATTGATCAAAATATTCCAGAAATTGCTAGTTTGTCATGACAGGTTTTAAATTTAGAAGGCCCAGATCTCTATCATTAAAGTGTTTTTGAATACAAACTGAGATGTTATAAGATTCCGCTGAAAATAGACCTAGACTATTGGAGTTTGTTTGCTATTTTGGATTATCAGTCCTGGTACTTTAACAGGTCGAGGAATCTACCACATATGGATATTGTCGTCATTGCGCACAGAGGTGCTTACAGCGAGCAATCGTCCAATCCAATGAATGAGCCGAAAAGCATGATGGTCTACTACATGTTTATATTTTACTACAAACATGTGGGTCAGGCAAAGTTAGGACTCGATTTCAAATGACTGCGGGAAAGTCAACTAGGCCTAATAATTATTTTTAATGTTTTTGTGAAAAACACGAAGAATAGGTTCTAATTAAGATTTCCATGCTCAAATTAACAAACAAAGACAATTTTCTGTGTTAAATAGTACGTTGAAATACCGCTCACAGTCTTCACAAGTAGGACCTATATAAGAACTCAGTTTTTGAAAACTTGATATTCATATATTTGCCATGCTACTGGTGTTATTCATTGTTACTTTGTTATTTGTTTACCAGAAATTAAAAGTTAATGCAGTTATAAAAAACGTAAGTCTATTGCTGTATGGTATTTAAATTCTCAAGTACATTGATCATAGAATGTGTATCGAGTAGCATATATATCGAAGTTGTATACGTAGTAAACAATGACAATACGTGAGTACACCTCAGAGTCGATTTGTTTTGGACCAGGGAATAGTCACGTGAAATTCATACTGACTGATAGTACAGCACGGGAAAAACTGCCAGGCTATTGTCAACAAACAGACTTATACAATGGAGTGGAGAAAACCCAAATTTTACTGTTGTAAAACATTTGTATGTAAATGTGAGCATGGAACTAGAAGATAGTGATGTACATATTATATTATGTGTGTAAAATTGCTTGAAAAAAATCATCATGTCTTTCCGAGAGCAATTTCAAAAACTGGCCTTTTTGAAACGTACATGTAGTATTTTTTGTTGTAACCCATAATGCAACTCATTTAGCTGATTGGTCAGTTTGCCAGTCACGTTGGGTACCTCATTTAGCATGTAAATTTATTCCGACGTCAGAGAAAATAGTTTCCTCGACCTGTTTAACTTGTGGCCCAAATGTTTTGATGTCATGAAGCATAATTGGCAATAAAAGTTCCAACATATCTGTAAGAAATTTACTAGTTTCATTTTTAGACTGTCACGTCTGGTCTAGGTGGTGGACTTATCACTCCAACTTAGTCAAAGTATGAATTATGCAGTCCCGAGTTATGCAGTTGAGGCATTGTTTGGTAAATAAAAAAAATGGATTTGTTTGTTAGGGTGATGCTTTCAGATAGTATCAATGAAACTATTCGTTTGTTTGGAAGTTATGATATCTTTAATCTAGTTTGAAAATACAGATGCAGTTCAGAGCAAAATTCAAAATGAAGTCAAAAATGTACATAATGTCCTTTAAATGTCCATATGATGACCTACAGAAAAACAGTATTACTGAACCCTATTTAGAAGAATAACAAGAGAGTGTTAATATTTAACAAGATTCTGTATATGAACAAAATCATTAAGGCTTGAGCTAAATATACTCGTATGGTTGTGAATTACACTACAGAATCTCAAAGCTTCAGATTTTACCAAGGCTCCACACGTAAGTTGTTTGTTGGGCAAGCTTTTCATGTGAAAGAAGTTGTCTTGCTCAAATTCATTTTAGATTCCCTATTTCAAGTATTGCTCATTTTCCTGATGTTTGTTACTGCTGCAGAAGCAATGACAATGTGCAGAAAGTTGATCGTGCCAGACGTGCCTACTCAGTTTACTAATTATAATGATAGAAGCTCTTTCTAAACAGAAACATAACTTGTAGAATGAAAAGAATGCCAAAGTACAAAAAGATGAATGACTATCTTTGAATGTTTATTGAAATAACATGATTTGCCGTAGCAATATGAAAATGATCTTGAAAATAAAAAATAAAATAAAAAACCTGCCTGCCTCATTTGATTTTCAAAAAGATGGCCTGAGAACCAACTTTTTTTTTTTGCTTGGCCTTAGTTGAAGATTTTCAAAGAATTAATACATTTTCACTATATTATCAATATACCCCCCCCCCCCCCCCCCCCCCCCCCCCCCCGAGGAACACCAAAACCTGGGGACTGCAAGTTTTAAAAAATTTGTAAGAAGCACAATTGTTCATCATAACTATGCACTTTGTTTATCAGCTCAACACTCAGGAGCAGACATGATTATTTAACAGAATTAATGCATTTTCACTATATTATCAATAGAGCCCCACCCTTACACCAGAACATCTGACTTAGGGGCCATGAAACTCACAATTCTGGAAGGAGCACTCTTGTTCATCATAACTATACACTTAGTTTCTTTGCTTTATAACCAGGAGCAGAAAAGAATATTTTCAAAGAAATTGTGGTTTTTACTATATAATCAATAAATAGAGCCCCCCCCCCCCCCCCCGGGGCCATGAATTTCACAATTCTGGAAAAAGAATCAATGCTTATCATAACCATGCACTTAGTTTGTTTAAATAATACCCAGGTGCAGAGAAGAAGATTTTCAGAGAATCAATGCATTTTCACTATATAATCAATGGAGCCCCGCACTAACACCAAATACCCTGACCCACCGGCCATGAATTTCAAAATTTTGTAAAAGGCATCCTTGTGCATCGTAACCATGTACTTTGTTTGTTTAAATAATACCAAGGAGCAGAGAAGAAGATTTTCAAAGAAATAATGCATTTTCACTATACAATCAATAGATCTGCCCCAACAGCAAAACCCCTGACCCAGGGGCCATGAATTTTACAATTTTGGAAAAGGCATCCTTGTGCATCATAACCATGCACATAGTTTGTTTAAATAATACCAAGGAGAAGAGAAGAGGATTTTCGAAGAAATAATGCACTTTCACTATATGATGTATATAGCCCCGCCCTAGCACCATGAGCACCAGAACCCCTGATCCTGGGGCCATGAATTTCACAGTTTTGTTAGAGGGATCAATGCTTATTACAATCATGACAACAATTTGACTGCTTGATATCAAGGATGCTATATACCAATTTGGTTGAAATTGGTTAAGCGGTTTCAGAGAAGAAGCTAAAAATGTTCAAACGTTAACACACAACGCACGACTCACTCAGGTGACCTAAGAACCTGTCAAAATCCTATTGTAGTGTACAATACGTGCCCATTTCTAGCAAAAAAAATATTCTAGGAAAAAAGTGTGTATTATATTCGGCAAAATACGGTAGTCAGTTATTACTGGTTGAGATACACATCAGCGAATTTTTTTTAACTACTGGTTTATAGCCTCTTTTTCTTTTCCTTTGGGTAGGGGGTGGGTGGAGGAGTGGGGCATGGGGTGAGCATTTCTTTAAATGGATATAACACAATCTCAACAGTTTAAAAAAAATCAACAAAATACCTCCAAAAATATGCAAATAACGATGGACTTGACAGCTAGATTTTGAGAATTTTCTGAAAAGAATGCATCAAGATACCAGGAAAAACAATGGATAAGATTTTGAAGAGGACTTTGAAAGCATCTTTTTGAAGGCCTCATTATAGATCTTACTCACCAATTGTATCACATTGGTCACAGTCATTTTTGTAACAGTCTGGTGGTTCAGTCCATTTAGATGTGTCTATTCTATCAGGCATGAAGTACCCTACTGGGCAGTCTATACACAAATCACTGGTATTATCTTTAGTGCATGGAAGAAACACCTGATCTGTGTAGAGAATGTGTGGTTAATATAAAATGTATGAACAATCAATATACCACATAATGTAAAAACTAGAAATATGTCCATAGGACATGAATGCCCCTTCCAATGATACACTTGCATTGCAACATAAAAAAAGTACCTTGCTTCTTTGGTCTGAGCAAATACATGTGCTGGTAGTAGAATGATGAAAGAAGGAATTATTTGTGTAGTGTGCATGATCGTTTGTGTACATGCATTATTAGGAATAGTGAGTTCAAGGTCATAAGGATGGACAGAGGGATGGATGGAAGGTTGAAGAACAGTGCAAAAGATGGTTGTGATAAACACTTTATGCTCCAACCATATTCCTGGCAGGGCATAAAATTGTACAAAGGTATCACTTGTTTTGATAGGTATATGCTATATTGACTTACTCTATGTGACTAAATTTCTCATATATATCACATTTATTGTATTGTGGATTAAACATTTATTGTATTGTGGATTAAACAGTCATGAGCTACATGTAGTAACTCTGCCATTTACAGAGTATGATGATGATATTTTTATGGTTTTTAACAACTTACTCTTTGAGCAGTTTTGTACAAAACATCTGATCTGGCCCCGGTTTATCACTTGTCCCTGTAAAATGATAAGTATTTGAGGATGAGTAAACATTAGATATTTTAATCATCTGAATCAGTCATTATATGTGTGTCTTATAACAATTGCAACTTATAAATTTATTGTCAAAGCTTTAAAACAACTTCAGTGAAATAATATTAACATGATTAATTAAACATTTTACAATAAAGGGAAGGAGAACTTTTTGTGTACTTCTATCCAAGATTTTTTTGTAGGTGTGTGTTGAATCATTAATATTTTGATCTCAACATCAAAAGGGGTTTTTTAAGGTCATAAAATATTTCACATAAAATTTAATTACAAAAGCTGATTCCAGTGGCTGGAAAGTTTCTTCAATAATAGCCAAAACTCTAAGGAAAAAATAAGGGAATCGGAATTTTCTGGCAATATGCACAACTACATATTGTGTTCTAAATATCTGCAAAGTTTGACGAAATTCTGTGCAGCGATTTAAGAGGAGTTGAGCTGATAAACTGAAACTGTTCATCTCTATAATCAAGATATGGCCAAAATCTAAGATAAAAAGTGCCGAAATCCAGAAAAATAATGGAATCAGAATTTCCTGGCAATAAGCACATGTACACACTGTGTTCTAAATATCTGCAAAGTCTGACGAAATTCAGTGCAGCGGTTTAAAAGGAGTTGTGCTGACAAACTGTTCATCTCTATATTCAAGATATGGCCAAAAATCTAAGTTGAAAAGTGTCGAAATTCCCAGAGAAATAAAGGAATCGGAATTTAATGGTAATATGCACATCTACATATTGTGTCTTAAATATCTGCAAAGTTTGACGAAATTCTGTGCAGCGGTTTAGGAGGAGTTGCGCTGACAAACTTTTCATCTCTATATTCAAGATATGGCCAAAAATCTAAGTTGAAAAGTGTCGAAATTCCCAGAAAAATAAAGGAATCAGAATTTCCTGGTAATATGCACATCTACATATTGTGTCCTAAATATCTGCAAAGTTTGATGAAATTCTGTGCAGCGGTTTAGGAGGAGTTGCACTGACAAACTGTTCATCTCTATATTCAAGATATGGCCAAAAATCTAAGTTGAAAAGTGCTGAAATTCCCAGAAAAAATAATGGAATCAGAATTCCCTGGCAATATGCACAACTACACACTATGTCCTAAATATTTGCAAAGTTTGACGAAATTCTGTGCAGCAGTTTAAGAGGAGTTGCACTGACCAAAAAAAACAGGACTAATTGACTAACTGACAGACGGACGAGTCAAAAACATTAGACCCCCCGCAACTTGTTGTGTGGGGTATAATAAAAACATTATTTGCTTCTCCTGAAAAGTGACAAAAATTTTACATACGATAATTTGGAACTGCAACGACAACATGCTATCTGAATTGTTTTCTTATATCATATGTATCAGCTAGTTTTTATTTAGGCCAAAGTTTTTTTTTCGTTTGGTTTACGATTCCGCCGACCCTAATTTTCACAAATCATGAAAATAAAAATAATGTCTTTTTCCGACATATATTTCCGGATTTTTCTCAGCTGAACTGGTGGGTTTTAAATTTTAGAATGCATCTTAGTCAAATAAGCGCTTATAAATATATGAGATCTTTACAAACATTTAGGTGACCGTAAATAAACACATGTGCAAACCAAAAATGGCGGCTCTGTCATGTAACTAGGTAATTCCTCACTGAAAGCAATGACACACACTTAAAGAACTTTTTCTGCGTGGAAAAGTGAATAAAATCTTGGATAAATGATCCATTTCTCCAATTGCAATGTCTCAATTGGCTAAATTCATACCGTAATATTGGAGAGTGTATGCCCAACCCTGATCGACCTAGCAGACACGGATACACCTATAGATAATAAGGATTTATCAGTGCCTTCTCAGGGGCCGAAGTTCGGCCCATTCCCAATTGAAAATGAGTTCAGTTTTTTCCCAATTTGGCAGTACTTTTAACAATGCTTTTATTTTTAATTGTCTTGGAAAACACAAAGTAAAATTGTCAGATTTTCTGTAATTTTCATATATTTAACTCATTTAGCAAAGCTACAGTCATAACACATGTTTAAAAAAAACTGTAAAAACATCGCCAACTTTTAATCCGAATTTCCTCCGTTTTTCTAAAAATGATGATATTGTGTAATTATATAGATTTATTAAGTTATTTCCACCTACTCATTTGATCTGCGAGTTAATGGTAAGGAATTAAGGCATTATTTCAGATAGAAAAATATATTTTCAATGCATTAATACATATTAAAAGAGGACTTTTAGAAAATGTGTACATAGTATAATTTTTTGCAGGAGGTTTATAATCTTCAGAAACAGATACTAATCTAAATTGAAATGTCATACACACATGTACATGATGTACATGTACTACCCTAAGTTGTATAAATGCTTTATACCAATTGAAGTCCATTTTACTTTTATTAGTCTATTATTCAAAATTGATTTTGTACGAATAAGATGGTCCATATTTAATTGTCATTTGGTTGCCCAAATTAGAGTTCGTGCTGAAATGTTATTACCCCTGAGTACATGATTTAAGCAACATTTAAAAAATTTTTTGCAATTTCATCAAATAGCCGATAATTTTTTCCCAATTCCCCAAAAATGGTGTTTCCCAAAGGCTGATAAATCCATGGATAATAGTTAGGC
This sequence comes from Saccostrea echinata, assembly GCF_033153115.1. Taxonomy (NCBI): domain Eukaryota; kingdom Metazoa; phylum Mollusca; class Bivalvia; order Ostreida; family Ostreidae; genus Saccostrea; species Saccostrea echinata. The sequence goes on from NW_026889803.1 coordinate 50,457,075, forward strand.
CAATTTAGTGTTGAGAGATACATCTTAGTTGAAGTAACGTTGACTGGTATTTCACTGGATAAATTCAAATGTGTATAAAACATTTGTTAGTTTATAGAAGTAAATTCAATATACAAATCTTTGCAAATTTCATACTCAATTGAGATTAAAGCCCTTTGAATTACTAATAAATAATGAGCATTGCCTACTGTGCAAGTACATAACAAACATTTAAAGAAGGACTTGATTGAGAAATTATTAGGCTTTTTTGCTGCAGGTTGAACATTAAATTTGATAGCTGCATGATCAAATTATTATAACCTTTATTTCAACGTCAATTACTTTTAATATTGTTAAACACTTTAATTGTATTTTTCTTCAATCTAAATTTAACTTGAATTTGGATCCTTATATTTTAGTTTGTGGGGATACCAAGGTTTATAACACATCACATATCACTGAAGAGCACAAAATGTTGAACATCATGAACCAAGCACTGATTGACAAACAAAAATCAGAACTATATGTAAATGAAAATGACATTCACTCTAAAGTTAGAAATGAATTAAAATTAAATAAAAAGAGTTATGTGATCTAGACAATAAAACTTAAAAGTACTATTGACGTGTATTATTTTTATTAAAATAAACATTGCTGTTATTTTAAAATGAAATTGTTGAATCCTAAATTATTTTTATTTTTATTTTTCGACCACCCAATGCATTTTTTTGAGACAGAAAATCGTAAACCAAAAAAAATAAAAACTTTGGCCTTAAAATAATTGAACAGGGCTTTACTGGTACAATTTACTGGTTATGTTTATCTAGATCCAATAGATCTTATCTTGTAAATTAATGACTGGTCTAGATATAACACTTGCATCATTTTAACAATTCCTAGAATTCTAAAATACTTACCAACCCCTCGCCATGGTACTCCAAGATAAACATCAATAAAACCCACTCTGCTCCCATTTTACTATAAAATACCTGCCAATAATAAACATAGAACATGAAAAAAAATTGAAAATGTTATCTTTTTGCAACAAATCTACCAAGTGGCCTCAGAATTTGGCCACTTGGATTTACAAAGCAGAAAGTAATGAAAGTCAAAGTAGCAGCTGGTCACTGGAATTTCAGGTTTTCAGTATTGTCCACTCTGACTCTCCCCAAGTACATCAAAATATAAAAATGTGAAGGTTAGAGTCAGAGGAATCTTAGATTATCCCTTTTATTGATTGAGTTGCTGATACATTATTTGTTTGTTTTTTATGTTTTTGTTTGTTTGTTTTTTTTTTTAATAAATCATGCCTCGAAAAAACCTAAGTATTTAAATTAAATGGAGGATCCAACTGACATAATATACTGTCAGACATGGTTTAAATTAATAAGCATAGTAAATTATGAATTGAGATGGTTCATTGTCAAAACATCAGACATAAATGGGTGTGCTGATAAGTTGAATTATGCACCTTATGAAAACTTTTTTTTCTATTATCCTAATCATACAAAATGCTTTTGGGTAGTTTTAGTGAAAAATATACTTAAGATATCATTATTAAAGATTAAGGGCAGATCATACATTCCTAAACAAGTATCTCATTTTGTATCTCTTTGTAACATATCAAAAATATTTATAATTAATTTCTAAACTGTTTTCAGAATATCTTAAAAGATATAAACAACAAAATTTGTGGTATCAGCAATTTCAGTGATATCCAATATTCAATGAAGGAAATACATCCTCAGGTATCATGCATATGTGCCTGGTAATGAACCTCAATTTTTGTGAGGAAACTTCTGACCTTAATTTGGATTAAATTATTTTTTCTGCAATCTGATAAAAAATATATCTATTAACTATGGTATAAAGATCCCTAGGATACCTATAATACATAGTATTGGGCCTATCTCCAAGTATTCAGGAATTTATGAAAGTGCCTGTATTACCATACATTGTATGTGAAAACAGCTACATTTACTAGTGTCCATATTGCTATCACCCCTATCATAGTAAGACACTATGAGCATGATTGTGTGGTAAGAGTTAAGACAACAAGTGTGAAATGTTCTTATAATAATTTTATTCTCCTCTCTTCCTAGATGTGATGTTTGTGCATTTGTACTTAATAAATGGAGGAAAGCTGCTTTCATATACAATGTTACCAAATAGGCATACATTAAAACTTTTTCCACCTAGCAACAATATTCAAAGCTTTAAATTCATGACATTATGTTGTGGAAATAAATGTTTATTTCATTTATTTTTTTAATTTATATTAAATATCACTTATCAATACAAGCTTCAAAGAAAGTGTGTTTTCTTCCCTATGAATGAGTGAATAAGATTAATTTTAGCAAAAAAAAAAAAAAAATTATACCCATTCCCCAAATGGAAATTATTCTAACTACCAAATTTCAGCACACGTTTGATTTACACACATCCTTGCACTTTCACTAAGTAAACATTATTTTTAATATTCTAAGAAAAAAGGAACAGGTCCAGCACAATCTCTTGATTAAGCTATATAGCTTGAAATAGCTATATAGCTTTATTAAGCTATTCAAAATAGCTTGATAAAGCTATTTATATGCAGGTTTTCACAAAAATGTTATTTGTACAAAATAAACAAAAAGTCGCAAGTATTTGACTATTCGTATATATAATATGGGTTATCTAATCAACAACCCAAATCAAAGATAGTTCTAACTTTGCAGCATTTGAATACTTTTAAGCAAAAGATGAATTTCCATTGTTGGGTAACTGTACACTACCTTGTGTGCATTGAGGCATGGATAAGTATGATTGCTTCTCATTGTACTGAATTATTACCAATCAATTATCTTGTTGACCATAATTGGCCTCCTTTATAATTTCATTGAAGAAGTAACTGTATCAATTGCTTTATATAGCCCCAAAACTTTTAGAACTTTGAGTACAAAGTCTCTTAAGGAGACGCAATTTGATGAGTGATTTTTACATGCATTTTTTTTCATAAGAGTTCAAGGTTGAATATCATCACTGCACCAAGGTGCGACTTTTTGTGCATACTTGAAAAATAACACATCTGAGAAAAAAGTGTGATAAAATAGCTAAATCAAGCTATTCTGAATAGCTTAATAAAGCTATATAGCTAAATCAAGCTAGATAGCTTAATCAAGAGATTGTGCCGGACCTGAGGAAAATATGTTGTGCATTAATGAAAAATATTAAATCTATAATCCAGAAAATTCAGAGCAGAAGTGTGAGAAAGCTAAACCAAGTCACTAGTACTGTCAGTCCATGCTCAGTGATGTGTACAGAGTAACCAGATTGAACACACCCGGTAAAAACGTAAACATTTATAATAACAGAGTTTGTGCCCATGTTTACAAACACAGATGCTTGATGTGATATTGAATTTGAAGAATTTTCAAGCAATTTCGATTCATAAAACTGAGGTTATGTTTGGAATAAAATTAGACGTCGAAATAAAATATATTTTTTAACCAATGCGCCTCCATATCGCTGTTATGTTATCACATCGCATGTCTCGAATGTAAATACTGAGTCAATGAATGATCAAGGTGTGGAATGAATCATTGTATTGTATGATATCTGTCAGAGATACTAATGAGTTTCAATTTAAAATAAATGAATAAAAATAGTAAGAGGTGCAAGAGGTAATAGGATATCATCTGTAACACAAAATGATAACTAATTAATTACCTAGAAGCACGTAAGTAAGACTAAAATCTCCATTTTATAAACACTTCCGGTTTTCCTGCCGGATGATAATGCGCAGATCTTCTTTGGATGCTATGTCACATTGTCAAACCTTAACAGATTTGTAATATTGCTTACATATTCATTAAATTTCAGCAATGAGACCAGTACAAAAACTTCATGTATTCAAACCTTCAATACAAAACGCGTACGTGCGGTATACAGAAAAATGTCCATCGGTTTGTAAACGAAGTCTGCCTCTTCCAGACGTTTGCCGATTTAAAGACAAGTCGTACGCAAACCTATTCGTATACAAGGCGTCAAGTCGTAAGTCGTAACACTCCCTCCCCTCCTAGAGTATATAAATATAAAACTGTGGCAGACCAATTAAACCGAAGGGGGGGGGTATTATAATGATATTGTCAAATTAAGAAATTGATTTTACTGTTAATATAATATACATGAACATCATTCAGGCCCATGGGAAGCAATTTCAATTTGGTATATATATGTATATATATAAAGCACTAAAAATGACCAACGACACGAACAATAATAATTGTCAAATTTTCGGGACAACCTGTCCCTTCCTCAGGACAAAGAAAAAAGTTAAGAAGTCATAAAAACAAAGGAAATAGAGAAGCAAAAACAACTAGCACTACTACTAAACTACCAAACACTAAATATTTACAATGTTACATGTTTAATTTGGAGTTTATAAACAGTTGTGAACAAAGAAATCCGGAGCGCTATGAATTGCGTCCGGTCTATCGGGTGTACTCTGGTGAAGTGTGATTTACATAATTGAACGAATTAATTATCGCTAATTAATTACGGCCAACAGTAAATCGTACATTGTCTTATTCTATCAAAATAGCGTAACTCTACATGATAAAAAGAAATTAAAGAAAGATAATATGGAAGGACAATTTTGAAATATGAATTTGGATATATTATAAATTTGGAAATCGGAAAAAAGAAATAAACAAAAATGTGAGCTGTAAATATTTGGGTAGGTTGTTCCAGGATTACTAATACGAATTAACGGTAAAGTTTACACTATATAGAGAGAATGAACTTGTTTGTTACAATTCGGGATTGGGTCTAGTTCACGTTCATCCTGGTGAAGTCATTAAGTTTGTTAATACCATTAGGGCGGAATGACTTCAGCCTGTGCATCCAGAACTTTTCCTTGCCTTTTCTCTGCGCGTCTGTCCATCTTAGATTATGGTCAATAACCACTACTGTCATGTCCTCCCATTTGTGACCTTCAAGGTTGAAATGTTCCCCAACGGGTTCATTGAGTTTTTTGGTCCTAATGGTAGAACGGTGATTATTGACTCTCCTGCGGAGGTCTCCTGTTTCACCAACATACTGTTTGGAGCAAACTTTGCAGCTGATGAGATAAATGCATTTGTCTGTTTGACAGGACAAATTCCCTAGTATTTTGTAGCTGCGGCCTGTAACGGGGCTGTTAAAACTGTCTGTGTCAGAGCTGTACTTACAGAGAAGACATCTTCTGTCAGAGCAAGTTTTAAAGCCCCCGTTAGGTAATGGATTGTCCAATCTGGTTCTTACTACCCTGTCCTTCAGGTTCCTCGGGCGCCTGTATGTAGCCAATGGGGGCTCCTTAAAGACCTCTGCCATTCGTTTATTTGAGTGGAGAATTGGCAGATTCTTTTGAAGGATTCCGCTGAGGTTCTTAAGGACGGGATGGTATGTAGTTACCAGAGGGACCCTGCCGCTATTGTCTTTTTCCTTGTAGCGTAATAGGTTTTGCCTGTCATGTCCCGCCATCTCATCAATAGCAGTTTGTACGGTGCGGGCATTGTAGCCTCTCTTGCATAAGTGGGACTTAAGGAGACCGCTTTGTTCTTAATATAAGGCAGGGGATGAACAGATGCGCCGAATTCTGGTGGCTAGACCCTTAGGCACACCCTTAAATGTGTGTGGGGGATGACAGCTAGTTGGCATAAGATACAGATGGGAATCTGTGGGTTTCGTGTGGAGACTGAACTCGATTTCACCATCAGTCAGGGTAGATGTAGTATCTAGGAATATGTTTTTCGAATTAGATACGTCTACTGTAAATTTGATAGACTGATGAAAGGTGTTGGCGAACGAAATGAATGCCTCGAGGCTCTCGCGACATTCCACCCACTTCATCTCTATATCGTCAATGAAACGCAACCAGCTAAGGGGCCTAAATGGTGCTTGAAGTAGCAAGTTGCGTTCCAGTCTGCCCATGAAAATATTGGCATAAGATGGTGCCATTTTCGTACCCATAGCAGTGCCATTAACCTGCAGGTAATGTTCTCCATTAAACATGAAGTTGTTATACTTGAGAACATGTTCAAGGAGCTTGGCAAGGGACTCGATAGAAGGAATTTGTATGGATCTACTATCCCAGACTTCTCTCTCTCTCTCTCTCTCTCTCTCTCTCTCTCTCTCTCTCTCTATATATATATATATATATATATATATATCGGCAAAATTATTGGGGGGGGGGGCGCTGCCGATTTACTTCACTTTAAATCGAAAGAGTGTAGCTTTCGACCTCGGCGTAAGTATTTAGGATCTGGAAAATATGGGGCATCACTCACTCTTACTCCTCATAACCTATTTGGGTTTTATTTAATTACACGTACGCATCAATAAAAAAAGAATAGTCCACATTTCTTTTCATATAATATATCTTGTCCACAAAATGGCTGTTGATATGAGTTGATTGAAATAGTGGAAAGCACCTTTAACAAATAGATTGCAGTGACACTTTTTCACCAATCGCAACTTCTCGGGCCTTTCCGACTAGCGGAAAAACAACCTCGAATGTATTACGTAGACGCCATGACAACCCCCCTTTTCACAAACTTTGAAATAAATGTGAGAAGACCTCTTATCTGTGGAGTATAGAGTTTAACTTTATTGACTGTAAAGATATTACCTAAAATATACTACAAAAGGGGACTTTTAACTCCGTCTTTCCTATATTTAAATAAATAGGAAGTTGTATATAAAATTTTAACATCCGGTGATGTTAATACATTCGAGGTTGTTTTTCCGACCTCTTACGGAAAGACCCGAGATGATGCGATTGACTTTTTCACATTGTTAATGTATAAATGTTTTTAAAATTTAGAAATTTAGGGACCCCTCCAAAAAAAGATAGAAAGAAAAGGATGATCATAATAAAAATCATGTTGAGAAAGAGTAGTGATTAAATAAGTGGGGATGCCCTGTATACGAAACAAGTGCCTGTGATCGAGTATGTAGAGCAACATATTTACACCAGTACACTTCAAACTATCTGTCATGACTAAGAGTAATTCTGCCCTTTGATTTTAAAACGAATGCTAAAATTTATTATATTAAGAATATAGGTTTTATCCTGACTGGCATCGCCAGTCTTAGTCCCCTCCCTTTTTTCCTTATCTTTATCCGCGTAAGCGGGTTATGTAATTTTTTTCTGCAATAGCTGCGACGTTAATTCCCATACTAACAACCAAAGAAAGACATTTTGTTGTTGTACATCATAGTACATTTCATTGATGGAACAGCCACTGATCAGGAAATCTGTACAGGCAATATGCCTTGTGTTGTTCATGAACCGATAAACGGCAATGGTTTACTTTAGAAATAAAGAAGAAAATATTCAGTGGATGTAAATATTTATTCACAACACCATCATACATTGGCATATAGTCATGAATACAACAAACAATATTAACATATATAAATAAAATCAATAAAAAAAACTACTAACCACTTAAAGTGCGGGTCTGGGTCAGACGACACGTTCCTCAAATATTTTGTATACCTTGGTAGTATATCAAAAGTTATTTATAGAATAGAATAGGATTTATTACCAGATCAGGGCCCAATGGGCATATTATGCATAAACATATAACATGTAAAATTACAGATAACAGACAGAATACAACATATAATGAAGAGCAATCCTTCCATTTTGTACATGTATTTATAACTGTCATTCTCTTGTGATTTCTAAATTGTTTTCAATGTTTAAAAAAAAATAATAAGTACTCCAAAAATTGTGACATTGGCAATTCAAAAGATTACCCATAAGGATTTAATATAGAAATATCGCCCTCTGGTATCCTGGTAAGGTACATAAATTTTTGGTGAGTAAACTTGTTTAGGAAGTTAAACTTCAATTATTAATTTTGGGGGAAAATTATATATTTTCTAGGAACGTGGTCTGACCTTAATATTGACGAAGAATATTAGTCATACTTCTATCACTATTCATGATCGAATATGCTTAGTACAAGCTACTATTCTATTTAAAAAAAATGGCGGCTTCCATGGACGATGATGGGTTTCAAGCTGATGATCTCTATGTTTTACTTAATGTAGATAGAAAGGTGATTCTTTTTCTCAGTTTATTGAATCGGATTTATGCATAATTGAAATTATTTTCATTTATTTTCTATATATCCAGTTGGGTACTAATGATGACTTTGTATGTGACCGCATGACCTATCGTCTGTTCGAATTTTGAGTTGATTCAGTTGAGATTTTAATGCTTGCATTAAATTTTAGACTTTATATGATGTTTGAATGAATATAAAGCATTTGTATGTTTATTCTTCAATTCTTGTAAGATCTCTTATTTAATTTCTTCATTATGCAAGAGTAGAGTAAATTCGGGTTTAGGACAGCAAACTTGACTCTGACCATCTTCTTATCTGACTAGGGTAAACCAAGTTGACTGTGAGCACATCAAGCCAGGTAAGCCGATTGAGCTGGGTAAATTTGATAATCTCAGGTGGCTTTAACATGACGTCCTTGGAGATAGTAGTGTTGAAATTGGTTTATTTTAAGACATTAAGTTTTTTATTGAGGTATCTGTATATGTTACGTCGTGATAACCAATACTGGCTTTTATACGACGGGAGAGAGGCGCTGTCGATGTTATTGACAAATCTTGTCTAGGGCGATCTTGAAGGCCTTGACAGATTTTGCGCACACTGTGTCTTCATCAAGGTGGTTCCATATCATCACAGTGTCTATGAAAAATGAGTGTTATAAATGTATTGCTTTGTTTTAGTTGGTGTTACTTCAAAGCTTCTGGAGTTGTTTTTCACTTGTTTTGTTATGATGTTGTCTGAGATACAGTTTCCAAAGTTCCTTGATTTTATTATTATTTATTTTTGTTCGGAGGGTGTTATGAAATCAGAGAGAGGTAGTGCCGGTACCAACCCCTCAACCACCTTATATAGCAATACCAAGTGGAGACTTCTTCTTTTTACCAGTGTAGGGAGATCCAACTCGGTTGCCATCCTGTTTATGTAGCTGTCTTCCCTAGTTCGATAGTCCTGTTTGATGAATCTGATGGCTCTGCGTTGTATCGGTTTGAGTTTGTCTATATCTCCTTTTTGATATGAGTCCCAGACTGTGGCGCCATATTCCATAATTGATCTTACCATGGAGATATACGCTACTTTCCTGCAGTTCTCTGTGCAGTACTTTAAATTCCTGCGATGGAAGTCCAGTGTAGAATGCACTTTTTTGGTCATGTTATTTACATGTGTGGTCCACTTAAAATCTAATGAAATCTGAAGGCCAAGGTAGGGATTGTTCTGCACCTCTTCTAGTATGTGGTTATTTAGGGTGTAGTATTTGTGGTTCTTCTTTTGTATGCTCATTATATAGCATTTTTTGGCACTGAACCTCATTCCCCATCTGCCGGGCCATGTCTGGAGGCTGTCAAGGTCTTTTTGAAGCTTTATGGTGTCTTCGAAACTGTGTATTGTGCAGTATTAGAGGCAGTCATCAGCAAACAGACAGACTTGTGAGGTAACTGAGTCTGGAAGATCGTTTATATGGCAGAGGAATAGGAGTGGGCCAAGTATGCTGGTGAAATGAATATAATTGTAAAAATGAAGTCCTTTTCTGTGCTAGGTAATGTTTTATTATAGAAATACAGTACATGTGTATTTCCATTACTTTACATAAGCCAGGTTGTTTGATTCTAAGCACATAGCTGGGTTTACAAAATTCAGCTCAGCCGAATCATATGATCATCAGAATCAAGAATGCTATGCATTACAGTGCTTACAGGATTACGGATCAGTATATCTTGGGTGTGAAATTACAGGTAAATTCTACAGATATGTTGACAACCTGGGATATGTTGACGTCCACCCACGGTCCTGGCAGTATTTACTATATAAACGATTTGCAAAAGCTCGGATATGTTGACCATGGTAATGTCGACTACCTGGCTAATCTCAACGTATATTCACAGTCCCAAGAGCAAAATTTACCTGGTATATGTTGACATCGGGACAATTTTCTGCTCTACTAAAGTGTAAACCAAACTGTTTGTCAAATGGTTTCTCATCACGAGTCCGTGTACCTTGACATTGTAAGAAATTCACACCTTTCATACTCATGTTTTGACTTCACACTACTTAATTAATTCAATAGATACATCAATAGACTGTGTTTGCAGAAGAATCCTAAGCACCCTCGGCTGTCTATGAGACGTTATTTGCTTTTATTAATTGCTTAATGTTCAGCTTGGATATTATCATTGATAAATATACATGATTCTGCATAAATGTAGACGTTTATTTATTTCAAAACCTAACATAACTTTGATTTGAAAAAAAATAAATTGAATTACAATGAAAAACATACACATTGAGTTTAAAGGGGCTGGGACACAGATTTGAAGCTCATATTTTCTAAAATTTTCCAAATAATATTATGACTTATTGTGAACTTATAAAAATTCGTTGGGGCCAATTTTTGTGGATTGCTTAAATTTTACTGGTTCGTGGGGACATACATTCATGTATTTAATGATATCTATAGAAGGAAATATGACTTTGAACCCCATGCACATGTATATTAATTCATGTGGGATGTAAATTCATGGATGAAGGTTGCCCACAAATTCCACGAATATTGAGCCACCAGATTCTCTTTTGGAGAATTGTTGGAAACATGTATTAACAAAATGATAAATAGTTATTTCTAATGATTTCAATTTAATAATTCATTTGAGGGTTAGGGAACCATATCTTCTTTGATTGTCAGATTCTATCGCAGTCTTCTACTATCCATAGATGCCATTTTTCTTTGCAGGCAAATGCATGAACTATAATGCTAGTAGTATCTATAACTGACCACTCTTAGATTAATTTACATCTTTAATGAAGCTACAAAGTGGGTGGCACATGCAGTCCTTGGAACACTCTAGTTATAAATGAAATTTCTGTGAAATTCATTCAAAACACTCTTTTCACAGTTTTGATCTGATTTCAAGAAGGGGATATAAGTTGAGTACACTAGGATAGGTTATTCTGTATATTGTTTTTTTATTTTAATGAACTGTGTTGCCATGGTTACTAAAAATAGAAATAGAGGTTAGAGAGTTGTAATGACATTGAACCAATTTTCTAGATAAAAGGTCAAGGTCAAAAACCTCTCTTTGAAAAAACATGAATTTAAAAGCACATTTGCTCTTCCCTTGGCCCAGTTTGCCTCATACTGATGAGGGTAGAAGGTGTGCGGTGACCTTAAATCAATTTTCTAGATAAAATGTCAAGGTCAGAAAACCCGTTTGTGTAAAATCCTTGTCCAGAGCATATTTTCTCTCCTCTCGGCCCTACTCAAACTTACCCCATAAGTGCCCATCACTCAGTGGGGAGGAGGCCAATAATTTATACATTCTGGATGGTTGAAATAATATTTAGTTGGCATGGTTGGTTGAATTAATCATTAGCTAACATATTATAATTAACAGGCCACAAACCAAGAGATCAATAAGGCCTTTCGGCGGATGAGTAAAATATTTCATCCAGACAAACACTTGGATGCGGTAAAGAAAAAACAAGCAGAGATTTTCTTCAACAAAATCAAAAATGCTTATGAAAGTAAGTTTGTTGTGGATGTGTGCAGATACTGAGAAATATCAAAGACAAAGATAATATTTATTGAAATTACAAGTTTTATGTAAATTTCAGGAATGCATCAATGAAAATTGGACATTAGATCTGATAGTTTCATCAAAGTGATCTAAGTAACAAATCTCAAAATATTACTATATGAAGCATGAATTGTTATTAAGGAATATGTGTACTTTAAAGCACTCTACTGATGAGGATTTATCAGACAAGATTTTTCATTTAAGATATTTTGCTTGAAAAGGATTCTTTTATTTACAGTACTTAGTAACCCAAATAAGAGAGAAATCTACAATCGCTATGGAATGAAAGGACTGGAAGTAGAGGGACTAGAGGTAGGTTTTGATGAGGGAGGGTCATCTGTAGGAGGTAGGTATTGATGAGGGAGGGTCATCTATAGGAGGTAGATACTGATGAGGGAGGGTTATTTGTAGGAGGTAGGTATTGATGAGGGAGGGTCATCTGTAGGAGGGAGGGCTAAACATGAAACATAAATAATCTATAACCATCCCCTAACCATGATAAAATATATTCACTTTTTTTTTAATCCTTCATCTGCAGTACATTTTGAAGTAGATATTGACAATCATATTTTTCAGTTTCAGATTGATACTTTAATTAAGGGGGACCGACCCTCTGATAAGAGAGATAACTTTCCAAGGGAAGATTCCTAATATTACTCTTAGTTTACTTCACAAGAGTTTAAGAATTGAGACCTTTGAGTAATCGATTTGATCAAAACTGACATATGATGAAAACATTAATTTCTATTTCTTTTGCCTATACTATTTTTCATTTGAATCTAATGCTATAGCTCTTGGTAAAAATCAATGTGGGGAAGTTAAAAAAAAAATTTTGTGAAATTTTGAGCAGAGTGTCATTCCTTAACTGCAAAGGAAAACTTAACTTTTGACAGGTATATTTGCATTGAAATTCTGATTATAGCCCCAACTAATTGGACTTCAAATACTATCACAAAAGAGAGAAATTGTTTGCCATGAATTTTACCTTTGTGTCTCACTTGTCCCAAAGGATCAAGTGAGTTTGTCCATCATCTATCTACAGTAAAACTCAGTTATAACGAAGTCAGTAGGACCTGTGAAATTACTTCGCTATATCCGTATTTGTTATATCCGTATAAGGAATTCGTAAAATTTATATAGCTGGGGATCCAAGAAAACTTCGCTATATCTATGAATTCGAGTTTTGCTGTATTAACTTTTCACAATTTTAACTTGTTCTCTAGAACCACCTTACCAATTTCAACCAAACTTGCCACAAAGATCATTAGGTAAAGAGAATTCATTCTTTTTTTTAAATGGAGGACCATACCATTGTGAAAGGGAGATAATTAAGAAGATGCAAAAATAGGATGGGTGACATGAGAAGCTAAGCCAAAAAAAAAAAGAAATTTATGTGGAAGCTTTCAAATATATGTATAGTGTAGATTCAAGATTGTTCAAATTATAGCGCCTGAAGACAGGGTTGAGTCACAAATATGGGATCAAAAGTTTACATGCTTTTTATTTAGAAAAAATCTTTAAAAATCTTCTCAAGAACATTTGGCTAAGGTTACTTGTGGAAGCATTGTTGCCTATGATCGATCCTCTTCTTAATGCATACCAGTAATTGGTCCTCATTTCATGCTTTTTTTAACCAAGAAAACTAGATTTCTATCATATACAGGAGAAACACTTCCACTAAAACAATAAAATAGAGTATATTGTGTTATTGTACATATAAATGGTGAAATATGACTATAGACTAGACTTCGAAAGTTTGATGTGTACATGGTATTTCATCATGTTCATATATAAATCCTTTAAAGCTGATGAGATGGTAGCATATTGTGAAATTTTACACCAAGTATAATTTGGTGTCAACATGTATATCAAAAGAAACTTTGGTCAGCTTTTGAATCTGAATTTGTCACTTTCTTGTTTGTCCAACCTTGGCCAAGATTCTTGGCTTATTGCCCATATTCTTCATGATTGTCAGTAAGAAAGTACTCGTATATCAATTCTTCTAATTTTTAAACATGGCTGAAATCTTCATCTCATTGAAATTTATACTCACCAAAATATTATATGACTTAGATCCATCAATCTGTCTTAATAATGTAATTTTTACAAATTATCACTAGGACAAAGTCACCTGCAGAAATCCTAGCGGAATTAAATAGGTTGAAGTATGAGCAGTAATAATGTCATTTTTACAGATTATCACTAGGACAAAGTCACCTGCAGAAATCCTAGCAGAATTAAATAGGTTGAAGTATGAGCAGTAATAATGTCATTTTTACAGATTATCACTAGGACAAAGTCACCTGCAGAAATCCTAGCAGAATTAAATAGGTTGAAGTATGAGCAGTAATAATGTCATTTTTACAGAATATCACTAGGACAAAGTCACCTGCAGAAATCCTAGCAGAATTAGATAGGTTGAAGTATGTGCAGTAATAATGTCATTTTTACAGATTATCACTAGGACAAAGTCACCTGCAGAAATCCTAGCAGAATTAGATAGGTTGAAGTATGAGCAGTAATAATGTCATTTTTACAGACTATCACTAGGACAAAGTCACCTGCAGAAATCCTAGCAGAATTAGATAGGTTGAAGTATGAGCAGTAATAATGTCATTTTTACAGATTATCACTAGGACAAAGTCACCTGCAGAAATCCTAGCAGAATTAGATAGGTTGAAGTATGAGCAGTAATAATGTCATTTTTACAGATTATCACTAGGACAAAGTCACCTGCAGAAATCCTAGCAGAATTAGATAGGTTGAAGTATGAGCAGTAATAATGTCATTTTTACAGATTATCACTAGGACAAAGTCACCTGCAGAAATCCTAGCAGAATTAGATAGGTTGAAGTATGAGCAGTAATAATGTCATTTTTACAGATTATCACTAGGACAAAGTCACCTGCAGAAATCATAGCAGAATTAGATAGGTTGAAGTATGAACAGGAACAACGCAAGTTACAGAGAACTAATCCAGCGGTAACTTTTCTGTCTTTGCACAGCAATATTTGTTATATTTTAGAAAAAAATATAAATTACCTTCTAGTAGCATAATACTGACATTATCAAACACATATGCATGACTGTAAAGGTAATATTGTTATTCTAAGAAATTCAAGACTAATAAGTAATAAAGAAGAGAAATCAGGTAGTCTGACAGGCATTAATATACCATTTTTCATTTTTTTTCAATAACATTGAATTACATCAATGTTGTTTCAATAACATTGAATTATCTTTGCATCAACGGTTTTTGTAGGGTGAGGTAGAAGTTGGAATTAATGCCACCAATCTGTTTGAGGGTTATGCTGTTGACCCTGATTATGAGTAAGTGATAATATCTGTACACTCAGCTTATTCCTTGTATTTGAGACGTTGACTAGTTAAAGTCAATTTAGAAGATGGAATACTAATATCCAACAGTTGAAATACATGTAATACAAGGATTGATTGCTTTGCTTTTATTTATGTATTCATGTTTTGTAATAATTTAAAGTTATGAGTGCTTTGTATAATTATATGAACAGTATGATATTTATTTCCACAGAGATAGACTTAGTTACATAGAGATTTCAGAGTTCAACATCTCCCAGTCTGTAGATTATCCAATAACTCCAAAAGACACTGCCATAATCTCGGGGTCAGTCTCGTCCAGAAATGGAAATGGATCTGGAAGTTTGTTAGTGGGATACCGTCGACAGACCTCAGACAAAGGATGGCTACAGGTACTCTTACATTGCTAAATGGCTACAGTTACTCTCACATCGCTCAGTCTCTACAGGTACTCTCACATTGCTCAATCTCTACAGGAACTCTCACATTGCTCAATCTCTACAGGTACTCTCACATTGCCTAGTCTCTACAGGTACTCTCACATTGCTCAATTGCTACAGGTACTCTCACATTGCTCAGTCTCTACAGGTACTCTCACATTGCTTAATTGCTACAGGTACTCTCACATTGCTCAGTCTCTACAGGTACTCTCACATTGCTCAATTGCTACAGATACTCTCACATTGCTCAATTGCTACAGGTACTCACATTGCTCAATTGCTACAGGTACTCTCACATTGCTCAATCTCTACAGGTACTCTCACATTGCTCAATTGCTACAGGTACTCTCACATTGCTCAGTCTCTACAGGTACTCTCACATTGCTCAATTGCTACAGGTACTCTCACATTGCTCAATTGCTACAGGTACTCTCACATTGCTCAATTGCTACAGGTACTCTCACATTGCTTAATTGCTACAGGTACTCTCACATTGCTCAGTCTCTACAGGTACTCTCATATTGCTCAATTGCTACAGGTACTCTTACATTGCTCAGTCTCTACAGGTACTCTCATATTGCTCAATTGCTACAGGTACTGTCACATTGCTCAATTGCTACAGGTACTGTCACATTGCTCAATTGCTACAGGTACTCTCACAGTGCTCAATTGCTACAGGTACTCTCACATTGCTCAATCTCTACAGGTACTCTCACATTGCTCAGTCTCTACAGGTACTCTCACATTGCTCAATCTCTACAGGTACTCTCACATTGCTCAGTCTCTACAGGTACTCTCACATTGCTCAGTCTCTACAGGTACTCTCATATTGCTCAATTGCTACAGGTACTCTCACATTGCTCATTCTCTACAGGTACTCTCACATTGCCTAGTCTCTACAGGTACTCTCACATTGCTCATTCTCTACAGGTACTCTCACATTGCTCATTCTCTACAGGTACTCTCACATTGCCTAGTCTCTACAGGCACTCTCATATTGCTCAATTGCTACAGGTACTCTCACATTGCTCAATCTCTACAGGTACTCTCACATTGCCTAGTCTCTACAGGTACTCTCACATTGCTCAATTGCTACAGGTAGTGATGTACCGATTAATTGATTAAATCGATTATCTAATTGAAATGGTCCCCGATTATAGATAATCGATTACAATTTTGATAATCGATTACTCAAAATATTAGTTAAAAAGCAAATTATTTCTTTGATTTTTTATTCATTCTTCTTTGAATTTGACTAAATCCTAAATAATAATCTAATAAATGCACCCAATGATACAAAATATTTCAAAAATGTGTTCCAGAAATCACTCCAGAATTTCTAACCAATTTATTCTTCATTCAAAAATGAACAAATTTAATATTTGAAATTGATCGATTTTTAATTGATTATAGTGCATCCGATTATTCCTATAATCGATTATGAAAAAGATCCCGATTTCCCATCACTAGCTACAGGTACTCTCACATTGCTCAGTCTCTACAGGTACTCTCGCATTGCTCAGTCTCTACAGGTACTCTAACATTTCTCAAATTCTACAGGTACTCTCACATTGGTCAGTCTCTACAGGTACTCTCACATTGCATACTTGCTACAATTACTCTCACATTGCTTAGTCTCTACAGGTACTGTGTCATTGCTCATGCTCTACAGGTACTGTCACATTGCTCAATCTCTACAGGTACTGTCACATTGCTCAATCTCTACAAGTACTCACACATTGCTCAATCTCTGCAGGTACTCTCACATTGCTTAATTGCTACAGGTACTCTCACATTGCTCAATCTCTACAGGTACTGTCACATTGCTCAATCTCTGCAGGTACTCACACATTGCTCAATCTCTGAAGGTACTCTCACATTGCTTAATTGCTACAGGTACTCTCACATTGCTTAATTGCTACAGGTACTGTCACATTGCTCAGTCTCTACAGGTATCTCACATTGCCCAATTGCTACAGGTACTCTTACATTGCACAGTCTCTACAGGTACTCTCATATTGCTTAATTGCTTCAGGTACTTTCACATTGCTCAGTCTCTACAGGTACTCTCGCATTGCTCAGTCTCTACAGGTACTCTAACATTTCTCAAATTCTACAGGTACTCTCACATTGGTCAGTCTCTACAGGTACTCTCACATTGCATAATTGCTACAATTACTCTCACATTGCTTAGTCTCTACAGGTACTGTGTCATTGCTCATGCTCTACAGGTACTGTCACATTGCTCAATCTCTACAGGTACTGTCACATTGCTCAATCTCTACAAGTACTCACACATTGCTCAATCTCTGCAGGTACTCTCACATTGCTTAATTGCTACAGGTACTCTCACATTGCTCAATCTCTACAGGTACTGTCACATTGCTCAATCTCTACAGGTACTCACACATTGCTCAATCTCTGCAGGTACTCTCACATTGCTTAATTGCTACAGGTACTCTCACATTGCTCAGTCTCTACAGGTATCTCACATTGCCCAATTGCTACAGGTACTCTTACATTGCACAGTCTCTACAGGTACTCTCATATTGCTCAATTGCTTCAGGTACTCTCACATTGCTCAGTCTCTACAGGTACTCTCACATTGCCCAATTGCTACAGGTACTCTCACATTGCACAGTCTCTACAGGTACTATCACATTGCTCAATCTCTACAGGTACTCGCACATTGCTCATTCTCTACAGGTACTCACACATTGCTCATTCTCTACAGGTACTCGCACATTGCTCATTCTCTACAGGTACTCACTCATTGCTCAATCTCTACAGGTACTCTCACATTGCACAGTCTCTACAGGTACTCACACATTGCTCAATCTCTACAGGTACTCTCACATTGCTTAATTGCTACAGGTACTCTCACATTGCTCAATCTCTACAGGTACTCACACATTGCTCATTCTCTACAGGTACTCGCACATTGCTCATTCTCTACAGGTACTCGCACATTGCTCAATCTCTACAAGTTCTCTCACATTGCACAGTCTCTACAGGTACTCTCACATTGCTTGGTCTCTACAGGTACTCACACATTGCTCATTCGCTACAGGTACTCTCACATTGCTCAATCCTTTAACCCTTCTTCTTTGTTAGTCTAATTAGGAGGTATCATTCAGTTCTCTAGTTTAACTTCTGTAGATCACGAAATTTTTGTGTCAGGGCTATTCCAGGAAAAAATGTATGGGAGGGTTGGACGGCACTTCATATATTTTTTTATGGGTAGTGGGGATGGAGCAATTATATTTGCATGGGTGGTTGTGCTCATCCGATATATTTTTAGATGGGTGATTGTATTTACCCTCTCAAATAATCAACTGCAAAGTACTTCTGTCCTTTTCATTTTGTATAAATCAGTAATTTTTTAAATCATTTTTTTTATCAAACACTCCGTAAAGCGTGTTTACATTGAAAGTGAAAGTAGAATCGAACAAATCGGAAACAAGGGCAGATAACTATAAAAGCATGTGTTACGGTGACTGCAATGACAGTGTAGGATTTGGACACGGATTCGTTGTGCTTTGGACTCTGTGCTTCAGTTTTTTTTTCGCAAATTTAATCAAACTTGATTAAACTGGTAAATTAAATGATATTAGAACAATCAGAAAGATCGTTTTATATTAAACTGAAAGTAGAAAAAAACGTATCTGATAGAGCATGGGTATGGAGTTTGCTAGTTAGAATAATCTAACTGTGTCTCGGGACAAGCCCTCACCACAGTTAGAATACGTCCCATATACTTGCAATGTAGCAAATCGGAGTGGATCCACTCCGAAATGATTCTGAAGAATACAAAATGAGTTGCACTGAAAATAACTACCAAATTAATCATAACAAACCTTTTTGAGATTGTATATGCCTTTTAACCTAAAAATTAATCCATATATATACGAAAATTCAACTCATTTTCTCAACGTTTTTTCCTCGCTTCAAATTTAACGCCATGTTGACATTCGGAACTCTCTGGATTCTTCATAGAAAATGCACAGAGTTCGAGTTATCGCCCGTGTTTATTTTGCTACATTGCGAATACACGGAACGAATTCTATCGTTAAACCGGGTCCGTAGGACAATATCATTTTAACGATAGAACGTTCTATCTAGGAGTTTGCAAGTCAAATATTTTATTTATACCACATACAGAGTAAAAGCAAGATGAGATATGAGTTTGAAAACAAAATATTACGCCAGTTACATACTAGTCCTTAACCTGTTAAGTTTTAACTTGTCAAACTTGTATGTTCAATGTACACAAGGTCTAAGTTGCTATAGGTGAGATTTAGACTTAACATTTTTAATCAAAGTTTTCACTAAATACATGTACACATGCTTATTTTTTTTTTCAATATAAGACAATACCCTACATAATTTTAGTGTGTTCAACCCCCCCCCCCCACCCCCCCCCCCCCAAAATCATTTTGTTAATTGTTATGAACAAGGTGAAAAACAACTTTTTAGGATAAGCTATAATTCACAATATATATTTTAATTAATTGTAGGAATGTCATGTCTAGTATATTAGTTTAACTTGAATTTTACAGATCTATTACAATGTCGTGTCAATATTAAAGGCTTTCAGTGGCGTGTATCATAAACCTAAAGGAAAACTATTTATTTAAGCTGTAGCATAAAAGACACAAAGCTTTTATTTTAAATTTAGATGGGTGGTTGTATCAAAAGCATTTTTAATTTAATGGGGGGTAGGGGAGAAGGTAATTAAAAATGTATGGGTAGTGGGGTAAAAATAAAAGTGCCTTCCAACCCCCCAACCCCCCCCCCCCCCCCCCCCCACATTTTTTCCTGGAATAGCCCTCACCTTATTTTTGGGAGTTAGTTATGTGGTATTTATACATGGTACTTAGGAAAAATAACATGAATGTAGGTTATTGTTGTACATGTATATACCTGTAATTTTAAAAAATACAAATGAAGTTTTCAAGAACAAACAAGCTAGAATAATTACACAAATGTTGTGTTTTTGCCAATAAAATGTCATTTACAGTATGTATTGTACATACAAAATGGCATTTTTAAGAAATAAGACCTTTTTGTACATTGCTGTATGTAGTGAATTGAAGTTTTTGACTTGAATTGTAATATATATTTACATGTATATACATGTGCATACTTGTTTAATTAAATAAACTGCGATGTTTTACTCCTAGGGACAGACTACATTTGGTCGATCAGTGCCATTGGAACTGCATGCCTACAGACAGCTAACCAGGAGATGGTACATCTTTTTTTCTTTTTTTTTTTAAAAAAACCCCAAAAAGAAGTCATAGTTCAAGTCCATTTATTCAAATTATTTAAAAATTGCAAACTGTATGTCAGACACAGTGAACTACAAACCTGTGTATTAAATATTACAGGTACCTACATTTGTAAAAGCAGTAATAAGTTATTTTTTGTGATTCTTTCAAATTCTTTAGAATTTGTCATCTGTAATTTGAGAATATTCATTGTATAAAATTAAAAATTTGATAAAATTTCAAAAGTTGAAATAACTGACATTTTTCAGTTACTGTAAAGGTGCCATTGGCTTTGGTTTGCACAACAATAGGATGCAGTTAGGTCTGTCCTTCTGTAAGTTCTATCTTTACTGTTGCATCTTATAACTGGTTGTTTTCCTTCATCATCCTTTTGAAACCATGTAAGACTTATTAAAAACAATCAAGCTTCCTATACAAGGAATTGATTGAATTTTTCAGATACATCTATATTTTATAAATAATGTCTTTACTGTTCACAGTGATATCCTGCCAGTTAGATCGTCACATTCAGGGGGAAATGGCTCTGAGTGTTGTCAATAGATCCAGATCAAATTTGAGCACCACTTTACGTATAGATAAGGAACCACACAGAGCATCATTTACAGTACAAGTAAGCTTTAACAAAGAACTTCACTGAACCCAAAAATGACCATCTTTTTAAGGTCACAAAGTTATCCAGTTGACTTTCAGTTATTCATTTTTCCTCTCATTGTGCTTCATGTGTACTAATACAAACTGTAAATGTACATAAATTCAAAATTAAGCCCAATTGAGAACTGATTTGCACAATTATTAAATTGTACACAAGTCTGTAGATGGCTCATTTTAGCTCTACTGGACAGAGCCAGAAGAGCTTATGTTGTATACATAGTAAGGTGTCCATCGTCAGTCCATATGTCTGTTTAGCTGTCCAGCTGTAAACAATTTTTCAAATGCTACTCCTTCTACAGTTTTGATCTGATTTCAATATCACTTGACACACAAGTGGACTACTCTAAGATACGTAATAAATTCTGTATATCAGTTTTTGACTTTGATGATTGATGTTGCCATGGTTACCAAAAACAGAAATTTCTGTAGAATTCTTTTAAAATGCTAGTCCTCCTACAGTTTTAGTCTGATTGCAATAAATATTGCCACAAAAAGAGATGATTCAAGGATCATTATTCTATTTAGCTTCAAGTTCAAGTGCTACTTTTCTCTTCCTTTGTTATAAGTACAAACCAGTAGGGCTACGGTCTCGTCAGAAACTTCTGGTTGGAGTTTGTTAACTGCATACAGCTAATCTTCACAATTTTATTTTCTTGTGGACAGGTAGGCTTTTCTAATTTTGCCAGAGCCATATATGTCAGAAACTTTCAGGACCATGACTGCAGGATGAGATTATCATTGACGTAAGTTAAAATGAATATACACTACAAATTAATGTAGATCAATGTGAAAGTAAATGTATGGTCAGTGTTTGTTTTTCTGCATCTGGTATCAAATCATTGAAAGTACATGTACTTTACGTATTCTGTACTTGCAACTGTTTAAAAATTAGTTAAACTTTTTACTTTGATTTCAGTATACAATGAAGATATAAAATGATGTTTTAAAGTACACATACATATGTACATCTATTGTTACAGTCCAAGAATTAATTTGAGTTGATGTTTTGAATGTTTTCACTTTTTCAGAGGTGGGACCGTAGGATGGTATTTTGCATATGGTGTGCAAAAGAAAATTACAGAATTTAGCACAATACATGCTAAGATGATAATTGGAAATAATGGTGGGGTCCGACTACAATTAAGGTAGCTACCTGTACTTAGTGTTCATTGAATATCCAGAATTTAGATTTACTTTTATAGAGAATGATTTTCCCTCTTTCTCAAAAATTGCTGTCATTATTTAACTCCCTTATTACATTCAGTTGCAATGTAGTCTCACCATATTATGTAGTAAATACCAACTGTGACAATGAGTTCAAACTGCAGAGGAAAATTTATAGTACATGCTTTTAAATGCATATCTGTCTTATAAGATTTTAATCAATATTTAAATGTTCTATTTTTCTTTCCAGGAGTTAGGAAATAATTCTTGAATCTGTTTGCTATT
This sequence comes from Saccostrea echinata, assembly GCF_033153115.1. Classification (NCBI taxonomy): domain Eukaryota; kingdom Metazoa; phylum Mollusca; class Bivalvia; order Ostreida; family Ostreidae; genus Saccostrea; species Saccostrea echinata. The sequence goes on from NW_026889803.1 coordinate 50,479,886, forward strand.
TTATCAGGCTACATCGTGGACAACAGTCATATGTTTTCCCAATTTTACTGTCAGAGCAGCTGCTACCTACATCAATATTCTATGGAACATTTATCCCTACCTTGGCTTATTTTGCTGTAAAGAAGTTAATTATTGATCCTTTTATCAAACAGAAAGAATCTGAGTAAGTGTCTATACTTCAAGATGAACTGCAGATCCTCTTAATGTGCATTGTGTGATATCACACGAGAGTTTTTTTTTTACCAAACACAAAATTTTATATCATATTAAAAAGGTGAAAAAGAAAAAAATTGACACCCAGTGGAATAGGTGGAACCAATTATTTTTGTAATCTCTCTCTCTCTCTCTCTCCTGTAATTCTATACATGCATAATTCTGTTAGAAAATAATAATGATGGATTGCTTGTATTGAATTGTGTTTGAAAAATGAAATAATTTAAAAGTTAAAAAAAACATTGTTAAGACCAGTAATTCTCCAATTTTTAAAACTTAAGGCACAAACTTCTGTAGATTCAATGATAGATATAAATCTACAATTGTTTTACAATTTGTTATAAATTATGTTACAGAGAACTTAAAAAGAAACAAGAGGAGCAGTCTGAGGAATTACTACAGAAAAAGAAAGATGCAGAAGTAGCTGTAAGTTCTCCTATAAACATGTAGGCAGTAACATTTATAAAAACCTCTTCAAAGCGTTTTTTATTCTGAAGCAGTATTTACTGAATTTTTTTATAGTAATTAAGAATTTGCTACATGTACAGCATATTGAATTTAGTTTTCAGAATTTTAACCTGTCACTTTGTACATGATGTTATGATATAGACATGAATAAAGTTAAGGAGTTGATGATATTAAAGGTGGAGTTGATGGAACAGACAGTAGAGAGAAGTTTGGAGTACGAGACTCGGAGAAATGGATTGATTATTCTAAAGGCTCTGTATGGTCAACTTACAACAGAAGATGGGTTTGCATTTAATTGAATATTGCAGCCAACCATGGCTTTGCTTTCTCTACCTTCTCATATTATTATACTGAACTGTCTTCCAGCCACTGTTGAGAATTGACAACACCAATTTTAACCTTTCATAAATTTATTAAGCAATCATATCACTGTAGTACAATACACAAAATGTTGGATGGAAATGGCCACAAATTTTGTAGGAGTCAAGGGAGACAACTAGGATACCATAAACAAACGGGCAAACTAGTGGCCTCGCTTAGATGCGAGTGCCATGGAACCCCATGCCTGACATGCATGGTGGCTCATTTATTTGTAACACCATATCAACTATAGATTTAAAAGACAAATTGATTTTTAAAGGGAATGATATAGTCAAAATTCCTTCATTCACATGAACATAGTATATTAACATGTATAACATATACAATTTAAATGAAACATAGTGATATTGATGTTCCTTTTACAGAGAATTAGCAGAATCTAATTGTATAGATGTTAAAGTCCCACTACAAGCACTTGTAGTAGAATCCCAGCTTATCATCTTAGACTCCAGTACTAAGGTAGGTGACCAATTATTAGTGATAAATGCTCATACATGTAGCTTCCCTCTTCAGTGTACTTCTACTAAATTTTTTGGTGTAAAATATTTTTGAAAAAAGGTTACTGGGGAGATGGAATACTGAAACCCCAATGTACTGTACATGTCACTCCCACCTCAGTTACACATGTATGTCACTCCCACCTAAGTTAAGCATGAATGTCACTCCCACCTCAGTTAAGCATGAATGTCACTCCCACTTCAGATACACATGTATGTCACTCCCACCTCAGTTACACATGTATGTCACTCCCACCTCAGTTACACATGTATCTCACTCCCACCTCAGTTAAGCATGCATGTCACTCCCACCTCAGTTAAGCATGAATGTCACTCCCACCTCAGTTAAGCATGAATGTCACTCCCACCTCAGTTACACATGAATGTCACTTCCACCTCAGTTAAGCATGAAAGTCACTCCCACCTCAGTTACACATGAATGTCACTCCCACCTCAGTTATACATGTACCGTAATTTTTGGACGATAGGTCAATACTTTTTTTCTCAGAACCCTTGGGGTTGCCCTGTTTAACAAATCGACCATTCTAAGGCTCAAGTTTACGAAAAATGCACCAAAATCATTAAATTTACGTCGGTTTTAAAGCAAGTTTCTGCCATTTTCGTAACTTTTTAAATTATTTTACCGAGAAAAAATAATAAACAATAAAGTATTAAAGATATATTTCATTGATGTCTTACAAATTAAGTTCCATTAAATATCCGTCGATGTACAAAACAAAACTCAATCACCTCGTAAATATGTTTCATCAAAGTAGTACAAAGTATATTTAACAACATGTTTTTTGCGTTCATCTTGTGAAGTAAGAAGTTGCAATTGTTCACTAAAAATAAAACCGCAACCGTATTGACATTTAAAATACGAAAAAATTTTCACAATTGCAATTGGGAAAATAATCGTCATCTTTTTACGATTAATTTAAATAGTCTACTTAAATATGTTTCATTGTCTGATGACAAAAATATGATTTTAAGTGATATTATGAAGTTGACCTAGAAATCAAAACAAAATACTTTTTTTTTAAACAATAAAGTCATACATGTATGTCACTCCCACCTCAGTTACATGTATGTCACTCTCACTTCAGTTATACATGTATGTCACTCCCACCTCAGTTATACATGTATGTCACTCTCACTTCAGTTATACATGTATGTCACTCCCACCTCAGTATTGGGCCTTTGAAGAAAGATAAGAAAAGAGAATTTAGGTTTCTTTAGATGCATGACATATGAATTGATCTTCCTATGTATGAACATAAAAAATGAAGAAAAAAAAACCCAAGTCCATCCAAAGCAATATTTCATAATTTGGTTTGTTTTGAGTGTTTAAAGGGCAGTGTTAGTCTTTGGAGGATATACTTATTGGAATGGGAAAAAAAAAGGAATTTACTTTATTAAAAATTTTTCATCATTTTCGATTATTTTCAATGATTGACAAGTGAAAAGCAAATTGGAATATGAAATCTGCATGTTCTAGGCACAGTCTTGATGAGATGAAATATTTTATCAAATTTCTTTCGCTGTGAATGTTAAAATTTTTAGAATGTACTAGAAATTGTTGGACTGTGTGGTAAAGAACAGGTAAACTGCTATATTCTGTTGTTTTATTTTACAGAGTGAACTTCCAGGTTTTTATGATCCATGTCCTGATCAGGAGAAGAGTCTATATATTCGCTATAACTTTAGAAACCGACCTCATCAGGTGACTGTAACGGACAAAGAACCTATCAGATTGCCACTGCAAAGTAAGAATTGTTCTAGTGCAGGGTTTCAAATTGAAAAAGTAATTACTGGGTATAGGCCACATGACATTTTTACCAGAATAGTGATATGCCATTTTGTCCTAAAAGTATTGATATTGTAGGCCAAATATTTTTTGACAATATTCATTTCATCTTTCAATAATTTTATGAGGTCAGGTGAAAGCAAAACAAATTAAGAAAAGGAATTATGAAGCAAGTGTAACAGTGAAACATGTCTTCATTTAAAGTAAATTTTTCTTTAAGTTTTTAATGTTTTGCGAATTTTCATCACTGTCATACCAAAGCCACGAATATTTGTATATGCTAATTAGTCATAAACTCTGCAATCTTAACGTCTTTTTTTGTTTGATTGCTTCTGTTTTCTGACTCTGTAGTTTCTTACCAGTACGAGTTGTTTTTAAATTAGAGCCCCCCCCCCCCCTCCCCCTCAAAGTTTCTTCTTTGGTGTTGCATTTTGCTTGTCTAATACTCTGTGTTAATATTGATTGGTAAAGCATATCAGCATGATGAAATTAAATGAAGCAATCTGGAAAACAAGATTTAATATGCGACTTTCATTGGCTAATGAAATCTGCAGTTGCAGAAAGTAGTAAAGTAGTAAAAGGGACTCTATTGGATATAAATCAGAAAAAATATGACCGGTCTTTACTTATAGAATTTAATCAGCCATTATGTTTGTTCAATGTTAGATCTACAGGCTATTAGGGCTGTTCAATTTAAGTTTCTTCAGCCATTTTGAATTTTTATTGTCAAATGGACGATGGCTGTTGGCAATCTGAAATCCAGTAGTGTGTCATGTTTCAGAGGCCTGAGAAGTCAGGTTAAAATTCTGAGCAAACTGCTGCAGTGCATAATGGATGTGCAGCATGGATGACATGCTAGAATCATGCTTTTGATGCTGCAGTTAACCTGTTTTTTTTTCTGGATGAGTTGCTAGATTTTTTAAGCAGGTCCATTTTCAAGTAATTTTAGGCCCTACCTGGACAAAGTTACATAGATAATGCATCAAAGGCTGAATAATATCTGGAATGCTCTTGATGCTAAATCTTTACGTAAGAGTATGCAGTTTTGAGAGCAGATCAATTTACTGTAGATCACCAAATTTTCATGACACTTTATTTTCATGAGATAAGTATTTGGAATTTATAAGCAAGACAAAATTTTTACAAATTCTGGGTATTGTATATAATCTATACTAATGAAAATATATGCGAGAATGGAATTTTAGTGAGCAGACTGTCTCATGTAATTACATGAAAATAAAATTGTCGGGAATAAAAAGTGATTTACAGTAGATTATTGAACATTTATATGGTATTTTTGGTGTGAGCAATAATATGCTGATAACTTTGGTATATTTTCCTCTGAGAATAAGTTCTAAAGGACTGGATAATTTTAAAATATTAATTACTATTTAGCAGTGACAATTCCTCAATGCAAGTTTTTTTTAACCTGTAATGTATTTATTATAATTTCAGAGCTTCTTATTCTGGGATCATTATTCCAAACATTTCTTATTCTAAATTACCGCACTTAATTTGATTCAAAATTTCGTATTTCTTACAATAGCAGTTTTAGTCTTTAAATGTTTTCCAGGTACTCTTTCTTCCCATATTTCTCAAGAGTTTTGTAAGTAATATACTACTGATACTCTCAGGTTCAGATATAATGAAAATTAATTGTGTTTCAGGGCATGTAATGCTGGATGAAACAGAAGAATCATTTGTTCATCTATGACACAGACTGGGATATAGATACTGAAGATTTATCTGTGGTACAGTTTAGGAACAATGTGTTTATCTATGGCTTGATGGACAGAGTCCAAAAAAAAATTGTTTCTCAATCACACAGCTATTGAAAAAATTCATGTCATATGAGACATTGTTTGTGAGAGCAGTGACTTTGATATTCTTTTAGAAACATCATTTGTGTAATAATTGAAACAAACATCTTATAAGATGTGAGGAATTTAATGTTGACATTATTTGATTATTCAATAAGCAATCATACAGACTTGTGAATGGTATATCAATGGCATAATTAAGTTGGATTCATACATATGTTATACAGTGTTAAGAATACTAATTTTCAAGTCAGTTTCTGAAACCTGTTCATAATAGGACAAAGAATACAGTTATTACAGGAGTTACATCTGCGTAGGTATTGTGCAGTTTTATTTAGTTTCTCGTAAGTACTGTGATGTTCTACAAGTAATGACATAATGTGTGCAGTTATATATGTTTTGTTGACAATAAATATGTTTTACTATTTTATTTGTTTGATAACATGAAAGTGCATGATGTACATGTAAGTGCAAGTCCACAACATTCTTATAAATAGACTATTAGACAGTCCTTGAATATTTTTACCACCAGAACTGTAAAGTAAAAAATCATTACTCAGTGGGTGTCAGTAAAATTTCTACGCCAGTGTCAACAGCTGAAAACAATTTGCTCCTTAGTTCATAGTTCACATTACAGCGCTTGTCGCCTAATTGGATTTAACAGTTTAATGTATGATCGTCCTAAGAGTCAGTTCAATAACTGTTATAATTATGTGTATGTCATTTTCATTGTTCTGTTCATCTGTTCTTCTTTGGATAATTATCGGGTAAATGCTAATTTATTAATCCTTGTACAATGTTTAATAATATTTGCGATTTCTTCGTTGATTTCTATTTTTTTCTTGAAATTATAACATTTCATTGCGGAAGATTTAGAAAAAAAAAAAGACGCTGAGGTCAATAAATTGGTTCATATTTCATTGTCATGAGGTGTTTAAAAAAAAGGATTATCAATAAAATATTTATTTGATTTCAAACGGTAGTTCTTGTAGAGTCTATACAGCGCTATGAAAACCAGATCTTTCCTTGGTGTACCCGGTGTCGCATAATTTACGTTCCGGGTAACTTAGCGTTCCGGCCGGAACGCTAAATACCTATAATATTGATTCCGGGCTATAATAAACGTTCCGGCCCGCGTAAGTTTGGTTCCGGCCATAATAAACGTTCCGGGCATCCAAGCACCCTTTTAAAAACTATTTATAATTAATATTTACAAATAATTTGGATTTTTTTCTTTCTCTTAACGGGTTATACGATGCAGCAGGATTTAAACGTATATCGATTTAGAAGAAGTCCCAATATACGGTCTTAATACATGTACATGTACCAATCTATAATCTATGGAATTATACGTAATTATGTTGTTTCTTTGTAAACAAAAGAACGCAAAGGTGTGAAACTTGTTTACATTGATATACCCCATCATGTTGTTTTATGACTCCCTTCTATCGATACAATATGCAGTCATGCGAATCGCTGTGTCATTTCCGCAATTTTTAATGAGTTTTAGGCAAAGGGCACCCTGATCAGCTGGTAATGCTAATAGATGAATTATATTTACGATTAAAAACAATATTGGATAATATTTTAATATCTTAATATATATTTTTTCAAACACCAACTGCGTTTTTGTAAAGCCAAGTATATAATTAAATCACAATACATGAATGAACATAATAGTTGTGTGGGGGAAGGACCTGCAAAGGTGTGAATAGACATTAATTTCAGCGGAAAATTATAAAGCATTTAATATGAAGAAAAACAATTTTCCTGTACTAATTCAATAAAAAATTTTGTGGATTTTTTTTTCTCGGATAAAATTTATTTTTTAAACAATCAATCTCATGCCAGCAAAATATGACGAACTTTAAAATTTCTAAGTTCCCGACTCTAGCAAAGGTTTCGACGGCACAGCTAAAAACTCTAGAATAAAACTCAACTCATTTTTATTTATACAGGTAAGTGCAGGTATCAGCATTTGTAATAATAACTCTGAAGAGGAAATGTAATACAGATACAGATTTGTATTTTACAATCCTGAGAAATGAATAGTATTGTTAAGTCTGCGCAAAATCCTACCTCCTACCCCCGCAGGGGGCAGAAAACTTAGCCCGACTGACTAACGGAAGAGGCATAGATTTAATTATATTTTAATTAACAATTTGTTGAATGTCCATATGTATTTTAATTTCCGCTTAAATGTTACATTTTTCGCTATAAAACGTCCATTTTCCCCCGCTAAAATGTCGAACGCCGAGATTTATATACCATGTATTCAGAACTGTTTTGTCACCTACCTCAATTTTCAAAAGGCATATCTGAATGATATATATAAATAGACGAAATTTCAAAACGAAAATTATTTGGAAAGAAAAGATTACTCTGTAATTCTGTTAAAACATGTTTTCCGCTATAGAATGCTGTGGAAAATGGAAAATATCCCCCTCCCCACTTGAAACGAAAATGCGGCGAGTAGTTCTCGTCAGTTTAAAACTGCACAGCTCCATTTCAAGTTCGTCGAATTAGGCTTTCATCTTATAATCTTGATTATGAGACAGGACGACATAATAAAATACTTAGGGAGAGTGGAATGTATAGAATGTGTTAAAGTGAACATGCGTGGATCTAGAAATATTTCAAAAGGGGGTGGGGGGGGGGGATTGACGACCTGCATTTTGAAAAGCTTCTTTGGAAATATGTCAAGAAGTATTACTGACAGAAGTGGTGGTTTTTGTTGTTGTTTTTTTTTTCCACAAATTTGTACAATTATTAAGTGCTCACAACGTCCATGATCTCTGTAACTTTGGGACATATATCCATTATGCTTTTAAGTTGAGAGAAAATTTTTCTTATATGATATGGTAATTCTCCATGAAATCATTATATATGACGATTGTGTAATCTATAAAAACTACCATACAATGCCATTATGTATTATTTGGCATTGTTTGTTATTGTTAAAATGCGATAAGATATATGTCTAAACAATTAATAAATAATAATAAACTTTTAAGACTAAAATTGAAAGATTATGTGTCAAAGACAGGGTTACATGTTCACATTAAATACTGGAATTGTTTTAGATTAATAGTTAAAAAAAGTTCAAACGCTTTAACGTAAACACATTAGGTAAAGTGAGAAGTAATAAAAAACAAAATGCGTTTGTGAAACACTGATGCATATGGTAAAAACTTTACCTCTTTTGTGCAGGGTAAAGTTCTAAAGTGCAAGTTAAACTCTAAGGTCAAGGTCAAGAGATCAAAATGTTGTTTTCCAAAAAAGGACTTGTATCAATGAAAATACCTGTGATATATGAAAGCCCAAGAACCAACCTTTCAAAAGTTATATATGGCCAAGGTTAGAGATTTTAAAAAGTGGGTCAAAGGGTCAAAATCAATGATACTCAGGGAAAGGACCCGTCACATGAAATATACATGTGAAATATAAAAGCCCTAGCATCAAATGTCAAAAGTTATGGCCAAGGTTAAAGTTAATTTTTTTCAATAGTTCAAACTCCAAGGTCTATGGAAAGGAATTACCGCCAAAAGTCTATTTATCTTGCTTTTATTCTTATTCTGCCTACTTCTTTATTCTTTGTTATTATTGTAACTATATGTCACTTTATTGTTTTCATATTCGTCTTTACTATATTTCACCTTAAACTTTTTTCATTCTTCATTTTGTCCTTACTTCTATGTTGCTTTATTCTTGTAAATTCGTTCTTCTTTCTTTTAAATTGATACAGTTTCTGTAATAAATAATTATGATCATCTCTATTACAAATGTAAATTCAGTCACGCAAACCATGAATCGCATTCAACGAAGACGAATACAAGTAGTGTGAATTTAATGCGGCATTATAACGCTAGGTGGCAGGGTGTTCGCTGCGAGTATTGGTAAAATTAGGTACGCAAACCCGAGCCGAGGTTATTCGAGATTTTTCAATTTTCTGCCTTAATACTTTATCAATCGAACCCAAATTTTCAAATATGTATGTTATAGGTTCAGACATGTACCCGGTGTCGTTCCCCCTGAAGGCTACCTAGATGGTAAGACTTCCCCCGGAAGACTAGCTATATAGTGAGACTTCTCCAGGGGAAAGTCTCACTATATAGTCAGTCTTCCCCCTTCATAGCTAAACTTCCCCCTTTAATTTAGTTTCCGAATATTTTTTTTTATTGTAAAACAATGTTTTATACTAACGTTTTCAGTGTTTGGATAAAAGTTATCCGTCCTATATGAATGAATAAATAAATATATGAATAAATAATTAAAACATTTTAATAGTGATTTTTATAATTAAAACTTCTTAACCATGCAGGTAAACATAGGTAAACTGTACGTTTCTACGGGTATTGACCTCTTTACTGTTAAACTAATTATGTCTTTTTTCTTTTGGTAAGAATCGTCTCGGAACAACACTATAATCTGCTGTGCACGATAAATTTTTAATGCGCACTTTTATATTGATTCATTTGAAACTATTCATCTTTTTTTTATATATAAGATCATTACCTAAATATGCAATATATACATCGTCGATGTAAATAAAATCGAAACTGATCAAACACGGAAGGGGAAGTCCCACTATGGTCGTTTAGGGCGGAAGGCTCACTATATAGCCATTGCCCCCCCCCCCCCCCGAAGGGAAGTCTCACTATATAGCCAGACGCCAGACTTCCGGGGCTAAGACTCACTATGGGGAAAGTCTCACTATATGACACCGGTAGCGGGGGGGGGGGGGGGGGGGCTGGCCACTAAACATTTTTCTAGTCATAACTTTTTACTACTGAAAATGTTCAATGAAAGTCTGGCTGACCCCCTCCCACTTTTTGTTGTAGTTTAGTCAAATAAGGGCCATGTACGTACTGACGTATGAGTAAAATTTGGTACTGAAAGAAGTTGGACCCCCCTCACCCCAAATAGAATTTTCGAGTTTGAAGAATTTTTCTCTTTTTTTTGTTTGTTGTTGTTATTGTTTTTTTTTTTGGTTTGTTTGTTTTGTTTGTTTGTTTTGTTTTGTTTTGTTTTTTTTTGCTTGTCAAGATTTTTAGGCTCTGATTTTTAGGTAAGTTATTTTTTTTTCTCTGGCTGCCCCTTTCAAAAACAATGCTACGTCTCTAAGTTTTATCTGTATTCGCTGTAAAAATTGCCAATATTTATATTCTTGTATTTATATTTTGAAAATAATAATATTTTAGATTATTTTTGGCGATTTTTGATTTCCAGTTTGCTAAGATGGGTAGGCAATATCAAGCCGACATTTTACGTATTTTTTGCCAAACGAGACATTGACAAAATAATTTTTTGAGTTATTCTGATATCAAACACTGTGTGCTTACTAGAGATATTTATTTCTTTATTGAAAAGTGCTATTTCTATACAAAAAAAATTGATACATATTTTCATAAAATCCGGGGGAAATTTCTAGTATGCCCGGTCTAGCCTGGTTCCGGCCACGCCTACCCATGACGTTCCGCACTACTTTGCAGAGCATTATGGGTTGGCCGAAAACCAGACAAGCCCCGCGGTCCCCAGAATCAAGCGACTGCGCATGAACAGTTATTATCCTGAAATAAAGAAATGTCAGTTCAGTGGAAGAATATATAGGGGTCCTGAAAAACAACTCAATTTATAAGGAGTGGGTTCGATTGATAAAGTATTAAGGCAGAAAATTGAAAAATCTCGAATAACCTCGGCTCGGGTTTGCGTACCTAATTTTACCAATACTCGCAGCGAACACCCTGCCACCTAGCGTTATAATGCCGCATTAAATTCACACTACTTGTATTCGTCTTCGTTGAATGCGATTCATGGTTTGCGTGACTGAATTTATATTTGTAATAGAGATGATCATAATTATTTATTACAGAAACTGTATCAATTTAAAAGAAAGAAGAACGAATTTACAAGAATAAAGCAACATAGAAGTAAGGACAAAATGAAGAATGAAAAAAGTTTAAGGTGAAATATAGTAAAGACGAATATGAAAACAATAAAGTGACATATAGTTACAATAATAACAAAGAATAAAGAAGTAGGCAGAATAAGAATAAAAGCAAGATAAATAGACTTTTGGCGGTAATTCCCCTCCATAAATGTCAAGGTCAAATTGTTGGTATCCTAGAGAAATACACAAGAAATACACCTTCAGCGGGTAATCGTGATTTTTTAACAAATGTTTCTCGAAGAATCAGTTTCAACTAATTTACATACATGAAAGTATAATATCAGAAATTGTAACCCGGAACATAATTTATGGTTCCGGGCTACTGTATCTTCGTAATAAAGTGGAAAATAAACAACCTAGTAACAAAAGATGTTTGAAAATACATAGCAATTGTAACCCGGAACGTTAATTATGACCATAATTTTAGTTCCGGGCTACTTTATCTTTGTAATAAAGTGGAAAAGAAACAACCTAGTAACAAAAATATTTGAAAATACTCTCAGCAATTGTAACCCGGAACGTTAATTATGACCATAATTTTGGTTCCGGGCTACTTTATCTTCGTAATAAAGTGTGAAAAAAACAGCCTAGGAACAAAACATGTTTGAAATTACATAGCAATTGTAACCCGGAACGTTAATTATAAACATAATTTTAGTTCCGGGCTACTTTATCTTTGTAACAAAGTGGAAAAGAAACAACCTAGCAAGAAAATTCTTTGAAAATACTCTCAGCAATTGTAACCCGGAACGTTAATTATGACCATAATTTTGGTTCCGGGCTACTTTATCTTCGTAATAAAGTGAGGAAAAAAAACAGCCTAGTAACAAATAATGTTTGAAAATACACAGCAATTGTAACCCGGAACGTTAATTATGACCATAATTTTAATTCCGGGCTACTTTATCTTCGTTATAAAGTGGAAAAGAAAAAACCTAGTAAGAAAAATATTTGAAAATGCTCTCAGCAATTGTAACCCGGAACGTTAATTATGACCATAATTTTGGTTCCGGGCTACTTTATCTTCGTAATAAAGTGGAAAAACAACAACTGAGAAACAAAAGATGTTTGAAAATACATAGCAATTGTAACCCGGAACGTTAATTATGACCATAATTTTGGTTCCGGGCTACTTTATCTTCGTAATAAAGTGAGGAAAAAAAACCAGCCTAGTAACAAATAATGTTTGAAAATACACAGCAATTGTAACCCGGAACGTTAATTATGACCATAATTTTAATTCCGGGCTACTTTATCTTCGTTATAAAGTGGAAAAGAAACAACCTAGTAAGAAAAATATTTGAAAATGCTCTCAGCAATTGTAACCCGGAACGTTAATTATGACCATAATTTTGGTTCCGGGCTACTTTATCTTCGTAATAAAGTGGAAAAACAACAACTGAGAAACAAAAGATGTTTGAAAATACATAGCAATTGTAACCCGGAACGTTAATTATAAACATAATTTTAGTTCCGGGCTACTTTATCTTTGTAACAAAGTGGAAAAGAAACAACCTAGCAAGAAAATTCTTTGAAAATACTCTCAGCAATTGTAACCCAGAACGTTAATTATGACCATAATTTTGGTTCCGGGCTACTTTATCTTCGTAATAAAGTGAACCAAAAAAAAAAAAACAGCCTAATGACAAAAGATGTTTGAAAATACATAGCAATTGTAACCCGGAACGTTTATTATAAACATAATTTTAGTTCCGGGCTACTTTATATTTGTAACAAAGTGGAAAAGAAACAACCTAGCAAGAAAATTCTTTGAAAATACTCTCAGCAATTGTAACCCGGAACGTTAATTATGACCATAATTTTGGTTCCGGGCTACTTTATCTTCGTAATAAAGTGGAAAAACAACAACTTAGAAACAAAAGATGTTTGAAAATACATAGCAATTGTAACCCGGAACGTTAATTATGACCATAATTTTAATTCCGGGCTACTTTATCTTCGTAATAAAGTGAGAAAAAAAACAGCCTAGTAACAAAAAATGTTTGAAAATACACAGCAATTGTAACCCGGAACGTTAATTATGACCATAATTTTAGTTCCGGGCTACTTTATCTTCATTATAAAGTGGAAAAGAAACAACCTAGTGACAAAAATATTTGAAAATACTCTTAGCAATTGTAACCCGGAACGTTAATTATGACCATAATTTTTTTTCCGGGCTACTTTATCTTCGTTATAAAGTGGAACAGAAACAACTTAGTTACAAAAATGTTTGAAAATACTTTATTATTATCTTTTTATAAGGTGGAATACAATGAACAGGAAACAAAAATGTTTGATATTATTCTCAGAAATTGTAACCTGGAATAATAATTGTTTTTAATTTGCATATGATAAAAAAATGAATTAACAATTTTACATTTTTGCAGATGCTATAATTTAAACTCCTCCATTTTTTTCGGGGGGGGGGGGCTCAGATAATTAACTAACACTTTTTTTAATTTTTGGAGGTGTTATAACCTCCTCCTTTTTTAAATTTGGGGAAGGGGGCTGAGATTTTAAAAAAATGGAGGGGTGTTACATTATTGCAGCTTGACTTCTGCCTACATGTACATATTTGAATTTTTTCTCCACAAATTTTGATATTCATTAAACATAATGGTATGTATAAAACGATAAAGTTTTAAAGTGCATGGTCGTAGGAACCGGGGGGGGGGGCACGGGGGGGGGGGTGCCCCCCCCCCAATAATTTTGCCGATATATATAGTACTATATAATACTATTGAAAACAAAGCTAATATATGCTTGTGCCCCCTCAATAAAAACGTTTTTTGCTTGTCAAGGAATTTTTGGTAGTTAATAGTGCCCCCTAGCTGAAAATGTATGGCTGTGTCCCCCCCCCCCCCAAACTGAAATTGCTTCCTACGGGCCTGAAGTGTCATAAAAATTGTCATTTTCTTATTGTGTTTCATGTATAATAAACACCAAGGAATAAAAGGTATTTCCCAAATATCTTAAGTGGTGGGTGGGTAGGACATGCATCGAAGTAACAGAAAAGTGCATTTCAAGGAATTTAAAACATAAAAAAAAAACATTTAAGATTTGCTAACACCTTGATTTTACTAAAATATTTGAGCTAATTCAGTTTATCTCACTGCTTTTTTTACAATCAACATTGCTGGTCTTTACTTTTTCATATTTCAACCTTGTTTTTTTTTCCCCTTCCTACGGTCTTTGAAAAACAACAACAACATAATTTTCATTAATTACTTGTGTTTGTTTATTCAAAGGGAATAAACCATATCGTTATGTTTTCATGTTTGTTTCATTGCAGAATAAACCACATATTCATGAAATATCCATTGTTAATTTATCACAAAAACTATATAACTATCTTCATTAGTGAATTATATTTTTTATGTTTGTTTATTTCTAATGGAATATAAATCATATTTTCCTGGAGTGATAATATCTATGAGGAATGGAAGCCATGTATTCGAGGTTCGACATTGTGGAATTTGCGACACTTGTAATATCATTTAAACAGAGAATGCGCATCTCTGTAAATACATATACCATTTTGTATTTAATTCTTTACTTTATCAGATTATAAAATTTAAATTTACTGATCAAATTTATCTTTGACATTGTGCTTCTTTTTAGGCTTGTGTAATCTCAGTCTAGTTTATCTTCTATCCTCTTTACCCGGCCCTGTAAATACCGGGTCTGTGTGCATTCAAGCGAGAAATCCACACCTGACATGCACTAAATAAACAAAGGGACTTAATTTGTATGCATTAGATAAACAAAGCCTTTCATGCGACGAAATTTTATTCGATGAATATGTATCAGAAAGCGTATTTCACGATCTTTACTTGAGCTATTTATTCATTTATTTTTAAAAATGGCTGTACAAAAAAGGCATGACGCCTTATAAAAAGAACATTGCGCCACATGAAAATGGCATGCCGCTGCGCCATGCTTAATCCTCAAGGAAAAAACTACTTCTATGGTTCAGTGTAGAATGATAGATAATAATTGAGAGATAGCGCGATTCGAAGATTGCAGCCATGGCCGGAACCAAACTTACAGTAAAATCCGGAACCAATATTATGATTTTAAGGTTCCGGCCGGAACGCGAAGTATCCGGAACGTAAATTATGCGACACCGGCGCCGTGTATGGAAATACAGCTGTATATGGTGTGTTTGAAGTAACGTGGATGTATTTGAATAAGCCTTTTGTGCTGCACTAATCTCTGATCCAAAGTTAATCCAATTTAGCATGTAAAGAGCATCCTTTTTATCCGCCACAGATGTTGATCTGTTCCCCAGTATTCGACTCCCATCTGGTAGAAATGTGAGAATCCCCGCTGAGGTTTTTTAAGGAAAATGTAGAATTAGATCACGCTGCACCCAGCATACAACACCATAGTCTACATACGTATATATCCTGTTATGTAAATTCTACAAAATATAAACCACGTAATAACATGGTTAGAGTTATATGGATTTGTTTTTTGTTTTCAAGTTCTGAGCAAAATTAAAATTGGCTAATATTTTAATATTGTAACATATTTTTCAGCGATTAAAATTCTGTCTTAAAATGCAAAACAAATTTAAAGACGTGATATTCCTCTACACCATCATTTATATCAATGTAATACATGTATAATTACAAGCGGTATTGGAAAACTCTATTTTTATACCGTTTAAAAAGACTTTGATAATTAAAACTTAGTTTCTACCGAATATTGATAATATTTCTCTTCAGTCTTCACCGGTGTCGCTTTGTGGTACCGTAATGAGACTTTATGAAGAAATTATTAAATGCTGTCAACAAATAATAAATGATAGATAAAAGAGATCAAAGCTCCTATATTTAATTGTATATTGAGGTAGTGTTTCTCTTGAAAAATCTGGATAAATTGTTTGAAGACTGTAAACATGTCATAAACAGATAATATTAACACGTAGTTATAATGAATTTATTAGGTGCACGGAGGATACTGTTATCTGAATAAGAACAATTTTATTATAAAAACTGATTAATTAGCAGAAATGTCAGTCTCTTAATTGTGTGTATCGATTCTCAGTTGAACGATTTGCAGTAATCATAACTGTGACACGGAGCTAAGATGAGATAATTGATAACGGCAGGGTGATAATTAGGCGCAGTCCGAAGATCACCGGTCAAATCTTCCGTGACGGAGTGCATCTGGCAGCCAATGAGTATAGCCCATCTGTAAGTGACAGCATGAACACATTTGCACTTCTGTATATAAACGGAAGCATTGATGAATAACTTTACCATTCTAACAATGGAAGCACAATCATTCACTTCTAAGCGATTTATGCCTTTGGAGATGCTGACCGACGAAGTTCCCATGGAGACTGATGTTGATATGGTGGACGAGGAAGAGAAGCTGTTCCGCATGCAGATGGAGTTAGTCCATACAGAGCGGAAGTTCCGACGGGCCTGCGAACAGATCGTCCTCCTCAACTACAAGTTGTCCGGGATGCAGGCGAGGTACGAAAGCGCCAAGGAAAAGAACCTCCGGACATTCCGCTACACTTATCGTCTCCAGCTCGCCGCCATTGAAGGGATCAAGAACGTGTACCATGACTACGCCGTGACCCAGGCCGAGAAGATCCGAAGTCTACAGATGGAGATCTTTGGAGAGGTTCCTGACGACTCGGATGAAGATCCCGAAGAGTTTGATGTAGTAGACCAGGTCTGAGAGGAGAATAAGCTTCAGATCAAGTCATTTTCTCCATGGCGTCCCCACCCGCCAGTCATTGCCACAGACAAACAAACCCTCAGAGGTTTCCAGATTTCAGAGCAGTATGGTCAATCATACATGTAACAATCAACGGCCCTTTTCAGGGCCATCCAATTGTTTCGAAAAGATGCCTTCTTTAACAGTCGTGAAGAAAATATGACTGTGTGCATGCGTATTACATTAACTAGTGTAATTTGCTTGCTTCATTATCTTGCTCAATACACGTGCATGTTTAGAATGAATTCACGTTTGCTTCTCTTTTACAATTTAATTCAAGATAATAAATGATTATATCACATTGTTAAGATTATGTATTATGAGGGTTTATAAATGACAAATTATTAATTAATTATCAATATTTTTCTATATATTTTTTCTATTAATTTTCGGTCAAGATTGTTCGACACCTGTAATTGAAGGTTAATTGTTTTATTTGATTCTAGAAAGGGAATTTTTGCACATGTTAGCAATTTCTAATCCTTGACATCTCTTTCCTGTCTCAAGATGTCAGATCGGGGTACTTTAAATGCAATATGAGCTGCAACTTTGATGTTAAATTGGAAATTTTTGTTGCAATATTGTAATTTTAAAACTATTTAAATGACAGAAAATACTTCTATTGTTTATAACTGCAATGTAAGAACTATTTATATGCTTTGATTGAAGCAAAATTACATTTTTGTCGTCCAGTACAATATTGATATCTTATGTAAAACTATACATTCCATTGTATAGAAAACTTTCTTCTGAAAATTTTTTTAATACTTTACATTAGTCTAATTGATCATAAAGGTTTATCATATCAGCACATTTGAACAACAAAATAAAAATTCACAAAAATGCAGCTCATATTGCTTTAAACATTTCAGACAATCTGTCATTTAGTATTGACGGTACAAATTATTTACACGTGTACAGATATAAATATAAACAATAAAATGCTTTCTTTGGTTCTTATATATAGTATGGGAATTAATGTTGCAGAAAAAAATGCGTAACTGGCGCGGGTTATGTAATTTTTTGTTCTGCAATAGCTACAACGTTAATTCCCATACTAACAAAGAAAGAAAGACATTTTATTGTTTACATTTATATCTGTACAATAAATCATCTAAAGTAGGATTAATAAGATTAAATATTGTATTATTGATGTGTACATCATTGTACGTTTCATCGATGGAAGAAGAGCCACTGCTCAAGATATCTTTACAGGTGATATGCTTATTGCTATTTTCTGACTGATAAACAGCAATTAATGGTTTTCTTAAGAAATAAAGAAGATATTCAGCGGATGTATATATATATATATATATATATATATATATATATATATATATATATATATATATATATATATATATATATATATATATATAACAGAAGTCCATAGATCAACGGTAGTCGGTTTTGCAGTATAATAAAAATATTTAAATAATAAATTGAAAACACGAAGAAATTAACACAGTAATGTTAATTTCTTCGTGTTTTCAATTGAATTATTGTCATTATAGAGAGAGAGAGAGACATATCTATCCTGTTCTGCTAGAGAATAGAAACAATTTTTTTCCCAGTAGATAGTGTAGAACTGTTGCAATATAAATCGACTTTGTAGTTTATGTTTATACAAACATCGTTCTCGATCTCAATCCGTAAAATAATAATTAATAACAATTCTTTATTATTAAAAAAATCCATCTAGTCTATAGAAAGATTCTTCTGGAACTGTATATTTCATGGTACACACGACACATGGTAGATCTCGACAGCACTACCCTAGGGACAAATTATGTAACTAAATGTTAGTAAGAAGATTTACACACGGAAGTCACACGTTTACCACAAAATACACCTTTGGGAGTCGTACACGTGTTACCATCCACCCTTAATTTGAAAGTCACACTACATATATTGACATAAGAATAAAATGCCGCGTGTCCGTCCTAAGTATGAGCTGTGTGTGGGCTTTGATGAGGTGAGTGACGATGAAGTTGGTGAGGAGGTGTGCGAGGAGGAAGAAGATCCTCCAGAGGAAGACAACGATTTCAATATTCGTCAGGTTTGGCAACAATTGAAACAGGAGGAGGAAGACAGAACGCGAGAAAAGGAGGATGAGAGAAAAGCGGGGGCCATCCGACAAAATAACAAGAGGGCCAAACAACGCAGCTCCTTTCTTGCCTGGAAAGAAAAGATTCAGGTTAGTGGCACCACAATTTACAGTCCAAGATAATGTTTTCATAGGCGCAAAAATTACGCGATTTGGTACAGAGCACCACAATCTAATTAGAATTAGATATTCCATTCGCTCCCCGATTTTTTATATGTCGCGGGGACATATAAAAATTCGGGGAGCGAATGGAAGATCTAATTTTAATTAGATTGAGAGCACCATTACCAAAAATGTTACATGACAGTAATTTTTTTAATATACAAATGCAATATCTGGTATTATACCAGTGCAAAGTCATAATTTTTATGGTAATCAAGATTGTCTTTTATTAACGATCAATAAAACTAAATTAAAGATTTTACATGTAGTAGAATTTACCAATCTATGGATAAATCATCTGGTTAATCATGGCAATTAAAATTTTAAATAAGACGTTAAAAATAATGTTTTCGTTTGTTAACCACACTTTGATTTAAATAAATGTACCAAGCATTCTGAGCTATAAACGATTATACAGGCAATGACAGATCTATATTTACTATAGTACTCAGTAATTTAAAAGTTGCTAAATGATGAAGGGAGAGCACCTACCGGATAACTCCTCTGACCGTACCAGTGAAAATTTAAATTGTCTATTTGAAAACCTGTTCTTCCATCAAAGACCCCCCTCCCCGCCCCCCCCCCCCCGCTATTTTGTTTGAATAACACAAAACTTATTTGGAGGTTCATGTCAGCAAATTTGGCTCTAGTTCTATTTGACCCCCCCCCCTTTCCACAATCTAAAAATAAGGAAAAAGATACTTTCCTCTCTATTTTCTCTCCAAACCAGTCTTGATATCATAGTGACAAAGAGATGACCGCTTTCAAGAATGAGTAATTATCATGATTATATACGTCCAAAGTATAGACAATCTGATTAAAATCAGATCCTCGATCCGCTCCTTTATTTTTTTTTATTGTCGCCTCGTGTAGCGACAATAAAAAAATCAAAGAGCGGATCGAGGATCTGATTTTAATCATATTGAAAGTATAGAGTTCTAGAAATGTCAAGACTTAAAGTTTGGGAAGTCAACACAACAAGGCATCGATCTCAGCAATGCAGATTTAAAGGCTTAATTTTTTTTTTTAATTTAAGCTTTCATCAAAATATTTCGTATCTTGGGCTTTTCCACTCATCCATAACACAACAAAGACCTAGTATCTGAAATTCAGTGCTCCCAATGTGCGAATGTGTTCAGAAGAAGGAGACAGATCAGTTTTTTTTCCCCCAAATTTAGATCCGCCACATTGTTAATAATTTCCTCAATCATCGAGACGCTTTTCCGTTACAATAAACTCCGCTTTAAAAAGCATTCAGTCGATGTAGACAAAAGTCCACGTAAACATGGCTGACAGAAAGAAAAAACAGAAGAAAATTGATTCTGTATGAAGTTTTAAATATAATTCCATTATTTTAATTAACATTTCACTGAAAAAGATGAAATCGAAGATATTTTGCTTTAAATTATTAATCTCATTGATATAGTTCATGGTACCTTCTCACATTGAATTCTAAAGCTGGAAAACAGCTGTGTTCTTTTGATTTGTTACTCTCACTTTCTGTAGTTGTTCCGTATCGAAACAAAACAGATTTTCCCTTATACTAAATATTGGATAAGACGGAGTGAACGTTTGTTTTGTATCACGGTATTTTTTAACAAGATGATTTAATCTAAGTTTTAAACGCTTTTTTATTTGAATCAATATTTTTTTTAAATAGGAAAATGAAAAACCATCAAAGGAGGAATATGCCATTGCCAAGCACTTGCGGTTCACTTGTCCAGTTAAAGAGGCCAAGTTTGTTCCAATGCAGAACATGGTCAAGTGTTTTTATGGTAAGTCAGTGCAAAAAGCTATGTAGCTAGAATTTTTAGCTACTCAAAGAAGCTTGATTAAGCTAATTTAATACAAGTTTTCACAAGTTCACTTTTTATCTAAAATAGACAACAACCAAAAATTGCAAGTATGTAACTACTAATATTTGTACTGTGGAGTTTTAAAAAGCAAACTAGAGCAAAGATATTTTATACATTGCTGTTTTTGAACACTTTTAAGCAAAAGATGTATTGTCATTGTTTGAGTAACTGCATGCCATCTACTTAAAAAAATCCAACTGTATCTTGGGACAAGCCCTCACCACAGTTAGAATATGCCCCATATACTTGTAATGTAGCAAATTGGAGTAGATCCACTTCATATTGATTTTGAAGAATACAAAAGGAGTTGCACTGAAAATAACTACCAAATTAATCATAACAAACCTTTTTGAGATCGTATATGCCTTTTAACCTAAAAAATAAGCCATGTAAATACGAAAATTAAACTCATTTTCTCAACGTATTTTCCTCACTTCATATTTACATGCCATTTTGACATTCGGAACTCTCTGGATTGTTCATAGAAAATGCACAGAGTTAGAGTTATCGCCCATGTTTATTTTGCTACATTGCCAATACACTGAATGAATCATTAAAAGCGGGTCTGTAGGACAATATCATTTTTATTTTTAACGATAGAATGTTCTATCTACACACCATCTTGTGTGGCAAGGCATGGTTAAGTCTGATTACCGTACATTGTGCTGAATTATTACCAATCAATTATCCTGTTAACCTCTCCTGGTCTCCTTATTTCATTCAGAAAGTAACTGTTTAGTCACAAATTAACTGTTTATATTTTTGAAATTTGATTGCACATTGCTCTGCGGGAGACACATATATTGAAAAGTGATTTTTTTTCATAAATTGTTTTCAGATCAGTTCAAAGTTGAAAACTATCACTGCATCAAAGTGCAATTTTTCCTTCATGTTGAATAAAATGCTCATTCAGAAATAAGTATATGATTCATTAGCTAAATTAAGCTACTTGGAATAAGCTAAATAAAGCTATGGAGGTAATTTGAGCTACGTAGCTAATTGAGTAATTGTACCAGTCCTGTTAATTTTTTATTTTTTATTAGCAAAATGGATATGCTTCTATTTCTGTTCAGACTTCTTGTGCATAGTGCAAAGTTGGGCATATACATAATTATTTATTTTCATATAATATTTTAGGAAACCAGGCCATAGACACTCTGATGGATTCCAAATGGGCAAAATCTTCAAAGAGTGAAATTCAATTTACAGACAGAAAATCTTGCCTGTATTTTCTGGAAAGGTAAAATACAATGCCTATACGATTGACATTTTTGAATACTCATTTATTGTGATATGATTTATCAAATAATTCAAAGTTTGAATAAATGTATAACCAATATTCCTTAGATATTGATGTTGTATTACTAATAATGTGCAATAAAATCATGTTGTAATAGTAAGGCCATAAATAATATTCTAAGGATTGTGTCTTCTTGAATTGTAGGTTAATGGTAAAAGGATTATTTCACCGAGCCACAAAAATTGAAAGGGGTAAAAAAGACAAAGATAAATTAAAAAAGAAAAAGAAGGATGAAGAAATAGAAGATGAGAAGGTGACAATCGACTCAAAATTTCTATTTGATCAAAAGTTTCTTATAAAATTGAACATCAACCGATTCAATGATAGGTGCACATGTGTCATTATTACCTTTTAATAGTTACTGTATATCAAAACAGAATAGTAGAAGTCAAATGATTTTCATCTTCAGGAAAAGAAAAGCAAAAAGGAGAAAAAGAAAATAAAAGATAAAGATGCCAAGGATTCTGATGCTGACAAACCGGACACAGTAGACGAAAAGAAGGTAATTGTTTATATATGTCCTCTACAGTCTTAGAATCTTTTTTTTTTGGGGGGGGGGGGGTCAAATTTCATGGTTAAGACAAAAAAATAAAGTTTGTTGTTAAGTAAATCCTTGTGCTATTCTACAATTAGTAATCTTTGAATTTTGTTGATAACATAATTTCATGTCTGGCTCAGCCACAAGAGCAAACAAAATCTGTGTTTAACAAAAAATTATAATACCACAGTATCAAGGTATGTGTCCATTCATGTTTTAAAACCTGATTATGAATTTACTTCAATGATAACATTAAGACATTTTGTTTATGGCAAATTTTGCATTATAGAGCTTTTGATCAATGTTTAGGTTGAAGAAAAAGAGAAAAAGAAGGATGAACCAAAGAAAGATGAAGAAAAGAAAAAGAAAGAAAAGAAGCTTAGACTGGACATGGCAGAGGAACAGAGATTTATTGATGGGGAGGAGGTATATACTGATAATCTAAAGACAATTAAGAACGCACATAATACTAGTAATCTATGTACAGATCTAACAGTTAAGTACTGTACTTATTAATGAGCCAAGCTACAATACACAAAAATACACAATTAAATTTTCAGTTGACATATATTGGATTTTGACAGTGTTAAAAATGTTTTCTTAAGAATTTAAGAGAATTAGAGGTGGCCAGGTAATGTATGTGTTTTTACCATCCTAAAGACATTCCCTATCATCTTTACAGATATATGTGTGGATTTATGATCCTGTTCCAATGTCCACATTTTTAATAGGACTATTGATGGGTATGTAAAAAAAAAAGTCTCGTAAGCATGAAGACTATCATCTTTACGCTATACTGTGAAATCACTAGTTTTTATGGGGGTGTTATTTTCATTGTTTTCAAGGTATGGTGAGATCCACGAATTCATGTCATCCATGAATTGTAAATTTTTAAACGTTTAGCAACTCGGCATTTCTTCATCCATGAAATCAAAACCCCATGAACCAATATTTTTTTATATGAAAATATGTGATTTTACAGTATTGTGAGGAAATAATTTCATCAGACTTTAAGCATATTTGTATTTGTGGAAAAGTCATTTTAAATTTCAGACATGCAATGCAAGTATGGAATACAGGTGAGACATAAATATAGTTCTCTTTTGTGATACCTGTGAATTTATCATTTTTCTTCACCTTTTCAGTGCTTGGTGCTGCTTTACTGTGTGTGTTCCCACTGTGGCCTGATTGGCTGAGAGTGGCTGTTTATTACGTCAGTTTAGTTGGAGCCAGCTTTGTTGGTTTCATTCTGTTCCTGGCAGTCAGTAAGTCTTATTAACGTGACTCCAATTCCAGATCACCATCAATCCATTTAACAAGAGGTTCATGACAAGCAAGATAAACATGTATTTGGATGGTATTGTCATCCCTCCAAGACACAATAAACTCTATAATTAATATACCTATGCAGTAAAGTCATTTTGTGTCACCAAAAAGTACAAATTTTGTAATAATTATTGGAAGATACCCCACCCCTCCCCTCCTAAAAAAATATCGAAGAAAATTTCATAAACCAAAAACCCCCCCTTTTTTTTTTAAATAGGCTGTACACAAACTAATGAATTACTAGTAAGTGAACATGTACTTTGAATTTTAATCAGTATAAGGATTTAATGCCATTGTTTCTTTTAACTTGTTCAATTTTTCTACTACAGTTCGAGGAATTCTATTTTGTGTTCTGTGGGTTTTAACACTGGGCAAAGTGCATCTATGGATTCTACCCAATCTAACAGAGGATGTGGGATTCTTTGACTCATTCAAGCCATTATATACATACAAAGTCATAAACAAAGAGGAACAGGAAAAAGAGAAAAAGAAGAAAGAAGAAAAGCGGAAAAAGAGAAAGAAAAGGGAACAGGAGGCTGGGGACTCAGAGAGTGAAACAAACGATAAAAACGAGGAAGAACAAGGTCAGGAGGAGGAGGAAGAGGGACAGAATGGGGACCAGGAATTTGAAATGGTACAGAGGGAAGAGTTAGAGGATGAAGAGGAAGAGGAAGCAGAGGGCTCTGAGGAAGGGGAGGTCACTGGAACAGAGGAGGAAGACAAAAAGACAAAGTGAGAACAAAACAGAGAACTGTTGACGGGGGAAGATCTCCACTGAAATATGGGGAGGAGATGGGAGTTGTTCAAGGATACATGTAAATTATGTCATACATTTTTAAATTTTAAGACCTTTTTAGTCTAGTATTTGTGAGATTAAGTTTTTGAAATTAAAAGTTGATGTACGGTATTTATTTAAAAGTACAAATTGTTCAGGAATTTGTTCTTTATGAAAAGCAATACATTTTAATGTATGGAAAGAATCTGGGGGGATAAGACGAGCCATGTGCCCATGCCCATTTTTCGGCTATGCAAGAACATTTATTGGAAAAAATCTCTCAATTGTTCGAATTTACTTAAGCATTTTAATGTTTACCGTAGTTTTCAAAATGATATTTATATTCTAAACAAGCTAAACAGTTGACTTTCATTTACTGTCACAAATGTCTAACATGGGTAAGGACTTCTATTAATTCTATTAATTAATTCTGCATATTGAGTGTTTACACTTATTGTGGAGATATTATAAAAATGTTAACATCGTATATAATGATAATGGTGATCTAGAAGCGCTTTTATTTAAAATAAATAAAAACGGGAATAAAAGTATTCAAATATCTATTATAATTTTTATCCGGCATTTTAAATAATTTACTGTAAATAAGTTCATTACTACATGTATATATTTTATTTCCAGTGAAAAATATGTTATTCCTATAGACATTTTTTATAAAGTAAAACAAAATTAAAACCAAAAAAATAATTAAAAAAAAAACAAACAAAAAAATCAGAGCATGACTCGAACACTTCCCTCAATAAACGTCCCTTGAAAGAGCTCCTCGCTAACCACTAGACCACGGAGTCACACTTACAAGTCTATTTAAATAGCATACAGTTCTCTATATTTAGCAAGCGTTTTTGGACTTAGAAATTTTTAAGACCACGGTGAAAATTTAAGTAAGTTAACTTAATTTTTTATGTAGAGTGGGTCTTCATACCAAATTTTTGCAAGTGTAAAAAGCAACATCTTTCCATTGCCTTTCATTAATCGTTCTCAAAAAAATGGTACGATGACCCACTCGATTTAAAAAATGTAGTTATATCATCCAATTTATGTTAGTTTCTGTGAAAATTGAGCGTGATGCCATTTTGCAGTGTTAATCAGAATCATTTTCGCTGTTACAGTATTCAGGTTTTGTCAAATTTGTATGCAAATGGTAATAAGCATTACATTAATTCAACAAAAAGTGAAATTTTTGTAAAATGAATTTATTGACTTTTTATCGATCGTTATGTAGGCATATGGCTCGGCTTATCCCCCCAGTTTCTTTAGCTGTTTCCACATATTTTTGACACAGAACAATTATCCCTCAAATTTTTTCTTCTTAAACTTGACAACAAAAGCTGCATTTACATATCTAACATTAATTTCATATTAATAATCATTTTTGTAAATGCCATATTTTACAACCTAAGAATAATTCTCCCCATTACATTGTTTATATACATATTATGAAGCTTGAATCTCTTAAGATTTATTGTTAAAGCTTCAAAGGATCTTGTTTTTATTAAATGTTGTTAATAAAGGTGATTGTCAGACAAATTTTCAATACTGTTTTCTTTCCAAATACAGTCAAACCTCCTTATTTTGAACTTGAAGGGGCTGAGAAAAAACCACGAGATATCTGAGGATTTGAGGGATAAGTGGTTGGGACTTCCAAATCACTTCAACATAGCCATGGTATTCTAGATATCAGTGTTCAAGATGTCGAAGTTCAACTGTACTTGTAGATACATGTACATATGTGTAGCTGTCAATTTCAATCTTTTTAAAGAATTTAAAAAATTTCTTTTAAAGAAAGTTGAAGGGATATACAATAGTACATGTACCTTATCAGTATTTGTTTTACTACACTGGTAGAAAAGTGATGCATGTTCTTAATATTTTCCAATTCAATAATGAAAATGCTTCCTTGAATCAAGAGTGACTGAAAACTCTGAAAGGGTTTCCTCACTGGGCAGACATCTGGATAAATGGCAATAGAACATTGTATTGCATTGTATTTTTATTAATACTAGTAAACAACGTCATACAAAATGAAAAGTACAGCAGGCGTATCACTATCTCAATAATATACATGTACTACTTTAAAAATTGACTGGAATATTACATATATGGAAACTTTTAAACAGAAGTACACATGCACCTGTATTTGATTCATTGAAATTGATCTCTTCCATGCCATTTTGCTTTTAAAGACAAAGGCGAACAGACAATATCCGTGGTTCTTTAAGAAAGACGCATAATCCAAAGGGATGTGGCTTCAGTCCACTACAGGGGAAACACTAATTAATGGCACTTAAATGTATCAATTTACAGTTTGCTTGATTAAGATTGCAGATTGAAGTGTATTGTGTTCAAGGACACAGTATAATTTTATTACCATATTTGTCTAAATGATTAATCACTTGCTTCACAAAAATTCTAATGTATAAAGTACATGTACCGTAGACATTCATAAATTAGATTGCAGCACTGTTAAGTTCAGTAACAATGATAAATATGGAAAATACATAAAACAATGTATATACACATGTATATAGCACAAAATTAGCACTTACATGATTTAGATGCAGGGTATCGCACAATGTAGATAAATATGGATGACTAGTTACCAAAGCCATATGAAACAAAGGGGAATTGATTCGACACTCACATTTAATATACACAAACAACATCTGAATTTTAAAGGTTGTTCACAAAGTGAATTTGAACTCATTATAAACATTCAGAACATCATTTAAACATCACACCACTGCATTTTAAAAAAATTATTTAAACAATCCATGATTTTCTTGTATACAATTTCTAAAAAATGCCCATATCACTTTCTTCATATTCCTGCAAACCAAGCTTCCTTCAAATTAATTTTTCTGTCATTTGCCTTTGCTTACATTTTTATACATACTTGTATAAAAATTACAGAGATATTAAAGATAGAATACAAAGAAATTTCACAAAAACACAATTATCACATCATAAAGTAGTACAAACAACCTGCAACTTACTGCAAGAATGGACACCACTCATAAAACACCGACATGTAATGGTAAAGACCTTAATTACCAGAATGGCCTTGATGCCACTCATAACAATATACAGATTCTTGGAGGCAGAGGCCTTCATTAGAGTTAAACCATGTGGGATTTGGATTCTCTACCAGAATGGACACCACCCAATGTAACACTGACACAGATTTTCGTGGGAGGTGGCTTGTTTGATTAGAAGATCCACTTGGGTGGTGACATCAATGGCATCCCCAGAGGAGAAGTCCTTACCAGTCAGTTTGTCCCTGACCCGGTTAATGATGGACAGTGCTTTCTTGTTGATGACCTCTGCCTGGAAATTGTCACCACTAACAGAGCTGGCCGTCTCAGGGGCCGAGCGTTTATGGGCTGTCTGACTCATATCAACGTTCTCTAACATGTCTGCCTGTTCTTGGCTTCCACCTGAGTACGAGTCTTTTGTTTTTGTTTTTCCCTTGGCTGTAGCTGAAATAATGTCTCAGAATTTAAAGAATCAAACAGAAACTTACATGAACTTGTTTAAAATTATTCAAATTTGATACTTTTAAAGACAGAAAAAGCATCCCATTGTCATGACGTTAACTTGCAGTTCTTTAAATGACTATGTGAAAGGATGGCAAGTAAATTATAAAATCAATCATGAAACCAGTTCTTTAAATGACTATGTGAAAGGATGGCAAGTAAATTATAAAATCAATCATGAAACATGCTGACCTAACCATGTTTCAACCCTAGCGAACAACATAATACATACTGTCCATAAGTCTCCAGTTCAGCAGGGGATCATAAACAAATGCTTCCAGTACAGCCATCAAACTGTCCTTGTGTTCTCGTAATACCTCCATCACGCTCTCACAGGTCATCTTGTAGTTACCATCAATACCAGTCACCTAACAAATTACAGATTTAATTTATACACATAAAGACCTAAAGTATTTCCTAGTCAACTGCCAAGTGAAAACATTTCTTTGTCAAGTCCAAATACATGTTATTTTGTAAAAAAGATGCAAATATTCTTAAGGAAGTGAACACATGTAAAGTGAATATAAATTTATTTTTTTTTATAAATGCTGTAAATGAATGTATCTTTACATGTCTAATAAGTAAAACAAACCTCCATAGCATTGATCAACATGCGGGTCAGACGGAAAGGAATCTTTTCTGGGAACTTTTCCCTCACCATGGCAACCTCAAAACAGTCACCAAAGTCAATGTGAATCACTTTACCACTCGTGCGGTCCAGCATTAGATTGGAAGGATGTCTACAAGACAATGAAGGGTTATACGAGTGGATTAAAATGCAGTTCATGAATGGCATGTACTGTATTCTATTAACATCATTAACTTAAGGACAGATGATACAAACAAATTTTTATCAAAAATCTTGAAAATAACAACTAAAGTCATGTTTATATACCGGTAAGTAAATTGAAAAACTGCATAGATTTTTATTTTTCTTTTAAAATTTCACAATAATTGGATTTAAAGTGACAAAAATTTGTATAGATTAACAAGGATAGTTACAAAAAGGTGGACTTTTGAACATCGTAGAAAATTTACAATTTCTTAATATTTTAGAAATTGAATATTCTAATCATTTAGAACCAAAATAGGTCAAAAAATATATACCAATCCAGGCATCCATTTTTTCCTTTGTATCATCTGTCCTTAATACCATATTCTACATATTAAAAAAATCTCGGAATGCTTTGATTTACCTGTCTCCCAGCCCCAGTACATAACCAACCATTGACATCACAGCCAGAGAACGTGTGTAGTTTGTGCGTCTATCAAACCACACCTGTCAAAAGCAAATAAACACATTAAGATGTGTTTACGCCAAGTAGAGGTAACACTACTAACAAGGTGACTGGCACATGCAAATTTCTATTTCACTTTAATGACAATTAAGACTGGAGCATATCAATACCTCTGAGCTGGGGCTCTTGTACCACAGAATTTTAGCCAGGTCATCTCCTTGTGTGTGCTCTAGAGCATGCTCAAAGACCTCGACCTTCTGCATCAAGGTCAGGTGATCATAGTCAGGTGCCATCTACACAAAACAAAAACTGAAATCTGTTAAACTTTCAATCTGTTTGTTAAACATATTTGTGATGAACTATATTTTAACTACTGTAAATGCAGCTCCTACCCTAAGCATGAGCCTATGTTCAATATTCAGTAAGATTTTCTTTTTCTCTCTGTAATCACGGATCAGTGAATGAAGAGTGTCTGTATGAGGAACCCAGCCAATCAAACCCGAATTAGTGGAAAGTGGAATAACAGAAAATCGCTGTATTCTGCAAAAGAAGCAAACAAATTCCTCATCAAATTCAGTATTTTTGAAGAAAGAAAAAAGAAAAAAATTTAATAAACTGATGAAAATTTACACTGACCTATACCCAAGAGTGAAACAAGTCTGAATTCCGAATGTTTTAATTTTCAAGTACATGTATAATAACATTAGATTGTCAAAATAATCATGTAAAATGATTCAGCATGTGTTAGAGAAAGACTTACGTGAGGTTTCTTCTGAAGGTCTCTGGATTTTCTACAAGGAGAGAATTAACCAATCCAAAGAGCTGCATGACACGTTCATCTTGTCTGAGATCTTCATGACCCTTCAATAAAAACATGTATTCCAGACCATTGGATCCTGTTTAAACAAAAGAAAATAATAAAATGTAAATAATCTTTTTTATTTTATCCAAATTTACTGTGTGTAGACAATAAAATACAGTGCACACATAGAATACAGTGATGACTTACCAAATATACTGAGTTTTCTTGGTCTCTGTTTTGATGTGATGACCTGGAGTGAACTTTGACATCTTCGGATCTTTTCGATTGGTTGATTGGGTTCGTATTTCCCTGGGACAGCTAACTCTAGATCCTGACAGCGGAGAAGTTTGGGGGAGACATACTGCAGTTCTAGAGAAGTCAGCTGTGAAAATAAAATTAAACATTAACAACTTAGGTATACATGCAACATTACTTTGCTTATGCATTTACAGTACATATAGTATGTAAAAAAACAAGCATATAAAATACAACATATTTGCTCTTCAATAAGTTCATCTAAGGAAAATATTTGCAAATATAAATGTATGAAAATTATTATCATAGTGTTTCCAATGTAAAAAAAACAGCATTGCAACAGAAGAGCAAGAAATGATAGTGTTGCTTTGGATAATTTGTTTTAAAACATTTAACACTTCAGATCAACCATGTAATGCCTGTACAGAATACACTTACCTGAGGGAGCTGTTTAGAAATCCTCCTGAACACATGATAGTAGAGATCCCAGGCCTGGGTCAGGTCTTTGACATTCTCTGATCTCTGGTACTTCCTACACCATTCCTGGGCCTCCATCAAGTCACGACCGTAAGCCTGATAAAGACCAGAAATAAGTCACATACCAATCAAGTCTCGACCATAAGCCTGATAAAGACCAAAAATAAGTCAAATCCCAAATCAATTCACGACCATAAGCCTAACAAAGACTAAAAATAAGTCACATCCCAAACAAGTCATGACCATAAGCCTAACAATGACCAAGAATAAGTCACATCCCAATCAAATCACAACTATAAGCCTAAAATAGACCAAAAATAAGTCATATCCCAATCAAGTCACGACCATAAAGCCTAATGAAGACTGAAAAATAAGTCACACCCCAATCAAGTCATGACCATAAGCCTGACAAAGACCAAAAATAAGTCACATCCCAATCAAGTCAAGGCCATAAGCCTGACAAAGACCAAAAATAAGTCACATCCCAATCAAGTCATGTCCATAAGCCTGACAAAGACCAAAAATAAGTCACATCCCAATCAAGTCACTTAAGCCTGACAAAGACCAACAAGAGGCCCAAGGGCCTTGAATCGCTCTTCTGATTAACTGTACAACTTATCTCTTCTATTTGAAGCCTCTAAGTATCCTGTATATTTAAATAAAGCCTTGAAATTCCAAAGGTAGGTCATCATGACCTACATTTTAGATGAAACACTCTGAGAACCCAAGATGATTCTAAGCCAATTAGTACCTCAGAGTAGGTCATGGTGACCTACTTATCACTTGCCATTCTCTGAGGACCCAAGATGCATCAACTAAGTTTGATGATTCTAAGCTAATTAATTCCTAAATATTTTCAAAATTATATCCATAAAATTTCAAAAGTAGGTCACAGATGACATACTTTGAGGACCCAAGATGCATCAACTGACAAAGTTTGATGATTCTAAGCCAATAAGTACCTGATATATTTAAATAAAGCCGTAAAATTTCTAAAATGGGTCACAGTGACCTCCTTTTCAGTCGACTAACTCTGCGGACCCAAGATGCATCAGCTGACAAAGTTTGATGATTCTAATCCAGTTAGAACCCGAAATATTTAATTAAAGTCATACATTTTCAAAAGTAGGTCATGGTGACCTACTTTTCAGTCGACCTACTCCAAAGACCCAAGATGCATCAACTGACAAAGTTTGATGATTCTAAGCCAATTAGTACTCGAAATATTTAATTAAAGCCAAAAATTTTCAAAAGTAGGTCACGGTGACCTACTTTTCAGTTGACGTTTTTCGAAGACCCAAGATGCATCAACTTACAAAGTTTTATGATAATAGGCCTTAAAATGTCCAAAATATGCCTCTAAAACACTTTGAAATCAAATGCCTGCAAAGTTCAAAAAGTAGGTCACTGTGACCTACTTTTTAATAAATATGTTTTATGGCCCCAAGATGCATAATCTTACAAGATTTAATGATTCTAAACCTCTCAGTATTCAAATTAATGACCTTAATTGTTTTGTAAAAGATAAGCCATAAAATTCAAAAAGTAGGTCAAGGTGACCTACTGTTTAGTCGACGTACTCTGACGACCCAAGATACATCAACTGACAAAGTTTGATGATCATAGGTCTTAAATTGTTCAAAATATGCCTCTAAATCATTTGGAAAAAGAATGGCCGCAAAATTTAAAAAGTAGGTCACCGTGACCTACTTTTGAGTCAACATATGAGGTCCTTAGATGCATCAACTGACAAGATTTGCTGATCCTAGTCCTTATAGTAAGCAAAATATCAACATTTTAATAAAATGTAATTTTTGGTCAACTTTGAAGTGACCTTGAGACCAAGCCCTTTGCCCCAGAGTAAATCCCCGTGCAAATTTTAATCTACAACATATCCTCAACCTTCTGTGTAAGTTGGTGATAATCTGTCCAGTGGTTCTTGAGAAGAAGATTTTTTAGCAACCAGTACTTTTGGTTTTATTTATCTGATTATCTCCCCTTGCTAAAGGGTCACAACCCTAGTTTTAGTATAAATGAAAGCCCTTGGACCAAGGATACCCTGTGACAAATTTGACAATAATTGGCCAATGGGTTCTTGAGTTATGGCCCATATTCTAAAAAAGTTTACGCACAAATGGCCATAGCCTTTGGCTCAGAAGAGCTAAAAATAAGTCACATCATAAACAATTCCTGTTTTCTTAGATTTTATATTATCCATTCAATTCACTTCATCAAACTGCAAATTTCATATTCAGTACTTATTTAAACCGATGTCAAACTTCTACAGGTCATTTTATTCATACCTGATTAAAGGAAGTTTCTTTGAGAGTCTGAGGACCACGTTCCACCATGTTATGCAATGGTTCCAGTGTAGCAAACATGCCCTTGATATCTCTCTCACCAAAGTACAACCTGGAGGCCTCCTCCAAACCCTCATGCCATAACTCGTGCCAGAGGATGGCCACTCGAATCAGTTCCTCACTCACCTGTACAAAGGTGAAGTAGATAAGATTATAGGAGTATCATGGACATTAATCTCTCAAATTCTATTTATTTTATGCAAATGCTTTAACAGTATTCCAGTATTTAACTTATAAAGACTGAGAGTACAGGAAGCACTGTCTACTGCTTGCAATTCATCAAGAGTAAACAGATGAAGTTACAATATTTGTTTTCCTTATACTAGAACTTACATGATGAATTCCTGAATTGAAATTAAATGTGAGAACTCACCAACATGGCCTGTTGTACCAGTGTGTTGCTGTGCTCACACATGTTCTTCAGGATTTTATTGGCTGCTGTCTGACGAGTTGGAACATTAGACTTTGAAGCCACTGTTAGAGGGTAGATCAAGGCCTGAAAAAGAGTGGAGGAAACTCATGGAAATGTGGCAAGTCTAACAGCAAAATGGTTCTCTACATTTCATCATATTCTGCTGGAATTTAAGTTATTGGATGTAATTTTAGATCTGTATTTTATGGCACTGATACATATACAACTCATCATTTGAAACCAATCTACGACTTCTTCTATGTGACAAAAATATACCTGTGGGTGTGCTTTTCCAATGTCAATTAAGAGTTGACTTATAAGTCGACTGACAAGGGGGCGTGGAATGTCAATTCTAGCTATCAACTGAGGAATAACCTACAAATTATAAATATAAATCAAACTCAGTATCCAGACTTGTATCATCTAAAGCTAAATACAAATGTGGAATGTCAATTCTAACTATCAACTGAGGAATAACCTACAAATCACAAGTATAAATCAAGCTCAGTATTCACACCTGTATCATTTAAAGCTAAATACAAAGGAAATATTCAAACAATAAGTATGATACATTAGTTTGGTCAATGGACATCTCACCTGTAGCCAGTTCTCCACCTGTATTGTCTTGTATTAACAATAAGTATGATACATTAGTTTGATCAATGGACATCTCACCTGTAGCCAGTTCTCCACCTGTATTGTCTTGTATTAACAATAAGTATGATACATTAGTTTGATCAATGGACATCTCACCTGTAGCCAGTTCTCCACCTGTATTGTCTTGTATTAACAATAAGTATGATACATTAGTTTGATCAATGGACATCTCACCTGTAGCCAGTTCTCCACCTGTATTGTCTTGATTCCTTCATTTAATGCCTCGTATACTTCTGGCCACTGACCATAGTCAAACATCAGGGTCAACAACCTACAAGTACAAATCATTGCTACTAATTCCTACTACACTGCAAACAACCACATCAAAGAATACTTAAATTTCTCACTCAGCACTAAACAAGAACATATATATACAAATGTACATGAATTAAAATATGCAGTAAAAACTCCAGCACTACTACTACCTTAGAGTGTCCTGCAAACTTTTATGCTGGTATAGAGAAATGGACCGGAAAAATCCTTGAACTGCCAAAACACAGTACTTGTGCATCTTAGAGGTGGTCTACAGAAGCAATAAATACAGCTTACAGTAAAGATATTTATACTTAGTAGAGATTTTAGCAAATAATTTCACTTTACAAATGTTGAAAATATTACCGAAACATTGCTGTCATTCTTTGGTGAGAGAGGGGCATCACCCCGCCCTGGGCCAATATCCCCAGGGGATTGAGGGACAGCACCACTCTTCTCTGACTGTTTGTAGAATAAGACTGCCTCATAGTTGATCAAAGCCCATCCATGCCAGGCCTAAGAAAATTAAGATTAATTAAGAAACAGACAGGTAAAGAAAATTTTTTTGACTTTCAGCTTTGCTCTAGCCTTCTTAGAAGTAATATCAAATCAATTACAAAATCTTACTGTCCAACATATCAATTTAACTCAGGGAAAGGGCTAAAACAGCTAAACCTTCTACCCAATCCCATTCACTTTTGTGAATAAAATATTAAATTAAATATCAACCTAACTTA
Organism: Saccostrea echinata; assembly: GCF_033153115.1. Lineage (NCBI taxonomy): Eukaryota > Metazoa > Mollusca > Bivalvia > Ostreida > Ostreidae > Saccostrea > Saccostrea echinata. Next base: position 50,515,566 of record NW_026889803.1, read on the forward strand.
CATAATGCTTCATACTGCAGTCTCTTGTTAACAGAAATATCTGCCACTGACCATTTTATCCTTACCTTGTACCAATACTTGTCATATTCGGTGGCCAGACTGTAATACTCCAGAATCTGGGTCACAGAATCCTCATTAACTCCGTACAAGGTCTCTGCCCAATCACCAAGCTTCAGATAACATCTAGTAATAAACATCTTGTTTGAGAGCCTCTAATATACGGTACATGTAAAATAACAATGCTTTTGAAATCTTTTTTTCCTGAGGAGAAATTGACATGGCAATTAGCTTGCTAAGTTAATTTGATTTAGATGACCATTAATGAGTTCTGAAAGGATCATTCAGCAAATTTTCCCTGTGTTATGCTTAGATTTAACTGCCTAGTATTTTATAGTTTTCATTGTTCTTCTGAGTTACCTGGCTGGTAACTTAAATAGTGCAGAGTCAATCTTTCGTAATGAAAATGTTGGTTCAGGGGGATTTGACTTTTTGGTTGAAAAAGTGATGATAGACACACATGATACTGTTGTTTGAAATTTAAACATTTTCTGGAGGACATGAATTCATATAGGTTTTTGCATATGTCTAAATCATCGAAAATTAAACCCTCACAAAAAATTAGTGATTTCACAGTATTGGGTTCTAATGTACCTGGCTAATAACTTGTTGAGCTGTGTTCTCTGCTGAGTATCCTCGGGAGTTATGAGCTGGAGAGCTCGAGTTTGAAGTGAGTGCTGAACAAAGTGTTGCAACTTACTGTAAGCAGAATCCTGAAAAAAAAAAAAGCATTGTAAAATCACATAGTGTAAAATTTTCATCAGTGAACAAATAATCATCACCATGGTATACTACTCTTCACATGGAGTTAAGTACAGATTTTAAGGAGGGTCTTACTCAAGTCACTTACCATTTTATTGTAATGTTGATCAATAAAATATACCAAAGTGGATTTCTTAGATTATGACCTGGGCATACCTTTTGGTTGTTCTTCCACATGTGTTTGAGGAAAGCAAAGGTGACCTGTGGATTGGTGGTGGGGATTGGCTTGTCCGGATTTTTAGCTGGATCCATACCAAGCAGCATTACCAGAGTCTTGTGTGATAATGCCTACATAGAGAATTTTGTTTTTTGTAACACTCAAAAATACAAAACTGAAAATTATGTACATGACATTTTTCTTGCACAATTCTTGCACCACAGACAAAAAGGTTAAAGTAAAATATCTTTGGTATGAAAATTTGTTTCAGATGGTTTTTCTCCCAGGAATTCTGTTTCACAAGCATTATTTTTTTTTTGAAAACAATAGGTACATGCACATGATAGCTTCTCAACATCCTGTACATGTAGATATCCACTTTATACTTGTGAACATTTTTTCATCATGACATGTTTGTTGTTTTCCTTCTTTATACTTACCAGTCTTCCACTTTTTCTACACAAGCTGGCATACTTCAGCCATGTTTTCATGTCTTCCAGTGGAGACACGACGAGGGATCGGACCTGGATGATTTTCTGCCAATCCTCCACCACTCGCTGACAACCCTGGAGACGGTCCCACCACATCTGTTTAATGGCCTCCTGGCGCTCGGGGACCAGTTTAAACTGCATCACCTCCTCCAGCTCAGACAGCATCTGTACATTTACCATGGCCTAGAAATGAAAATATCCATCCCTGTTATATGTTATTCCCTTTAACCCTGTTATATACACAGAGTCCAACTGTACTGTGAGGTACTTACACCATAAGCCCTATTATAACTTTCTCCAGCCATGGCTGTTAGCTCTGTGTCAAGAATATCCCGAGCTTTGTCAATACACTAAAAGTAAAAAAGAATACACTTCACCTAATGTAACTACACTTGCACAAAATGATGTTTGGCAAAAGAACTTTGTTAATCATATTCCTTACCTGTTGAGCAAGTTGGTAGTTTTCCGTGTGGAGAGCAAATACAGCTCGATAAAATGCTCCATTATAACTGTTCCTAGGAATCAGACACATGTATTCCTCCATACTGTCCCACTGACCTACAATTTACAATCAGTCTACTGCATAAAAATAACAATAGCAAGAACAAATAATCAGAAAAACTCACCTTTTTATATTCTTATTTATTCCTATTGACACTAATTCCAATTACCACTCTTTTTTATCTCATAATCTACTCAACAATGACAAAATACATGTACTCAAGTAATATTGATACTGACCAAGCCCCCAAGCAGCAGAAGCTGCCATTCTAGCCATGTTTGTCCTGTTTTCATCACTGCTGGTTCCCCACTTCTCACATGCTATCTGATGGAGCTGGCCCCTGGTGAAAACAGTCACACACTAGCAGTTTATTACAAAGATACAACTGAACTGAATATGCATGGCAAAACCAAATTAAAGTACATGTACCACAAGCATTCATAAATAACAGAAACATAATTTAAAGTAAATAATATTTCGATCTTGGTATGCTATTTTTCTTAATCATGTGATGATGCCTGGCTTATAACCAGGACTGTCAGCCTACCATTCTGCCAAGGCCTCGAGGCATCTCATTCTGCCTAGTGTAAGGTTGAAGTCATCTGGTTTCTCCTCCTGCTTTTTCTCATAAGCCTCAAAAGCCTTGTTCCATTCGTGGAGTTTCTCATACCAGCTCTCCTGTACCTTCTACAAATTTGCAAAAACAAAAAATAAAAATAAGGAAATTTAAGTCTACCTACCATGTAAATCTTTATCTGTAGTCCTCTCATCCACAATAAGGAATTTTAAAGCAATATGAGCAGCATTTTTGAAAATTTTATTTTGCTGTTAAAATGTGCTGTTATGATAAATCTGTATGTAATTTAATCCTTTATGATCAATTAGACTAAAATAAAGTAATCCTTATAAATAGTTCTTCCATCACAAATATGAACAACAGAAGTTTATACTTTTTTATACATTCTTTTTTTCTGCAATTGAAATAGTTTATTACAATACTGCAACAAATATTTCCGACATCAAAGTTGCAGCTCATATTGCTTTAACATTCTCAGGAAAAATGAATGTACATGTACATGCTGTACTGTAATTGGATAATTAAGATGTTGATGGTCTTAAAAATAAATATATCAGTTTTGTGATTCTCTTACGACTTGGATAAATAAGTTGTTGATTGACTTAACCGTCTTACCACATCAGTTCTGTGATTCTGTGCATACTGTAAAACACCAGACGCTGACTCAGGCTGCTGAAGCTTGTTGTTAATGCTGAAACACCAAAAGTCAAGATACACAACAGAGGATTATAATGTAGTACAGAAAACTTAAAAAAACATACTCTTAAAATTTATATTCTGTACTGTTATATCCAAAATAAAACTTAGATGTTGAGACCTATATTCTCATATTTTTATCTACCTGATCAAAGATTCCAGGGTAGCTGTAGTAGGACCCCTGTGGAACTCTTCTTCCTTGTAATGTAGAGCTTTAGCATATGCTCGGCACTTCATGGCCCGGGAACCCAACAGTGAGGTGTCTAAGGGCAATGGGCCCTGAAAAGTTTGGTGTCAAACTAACTCATTGTTCAAGAATGCCAAAAACATTTACACTGTATCAAATACTTTGTAAAAGTTACCGTGAATCCAAATAGAATTAAATGGATTTCCATGTAAATATATAGTTCTTACTTTATCACAGTGTTCCATGAACTCTGCGAGATTTAGCAAAGTCTGGGTGATCTCAGGAATCTCCTGAGATGTTAGAGCTTGCTCAAGACTGAGAATGAGTTCATCTTGCTGAGCCTCTGTTAACTCTGTCCAACACGACACAAAAGCAGCATTGAATAAATCCCTAAAAGAAAATCCATTCACTCTCTAACAATATATCCATTGAAACACTCAATAAAGAGTCTGTCGAATACACATACCTGTACCTGTATATGTTAACAGGATTTGGCCATTATACATTTTAAAGGTTCATCAGTCTTGAATCATCACAGCGTACTCGTGAGAGTGACTCATATAGACTTACTTTGCCAGTGAGTTGTAAGTCTGGGCCAGTGCCCAGCAGGAGCGGAGAGCTGGGGAGGGGGACTCCTTCAGGAGTTCTATACTAAGTCTTCTCAGCCATTCCATCCAGTCTTCCTTAGATTCCTTTCTCCCTGCCTCTAAAGCCTGTCACAAAAAAAAAACATCTATAAATTCAGACATCTTAAATTAACTCAGGTCTTGATTTTCTAAGCATCAGACAAGCTAAACGTACAAACTAAATTTGATAATTTCAATGCATGTAAATGTTTGCATTTTGTTATAAGTAGCTTGCTTGAGCTGTGATTTGACTTTCCAATTACTATTTAAAATTCAGTGGACATAATCAAACATTTATTACCTTTTGAAGGTTAGTAAAACTGACATGCAGCTTTTTAATGACAGCCGTGTCTGCCAGGGTATCACTAGACTCAGATGTCTTCCCACGATTCTTCTTGTGCTTCAGCAGAATCGGGTCATCTTCTTCTTCAGCAATAGTGGAAGCCTTGATAAACGATTCAAACTAAACTGATTCAAAACTTAAAAGAAATTACTCTAACTGTAACATTTTTATAAGACCTTTGTCTGACCTTGAGAATTCTAGCCATCAGTATGAAGTATCTTTGATGAGCGATTTTGTGTTTCTGTATGACTCTCTGGACCATTGGAATGAAGATGTTGAACTTAGGTCCCAGCTGTATCACCATGGCACACAGCGTATCCATTGCAGAGGATTGTAACTCCGGTACAGAATCCAGTGTCCTTACTAGAGGGTGGATGATACGTGATGCAAAGTCCGTCAGATCAAGGGTGTACGTCAATTTGTCCACAGTCTCTAGGGCGGTTCTTTGAAGAAAAAATAAAGATTTTATCCACAACAAAGTGGCAATGAATTTTTTTCAAAATTCAAACTAAAATACAATGTACGTGTAATATTTGATACCTCCTCATTCTGAAATCAGTTTTTATATTAATTGTCTACATCAATGATAACAAATGAAAAGCTATCTGTAGAGAAGATGCCATTCATAGAAGAGACCCCACTGACCTTTTAACAGACAGAGGCACATCAGGGCTGTCAAATAATTTGACCACAGGAGGGAGGAGAAGATGGAGATAGTCATCAAGATTGGCTCCAAACAACTGTAGGGCATTCAGCAACTGTCCAAAAATAACCCCTTTTCTAGTTAGTAATTAGCAAAACAGAAAATTTGGCTCAATAGTATATTCTTCATCTACAGCACCTCTTTTCTGAATTTTCTACCAATTTACCAGTATATACACAGAAACATGAATCTCTGGTTTAGCTGAAGAAAATGTTGCTTAAATGAACTGGATTAAGGAATGACAGTAGACTGGCCTGTGTCTGATAGAAGACTGGCCTGTGTCTGACAGTAGACTGGCCTGTGTCTGACAGACTGACTTGTGTCTGAAAGTAGACTGGCCTGTGCCTGATAGAAGTCTGGCATGTATCTGACAGTAGACTGGCCTGTATCTGACAGTAGACTGGCCTGTGCCTGATAGAAGACTGGCCTGTGCCTGTACTGACCTTGCCAGTCACTGCCCTGTTCTCACTAGAATCCTGCATGAAGACTTTCAGTATTTGGGGGATGATCTGAGGGAGGTAGATCCTGAATTCTGTCCCCAGGGCTGTTACAATTTGCTCCACCAGGTTGATAATTGTATTCTGCATGGTGCTGTTTGGACCCCAGTATTCCTACAAGGATTCAACGATTCAAATTACCTATTTACCAGAAAAGAATTATGAATATCAAACAATAGTTCTTAATAAGACATTTTATGCCAGATGAATTGTTAAATTTCGTCACATTACATGTACATGTATTATTACCAACATACAACAAAACCAACAAATTAGACTGTATTTAAAACCTTAGGAAGTGTTCCACAAGTTTCAAGCAATACCTTTATTATTGCAAAAATATCATCTAGATAATTCCTTATGTGCTGTTTGACGATGGCAATGATGACTCCTAGTTGTTGGAATAGAAACTGTTTAAAATAAAACATAAACATTCAAAATGCACAGCACATGAACTTATGAAATCTACAGAAGATATCTTCCTTAACATATTCATGGCGATAAAGAAACACTAAAAAAATATTAGCAAGTTTATAAAATAACTTTTTTTTTTATCAGAATGTAAAATATGTATGACCACATTTACTCCTAGGACTGACTATTCATTAATAGAACTGAATACATGTATTGCTAAAGGAATAACAAATGTGCCTGACCTCTCTAAATGTTTGATCAGCTGAGCGGATGACCAACAGGTAAGCTGGAATAACTTGCTGAATATAGGGAACACACTTAATCCCCAGACTCTTGAAGATGAAGGTGATTGCCTGGACCACCATTGTATGGTGCTGGGAAAGTGAAGGATCACGGATAATCCGCATCAAAGTTGCTATGGCAATGGCTGGATAGATCTCTTCTAAAGTGGTGGAGGCAGTCATGTTGGCCAACATTTCACTCGTGTTTTCTGAAGCCAGACAAAGTTTGTTTACAATGCTTCTTGAATTAGATTTTAAAATGTTTCCCTAAATAAATACTACATACATGAAAAATACGCTAATGGTAAAAGATCACCCCCTCCTTACATACTTAGAGGACTGTAAATCAACTCTGAGTCCTGTTCAACAAGCGCTCACCAAAATTTCTTATCCCTCCAACGGAAATGTTTGCAAGCGCTAGCGAATGCTCGCTCTGTTGAACAGGCCTCTGAATTCAGCAAATAGACATGGATTTTGAAATTTTTGAAAAAATGCCCTTTTGGAAGACATCATGTAATTATGAAAGACTACAATTTATTTGGCTGTCCCATAAGACCAGAGCTCCCACTGGAGCTAAAATATTTTTTGCCACTTTTCGCGATGAAAGGAATCACATTTTTACATCTTGTCTTGACAAGTGTATATGCTAAACACTCCACTAATAGGATTATTTCAATTTGTTTATTTCAAAGGCATTGTTTTAAAATTGTAAAGTTGCATTCACTTACAAAACTAATATAGGAATTATTTCTACATTTATACAATAAATTTGATCCTGATCTTAGCCAACTCTTGACAGTAGATGTCCTCTTGTTCACGACATTTTTTTAGCCTTGGGAGGGGGGTTACAGACTTAGTAAAGATATATGACATTTTTTTTAAAAAATGAAAAAAAAATAATATAAGTGAAAATTTTAATCATATCAACAATTTATTGTGAAAAGAAGTAATTAAAATCAGGTTTAAAACTTGGCTTAATTTAACAACTTGGACACTGGGTCTATGCATGTAAATTCATTTATTGAAAATAATTCAGCATAATTGACAAAAGTATTGTTTTGTTTCCAAGCCAGTATCTCTTTCACTCTTTGTCAGTTTATGGTATAATGAACACACTATTTTGACTTTAATCAGGTAAAATTAGCAGCCATGCTCTGCAATTTTCATCATGTTTTCCTACTTTTGGATTTAAAAAACAATCTATATAGATCCAGATTTTATTGATTAAATCTTTTATTAACTAACTTCATCTCCTAAAAACACTTTGTCTTTCCTTATTTAATCCATCTTATATTATTTCAAGTAATTTTGTATCCCCTTACTGCTCCAGGCTAAAGTTATCTAGTCAGCTGTGTGCATTCAAGCGAGATGTGATTTCCTAGACCTACATGTACATTGTTTTGTAAGTTTCATGGAGTTTTCACACCCTGAATTCAAATGTCTACTTGCATTACATAAACAAAGGAGCTAATCTGTATACATTGAATAAACAAAATAGATAGCCAGGAGTTCACACACTTTTCTATGGTATGAATTAATATATTTTTAAAAATTTCATTTTCGCCACTTTTGAATTTCTTTTCACCACTTTTGAAAAAAATTCGCAATGGGTGCAAATGGCGAATCAAAGCTCGAGCCCTGCATAAGACACAACATGGCATTTCTTAAGCAGTACTTACAGTGTAATACATTACATGAAAACATTTCTGTCCAACATGCCCCCTCACCTGGCTGTGTACTGTCAGAGGAGGATTTAACATCAGACATACTGACAGCATTGGGTTCTGTTCTCTGTATCACACCCTGATTCATCTTATGTTTGTGTGGATCTAGGGCTCCAAGCAAACCCAACACACGAATCACCTACAAAAAACATAAATGTTAACATAAGGATATGGGTATTACATGATACATGTACTGTACATATAGAAAGCAGTGATAATGAAGAATATTTTTTCATTACTTCTTGTTTACTCATGTTTTCCAAATGGATAAAGACTTACCTCCCTTCTGATTCCTGTAGCTTGCTCTGTTTTAAGGAAGTTAAGGAGGACTTCGAGCAGAGAAGGATACCGCTTGTAAGGCTCAATCACATACCCCGTACTCTCCACCAGCTGTCCCAGTGTCCAAAGGGCAACCTATTGACAAGGATATTTTTTTTTTTTTTTTACATTTTCCCTCCTTTTTCAAACAAAGTTATCTTACATGTTGCGACTTCAGATTAAAACACTTTTACTTTAGAATTCATATCATTTAAAAAAATTGATGCATTGAATTTTGTATATTTTTTACATGGAATTTTGTTTAACTCTACCTCTCTTTTCTGCAAAGATGAGGAGTCCTGCAGCATTTCTAATATCAAGGGAAGTAACTCATCCATCCACTTTCTCATCTCGGTCCCACTGACCTGTAATTTGAGAATAAAGAGAAAAAAATTACAACTGATGCAATAAGAGAGAAAACTTTCCACATGTAGCCAAAATTCTAACGATTCAAGCATTTTTCAGAGAAAGAGATAGAAAAGAGAGAGAGATGCACATAACAATTTCACGATCAGTTTCAATTTTTTAAATCTAAAACACACATGTTACATAAAACATGTAATTAACTGCACAAATATAACTTTTTTTAAAAATCAGTATTGTTTACCTGTGCCTGTTCCCCTATGGCTACAAGTACACTGATGGTGACATTGGGATTGGGATCAGGCTCCTTCAGTTTTGGGATCAGGGCATTCAGTATGGGCTCCATGTAAGGCCGGACCAGGCGAGCCGCATTGGCCACCAGGTGTCCAAGCATTTTGGCAGCTTGTTCTTTATTTCTTCCAACTCCACTGTACTCTAATTCAGTCCTGATCTGTAGACATCAAAATGTGAATGATGATTATATAACACAATCATATAGTTGATACCTACAAGTACCACCCATACATGTTCATGTACATGTAATCTTACACGAGCATAGTCCATTAACATTTTTGAATAAAAGTTTTGTGATAATCTATAAATAATTTTTTAAGAACTTTAAAACATATTTTCTACATATATACATGCTATGCTTGTAAATTACATGTATTTGTTGACAATGAAAAAAAATTTGTACTGTGTATGACAAACTTTGATTTCATTATTATGATATTTTTAGAGATAAACTATACTGTGGTACCAATCTTAAAGAAATTGTTAACCCATGTGATTATAATAAAACAAAATGTTTAAGTAGCTATTTAGATAAATGCTTTAAACAGAGAAAAATTCATGGACTATAAAGAATTGTGTGAAATTGTCATGCATGCTGCAGCCATTATAATTTAATTCAGTTTTCTGTTCTCTGTCACTTGCATTGTTACCTTGATTGTATGCCAACATGGTGATGTCAATGAATTGAATTTTTTCTACAGCAGTTTTATGTGAAATTTGTAAATTAGAAATCAAAGTGAAAATAGGATAAACACATGTATATGTACATTCTTTTAAAAAAAAGAAACCTTTGACAAATGTCCCTGAATACCTGAATGAGAGTTTTCCTCAGAGATGGCATCACATAGGCTGGGTTTTTACTACTAAGACGGCCTATGATACAAATAGCCAGCTCTCGGATCTCAAAAACTTCATCATTCAGGGCTACAAACAAGGCTGATAAATTTTCAGCTTGGGCAAGATGTGGGTCAAATCGGTCATCCATGGACACCAGAACACAATACCTTATGTCTGAATCTGCAACACCAAAGTTGACACTGATTTTCTTTAAACTTGTTCAACATGAAATGATGACAGGAACTCAAAAAAAATTGAATGTAGGTAATGACCAAAAGTTTACTTTGAAAAACAATTTCTTCAAATCTTTGATCACAGATATAAGCTGAGTAGTATTTTCCCCTAACAACCTGTGTATGTAATGCCCCCTACTGACCTTTGTCTGTAATGCCCTCCCCCCCCAACTGACCTGTGTCTGTTATACCCCCCTACTGACCCTAGTCTGTAATGCCCTGATTTGTAATGCCCCCCTCCCTACTGACATGGTTTGTTATACACCCCCCTCCCCTTCTGAACTGTGTCTGTAATGCCCCCTAATGATCTGTATCTGTAATACTCCCTACTGACTTGTGCCTGTAATGCCCCCTTACTGACCAGTGTTTGTAATACCCCCTACTCACCTGTGTCTGTAATGCCCACTACCAGGAGTTTATGCAACACCTCTGCCACAGTGTTCATGGCTGCAATGCTGATCTGTCCCTGACTGTTCGCTAATAACTTAAAAAAAATGTTTATAAATATATAAATAATTCCTAAGTATTGTAAAGTATTGTCAACAAACACAGATTTTCATCTATCATACATTCTTATCACAAAATTTTTTTACAACATGGATCTTGTGGTGAAAGCTTCCCAACATTTACACCCCTCCCCTTTTCTCTCAACAAGGCTGGTTTTATTCATACCGATAACTTTACATACCTGGAGGAGTGGTGTAAGCAGTCTGGCACAAGTACGAACAGCCTCCATACGGATCTCTTTGTGGTCACTCGATAGGTACTGCTCAGCACAGTGCTGTACAAACTGGGTCAGAGAATGACCTTACACAAAACAAAACAAAGTACACATTAAAAAATTTATGGTATTAACTATAAGATACGTACATTATTACACTACTCTGCTTATTTATCGTATGTGTAAAATGCAAATTCAAAATATTTGAATCTTATACTGGTAATTGAAATCATGAAATATGTACAGTTCTCACAGTTCTCATTAAAATTAAAGTCACCTTCAAAATCAAAACTTCCAAGGGTTTTCAAGGCTAGTGTAATGCTTGTGGCATCTTGAATGTCTGCTAGATTTGTCAGGGAGGCTGATAAAAAAAACAGAAGAGCAAAAAAATTGTGATGAACTGAAATGTTAATGTGGAGCTATCATATTCAACATCATGGTGTTTTTAATAAACTTGAAATCCCAACAAGTCAGTTTTATAAGTACTTTGAGAGTAGGTTACCTGACAGAGGGAGGGGCATTACAGGACTTTTAGGTGCCCCTGGGTGCCTGAGTTGTCTCCCCATCAAAATGAGTGACAAATTCTTCAGGAGCCCCTCCTGAATCTCTTTCTTCAGTTGAGGTATTTGTGTGGCCAGGTCACGTAGGGCTGCTGTCAGGGCAGGACTGAGGAACAAGAAGACAGAATTATATGACCTTATCTCTAGGTTTAAAGGTGCATATTGACACCTCCCCCCCAAAAAAAGGTGGGGTAATTTGACTCTTAGATCAAAGATCAGGTTGACATGGTGATGATGATTCATGTTATGCTGCCTAATGTTGATACACCCATACGCCAAACACCAGAATCCTAACATTACAACAAAAAAAAGTTATGACCAAATACAGTTTCAAGAGCAAGAACAACGAATAATTCAGAGTAGTAAAGTCTCTTTTTTGAAATGGAGACATTATTACTTATAAGGTTTGTTACTGACTGTCCACAGAAATATATCAGGTTGTTCAAGTCCATAAAAGGCAATGCGAACAACCTGACATATTTCTGTGGACATCAGTAACAAACTTTATAAGTGTTTTGTTTTGTTGAGGACCAATAACAGTTATCAAACCTACTAGAATCATATACAATTAAAAGATTTTCTCATCTGTGCAATCGTCTATCACTCGTCATCTTGTTGTTTACTGATTGAATAGGGGTTCTATTTTATTTCTTATTGCAGGATTCCCAAATAGGTAACAACATCAATATACTGATTTCTTTAAAAAGCCAAAAATAATACTGGCATAATTTTTTGTTGTAAATATGGATAATATATTACCGGTATCATTTTAAGTGAATCATGTTGCCATCCAAATTTTGCTACTCGCTGACCAAAGAAATACTGATGACATGCAAGTGGTGTCTGTTATCAAATGACAGAGTGTCATTCTAATCCAAGGCAAAATAAAATGAAATTATTGCATGATTCTACCTTAAACCAGTAGCAAACATGGAGTCTAACAAATCTCTAACATCCTTTATCATTGCTGGACCAACTGCCCTGGCCAACATACTGATACACGTAAACACGGCTGGATCCACTATCACATTCTTCTGTTTCCTTAAAAAATTGACATGTATTTGTTTTTATAAAGTACAGTACCATTTCATATTTGATAATAGATAAATTTTCATATGGTATAAAAATACACATGTAATCAATATTACAAAACATGTATCATTGTAACATGTAAAACTTGAGCATTGAAGTACCATATTTAACTACAGTCAAACCTCGTTATCTCAAACTTCAAGGGACCAAGAAAATACTTGGAGATATCCAAGGATTCGAGATATCCAGGGTAAAATACTTATGAAATAAGCGCTTGCGACTTCAAAATCACTTTGACATATCCATGGTATTCGAGATATTCGTGTTCGAGATACTGAAGTTCAACTATAATTTGTTTCCTGAAGAATAAAGTATAGAGAACTGACAGATTAGACACAGTTATAGTCATACTTGGCTGGTAAGTCTTTAGGTGGCAGGGAAGCCCTGATGACGTCCAGAATCCCTGGTAGATATCGCACAATGTTGTCCTGGACTGAGATGGCTAGAAGTCCAATGGCTTGGAAGGTGGATGTTTTGTCACGTGTTGTCTTTAGAGAGCCCAGCAGGAAGCTTATTGTTTCATCTAGGTACCTGTCATGTATGAAGAATGACACAAACAAATCAGAAAGAAAATACAGTAAAAGAAACACCTGAAATGAACTTAAATTCTTTAATAATGCAGTAAGAGAAAAGGAGATCTTGTTAAGAAATTTTAAAGGCATCTGTAATAATTCACAGGGTTTAAAAGTGTTGGAGTACATTACAATGTCATTTCTTTTTCCTTCAGCACCTTATCTTGGGTATTTCAATGTGCAGAAACATTCAGATTCTCTTGACCATGTAAAATAAGTCCTATAATTATAAACATGGACGAGAGAAGTTCCACTCATAACACGGACGAGAGAAGATTCACTCGTAACATGGACGAGAGAAGTTCCCCCTGGACTTGTAACACTAATTTCTAGTTTTATATGAAGAAAATTATGTATGTTGATCTTTCTGAACTTGTACAAATTTTCATTGAAATAAAACCAAACCAAACTTTATATGTAGGAGGAGTGGCATTTTCAAAGAATTTCATGCATTCTGTTTTAAGTAATTATGACAACACTGTTCATTGAAATCTAAAATCTGCATTTTGAGCATTAATATAGTCTACTTACATGTATTTACCAAATGTTATTGAAGTCAGACAAAGGCACATACTTCTATTAGGTAACACCCTTCATTGAAATCGAAAAATGATAAAAAGAATCATGTGTATTGGTGTAATCTACTCTAGCATAAAGACCCTGTCTGAAAACTTCTTTTTTTTGGGCGACACTAGTACCAGGTACTACAAATGGATGCAGTGGTTACACTGTTCATAGATACACTGGACCTACATTACAAACACCAACTGCCCAGAAATGCTTACAAACAAAATATTTCTCTTTTAAGGCCTTTACTAGCTTGTTTAAAAATACATTTACACTGCAGCTGTGTATTTGTAAATTTATTTACCATCTAAATGTAAAAAGCTTGTTAAAATATACATATAGACCACATAACAGACAAACTTTTTGGAGTCTCCTAAATTTTTACTATTCCTTGATCATGAAATGACAACCACATAACTTTTACGTACAGATGTTAAACTTTTGTCCAGATTATGTCCTTGTTGATACAGTGTATAACAACAACAAATTCTGTTTCAATTGATATTTTCACTTGTAATTTTTTATTACTTTACAAAAATAACGGAATTTCTAAAGTTATGCAAACAATTTTGAATTTAAATGGTTTTTTAAATAGATTTTTTAGTTTTATATAATAAACTTAAGTGACTGAGTTAACCAACACAATACATGTATTGATATAGTCAGGTCTAACAATATAACATAACGCATAAGCTCAAGAGGAAGTACCACTGATTTAGAGATCCCACTGATTCAGGACCCTCCTCCATTACAGAGCTTAGTATGGACAAATCCAAAACTCTGTTATAATGTTGCATTCATACATGTACAGTATACTTGAGGCAGACTTACAGTTTGGAGAATTCTTGAGGCTTGAAGGCCGCTAGGCGTGGAAAGATGACTTGTAGAATCAACTGAATGTGCACACTCTTACTGTTTCTGTGTCGCAGTAGTAAGGCGCACACCTTCAAATATCAACCCAAATTTAAACATGAGATATAGGATTCTCTTGACAGTCTGTTAATAAGATAATCTACTTCCTGTAAGCCATACCTTGTCAAAGTGACTCTCGACTAATTGTTTGGCAGTACGGCTTTCAAAGCTAATCTTCTGCTGGTTTTGTCGATTCCCAGACATAAAGTTGTTGATGGGGAAAGCTTTGTGTTGAAACTGCTGCAGAGCGAGAGAACTTGAGGGCTGAAGAGCCAAAGAACTAGAGGGAGACTTGTGGGTCTTAGACATCTCCTGTAAAATAAATTATATTTTCTAAATCAGAGAAACCCTTTTATTTTTTTACGCCTCCTTTATGATATTCTTTTATCTCATTATGAACAATAGAACACTCCAATTTTTTTTGTTAGTTTTTGAAATGTAAAACGTGTAACAATATGTCATCCACTTAAACACTAATTGTACATTAAGATACCTTAAGAGTTCTTTCATGTTGGTACTGCTGGTTTGTTATGTCCTCCATTTCCATTCTTAATCTCTGTAAAACAGCATCTATTATTTCAGAAACCATTACCTACCATTTCCTGTTATTTTTATCTTCTATTACTGTTTGTCTTGCACATCTGATGAATCTTATTTTTTGCAATTTTTCAGATGACCCTTTAATTACCTATACATGCACGGGGGCTTCTTTAAAATATCTCCCTTTATCAATAATGTATATTAGGGAGTGTACGTAGGACCCTTCTTTGAGCAAAAATGAATCCTTACCCACAGAAAATTTGCAAAAACATTTGGGAGGAAATGCTTAACTGATTTTAAAAGATGAAAATGCTTAAATTTACAGAAAATAGGTGCATCAAAAATAGACACAAGAAAAATTTGCTCTGAAAATCTCACTTGAATTCTTGGCTAATGTGAGCTA
The DNA here is from genome assembly GCF_033153115.1 of Saccostrea echinata. Lineage (NCBI taxonomy): Eukaryota > Metazoa > Mollusca > Bivalvia > Ostreida > Ostreidae > Saccostrea > Saccostrea echinata. The sequence goes on from NW_026889803.1 coordinate 50,530,995, forward strand.
AAAACTTCTCATATTACCTCTCCCTCAATATTGCTGCATCTCAATATTTCATTCATGATGAGCAATGATCCATGAGCCCAGTCATCTCGAGATAGCTTCTTCTCTCGCCCTTGCATCTCATCATACAGTTTCACAGCCTCATCATAACATTGCTGGAACAACAGAATACACGAACATGTATACACTGTAAAGCTACTACAGTCAAACCTCGTTATCTTGAACTTGAAGGGACCAAGATTAAACTTTGAGATATCTGAGGATTTCAGATAACATGGGAAAAACACATAAAGAAAAATGGGTTGGGACTGCACAGAACATCACTTCAACATATCCCAGGTTTTTGAGATATAGGTGTTGGAGATAATGAAGTTCAACTGTACTTTTGTCTGTATCCTGTCATATTATGTATAGAATCATTTGACATAAAAGACTACCATATACCTTGTACCATTGTGCCTTCTGAGTGGCCTTGCTCTCTCGTTGTGAGGTAACGGCCAGAGCGGCCCTTAAAGCTGCTACAGCTCCTTCTCGAATGTTTGGCTTTAAATGCAAGATAGGTTAAATTTTACAATTTAAAACAACAGAGGTTATTATTTCATTAAATATAGCCATCACTGTAATCATTTTTTGAACATCAACTTTTTATTCTTTAAATATTTTTTTAAGAATCAAATCAAAAATGATATATCAGAAGAGATGCTGCATGAAACTGATAAATATACATGTAAGTTTGAGTAAAGTTTCCAGATTTATTTCAAAATAATTATGTATATCATTTCTGTAAAAGAAACCCTGTATCACACAATTTTTCTGCAATCTCTCTTTTTTTCATTAGAAAATCCAACAGAGCCTAGTCTCACCTTTGGATCTCTTACAGCATTGAAAATGCAATCAAAGAATTGCTGCACTTGTTGAAAGAAGAATGTAGGTGTGTTAACTGCAAGCTCTTTCAGAACCAGGACCTAGTAATTGTGAGGAAGCAATAAATGAACTCATTCTGCATGAATTGAATCTACATGTATTATGGAGGAGAAAAATAAAGAAGGCAACTTATTTAATCAAGATGCAGAGTTATTGTCTTGATACAGACATATTTGCTTGTGTTACTTTAGCTCAAACACAATTAATAATGATTTTGCAGTTAGAGACACTTTGGTATTTTACACAAACTCTTGCAATCTCTTTTTTTTAAACATCTTTTTTATTGTCCCATCAATATCTATCTTTTTTGTAAAAGAGAAAATGTCTCATTATAATTATAGGGAGCAGTTTTTATATTAAGTGTAGTGTAATGATTCCAGAGCTTCCCAACCCTGGCATTGAACTTAAGCTCTTATTTACATTATATTAATCTAGTTTTATATTCACCAACAGAAGAGCAGAAGACTAAAAAATATATCAAATATAAAGCACCTGAGATTTTCTGAGAATCAAACAGCACAACATAAACATAAAAAAGCACTAGTAAATCAATTTGTGTAGCTTAAATCAAATACAAAATGTACTTCCACAGACTTTGCATGTAAAAATAAAGCACATACTGCAGCTAGTCGCTTGCTTTCCTGTCGATCACCCGTTAACCATTCAAGTGCACGTTTCACTTCATGCTCCACATACTCTGCAGCATACGACCCAGAAGAAAAAGCCAGCCAGCCCACAGCTCGGGCAGCCATCTCCATCACTGATACATCATTAGACGGCAGAAGGTTCCGTAGATAATTTGAAAATCTACTTATTCTTGTAGACCTGTTCCCAACGTCAACTCCTGTCAGACTTACTAACAAAAAATAAAAACATTACATTACTAAAACATGGGATACTTCCTGTATGCTAAATTCTGAGACTGGAGAAATTTCTAATGGAGATTGGTAGAATACAAATTGTCTTCTTGACATCTCCTTTTTGTTTATTAATGTTTTCTTTGAATTCTTTAATATTGTGATATTCCAGATCAAACACTTTCATTAAGTCCTAATTACTTGTCTTACTACATATTATATTTCAAATTCTCAATACAATGCATTCATGCAGGTATAAAAACTAAACTGAATAAAACTGATATATAGTGATCTTATTATTTCAAAGGTATTTTTTTATTTTTTAAAAGCTTTTTTTTTTTGGTTTTACTACTGTTGTTCTCACGAAGTCCTTTATTTATTACAGGAGGTCATTGTTTCACATTGTGAGGTCATATCTGGTCAAAATTCAGGGGGAAAAAATCATGTCTTGAAATAACACATGTATGCACTAATTAGTTTTTTTCTTCAAATGAGTCTAAGTTTTACTGCAAGTGTAATATTTGCTTTTGTTGACAGAGAATTCAATCAATAAGAAAAAAAAATCCCTCAATGATATATGCTTTTCTTTAATGTTGCATATTTTCTTTGCCAAATAACTAAGCATGAAATTGTATGTTAATGAGACATACCTATAGCTAGTATGCCGCCTTTACGTTCATTCATGTCAGAGCTAGATACCATCTCAAAAATGAAATGGTTGAACTTGTCCATGAAGGTTGTGTGGTACTCGGATGGCATTTCCCGTAGTTCTGTGACCACAAAGCGATATAGATCCATGGCAGCTTTGTTCCTGACATCTTCATTCTTATTTTTCAGACCAGTCACAAACTGGGAAATGATTTCCTGGAGATGTTGTGTCATCTTGGCAAATTATGCTGGTAAATGTTAAAGGACATCTGAAATGATTGATAACGGATTTAATTAATAAATATCTACATTCAACAGTGTAAAAGTGTGTATAAAGGGGGGGGGGGGTGTACAGTTTATTTAATCAAAGACAAAAGGGGATGTAGATAAACTACATTTTTCTTTTTGGAATATTTGCTAGTACAGTTGAGTAATATTATTTTTTTAAACATAAAATGATCTAGACCTTTTGCAGTATACATTGAGTTTACAGTCATATTTTTCACAATTAAGCATTGCTAGATTCGACTATCAGGACTGGGGCAAGATTATAAATCACAAAAATATTTGAAGATATGCAAATCGTTAATCGTATTGAACTAAACAACATACCACCAAACAGAAATATGAAACCAAATGAGAACCCCAAGCATGCCCTTACGCCCTCTAAATATTTCTATCAACAGGAATAAGGATAAAAGAAGTGGCAGCAAGAAAAATGAATATTTTGTTGAATAAAATGTTTTAAACAATGCTTACAGATTTTCTGATAGTTCTAAGACTATAGAAGTGTCAAATATTTGGCATGTTTCATAAATTTTATCACCGTAATCACGTTTTTCTTGCTTGTAAAATGAAGCGGAAGTAAATAATATTACGACAATACTTTATAATTGAATTATGTGTATCAAGTTTCTGACATAGAGAATTTTGGCGAAAGAATTTACAATATCAAGACATTTTTTTAACCAGAGTGTTTATATCTATTAGTTGTTTAGCATTACAGTAGTTTACGATAGTTTGTAGTTCGGTCCGTTTCCGGTTTCAGTTTCTGCCATGAGTACAAAACATGACATAAACGGTATTGATAATTGCACAAGCCAGAAAGAGAGAAAAAATATGAGAAGCATGACATCGTTCTCATTGAATCTCAGAAAGTATTTTGTTGCTCTGCGACCATGGTCGTTCACGGCTTCTCTGACACCTGTAGCCTTAGGAAGCACATTGGCCTACAAAGCAACATCAGAGTTTAGTTTGAGTATATTCTTGGTGACCTGTCTCTCAGCTCTGTCAGTTCATGCTGCCGGGAACTTGGTCAACACCTACTTTGATTATCTAAAAGGAATCGATAGCAAGAAAGCAAGTGATGATAGGACATTAGTGGACAATGTGCTACCACCAGTGGTTGTTTCAAATTTGGGAGCCTTCTTTTACATAATGGGTTGCTTAGGATGTTTTGTATTGACATTCCTATCTCCGGCTAAGATGGAACATCTTGCTCTCATATACTTTGGTGGACTGTCTTCAAGTTTTTTATATACTGGAGGTCTAGGACTCAAGTATATCGCTCTGGGAGATCTGTTAATATTTCTGACATTTGGACCACTCACCGTCATGTTTGCGTATCTGAGTCAAACAGGACATTTATCAACTATGCCTGTACTTTATGCTCTGCCATTAGCTTTAAATACGGAATCTATTCTCCATGCCAATAACACCAGAGATATGGAATCAGATCGTAAAGCTGGAATTGTAACCATGGCAATACTCCTAGGGAAAACTGGATCTTATTTCTTCTTTGCATTTTTATTGTTTGTGCCATTCATTATCTTTGTGTTGATGGGACTTCATTTATCATCCTGGATGTTCCTTCCATTGATTTGTTTGCCAGAGGCCTTCAGTCTAGAAAGAGTTTTCAGAGATGACAATTTACAAAAACTACCACAGAAAGTTGCTAAATTAAATTTATTTTTAGGAATTTTATATACTATTGGTTGTATATTGTCAAACAAAGCAGCATTTGTTCTATGAAACATTTATTTTCAGAATAATATTTTGTGTGTGTTCTCTGCTACCATGAAGATTGATCTTCAACAATTTCATGCAGAGAAATGTGTATAAAGTATTCTTCTTGATTATAAGGTTATCATTCATCATTATTTTTTCATTTTAAAGACACATTCTATCCTAGTCATAATATGTTTTATGGTGTGACAGTTTGGGCGAGTGCAAATTCACACAGCTAAGTCACACTTGCAAGTTTGATCCAACTCTTTAAGTTTCACACTGCACAAGACAGTCTAAACTGTAACATCACATGATGTCGTATGTAAGTTGCATGTCTGTATTGTAGTCTAAATACTAAGGCCAAGTACAACATTTTAATGAAAGGCATTATAGAGTAGATGCAACTGTTTTTTGTTTCTTTTAAGCTCCTTGCATAATTTAAATCTTTACGAAACTAAGGGACTGTTATATTATTGTATGAAATCCTGGTAGTGAAGGAATTCTGGGAAGGTTGCACAGGAAAATTTTCCTGATGAAGATGCATGTTTTATTCTAAATTTCCTCTGTTCTTACACATTAGTCTATTGAGCTTGCTGTGCTCCCTATTATTACTGTTTATAAAATGAATTGAGAAAACTAAATACACTGCCAAATAGTTTCAAAGGAATATGTCAGTGATTTAAATAAAATTTAATTATTGCAGTGAATGTAGTGACTTTTAGTGCTTACATAAATTCCCTGTTTTGCATCGCACACAGGAATCATTAGTTTGTGCTGGATGAAATTCAAGCCCTTATCATAATATACAGTACTAACTGGTTCATGTGTCTTAATGAATGCAAATGATACAATATTTATATTTGATTTAAGAATTTATTTTTCAATGAATTTAATAAGGGACATGATGTGTTCTACTTTTAGAATGAATTGTAGAGATACTACAGAGAAATGTCATTGACAATTTGATCTTTACATTCACTACATGTTTGTAAATGACTTAGATATTAATAAAATTCTTGCATAACTTTTTGTGCTTATATAAATTCCCCCCTAGCCTTCTATAAACTGCACACTAAAGAACTCTTATTATGTGGTGTAATGGTGTAGGTCATGGATATCAGTCTGGGTAGCTCAGTCATGTCAGTGGTTAGAGCACCTGACTAGTGATGCAGGGGCCCCACAGATTTGTTTCTCAGTCCAACAATACATTTTCTTTTTTCCTGTTGCAGTGGTATTTTTACGCAGAGTGATCTGCCTTTGATCAAAAATAAAATGAATTAAAATCTACAGTATATTACTCAGTTTTAATCAATTCAAGCAGTCTTCAAATTTTATGCAATAAAAATGAGGTATTGGAACACTTTATTTAGATATATGTTCCCAATAAGGCAAGGGTGATATCTGTTCATCAATCTGAAAACATTTTGTCTGGGGACCCTATGCTTGAAAAAAGAAATAAAATCAATATTTACACCTAAGGACAAGTTCTTCTCTTGATCAGTGTCTAAAGAATATTTTTAATAGTGTATGTATAGTCTTTAATCGCACACAGGAACTGGTAATTTTTGTGTCTAAAATTGAATGTAACTGGCAAGGAGCAAAAATCAATGGGCAAAGTGGTATGTTGAGTTCTAGCCCCATAACCAGAATTTTGCCAGAAAGTTAAAATGAGGAGGGGTTAAATTTTATACAATATTTATATGAAAATATATTTATATGTGTAATGAAACAATATGTGTTTGTAGAACACTGATGCCAAGGTTAAAGTTTTTTCATAAGAAGGTTTAACTTCAAGTTCAAGAGTTCAAAAACGCTGATACCAGAAGAAAAGTCTTGTCATAAGAAATACACATATGAAATATGAAACCCCTAGCACTAAATGGCTAAGGTTAAAGTTCAAAAGTAGGTCACATTCCAAAGGCATGAGGTCAAAAATATTGGTACCAAAGAAAAGGTCATGCCACAAAGACCCAATTGAAATATAAAATCCTAACATTAAATCGTCCAAAAATTATAGGCAAGGTTCATGTTGTTTAATTGTACATGTAGGTCAAATGTAAAGGTTGAGGTCATGAGGTAAAAAAAATATTGGTACCCAATGAAAGGTCTTGTCACATGTAATACACCCGTAACACATGAAAGCCATAGAACCCACATTTCAAAAGTTATGGATACGTTTTAAGTTAATGAGATTTTAAAGTAGACCAAACTCAAAGGTCAAGGTCAAAAGGTAAAAAATGTTGGCGCCCAAACTAAAGTCTGGTCACATGATATAAACACGTGAAATATAAAAACTCTAGCACCAACCGTTCAGACGTTATAACCATTATTAAAGTTTGGGAAAATTTTGCAAAAGTAAGTCAAACTTAAAGGTCACGAGATCAAAATATTTTGATACCCAAAGAAAGATTACGTCACAAGAAAAACACGTGTGGAATATGAAAGCTCAAGCTCCAACCATCTAAATGTTTTGGGCAAGCAGACAAACAGATTAAAAGACAGGAAAAAGGACGGAGAGACCAAATTCTATATGCCCCGAATCTTCGTTTACAGGAGCATAAAATACATTTTAAAATGATTAAATACTTATATAAATTTCTTTGTGCATGTTTGTGTTTTTCGTTTTGAATTAATTAAAAAAGCTTAATAACGCCTTTTGACTTCGTGGTATAGCGCAATTTCAAAAGGCTTAGTCTTTTCATTTTGCGTTATGATGCCTTTTCAAAAGGCGTAATACGCTTTTATAAATGGCGTAGTAATGCCTTTCCACGTTGCGTTATTACGCCATTATGAAATCGCGTTATTTAAGGAATGGATTTAATAGCTACCCAAGTTATACTGTTTAACCTGGGTTGGGACAGTTTACGCTTTATATAAAAAAGCGTAAACTGTTCCAACCCAGGTTATACAAGTATAACTTGGTTAACTATTAAATTCATACCTTATAATTTAATTTTCTATCAATAATTGTAAAAAAAATAAGACAATCATCCCTTCAAAAAGGCCTTCAATTTCTTCAAATTTTAAATGTAACGTCACGCGGATTGATACATTTTTGACGTAAGTCATTGTGACGTAAGCAACACAGGTTATACGATATAAACGAATTTTTCTATCCAATCAAATGGCTTGTTACAACCAGAATTGAATTATTACGCTTTATTTGCGTTTAAACACCTTTTCACTTCGTGTTATAACGCCTTTTTGTGTTATTGTTTTCGCGCTTTAAAAAAGGCGTTATTACGCCCTTGAACCTTTTCTTACATAGATTTATCCTAATAGGTTTTCATAGTTATTTGAAACACCCTGGATATCTTTATTAAAACTCTTCTCCTTTAAATTCTATAAAAAAGCCCCTGGAAATGTTGGATTCGACTGATTTAGCCTACTTCAAATAATTTTCAGGAAGTTGCCCAGTTTGCGGACACCCATCTCTTTTAAAATTATTCGACATTTGCCAACTATATTCTGTCAAAACACTGAACCCCAACGACGACAGTGATTTTATCAATCTATAATCTTCAATAATAAAAATGCTAGACTAAGTATAAAAAGGATATAATGGTATTTATTCAATAGGTTTTTTTAATTACATATAAAAAAACTTACTTGACAAAAGTTTTTAAAAGTTTTTTTTTCTTTTTTGGTGGGGTCGAACTTTAGAGTATCAAGCTCAGACAAGCTAAACTAATGAAAATAGCAAAGGAATTCCTTAACCATGAAGAATATTGTTTAAAATGTCAAAATATCTTCAAATAGCTTTAAATTTCTTACCAATAGTGATTTAATTTAAAAGGCAAGAATTCAGATATATAAAGGAAGATAAATGCTGATATCGAAAATGCAAAACTTGGGTTGCGACTAGTATTGTCCACAAATAAACCTTTCTCGTTAGGGTAATTCCTGTTACAGGTGTATTAAATAAACTATTTAGAGTTTATAATTCGTCATTTTTGCCCACGATTCATTGCAGTATCAATTTAGCCACATCACAAAAATTAATTGCAATACCGCATGAAATAGTCGTTGTACTCCAAACGAGTATGGTAATAATTGGAACAATTAGCGCAACATGTTCCAAATTGTGCACGAGATGACACCTGAAGATTTAATAAGAATAATAAGACACCTGATTAATAAAGATCACAATAAACCCAAAGACAATGGAATCAGGCCTTGTCATCAGAGGTTTAACATGCGCAACCGTATCAGATAACGCAAATAAAGGGCTAGTCAGTAGTGATCTAACAACATAAGAAAAAGGTCAAATCCTGCGAAACAGTTTTATATAAAAATCTTCCATCCTTGCCAAGAACAGTTCCATTGCATGAATCTTCTATTGGTGCCAGTTATTTCAAGATCTAGACTGTAGTGAACGGACGCATTATTTAAATAATGGAGGATATTACGTGAAGTGAAATGGGAAACTCAGAAAGTGTGGATGATGGGGGATATGGGAACCAAATATCCCCCGGGGTCAGCAGACAGAGCACCCAGATCAATGTTCTGCCGGTGGAGGAAGGGATGGAGATGCGTAACTTCCGGGATACACGCCCAATGTCGCCATCCGTCAGTCGTCAGACGTTCGCAGAGAGAGCATGGAATGATCATAATGGTAGGGACCCTCCCCCCGCCGAGATGTCCAATGGAGCGATGCCTAAAAGAAAGGCGCCTAATCACCCAGGGATCAACACAAAGAAGGTTAAAGAAAAACTGGAGAAAGTTATGGACTATGTAAGCTACCATCTTAAATTAAAAAAACACTGGTTGAATAAACAGTTTCTAGATTTGTTTGTTAGCGTGAAAATGTCTCATTTGATATACCCCCTTATTATATTTATTATAATAATTTTGATGACATCATAACACAGTTATTTTAGGCTCTGCTCGGCATGCGGGAAAAAAGACTAGGTTAAAGCGTCACTTGTGTTACAATGCCAAATTATTTCAGCTTTATTTGGTTAACAATTTGGACCAATTTAAAGTCCAGTAATTTAACGAGTCTCATGTTACAACTGGGTGATTTTTTTTTTATTAAATAGTGCCTTAATATAAATTTGAGGAGATCACCCTCTCTATACTATTTAAGCAAAATATAAAATTTCGAAGGTGAACACACTGAGCTCATCTACATATATTCTATTTTCAACTTAGAGTACCTTGCCTTTACTCCCAAGAAAAATGTTAAAAGATAATGACATACTGAACTCTTTTTTTCAGTTAGAGAGGATTCTTAATTACATGAAATGTGTAAAACGTATTCAATATTAAATTGCAAAACTCACAGGCAAATATCGGTGCAGTCAGTTATTATAATTACTGCAGTAATCGTTTTTCTGCAAATACCAACGATTTATGAATCATGGACAGATAAAAAAAATTCCGAGTCTTGACATTGATTACTGTAAACACAGTTAATGTGGATCATCCCCCCCCCCCCTCCGAAAAAAATCAAGGATCCGCTCTCTGTGAATACTAATAATATATTTTAAAATATTTACGAAAATGAATATAGAAATTTTGTTATAGAATTCAAGTAGTAGCAGAAGCATAATAATAGGGCAATATTATCTCCTAACAAGGGAATAGCTGTATTTATAGGAGCTATATATGCTTATTTCTTTGCCCAAATCTCTGCGCAAGAACAGCATTTACGACAATTTTGAGTTTTGTTTATTAATGCGAAAACATTTTGGTCCACCGGTTTGGGGCATCAATAAGGGGTTCTAAATAAGATGAATTTATATATGAGCGAAATTCTTACAGAGTTTCAACGTTTAAATCATTCAGAATCTCGGAAAAATTACGTATATCACGTAGTATTTCTTGTAGTGTGCTTCGTTTTTCTGAAATCATGATCTGCAGGACCACATAAGTTTCAAAATACCTTCTTTTTATTCAAAATTTTAAGTATAAAATTAATTACATCTTTTGGTCTAATTGTTAATAATTTTAATATGCATATTAAATAATCTCTTTTATAATAAATAAGTTCTGTTAAAAAAAAAAGAAAGAAATATTCGCTCAAAGACAACACGGCAAAAATATTTCCGTTTTCATTAGAGTCAGACTGTGTGACAAAAGTACCGTGTAAAAGACTTCTTAAAATCATCTCTGGTTTTATTTCAAAATATTAGTGGGGTAAAAGATCCTTGGATACCTCAGTTAATTCGCTCCAATGGTATCGGGGCCCATTTGGGTATATGAAATAAACATACACATGTAGAACTGGGATATTGTTAATTCGTTACAAATCCATAAACTTGAATTATGATTCAGTAATTTTGGTGAACAATGTACAGTGCGTATTTTATTATCCTGCAATAAGAGTTAATCAAAACATAGCATTTTTACACGGAAGCAATATTCATCCTACATATAGACGATATTGAAAGTCATATATGACGTATTTTTGATAAGTTCAGACTAACTAGAATTAAAACTATCTTTCTATTTGTTTTATTGCTTTATATAAAGATAGGACTTTCCTGTAAATTACACAATTTAAATCAATCGCGTTTCATATTAGAAATTTAAAACAATAACCGATTTATTTACCGACTCCGCCTTTAAATAACAGAGACAGTTTAAAGTCAATTTAATTATGGAAACATGAGGTTATATATTCAAGTTCAAAATCGGTGAAAATTTTAATTTGAACGTAAATAACATATGTTTATCTACACTCAATCTCGTGTTTTTATTTTTTAGCTCAGATAACGCCATATATAGCTTTAACACCCCTATTCATAGCCTACTAGAAATATTTGTTTTAATTGCAAGAATTTTAATAATTTTTTAAATCAGTCTGATTAAAATTAAACCGTGACAATCAAACTAAAAGGAGCTAGTGAAGGTTTGATTTTAACCAGACTGTTAATAAATTCATAAAAAATAACGTTTTTTTATAACAAAAATTTTCAAATACATTCTGTCATTAGGCAACTCTTTTCGGTGAACCAGTTTTTCGTAACAGTACCTATATTTCATGAAAAGGTACACTTTACTAAAACAAGAGATAATTACAATATATATATTTTTTAGATGAAAGCCAAACGTTCCAACACGGATATTTCTGTTCCGGCATCTGCTAGAGACGTTGTGTACGACCTGGACGAGACGTTAGATCCGGGAGAATACGTGAGAGACAGTACGAATAATATAATAAAAAAGTCCCAACTATTCCCAGAGGAGAAATATAACGTAAGTCAGAGAGAGAGAGAGGATAAATTCCCATTGATTCAGATACATATGTACACTAAGTTGCTCTAGATATGTGTATAGCTACTAGTAATTTGTACAAATGTAATTGATTGAAGATCAATTATAAAAGATTGAGAGGAACACATTAACAGGATTTACAATAACTTGATTCGAAGTGACAAAAAGTTGTACAGCTAGATTAATAAGAATGATTGCAGAAAGGTAGAGGTTTGAACATAATAGAAAGTTTACTATATGTATTTCTAAATATTTTAAGAATTTAATATTCGCATCACTTACAACCAAAATAGGCTAAAAAAATATATTAATCAATTCAGGCATCCATTTTTTTTATATCATCTGTTCTAAGATTCATATTTTTTATTGCCAATAATTCTAGTTGCTGTAATCTTTCTCTAAGATTGATGTCTCGTAATGACAAAACGTAATTTACGTTTATTATGATTCAAAAGAGACAGTACCATGTGCCTTAAACAAGTAAAGCAGACAGGAAGAGGGAATTAAAGCTATCCAACCACTTAAATGTAACGCAATGTATGTTCTTCCGAGAAAATCAGAATTCTTTAACACACAGAATGCACACTGTTGTAAAATGATTCAAGTAGATCTGGGTAACTCGTACACTATTAACATAGAAAAATTAATCTCTAATGTCACAGATTTAATACAGGTACACAAATGAAAACGCCTAACAGTTTAAAATAAGAATAACCCGATTATTCTTTTATGATAAACAAGTGGTGTTTTATTGGACCACGAGTTTCTATGTAGCGTGCCTTGCTATGAGGGGGATGCTTAATTTCTGCCGGCAATCTCGACAACACCTTTCAGATAATGATGTGGTTGTATTTCTTTAGGTGATTGGGAAGTATTTCGAGAGGATGGGTTCCACCTATAGCGATATGACTCCCGAAAGCTCGGAAAGGACACCTTCCCCCGAGGAATATGGAGGATCAATGATGAAGAAGCGGCCCCTGGGTGACGACCCACGACCCTCTAGCGTCTTCGAAGAGAAGAAGAAATCCCTGGAGGATGAGGAACCGAAGAACAAGCTAGCGTTATCACAACTGGTAAGATTATAGACATATAGGTTCAATAACTTGTACAAGTATTAGCTAGTTAACGGTTCTTGAAAAAAAAATCATCAAAAATGTCTTTTGACAATAAAAAAGATTAAGAAATCAGGAGAAAAAATTAAGTAACTAGCTTACACAAGTTATTTAACTTCTATTTCAGTCCCAATTCTTGCAGATTTTTTTAATTGTGTTTATTGGTTGATACTGTTCTTTTCTCAATTACTAGTATACAAAGATCGATTTTGCTGTAGACACACATATTTTGTCAAAGTAAGCTCTATACTGTGCGATATATAGTATTTTCCAAATATTTATCATATAAAAATTAAGTTGCTGGAATAATTATTCCTTCTTTTATACCGAATTGTCTTACTTAACAAACTTAACAAGAACATATTTGAACTAAGTATGAGGTCTGAGCAGGCTTCAGCCATAGTACTACTATATATATATATATTTTATTGGAAAGATTAAAAAATAAATTCTATCTTTACAATCAAGCCAGTGTATTGTGGTCCATTTGTAATGAAGGTAAAATTTCCAAATGATCAATATTAATGATTCTAACATTTAAATATTTAATTCCTTTAAAGGCATGTCAGTATAGTCTAATTTTATATCACTGTTTCCTTTTATGCATAAATTAAATAAATTTAACATTAACAGCAAACACATTTTGTCAAAAAATATGTGATAAATCCTTTCCTAAATGACGTACAAATTAAATGTAAATCAAAAATATTAATTTCTTTGTTTTTATGAATATAGCACTGTGGGTCATTGTTCACAGGTTTTAAAGTTGGCAAAATTTGGTTACAAAGGACAGGGGAGGGTATTGTTATCCCCGAGCTGCCAACTACGTGATAGATCTATATCACTGCTATTGCAGAATATTTAAACATAACGAACCATCGCCTTACAATGTTGCTCAATACGATTTTATATAGAGGTTGTCAAATGTGAGATTTACTTTAGAAACGATACATTACACTAAATAAAGTTCAAACTCTGTCTTGTATCTAGATTTGCATACAAATCGATATGTAAAACATCAGTTGAATCCCTAACTCTTCCTAAAATCCTCAAAAAATTCCTAACACCACCACCAGCAAAACATCATTATTATTAGATACCAGAAAAGAAAAGTGTTAACACATATATGACTAATATACGTAAATTCAACCTGTATTGCATGAATAAAGAAATAGATTTTTGCTTTGTAACATTGCTAATAACGAAAACATTTATAATTATAACCCCTTTTGAAAATTTAATATTTAAACATGTAAAAGAATATTTTTATAATAATTATCGAGGTGTCCAAACATGTCACGGCTATAATGGGTGCATGTTATGAGATCAAGTCCAATTAATAATCTTACAAAGAAAGCGCAGTATAGCGAGATAATTTTATTACAAAATTAACACATTAATTGACAAATAATTCTCGCGAGAGTGAAGCATTTCTAATTACTGTACTTTCTTCATGTAAAGTCAACAGTTTTTAATGAGGAAAATTATCTTATCGACTGTGTCTGAGGAAAGACAGTTTCTTAATTTTAGGATGAGAATTCCATCTCTTTATCACTGTTATTTAAATTTATTTATTCGAATGTCATTTCGTTATTCGATCGTCGGTCCATTCGACTGATAGTCGAATAGTCGACTATTCGTTGACATCCCTAATATATATATATATATATATATATATATATATATATATATATATATATATATATATATATATATATATATATATATATATATATATATAATTGTTATGATTAAATAATGTAACATTCGAGAAGTATAGGGAAAAAAAACAAATATTTTGTTCTAAAAAATTCCATCTCCTTTTGTTTAGAATATAATTGTTATGATTAAATAATGTAACATTCGAGAAGTATAGGGAAAAAAAACAAATATTTTGTTCTAAAAAGTTCCATCTCCTTTTGTTTAGAATAGAGAGGTTCCTGCGATACAGTTCGCCACGATGAAATTCCACCGGAAGTGTGAGTTTTCTCATACTCACTTTGTATACACACGTGACGAATCGCTACTTCCTGATATGCCGCCACCCCATCCACCTTACACCCGGAAGTCCGAAATTTTCGAACCAAGACAGTACAGGAAAGTCGACAAGAGAGCCTTGAAGGTAAGAGGAAAACATCTCCGTCAAAAACGTTTCAGACACCAAAACTGCTTGCGAAAGTTCGCACTGGCAAAGGTTTTAGAATTGTTTATCAGACAATCGTACACAAGTTTCTTCTCTTTACAAAAAGAGTCAAGTTTCTTTAACATATGAGCAATGCAATCAAATAGTGACAGCATTTACATATTTATGAATGTGACAGGATTAGTTTTTACCCTATTCGCCTCTCAATACTCTTAGCTTCTATGAAAAAACGAGAAGTGAGTCGTCTAAAATTGAAATAATATTCAATGTAAAAAAAAAGGTATGACCATGAAATGGTATGCATCTTGTATTGGATAATTAATTAGTTTGCATGTTTTGATATTTGCAACATATGCAAATTATTGAGGAGAAAACGTCTGTCTTAGACTCGGGAGAAAAGAATTTTCGAAAACTTTACAGCAGTAAGAATATAAGATTTTTCCATTAAATTGCTTATTTACACATTGAAAATTATTTTCAAGGTTCCTAAAACTTTTCTGAACAAGTTGCTCTGTGAATTGGTTGGTCACCTGACCGACAACTACAAAAGTGACATTGCCAAACTTCGAGCACTCTACGTTTGGCTGACTTCTCAAAATCTTCGAAAACTGAAGCTTCCACTGAAACCAGCACGAGAAGGACACGTATGGCACTACCTGGAAAAAATCAAGAAAAAGAAAGGAAACTACGCACAACTTTTCAGTCATCTTTGCAAGTAAGCCATTTCACAGTTTGTTATCCTGATGCCATAATTTTGTACAAAATTACAAACTGAAAATTTTCCAAGATTATTTCATGTCGATACAAGAGACAGTAAATGGGGATTACTTTATTTTTAGTTTGGCTGGTCTCCCCTGCGTTGTAATACATGGTTACCTGAAAGGCAGTACATACGAGATAGGACAAACTCTGAACAAGGAATCTCATTATGGCGAATGGAATGCTGTTCTGGTGGACAACAACTGGCGTCTTATTAACGCTTATTGGGGTGCCTGTGCAGTAGAAGGCGATAGCGACAGTGACATGACCACCTATCGTTTGGATGAAAATTTCTTTATGCCTGATCCTGATCAACTCGCCTACACACATTTTCCAGAGGAACAGAAATGGCAGTTGATGGAACCTTCCATGTCCATTTTTAGCTTTGAAAGGCGTGCATTCTTAAAGGAACGATTCTTTGAATTGGACATGCGAGTTTTATCACATCCAGACTGTGAATTTAAAGTACACAATGGGGAAGATGAAATCCTGTTTGGAATGAACGGAGAAAGAGCACCACATCTTAACTTTATATGTTTGATTTACCTGAAAGAAGAAAAGGATTATCGGCTTCTTTACGATGATGAGAACAGGTATCAGCACGATTTTCTGTACAAACCAAATGAGGATTCCTTATCAGTTAGAATACGTTTTCCTAAGCGAGGCACATACCGTGTTGAAATTGTTGGCAAAGACACAACTATACAGGATGAAAACTACGAGTACGACTGGATTGCTATTTACAAAGCAACCGTTGTCACCGGACCAAAGAAATACGCAGCCTTCCCTAAAGCTGCTGATGTTGGCTGGGGAAATAGCCCACTTTTACAAGAATTGGGGCTTACCTCAGCAAACTTTGAACAAAACAGGGCAGTAGTTACTGCAGAGGAAGGAATGTGCACAATTGCTTTTAACATCAACACACCAGAGGCGGAGGATTTGTCACTATCTTATAAAATGATAAGCGTCAATTCTGGACTTGAAGATGTGGCTATGGAATCCGATGCATTTGTCAAGGAGGATGGAAAATTCCAATGTTATATTAACATACCACCGGGTGACGAAGGAGCGTTCTGTTTGTTTGCACAAGTTGACGACCCGGAATATGGCTCTATTGAAAAGAACATTTGCAATTACCTTATCTTATCCACTCCACTGAAAGAACTTGATCAACAAGAAAAGAAGGAGGTGAAGGTGGTTGAAGATGGTAAGTAACTGTTATTTGTATTAGACCATGGATACAAAGATTCATGCCACTTTATAATTGATGATGGTAAGGAGTTGTAATTTATGTTACACTAAGACTGAGGGAAACAGGAATGCATGGTTTGCTTATTTATAAGATTGTGATTATTTATATATTAGCTGTTATTTACCTTATTTAAACAATAAAATGCTTTCTTTGGTTGTTAGTAAGGGAATTAATGTCGCAGCTGTTGCAGAAAAAAATACATAACCCGCTACGTAGATTTTTTTCTGCAATAGCTGCGACGTTAATTCCCGTACTAACAACTAAAGAAAGACATTTTATTGGTTATACATGTATTTATATCTGTATAAATAATCATTTAAAGTAGGATTAAAAAGATTAATTATTGTATTATTGATATGTACGTCATAGTACGTTTCATTGATGGAACAGCCACTAATCAAGAAATTTGTACAGGTGATGAGCCTAGTGTTGTTCATGAACTGATAACGGCAATGGTTTTCTTTATAAATAAAAAAGAAAAAATTATTCAGTGGATGTAAATATACTGAGATATTTCGACAAAAGGAAGCTGAACATCCATAATTTAAACAGACTTGTAAAATATTTTGAGAAAGAGCTGAATTTGACGATGTATGGAACTATTTATTAGAACATTTAATATTATTATGTCTCAGAAACTGCACTTAACTCTTTGCAGTGCTCGACGATGCTATTCACTTTAAACAGCTTGAAATGCTCGAACGTGCTGTTGATTTGGTCGAAACAAAGAGAGTTGGTCGTCATATGTATATGAAACTGGAGGAGGCGAAGGAGAACATAGACCGTCTGAAAAACATCTCGAAAATGATGCACAAGGTTTTGGCTTTAGATCAGAGGACCATTGCTGAAATCCGCTGCTACTCAAATCCATCTCCTGAGATTCATGCTGTGATGAAGGCAACTCTGTTGCTATTGGGGCATTTCGAGGAAGAAACCCGAGTAAGCAATTGAAAAAAAGGTTCACGTAAATTTTATCAATTAATTTTAACATTTAAGCATGGCATGCACAAATGTATTTTACCGTTATGATCGAATTTTAGGATTGGAAAAACGTCCAAGCTATCCTCGGTAAAACAGGCCGTGCATCACTAAAGAGGAAGATAAATATGTTTGATATTAATCACTGTAAGTTAGACATAGCTCTTGGAGCCCAAAAACTTCTTGGTGACATGAAGCTGGAAGACATAGTGAACCAAAGCTGTGGAGCGGCAACGTTCTATGAGTGGGTAAGTGAGCAGTATTATTTTAAAATATCGCTTGAAAATCTGTAACTTATCAATACATTTTAAAAGAACCGGTATGTGTCATAAATCAGGTTCATTTTACTGCGGAGGAAGTTTCTCATAGAAGACGAGATGAAATGATGCAAGCTGTACCTATAGTGACGTTAGCAGCAACACGTTTGAAAGCAAAAACAAAAAATCTGGATAAAGTGCGAGAAGCAGCAAATTCTGATCTTGAGAATGCAGTTTATCTGAAACGAGACTCACTTTCCCAAGAACCCCCTGGGTACCAGACTAGCTTTGCAACTAATATGCCAGTATTTAAAGAGGTTAACGAAGAACAGCAGGAGGAGCCTGATCTTCCAAGCCCTTTTAGTAAAACTCTCAAGAATCTGAAGAAAAAAACTGATCCCAAACCAGCAGTAGAAAATGTAGGAGCAGTTGGTGGAGAGGACTACGTGATGATATCGGACGAACAAGACATTCCAAAACAGAAAGTCGAGGCTGTTATTGAACCGCCCAAAGATAACACAACCAAATTACCTGGAAAAGGACCAAACAAACCAGTCAACACAAAACCAGCAGGGAATGCTAAAAATGGTCAGGAATCTAATATGAACGCACCACAAAAAGGCGCACCCACAAATAAGAATTCTTCATCGCTTCCAGCCCCAAAATATGACCGTTTGGTGGAAGAAGTAGGAGGACTAGATAAACCCCACCCCGAGTTTGCCAAGGAAATGGAGAAGCTTCCCGATTCCAGACCTCCTGAACCCCCTGGTGAAGACTCTCTTCTTCCTGGTGATGAAGATGACACGTACATGAAAATGTGGTTAGCCAGAAGCTAAAGGACTTCGTGGAGGAGCTATGGTGAGAGTCTGCTCTGGCCACTGCTTACTTTCAGTAATATGGAGTTGCTGTGGCTTACTTTCAGTAATATGGAGTTGCTGTGGCTTACTTTCAGTAATATGGAGTTGCTCTGGCTTACTTTCAGTAATGTGGAGTTGCTCTGGCTTACTTTCAGTAATATGGAGTTGCTCTGGCTTACTTTCAGTAATATGGAGTTGCTCTGGCTTACTTTCAGTAATGTGGAGTTGCTCTGGCTTACTTTCAGTAATGTGGAGTTGCTCTGGCTTACTTTCAGTAATATGGAGTTGCTCTGACTTACCTTCGGTAATATGGAGTTGCTGGTGTAGAGGATATAATTGGAACATAACAACAAATAACAACAGCTGCTGATTAACTGGAACAAAAAAAAACATGTCATGCTATTAATTTACAAAAAAATGTGCTTGTTTGATACTTAGCGAATAACAGTTAATAACAGTTTGTGATGTGTAGTATTTTAGTTGTTTTAACAAGCAGGGGCATAATATGTTTCATTTATCATTTTTACTGAGGCATTGCGGTGTTTCTTTGCTTTGTTTTAATGCATAAAGATTAATAAGCTGATTATCTCCGAAGCTTTACCAAAGGTGACATTTTAACTGATAATGGTAAAGTAGAAAAATTCTAATTCATTTCATGACTGTTTTTTTTTTCAGACAACCGAAATCATTGAAGAAATGAAGAAAAGATTTACAGACGACGTTGTCAACACCACCATTGCTCGAACCCGGACTTCCAGACTGTCTTACACGCGACAAAGAACTTCTCTGTATAATGAACTTTGATTTATTTTTTCGTTACTAGTATACCATATATATAGCGGTGAATTTTAGCGGGGTGCTAACTTTGGCTTTGGCTTTTAGCGGTTTTATAGTAGATCGTCAAAATTTTGATAGATAAATTTGCACCCATTAGAACTGAATGCAAGAAATTAAATATCTTAGTTAAATAATTTTGATCAGTCTCTTGTTAAATAAATCCTTCATCTGGTATTGGTATTTATTCAAACTTTTGCGTAAATCGGTATTCAAACGTATATTGAACGTACTGAAGATAATCTAATGATGAATTTTATCTCTTTCACAAACTCACGGAACTCTTTGTCCGCTAAACAAAATTCGCCAAAATTATTGGCATACCTTTGAGCAAGCAAAACGCCAAAGTTTACACCAGCTTAAGAAACCCGCTATACGGTACAGATCTCTTACCAACATGATTTGAATCATTCTTGATACATTATGTTCATGCGCTTTTTATAAACAATACTCCATCGTGCTTTTCAAATAATTTTTTTTTTTTAAAAATCAGTTAAAAAACACGAAAATACTGCTAGTATGCGCATAAAAAATTTATATCTTATACTTGTATGCAAGAGAGAGAGAGAGAGAGAGAGATCATCCAGACAAGTCCAAAGATGGCACTTTTCCTCTTTGTTAGAAAAATTAAAAAAGTATTAGGAACGGGCTCTTTGTTATCCCACTATACTCCTGTACCCAACTTAGTCCTCAGTGTCATATGTTGAATTGGTTGATATTTGAAAAAGGAATCGTGTATTGTACGCAAACCTTTCAATGCCGTTTCATCCAGCTGGGAGGAGAACATTATCATCAGTATTTTTTATGGAGCCCCTTTTCCGTTTAATTGTACCGCTTAAATCGCCATACATTTGTAATACATCGAGAAAATGTTAAATAGTGTGTTTATGAGTAGACATATCAATTTAATACATTGTATATTCTTATCTGTGGATTTAGAAATAAAACACATTGCTCATTCCACTGTTACATTAATTAGCATTCTAGATGTTCCTGCTACATTTGCATGGAATTTTTTTTCAAACCATTTTAGGACTAGGTATTCTCATTGTATGCTATGATTATGGATGTTGCCAATCAAATGCTTTTAAGCCGCCACGTTTTATGGAAAACAAGAATTCTGGAGAATTTCGTCTGTTCCTTAAATCAAAATTTGCCAACAAAGGCATTGACATCGTAAACGATGATATTCTTAATCACAAAGGGGTTCAGTCCTGTATTCCACCATATTTCATGCTGGTCCACATATCTTGTATATTTCTTATAAATATTCATCGATTATTGCTTTTAACATTTTCTAATAACAAAAAAATCTCTAGAGTTCCTAGATATCAAATATCTGGAACATGATCCTCCTACGCATTTCTGTTCTTCTCCACAAAACTATAGTCCAGCTGGACACATCTTTGTTGATGACATGAATGTTTAGTTAAAATGAGGAAATCACTTATTTTAAAGGGCAAAATTAGGGATCCACATTCTTTCAACTGTCGAAAAAGTTCATAAATGTTATGAATTCTGTCGAAAATTATGCAAGACAATAGGTCAAATATGAAGAAGACCTTGATACTTCGTAAGAATGGGATTAAAGTGTAAGATGTAAACGGCGAAGATCTCAAAATTCCGGTAACAAAACGAATCTTGAAAAAGCCAAAACACGGACTCCTGGAAATACCAAAGGCGGGCTCAGGTGCCATAGATGAGTAAGTATTCCCTGTCGACCGGTCACACCTCCATGAGTCTTATGAATTGATTTAGTAGACAGAGTACTCTATAATCAATTTAATACAAAAGCAATGTCCTTACAGATGATATGAAAAATGTCAGAAAAAATACGACCCCAATGACTAAGTTGTATTCACAAGTAAGTCATTAAAACGACCGTAGAATTCGCGAAAAGCTGACTTAAATCGGGGTTGTTGAAATCCTTAGACATCATCGAATTTGTCAGTAGCTTGCCAAGGTTTTAAAAATTGATTGTACTCGAATACAGCACCCTCTTGCGCATCAAATCAGTTGGGAGACATAATCACCATTGATGTTGGGATATTACTACATAAATGAGTGAAGTTGACGATGCCAAAGCTGAAGTACTCGCTGTAATCCCGTATGTCATACAGTATAGGTATTAGTAGGCCAGTAACAGCTACAGCTAATAAAACATCCAAATATGAAACAGATTATGCAGACCCTCTGGTGTCTTTTATTTCGAGTTCACTGGGATATATTGAGTATGACATTTAATTGATAAAGTGTCGTCGGTATATCTAAATGTAAATTTGAGGACCACAGCAAGAATTTTCTTCTAGTATAGAAGTTTTTGAATTTATAAAAAAAAAATCTCGTTGGCAAATAAAGGAGCACAGTTAGTGTTAAATACGAATTCCAACATATTGATGGAGAAACTGGGCTCGATCATCTAAGAGGAACTGCAGTATCTTTTCAATACCAACTTTAGAATATTTGTTTGTACAATTAAAATATTTTTTTACAGTTATTTTGTAGAAGACCAATCAATCATAAAATATTAAATTTAGAAGTTCCATTTTTATTGAGGAAGCAATTGTCTATGATGTCAAAAAGGCTTCTCTTTAATTTACGGTGAAGAATGATTGAAAAAAAAAACAACTTAGAAAAGTTTGATTTGATGCTACTAATATTTGTACATGTTTTGCAATTTTAAATATTCAAGAATTCCTTGGTGATTTTAGAATCCACATTTGATTTACATTACTTCTTGAATATACTTCTGACGTTTCGCCTTTCACAGCAGTAAATAATTTGGTAACGAGTAATGATAAGAACTCGGATGAACATTTACTAAACCTTGAAATATTAATTTATTTGAAAGTTTTTATGAAGTGCTGAATTCCTAAATATGTGTGATAAATCAAACTCACTTCTATTGACTAGAATGTTATTGACTAGAATATAAAACTGAAAAGTTATTTTGAAGAATCTAATCGTTCAAAAAGGAACTGTGAGTTAAGGCTGGATTACCAGATGTGGAATTAAAACCAAGCTTTTCTTAAATGCAGTTTTAATAATGTATAAAGACTACATCGTTAAAATGAAAAAAAGAAGATAAGAATAACGAACAGTGATCGATTTAAAAATCCTTCAGATGAGTACAAATTGGTGAACAGGGCTTAAATCCCTGGAAACTCCAGAGGTGGGATCAGGTGCCCAGGGGAAGAATGCATCCCCTGTCGAGCAGTCACACACTCCGTGAATCCTTATGTTTTGATCAGGTAGACGGAGTATTCTGTAAGAGTTTTCTTTTAGTCTTTTTAATTCGTAAATCATTTCCGGTCTGCTAAAAAGGAAGGATAGTTCGCATCTGGCCTTTTATTTTCTAAGGCAATTTTTTAATATAGTCTTCCTCTTCAATTTAGTCCATCACTTCGAAATCTCATTTTAAACGGTTAAGGGCAATACGAAAGCAACTATCCTTTTTTTCAGTAATTCAGAAATGGCTAAAAAAAATTAGCTAAAATATTAATCAATGGTCGCAGTGATATTTCTCTTTAGAACTGTTTCGGTAATGTTTTCAGTTAAACTAGCTCACACAATTTTGGGTGTCAATATCATATAAGTACTAAAAAAGAATACAGATATTTTTCAATTTAACAACGATTTGGTTTTGTTCATTATTTCCTGTTCCAAAATTTTTAGCCTACACACGCATTAATCAATTTATTAGCCGACCTTTTTTTCCTTATGAAGCAGAATTTACTCAGAAACTTCTGCCTGAGACGAAGAAAACACTTGTTGTGGCCTTCAACTCGAATTCAGGTATTTCGACGACGTTTTCTCAGTTATCAATTGTTTCTTCCATTCATGTCGACTCCTCCTAGGCACCTGATCCCACTTCTGGAATTTCCAGGGGTCCGTGTTTTATGCCGGTAAAATAATACATTACGTTGCTTAATTTTAAGGTATCGCATTAAGAAATCTGAATTTGCAAGCATGTATTAATTGTTGAAGATCTTTGTCTAATCTACTCAAAGGTTGCCATTTCAATTAACTAAATGCAATTATGCTGCAATTATATTCAAAACGGGAATAATAGGATTCCATGACTGGTTACATATGAATATGCCTAAAAATTATGAAATCTGTTTTTAAACCGAAATATTGTAGATGTTTACATTCTACCCTGTTATTCTGTCTTGATTTAACAATGATGACATTCGAAAAAGAGAATATTAAAAATTGATTTTGTCGAAATACATCAAATAAATATAGCAAAGTTGTTTATAAATTGATTTAACGAAAAGTGTACCTACTTGTTACATGAAGCAGTCATTATCCGCAAAAATGTCAATAAAAGACTCGCATTAAGGACAGCTAAGTACATCATCTGAAATCATTAATTCAGTTTGCGCTTAGAACATGACACACATATGTAGCATAATTAAACAAGACTCAGTTTTCCTAATTCATTAGATATTTGTTTTATCTTGGTTATAACAATAGCATCGGTTATTTTTAGAATTCAACATCATTATTTTTTTCAACATTGTTGATTTAAAATTTAATTTTTATTAGCATTTTAGGACGATATCTTCCCTAACTTTTTTTTTACCTTTGATTTTTTTGACAATGTGAACTTAGATCCCTCTTTAATAGGAATGTGGATTTTATTAAAGAACAACTTGGTTTTCTTATATATAATATAGAGACATAAGTACGGCAATGGACAATTTTAGATTTTTTTCTATTTTAAGATCATTTATAAGCGAATGGCAAAGTTGAATAAGTTCTGTAAGTACGTTGTCTGGACTAAGCGAGACTCTTTTTCACAATTGGGAATAGCACCTCACGAAATCATTAATCTTTTAATCAATCAAAATCCCGCCTTGAAAAGCTATAAACTTTTGTTCATGCTCGCCTTTTGGAAAAGATTTTTGGACTTGTAGTACATATCATTTTTATTTTCTTAAGTAAAAGCCAAGATCTTGAATCTTATTTCCTACATATTAAATATTTGCAAACATAAATACTTAAGAGAAAGAACAGGATCCTAATAGTTTTATCAGAAAATCCTGGTCCATTGTGCAAGTCTGTTATACTTCCTGTAACCTAGTTCTTCCGAAACATGGATCATATCTCGTTAAGTTACAAGAATTTTCACACAATCTTAGCCACTTTTCAAATAAACAGTCATTTTTAAAAAAAAGTTTTAGAATGGGAATCCAAGTAATCAAATTCAAATATTAATACATGGTCCTTATATGATATTTATAATTATACCCGAAACATTAACTACGAAACTGTTATTTGGACTTGTGAAATAGAGTTGATACAAAGTACAAAGGTTTCCAAATTTTGACAATTCCTTGATACTGAATGAAATGATAGAGAAGTTTAAAACTAAATCTATAACATAAACGGTTACGTCATCTTATACTGATACATGGGAGGCATTTCAATATAAATTAATGGAGCCCCACATCAATAATACTTAACAACAGTACATGTGTTATCTGATTTCATTTTGGTTAATTTACATATTAAGGAGCCTTGTACAAGCTAATTACTGACTAACTGGAATCATTATATCGTGGTTGTAACAACCGACCAAAGACTTTGTTCTGCAAGTTTACAAATTATTCGTAAATTAATTGGATATATAAAAAATCAGTTATTCTTATTTTCTTTTTTTTTTTGGAACTGAGTACCAATTTTGCGTAAATTAGACAATCAAAACTTGTTACAAGTTCCTGGTTCTCTCTAGTACACATGAACATGTATATACAGTGTATATATTTCTTATTAAGTCATCGTTTGCTTTTGTAGTCCAATATTTGTTAGAGTTATTTCATTAAATGCTAAAAATGCTAATCCAATATTTTAACATACCAGTCCAATATCAAATCATGCTAGTTAATCGAATACAATAATTAAAACATAAGACTGTTACCAGGTATGAATAACATAAAACAACTCAAATGATTAAAAAAAAAAGAATAATACATATGATTTCTTTGATTTGTGATCGTAAATGGATTCTCGGGGACTTAACTTCGGATGCCTTAATTTGCTATCCACGAAATTTAATCGCAAATGAAATTTGCAGTTTTTATATTTATTGTTATTTCGGTAAGACGCTCACCAAAATATTTGGTAGAATTAATAGATGAAAACAGTTCTCTATATTCTTTTTCAGAATGAACCATTTGAGGTTTACATCTAATTTTAAACATTTTTTTTTTTACCGTCATTCATCACTCCTTATCATTTTTGTTAAAAATAATTTGGAAAAAATTAAATCTTAACTGACTTAATTTACATTAAAATCGATTTCATTATTTTCTGAGTTCCAAAGTTAAGATACCAGTCTAATATTTAAGTATTTTTCATTGGGTATCCTTCAAGGAGCCCCAGACTTGTGGTACTGGTCCAATACTAGTAATATTTTAAGAGTGGACCCCCCAACAGGTATCCTTCAAGAATCCCCATTTCATTCTTTTTATCTAGTATTTAAACTAAGTAATATTTTATTCAGTATATCGGCCACCATATGCATGGAATCAGAGAGTGGTGGAGTCATTTTTTTACATGTCTGTAGGAGTGAGAGCAAAAGTCAGCCAATACAGCCAGATTTCGACTCTGGAGGAATTCGAAAATGAAACATTTCAATTTCAAATTTTAAAGATGATGATTCTATCTATTCAAATATTCTACTTCTAAAGGTAAGTCCGACATTGGCAGATTTTCGAAGTTTCTCTGTTTTATTGGGCTTTTGTTATTCATCTCGGGTTACAGTCCAATATTTGGTTAAAAGTGGACTGTAAAAGTAAAAATATCGGA
Organism: Saccostrea echinata; assembly: GCF_033153115.1. Taxonomy (NCBI): domain Eukaryota; kingdom Metazoa; phylum Mollusca; class Bivalvia; order Ostreida; family Ostreidae; genus Saccostrea; species Saccostrea echinata. The sequence continues at coordinate 50,557,657 of NW_026889803.1, forward strand.
CTTGAATGGATAAATATTTCACCCACTAAACATTCAACAAAAAAATATTGGACCGAGAATACAAAAGACGATGCCAAAAAAAAAATGTCTAATTAATAGTTAGTACTGTAGTAATGAAATATGAAGATAACGAACAGTATTCAACCTCGAAAGTCCAATGAAACGATACAAATTTGGAGCAAAGCAAACACGGACCTAAAAATTTAGAGGTGGGATCAGGTGCCATGGAGGAGTGAGCATCCCCTGCCGACCGGTCACATCCGCCATGTCTATATCTATATCTCTAACAAACAACCGGACGTTCTATTCATTCAGAAAAACACATTTTCCTACAAAATACAATGGATACCGGTAGGTTCCAAAGTTGTTTAATTTTTAAATGTAAATTTCATGATACATATATTTTATAACGAATAGATATAAGAAAAGATTCACTCCAAGCAATATAGGCTTTGGAGATATTTAACCGTGTCGAGTCAAGTTCACTGTGTTAATGTATTTCATATGTAATATGTAAACATGAAAGTAGATACAGATTGCATAATTATACGTTATTCATTTAAAAATACGATTTTGAATGTAGATTTTTTTTTTACTTCCTGCTTCATTGCCTTGTGGGGAGGATGGACAACCATTCTATATACAGTTTTTATGTGTATTATTTTTTATGCTGTAATTTTTCATTGAGTAAGTATCTATTTTTCTACGATTTAAAAAATTGCTCTCCTGGAATAACTACGACAAAAACTTATAAAAATCTGTAGAACTGTTTTTGAATAACTACATTCTTTGTTTACGACATCAAATTTGCTTTAATGTATATAACGTTAAATTCACAATTTTTTAGTAGTTTACTCTGGCTATCATGTTTCTTATTTGAAGAACAGATCTGAGCAAGGTGTGTTTTGATAAAAATTGATCGTACTCGGAGCATGCTCTTGAGTATCGAATATGTTGGGAGATGTAAACATCATATGCAGGTGCATATATTTTTCATACATAGAACATGCTCTTACGTATCTAATCAACTGGGAGACATAAACTCCATATGCAGGTGATAGTGGTATAAGGGAAGCTGTTTCTAAGAAATTGAAGTCATCACGTTTATCATAAAGTTTTTTTGTTAGTTTGCCATTAATGTTTCTCTTGTAAAACATCAAAATATGATAAAGATTTGTTAGACTACGTGGTGTCTTTTATTTCGAGTTCAGTGGAATAAATCAACGTAGGTATGAAAATAATATTATTAATTGATAAAACGTCGTCGATATATGTTGGTGTACAGTACTCCTGGAGTTTCTCCTTGCTGGTGTTTATATTTTTAATATTATTAAAATTCTGTTTCTGACTTGAACTTTTATATAGAAGCTGTGGCAGGCATAATCTCTGAATTTTTCCAATCTCTCTATGATGAAAGTCTTTCATACCATAAACTAAAATCAGGCAAAAATTGTTTGCTATGTGCCATGGTTACGATGGCAACATGCCATAAAGATTGGATAAATGGCTTTTTGAAAATGTTCAGAGTCCATACCGCTATTAACGTTTGCAGCAATGCAAACAATTGGCATTGACTATTCCCAAAAGTTAATGGTCTGATGTCTTAAACGCATTTTATTGGTTGGCAATGGTTATCAATGTCTAAAGGCACTGTTGTGGTCCTAATTTTCACATCAAAAATTTCAAATTAAATTCTTTAAATAGAACTTTGCTATGGAAATTATAGGAAAAATATGCATAAAAGCTTAAGAAAATTGTTTTCTTGGGTACGCACCCTTGTATGAAGATTCTCAATAATTTTATGTTTGGTATTTATGAACAACTAACCTGACTTTCAATTTTGACTACCACACACTCTCTAACTGGATGCCAAAAGCTACCACATAGTGTTTAATATTGCTATAAAGTTAACAAAATCGAACATTTTTCCTTCTTGGTAACCATAGCAAGTGTTATTTTCTTCATCAAACTTTTTCAATATATAATATTCAACTTAAGTTCTATCAAATAAGTACAATTCAAGGTGAGTCAAATAATACGTTTCTTGATTTTAAAAAAGTAACTAATTTCCTTAAGCAGCAAAAAATATCACTTTAAAGTAAACCACTGGAACGTTGTCTCTATGGTTATACTGCAAAGTAGCAATTAATCCCATTTTTTTTTATGCTATCTGTGTTACAAGGTCCTAACAATGTATATTTGCCAGTCTTGAATTTCCATGTTTTCCTCGAGATAGCAACATTAACCAAAACTTAGCAACAAATTTTGTATGGCTTCACTGTGCTACCAGGGCTACCATAAAAGTTAGTTTTAGAAAAAAATTGCTTATACCTAATTATTTAAGGTCAATATTTTTATTGGTTTTCTTGTGTTGTGGATTGAGTTTGTTCGTGTAACACTGCTTTCATTAGTGAATATTGAGCGTTTTTCAGCATTTTTCAGCATTTAAAATGTATTCCAAATGTACTCATGGTTACCACTTACTTAGAAATATATTCTAAAATGTTTCTTTGTATCATAAGTGGCAACAAGATGTCATGTTTTGTGAGAATAGTTTGTTTGATTTTCTAGTCTTCATTAAGGCTTAATAAAGATTCAAAGTAGTTGAAAATCTCAATTTTTAAAACTTTTCCGTCTGTTACCATGGCATCGATTTTAATATATGTTTCTGGTGTCAAGTTGTAATAATGGGCAATAGTTCGTCAAAATCGGTGATCATGCGTGGCAAAAAATTAAAGTGGTCACAGAGAATAGCTCTTATATGTTCTTAATAAAAGTAAATTTTGAGAACTTTGTTCAAACTTGCGTCTTTCGTTCATGGGCAAGTGAGAATCAATAAAGGCAGCGAGCCTGGTAAAAGACACAAATGTTGGATTTTCTTCCTTCACTTTTGTTAGGATGTGTCCTGCTATAACTTATACAAGGAAAAACAGAAATTATAAAACTTTGCGGAAGTGTGCGCTCATTAAGGGCCCTCTATTTCCTCACTCTAAACACGCTTATCTAATTTGTTAAATGTAATTTTTAAATGTTTCATTAGTTGTCAATTGCAGTCGGTATCAGTGTGTTTCTCAAGTGGGTTTTTATACTTAGGCACCATACAGATTCAAATAGTATTTTGAAATTTTAAGTATTTACATAGTAAAATATTAAACTTTGAGTTGTAGGCCTTCATATATTAGCGTATCTCTTAATGATAAAAAACCATTTGGGCAATATTTCCAATAATTTCCATGTTATAGTCTGTTTTGGTCATTTTTTAAGTAATTGTATGTTTTTTTTATTATTAGTATAATTGTGTAACAAAAACCTATTTTAGTAAAGCACGCAAAAAAAAAAAACTTTTTGTTACTAGTATATATTTACATGTTTAATTAATTACGATTAAACTAAAACTGTGGAACCTTATCACAATTATCTAATGTACGAATTTTTTTCTTCTCATTCCTAGAATAAAATTCATCATAAAAATTAATGTTACTGTAACTGAAGTCAATTTTTCATCCATCTGATGATTTTTGTGTCAAACGTAATATTTGTACTATTTTTTTCAAAATATTCCGATGTGTTACGTATTATTTTTATTATGGGGGGGGGGCTTTTTCTGTTTAAATGCCCAGTATGATTCGGTTGAAAACAAGATTTTTAGAACAATTGTATTAATTATTTGATTGAATTTAATTTATTTAATTGATTTAATTATTTTTACTAAGCTATGCTTCATGATGATTAAGTATATGAGTTGATACACGTTTCAGGACTTAAATCTAGGTAAATCATTTTAGTAAATAAGCAATCTGGTCTATTACCATATCTAAAAGACAAGAATTTACCTCGGAAAATTCATCGGTACACTTGACTTTTAACTATAATCAAACTAATGCAATGATTATTAAGGAAATAAAAATTTTATGAATTAAACATCTTTAAACCTCTTTATAGGCACGAGTCCGATCCTTCAAATTCAGGCCCAGCCATCAACAGTAGACATTGGGCAGGATGATTTTTTGATTGTCTGTTCAATTGTCAATCCTAGTCAACTGATTTCTATCTCTACCATTCAACTGCACAAGAACGTTAATGCTACCCCAAGTAACTCTCTACAGAATGTTGTCTCCGTCAGTCTTAGCAATGGACAACAAACGATTATTTGGCAGGACAGTTCATTACAAGAAAGAGCTACAGCTATAGGGACGCTCAGTCCCCCGTCCACAGCACATTTACAGTTTAACATCAGTAAGAATAATGTACAATGTCCAGAAGATTTTACAGGATATAAGTGCAGTATGACAGGACTTGTATATTTCTCAAGACGTTCTCAAACGATAAATCAGATGACAAATGAGATGATTGTTTCATTTACAGGTATTATCCGTTTTGTGACTTGTGATTCATTTGAGCTTTGTTAAATTTATACTTTGGTACATCAATTATTTTGTAATAAATCACATAAACAGCTTTTCCCTATTCCTTCATTAACGGAAACACGTTTGCTACATATTCTTTCATATCCGTGGTAACGAAATCAGATAATCGCAGGTTTCTTACGACACCTATTCCTTTCCTTAATTCTTTTTACAAATAAATGTCACAATTTCTTGTTTAAAACAGCTGGCAACTGTAAAAATAATATTCAAAAAACATTTATAGAATAGTTTTCAAGAACCTTTTTGTTTTATCTGTTCAGTCCAGCCTGCAGTAATAGAAATTCCAAGAGTATGGATCTTTGGTAGTCGAGCTGATACAACAAAACGCCAGTTTGAGGAAGGAACTGTCCTGCAGTTAGAGTGTACCGGAGAGATCGGCAGTAATATATCATCAGTTAGTAACATTGCTTTTGTTTGTAAGTTTAAAAGGCAAGAGGCTTATGGTTCACAACACTTACATGGGTCATGATGCGCGTACTTATGTATATATCAGTACCGAGTATATGAAAATACTTGTTTATTAGAATGACGAAATATATATTTCTTCTTTGGAAATGCATTTATGAAAGTTGTGCCCTTTTTATCCTGTAAAGGGTGGCTTTACATTCAGAATCAGGCTAATAAAATAAATCACATCATGGTTTTCCTTATTTCGTAAGTTCAATGGTCGATATAATGACCTTGTTAGCAAATATAATCTATCGTTAAGTCGAATGTTGAATAATGTTTTTCATACAAATTGTTAGGCCATTATTTTCACACTGAATTGTCTACAGAATAGGACTACCATATACTCTTTTTTTCCCTTCAATTCCTTACATAAATTTTGTTAACTTCGAATGCTTTGAAAGTACGAGACATTGGCGACTTGTTTGTTTATAATTATACAATTACAGACGATTAGATGGTGTGCTAAGAGTGCCTCTGCTTCTACCTATAAAGAATTTCCACAAACACCTGTTCATTCCACAACTTCACAATCGGGTTGTCAGTACACAGGGTCCTCTACAATCACATACAACCTTACCTGTAGTGACACATTTACACAGTTTCTGTGTGAATCTGGATATGACAGTCACTGTGGAAGTGGAGCAGCGAGACAATACCTTAACATCTCAACAGGTAAGCAGCAGGCATGTAGATGATCACCGGAATGTGGATACAACAGACCCTATGGAAGCGGACCAGCGAGACAATACCTCAACATCTCAACAGGTAAGCAGCAGGTATGTAGATGATCACCGGAATGTGGATACAACAGACCCTATGGAAGCGGACCAGCGAGACAATACCTCAACATCTCAACAGGTAAGCAGCAGGTATGTAGATGATTGCAGGAATGTGGATATGACAGACCCAGTGTAAGTAGAACAGTGAGACAATACCTGAACAGGTAAGCAGCAGGTATGTAGATGATTGCAGGAAAATTAAAACAAAGCCAACAACTAAAAACAAAGAAAGAAAGAAATGATCAGTAGAGGTAAAGAGATGAAAAAGTGGTTAATCCAAAAATATTTTTTTCACATACATACTACATGTGTGTATCTTGTATAATTTTGTATTGTTTTTACATTATATTCAAAGGAATTTTCCAGATTATTTCATGTATTGTTGCACTGCTACGATTGAAATAGTCACACAAGAAATGAAATTCTTTTGTAGTTGTTTCTAATGAAGAAAACAATAAAGGTAATACTTATTCAAATACATAAGTAACTTATAGTATCTCAGCACAGTTAAATTAAATTTTCTATAAAATACATAAGAATTATAGGCACTTGGTATAAAGGGTCTCTTTCTAACAAATATGGAAACAAATTATTCAGAAATGCCAGAACTGAGAACTGTCAATTAAGTTTCAATGACGCGTATTTCGATGTACCACTATTCTTTTTACAATAAATAAGAATACAAATTTCCGTGTCACCTTGTATTATTTATTTAAAGAGGCTGGGGGGTTGTGGCCATTTTTAGACTATATTGATCTCCTTTAGAAGAAGAGCTCCATATGAAGATATAGAAAATGATCAAATTTTAAAACTAAAATTTTTGAAATTTTTCTTTGCCAAATGATAGTTTACAGCTTAAGATATCATATCTAAAAAATTAAGTTAAATCTGGTGGTTAATTTGTGGTTAATTTGTTGACCCCCCAGCCTCCTTAAACAGTGAATACTGTGATAATTATAGAATTTATTATACATTTTGAATATATATATATATATATATATATATATATATATATATATCTATATATCATATTGTATCATATTGTATATTATATTGTACATATTTTATATATATATATATATATATATATATATATATATATATATATATATATATATATATTAGAATTATCAAAAAAATCCCAAACACAGAACTTCGGAAAGTAAATAGAAAGAATGAACCCGGAAATATACAAACCGAAATTCCATTTGTTATCACTCATAATCCAAAAAAACATAACATCTTCAAAACAACGAAAGAGTGTTTGCCAATACTTCTATAATCAAAAAATCTGAACGACCTTATTAAGGAGAAGGATTTAATTTATAGTAGAAGGCAGCCACCAAATTTGAAGAAAATCCTCACAAAAGCCAAATTCACTTCTTCAAAAGAAACATTTATGGTTTCCAAATGTGACGATCCTCGCTGTGGAACTTGCGATTTCCTACAAATCGGAAAATCAATCACATTCAAAAACGGAATGAATTTTAAAGTTCAACATAACATGAACTGTAAATCAAAGAACGTCATATATTGCATGACCTGCAGTGGTTGCGGCGAACATTACATTGGACAAACAGGAAATAAAATATCGGACCGTGTAAGAGTACATACAGGGATGGGGTCAATTACTTTAAAAAGTAATTAATTAAATTACAATTACTTTCACTTTTTCTTCAATTAAATTACAATTAAATTACAGGCTTTCTAAGATGTGTAATTAATTAAATTACAATTACTTTGCAAAAGTAATTAATTAAATTACAAATTACATTTTTCATTTTTTTGAAAATTTCTATAATCCTTGTCAATGAATATATAGAACATCTTTCATCTGTATATAAGCTCAGCCTCTGCACAAACAATACAAGAAATAATAAGCTATATAAGCATTGTGTATTTTGTGGTTTAATTTATAATTTTTATTTACTAAACGTTAAAGAACTATCTGAGATCAGTTTGATGCGCAAAAGCTACATGTACATAAATTGCACGGCTAATGATATTTGATTAAAAGTGGGTATTTTAATAGAGTAAAATGAGTCGCAACTGTAACCCCTCTAATAATAAATATTTCCTTTGAAAGTAACCTGAACATCCTAAATTGCTATTTATGGTGAACATTTTTACTTCAAACATAATAATAGTACAGAACATAACTTTTTCAGATACAAAATTTATTCATTAAAAATCTCTTTAGATGTTAAAATAATTATCAAATTGAAAGATTTTCTTTTCTAAAGCTAGCAGGGCATTTTTAATTGAAATAATTATCACCATTGGCTTTGTCTTCTAAATCATGGAATGAATACCTCTTTAGAGGGGTTGATTTGTTTTGATTGCAATTTACAGCTGTGATTTGGAGGGCAATTATATCTCTTTCAACAAGAGAGAACTTAATTAATGACACACACAATCTTTTTCTTTATTATTGACCAACAACAAGATTGAAATATAATAAATGTGTGTTTCATGACTGAAAAGTTGGCCTAAAAAGGGTGGTACAAAATATTGATAAACATAAACTAAAAAATTCAATTTTACATAATGATTAGAAAGAAACTAGATTATTATTATGAAGTCCATCATTTATTTGCTCATAAACATTAACTTAAGATTTTGTATAATTGAAGAATTGAGAATATGTTTCACAGTAAAATAAAAGACAGTAAAATGGGGAGGTAGTGGTGACAATATATCATGAATGTGTATTATATAAAGTAATTGAATGTAATTGGAAAAGTAATTATACCCCCCGCAAACGAAGTTTAGGGGGGGGGTATATTTGAATCATCTTGTCCGTCTGTCTGTCTGTCCGTCTGTCTGTAGACGAGATTTTGTCCGTACCATTTCTTGGAAACTGTTGCAAGGATTTGTCTGAAAATGTATACTTATTATTCGCAATATGAAGGTGTGCACCTGGTATTTTCATCATGATTGGATAATATTTTTGCATTTTACAGGCGTTTTTTCATTTTTATTATGTGGTTTTGTCCGGATCTGTTCCCCGAGACTATTGCATAGATTTGTATGAAAATTTGTACACTTATTATTTACCATATGAAGATGTGCACCTGATATTTTCAACATTATTTGGTTATTTTTCTGCACTTTACAGGTGTTTTTTTTTTTTTTCATTTTTATTGACTTAGTCATTTCGGGTTCATGTCTAAGGTTTGAGACATAGAATCTAGAACATCTGTACAAAAATGTGAACTACAGCTTAAAACTACTAATTAGAACTAAAAAAAATCACAAAGTATTAAAAACAGTTTTTACATTACACAGCAGATAGTGTAAATCCATTTGTCCCTTGGGAGTAATGAGTGGACATGCATCCAGTTAAAGATTAATTAATGAGTTCAGTGTGGGAAACTGTAAGGGCATCTCTGATCAAGCAGGTCTTATCTATATCTCCTGGGAATTGGGCAGAAAGAAATAAAGATCTCTGTTGTCTAAGTCTCTTAATTGTAATTTATGTCTGTCAAAATACATAGTTACTGGAACCAGCCTTTTATTTTTAAAATGAGTTTGATAAAAAGGTATTAAGATCAATTTGATTTTATATATAATTAATTATGATATTTTTTTTTCCAACAAACAATTTGCAGAGTGTGATGTCTCACAAAGATGACAGATAGTTGCAAACTATTTTTTCAATGTAATAAAAACAATGTAATTATTAGTATTGATGTTTTATTAGGCTGCACCTTAGTTTCATCCATTAAAAAAATATAATGAGTAATTAAATTTTCACTCTAAATGTTTAAGCAAATTGTGAACACTTCTCACATCTAGAAAACATTAGTGATTTGGTACCTTCTCTGAAAAACCCAGCGGGGGGTATTTGTCCCTTTTGGACAGTTCTAGTTGAAATTACATGGTATTTTTATCAGTGTAATTAATTAAATTACAATTACAAGTAATTGAAAAAATGTTAAATTACAAATTACTTCCAATTACTTAAAAAAATGTAATTAATTACGGTCAATTACAATTACTTTTTTCAATTACCCCATCCCTGATATATATATATACAATATAATATACAATATGATACAATATTTTATCCCATGTTTACCCCTTTATCCCGTGGATATGTCTCATTGGATAATTTTTTCATATTCCACAGTTAAGTGCAGTTGTGACGTCACAATGGTTTTTGCGTTAGAGTGATGAAGTAAAATGAAGTGGAGTCCTGTATAAAACAGTGTAAAACATTCGTTGTGAAGTAATAAACATGGGATAAAAAGAATCTCCCATGATTTGTAGTTGGATATGACTTTTATCCAACTCGTTGTGTGTTTTTATCCCCTCGCCAAGGCTTGGGGATAAAAAACACACAACTCGTTGGATAAAAATCATATCCAACTACAAATCATGGGAGATCCTATATTTATAATCTTACTTTTTTTCTCATTTACAGATTCGTCAGAGTGTGATTCTACCATTAATATTCTATCTATTGTCGCATCTCTTATTATTGTCATTATCGGGAGTTTGATCAACATAATTATCTGCAGAAGAAATCGCAGTAAGTATAATGATAAAATTAAAGTTCATTTGACCTGAAGTTAACCTTGGTCCATTTTGTGATGGATGCGATGTGGCTTTTTGAGATTATATTTAAGAAATAAGGTATCATTTTTAAACATCTATCGGGATATAAATACGGGTTGGTCACGAGATCAAATTCCATAAAGCCCGAAGGGCTTTATGGTAAATTTGATCTCGTACCAACCCGTATTAGATGTTTTAAAATGATACCTTATTACTTATATTTACATTTGTGACTTATTCATATTCTATATTTGCCTGATTATAATCTTTAACGCGTGAAACGTTTTATTATTCAAACCCAACGGCACGTGTTTGATCCACTGATTGCGCGTCGACCCTTTATGACGTCACTGAGAAATTACGTCGAACGTTTATGACGCGAGGAACCCGTGTTTATACGGATATAGATACGCGTTGCTTTTAATAGTGTTATATAAAAGAAAACATTTGCAAATGTAAATATCAGATGATTGATGTTGTTGCATGGTGATTGCAATCATAAAGGATTTAATTAAAGGGGGGGGGGGGGCAATGTCAACCACTTATTGTGTGAATTTTCAGTAATTATATTTTCGTCCATTGTCGCAAACCACGGCCAAAATGTACGATCCTCTCCCATTATGGGGAGAGCTATATGCGGACTCCGGACCATTGCTTGAGACGAGAATATTTGTCTGTCAGTTGTAAACGATAATGTACCAATATTGTTATATCATGAATAAATGCAAATATGTCTATCAATGCAATATTTTATCACATATTAACCAGTTTATCCGATGGATATCAGTCATTGAATAATTTAATCATTTCCCAAGTGTTTTAGTTATTATCAATTTCTGAAGTGTTAAATGTATTGATTTTTGTCTTAAATAATTTTTTTAAATTATTTTTATGTTTTTCGAAATGGATTTAAAAATAATTATACATATATCCTTTCTTCTTTGCGATAGAGTATTCTTTACATTTCTTGCAAAATATCATGATGCAAAGAATCAATGTACAAGAGTCAATATTGGTGTCAAATGGCAACCTTCTTTACAATCTGAAAATAAATTCTATACTACAGTATTTACTGCTATCATGGGCAAGCAAAAATAAAGCAAACTTAAATTATGTCCCTTCTGTAAAAATTAAATGAAATATTCCAAGAAAAATTCTAAAAAAAAAAAAAAAAAAAAAAAAAAAAAAATCTAAAATAAAATTGTTTTTCTTACAGAAAACTCCTGCTTTGGAAGGTAAGAACTTCGGTACAACATTTATTTGATAAGGCTGATTTTAACAGAAAGATATTCAATATTGGTCATTCTTTTAAAATATATAAATATACATGTATCACTTTTCCAGCAAATCCTTCGAATCGAACGTGAAGGTTAAAACAGTTCAAGGTAAATTACTAGAACTAGTGTTGAGACTAAGAAGTCATTAAACGGACATCAAGCAGTACATGTATCACATTTTGTTCTCTATATCTAATTCCTTGCATTGAATGATAATCTTTTTTTTTCAGAAATGTTGCCAAATTTTTGTAGAAGTGACAGGTATATTTAATGCAATTTCCTTATTCCATTCTAATCATACACTGATATATTTGAATGGCTTATTTTTTCTGCAAAATTACTTGTCTTTGGCTATCTATTCCCTCATAACTATTAAAAAAGAGATATCTAAACTTTTCCAAGTTAATCCTTTTGACGCCAAAGCGACATAAATGTCGTTTACTGAGTCAACGCCAAACCGCCAAAAATGTCTTTTATAAAGTCAACTTTGTATTAGGGTTCAATAAATCAAAAAACATACAGTGATATATGCAAAAATACAATATACCTGATATGTTCATATTTGTTTACACCAATGCGAAAGAATAAAAATAAATGATCTTTAAAAAAGTGCGAAAGTTCATAATGTACAATACTTTGAAATGCATTTTTTTAAAACTAATTAATTAGTTTTATTTTTACAGATTACCGTACACCGTGCTGGGTCCACTAGAAAAACCAAACACTTATGATGACCTGCATCTCTATGTAGAACCTGTAGTTTTACCTTGAAGCCTTTAAAATCATATACTCAGAAATATCATGTATAACATAGATCTACCCTAATAAAAAAGTGGAAATATCAGGAAAATTAGTTAGTGCCTGTCTTTTCTCCAATCTGTCTTGTTTACATGTTTCAAAAACTTGCAGGTGGATTTCAATGAAACTTTCAGAAAAGGCGTCCTGTAAGATATCAAATAGATCCAGTTTGGGATTGGAATTTTTGCACAAATATTTGAAATTCACATTCCAAAAAGCACACTGAGGCAACTATACAGCTGTATATATAAAACACGTGTATTCTTTTAAAATTAAGGGATAAGGCAATTACTTAACTTGTTTTAAGTTTTATTGTTCGGGAAGAGTAGTAGTGAGTAAACATGCCAAAACAACCGAATCTAGAATGCTGAATGGTTTCATAAAATGATTTTAAAAGGCTGGAGAACGAAAATAGGCACTTTCTGAATGTCTTCCAGTTTATCTTCTACTTGATTTCGATGTTGACTTCAGTATTTGTGTATTCCTTCAATGATTCAGTATTTATGTATTCCTTCGATGATAAGAAGGCCGAGAGCCTTAATTACCTCCAAATCATCTTGAAAAGATATCTGAAAGCGCTATATTATCGACGTTTATGCAGAGGTTTCATTTTTTGAAAAATAAATTTAAGAAAATTGCGTTTAAGTTAGCATATCTTTTATTTTTTCCGACTGATTACAGATTTTCTAACCGATTACCATAGTTCCGACCGAGTAATCGTTAAACCGGTTATAAATTGCCATCCCTAATAGATATACATGTATATATAATTATATATATATATAGAGAGAGAGAGTTTTAAGATACTATGAACATATATTATTTGGTTGGTTGGTTGTTTAACGTCCCTTCGAAAATTTTGCATGTATTGAGACGCCACCACTTGCCGGTGGAGACTGCAAATTTATAGTCTTGTCCCATGATCCCTTGCACTTCGTTACTGGATAACGAAGTGTGCAAGGGATCATGGGACAAGACTAGTGAATTTAGACCTGCCTTTGAGCAGTGAGGGATTTTATCGTGCTAGCATCTACTGCGACACGGACCTCGGTTTATACTGTTTCATTCGAAGGACTGGTCTCCTCGTCCTTTTTATATTGAAGAAGCAATTGTCTATGATGTCAAAAAGCTTATTTTTTAAACATATATTAAAAACCAAGATTTTTGACATTGTAGACAACTGCTTCTTCAATATAAAAGGAAACTTATGAATTTTCATATTTTGTAATTTGTCATCTTATAGTGCTCCTTTTAAGACTACCAGTTTTTATATTCTTATGAAGTAGAATTTATTCAACAAATTCTGCACAAGAAGAAAATTCTTCGTGTGGCCTGCAATTCGACATTGAGATATATATTTCATTCCTACGTTGATTCGATATATCCCTTTGAACTCGAATTAAAAAGACACCACAGAGTCTGGTATATCTGTTTTATATTTAGATATTATACTAGAAAAAGGCATTAATGGAGAACTAACATCAAAACTTTATGATAAACGTGGTGCTTTCAACTTTTCTATCGTCAACCTCCCTTATTTATGTAGCAATATAGTTTCCATTATCACCTGCTTGAGGAATTATATGTCTCCCAGTTGTTTCGATACGCAAGAGCATGTTCTACCTATGAACAATATCTAAAACGAGGCAAGTTATTGACAAACAAACAAAACAAAAAAAAAAGAATATCAACAGTCTCCTTTAAAGGCAAAATTTGGCAAATTCTATGTTCGATACAATGACCTTGTCAGCAATACAATCTATCATTAAGTCGAATGCTGATTGACGTTTTTATGCAAATTGGTAGGCCATTATTTTCATACTGAATTGTCTACAGGTTTTTCCGTTTGCCCGATCATGACAAGGAGCGCACAGCGGATGTGGCCGGTCGACAGGTGATGCTTACTCCTCCATGGCACCTGATCCCACCTCTGATGTTTTTAGAGGTTCGTGTAACAATATTTTTGCTGCTGTCCAAAAATTTATTGATGAAACTTGTAGATTTTAAATTGCTGTATTATTGAACAGAATTTTCGCTTATATCACTTATAAAATTTATATTTTTATGTATTATTTTGCATGACATATTGTTATATATAGGAGAGAAACCAGTAAGTTGTAAGAACTTTTTTCCGATCCTTTTGATTCATTCAATAAAATATGTTCAAAACAAGGTTCGTGTTTGCTCTGCTCCAAATATGTATTGTTTCAATGGACTTTTGAGCTTGATTATTGTTCGTTATCTCCATATTTTATGTACAAAATATTAAAGGTACCCTTGAAATGGCGGGAAAAAAGTAATGTACATGTACAATTCTTAAGAGTTGTACATGAAGGGATAATAAATCTATAGCAGTAAATAAAAAGATGTTGTCATTGTAATAATTGTACATGCACTAATCTTTTATTTAATATTTTAATAAGCACTCGACTTCTGATACCCCACAAACAATAAATCACAAAATAATCAATTTGGACCGGGCATATGAAAAGGAATATGAAAATGCAATTAGAAGATGAAGACGCTCGAGAACTGGAAAATTAAACAAAAGTGTCTGTGTTAAAATTATTAAAAAAAATAATAATAATAATAAGGCATCCTTACACTCAGATATGTCTTAAACATTAGAATCCGACAGCCTAAATGAAGCATATGGCCAACAGCTTACTTATCACAATTAATTAAGAGTACTAGTATTTCGGCTGTATTATAAGAACATGTTACATGTATTTTGTTAGGTATGCAGTAAGCCTCGCCTCGTCACGAGGTCGACTTTATGCACACATCAATCAATCTCTGAGAATTTGATTTTAATTTTGATCTTTTGATCAGATCACCTTTGTTTTTATGTTTATTGTATGCAGCTAAAGGAGGGGTTGTGATTATGTGTCTTTACAATAGTTCCAATATTTCAAAAATAATTTCCTTAAATCCGTGACCATAACCTTAGGTGTGGGGTTTCCTTGGTTTACTAAGAAGATCCTTTCTATAGAAATAGTTTTTTGCATACTGAGTAGTAGATTCAATTTCTGATTGTTTTATCCTCTTTTTACCAAATGGGTTTTGAAATCATTAAAAATAATTTGTAATTCAGCTTGATCGCTAGTATTCCTCATATGTCTAGTATATATTCTCCTTTAATTAGTTTGTTAGGATGCCGTTGTTTTATAACACGTACAGGTTATCGGTGGTCAAGAACAGGGGTTATCCGGTAAAATCTAGGGTGAAAAATAATCATCACAGCGTTCTCAAATTTTCACTACTTTTTAGTATATTTTTTCATCAATATACATAGCAAATTTCAAAACATATTTGTTCAAATAAACGAAATATGAGGTTTTATGTTATGTTTAATACGACGCATGGATGATAATGTGTCTAAAGCAATATAACGTTTCGATCATATTTTTGCCAAAAGAATTTGGACAAGCCGAACTTAAAGTCTTGCACACACACTGGATCCTCTGAAGA
The DNA here is from genome assembly GCF_033153115.1 of Saccostrea echinata. Lineage (NCBI taxonomy): Eukaryota > Metazoa > Mollusca > Bivalvia > Ostreida > Ostreidae > Saccostrea > Saccostrea echinata. The sequence continues at coordinate 50,573,419 of NW_026889803.1, forward strand.
TTCGAATATTAAGTAAGTTATGGACAGTACTCTCACTACATTCAACTAAATATATAGGCAATCTTTTTTGAAGTTCTGAAGTGCATGATTGCGTCTGTCGCTACAAATGCCAGTGGCTGTCCGTCCATATGTTTTACTCTACCCAGGGACTCGATGAAAAAGCATCCGTTTGTTTATGAAAAGATCTGGTGATATTTTCTTATTTTGGTCTCTTCCGTTATTATAGTGCGTCATTGTCGCCATTTTTCGCGTGTTGTGTTTACCGCTTTCCAATTTCAAATGCTCGGGAAAATGTCGAAAATTAAGCAGATGCTTTTATGACATAATAGATAGTGACTAAAAATATGAATATAAATTTTATCCCAACCTTACCTATTCAATCATGTTATTTCGAAATAATACTATTCTCTGATAAAATCCTGATTCTTTTTTTTTTCGTGCGATGAAGGACCATACCCTGTCCATATTCAAATATACTCAGTAATAAAATCCTTATTTTTGTCTTGATTTTATAAAAAATAAATAAATAAATAATAAATCTAAAAAAAAAAAATGTATTCAAATGTGATAAATATTCATTTGCTGAAAAATTCAGCTTAGTGCACCCATTATTTTTCAATAAAAACGCTTTGTCCACTATTTTAACCGGACAACCCTAGCTCATAGAAGCTAAAATGCTAATTAAAATTTTAATTGTATATGTACAATTATTTCAGTGACAAAATCCTTCATTCACTGATATGAATTTTAATTTCTGTACATGTACAACTCTTAAGAATTGTACATGTACATATTATTTTTTCGAGAAAGGGTAGTTTTTTTTTAATTTTCAACTTCAAGAGATCTACATGTACAAAAACATAAAACTATTGGCCATCGTATCAAACATATTTGGTACGTAAGAGCAAGTTGTGGGTGTGATAATTTTTTTAAACGAGACAGGCTACTGACAAAGAAGTTGATATTACAGGGATTTCTACAATAAAGACATTGTTTCGAAAAACACTTTCCTTAGCCTGTTTAAATTCAACATTTTGACACTTCTGTGGTCGTTATAATGAACTTGTTTGAACTTATTGTTGGGTCTATTTAGAATGACACATTTCATAACAATTGTTAGGCCATTGTTTTTATACTTTTTTTGCTACGGAATATTCCGTTTATCAAATCAATATAAAGGACTCAAAGAGGGTGTTACCAGTCAACAAGGGATGCTTAATTCTCAATTCTCCTTGGCACCCTATCCCACCTCCGGTGTTTCCGGGGGTCCGTGTTATTTTCAAGATTTATGATGTTGATCACTGTTCGTTATCTTCATCTTTTCCCATTTATACCTTTCTGTTATGTTGTGACAATATATTTAAGGAATCACTGTCTAATTTGATGGTTATGCCAGGGCATTAACGACAGTACGTTGGAAACGTAGGATAATCTGCATAACGGGCGAAGCCCGTTGTGCATAAATTATTCCACGTTTCCAACTGCTAGCGCTTCATGAAAAATATACCTACGTGCAAGTCTGTGTGATTTACACACCAATAACTCACACAAAAATTAAAAACATTCCTTATATTTACGTTTTACATGCTCAAAAGCACCAAAAATATACTCAATGTTTGAATTACTCCTATATCGTTACATTTTTATTAATGTCTCTGTATCTTATCATAACGTTAACATATTGGCAGAGATTGCCGAGTTATATGTTTTATACGTAAATACCTGTTCCACAAAATACCCACACACTCTCTCTCTCTATCTCTCTCCAAAAAAAAAGTTTGTTCCAACCCCGCCCCCCCCCCCTTTCAGAATCTGCCAATTCGTAATCTTACAATTTATTAAATGGATAGCGATTAAGGAGGTTTTGCTGTTATAGCTTCGTTTCGCTTCATCTAATTGTTTGACAATTTGTTCGTTTATCCCTTCCAGAATTTTTACGCATATTGAAACGCCGTTACTTGCAGGTGGAGGGCTGCAAAGTTAAACCTGAACTCGGCACTTACAGCCTTTGAGCAGCATGCCAGCACCCACAGGTGCTTGTGGACAGGACACTTTTATTTTATAATACCGCGGGTATGATTGTTTAATAAAACGTTTATTCTACGTTATTTTTTGGATTTTCCATATGGAATACATTGTAAATGTGTGCTAGAAGAATAATTTATGAAAGAAGACAAATGAAAATATTCTTGGACTCGGGGTGTATACTCGGGGGTGGGGTGGGGGCTGTCAACAAGCACCTGTGCCAGCACCTACTGCGACACAGGACCTCTGTTTATACGGTCTCATCCGAAGGACCGGTCTCCACGTCCCGCAGTGGGATTCGAACCGGCGACGTAAAGATCAACTCCTTACTCCGCGACTCTTGAGCAAACGCTCTATATAGCCACTGCACCACGCGAGCGACGATTGGTTGAAAGTTATAAAGTTTGAATTATTGACTAATCAGATAAAACGAAACATATCCAATCTCTAAAAGTAAGAATATGCTGGCATGGAACGATATATGGATGTAATTGACGGGGAAATCTCATATTTTTACGTCACCTGGGTGACTCGGGTGACCTTTTGCTATCTGTGTTCCGTCGTGCGTCGGTCTTAAACTTTTGAACATTTTCAGCTTCTTCTCTTGAACCGCTGAACCAATTTCAGCCAATTTTGGCATATAGTATTAATGGGTAAAGGGGTATAAAAAATGTGAATTTCATGGTCCCTGTCCCCCTGGGGCCTGAGGGGTGGGGCTAAAACCATCAAAATTATTGCTGTCTTTGAAAAAAAAATTTCTTTACACCAGGACATCAAGCAGTCAAACTGTTGGCATGACCGTAGTAAGCATTGAGCCCTCTACCAAAATTGAGAAATTCATTGCCCCGGGGTCAGGGGTTCTGGAGTTAGGGTGTTGCTTTAATGAATATTAATTGAAAATATATAAATACTTTAAAAATCTTCTTTTCTTCCCCTCTATATTTAGCAGATAAACTAGGTGCATGGTTATGATGAGCAAAGGTGCCCCTTTCAAAATTGTGAAAATCATGGCTCCTGGTCAGGGGTTCTGGTGTTAGGACGGAGTTCTATTGATTATGTAGTTAAAATGCATTATTTCCCAGAAAATTTCTTCTCTGCTCCTGGGTATTATGTAAAGAAACTAAGTGAATGATTATGATGAGTAAGGGTGCTTCCTCAAAATTTATGAAAATTGTGGCCCCATGGTCAGGGTTCTGATGTTAGGGGTGGGGCTATTGATTATTCTTTTCTTTTCTGCCCCTGGGTATTAAGCAAACAAAGTAAGTGTATAATTATGATAAACAAATTTTGAATTCCATGGCCTCTGGGACAGGGGTTCTGGTTTTAGGGCAGGGTTCTATAGATCAGATATTGAAAATGCATAATATTTTTAAAATATCTTCCTCTCTGTTCCTGGGTATTTAGCAGATAAACTGATTGCATAGTTTATGATGAGTAAGGATGCCTCTACCAAAATTTTGAATTTCTCTGAATCTAAGACCTCTAATGCTGGGGGGGGGGGGGGGCTCTATTGATTATATAGTGAACATACGTTTTAAAATTCTTTGGAAAATCGTCTTTTCTCCTCCTGGGTATTAATCAAACAAACTAAGTGCATAGTTATAATGCGCTGTTTCAATAATGTTCCAAAATTGTGAATTTCATGACTCCTGGGTAAGGGTTTCTGGTGTTAGAGTGGAGCTGTGTTCAATCGTGAAAATGCATTATTCTTAAAAATCTTCCTCTCTGTTCCTGGGCATCTAGGAGACAGAGTACAAAGTTGTCAAAATCAAGGGTATTTTAACAGATTTATTTTTAAATTCTCGACCACTTGGTCAAGTCTTCTGCATGGTGCTGGGTAGGCCTCTATTAATTTACAGTCTACAAAAGGAAGTTATTCCCATTTGGTATTCCCCTTTGATGATTAATCATTCTCTGTAAATAATGTAATTAATTGTAGGTCAATTGAATAAGCACTGTAGGAAAGCCGATGACCGTAATATAGTTTACGGTCATCAAAACATGTCGGCCGAGCTGACCGGTAAGAATTTTTCATTCAAGATATCAAACATTTGATAGCATATCTGTGTAAATTCCGCTGAAAATTGAATGTACGCTAATGAGAACTTGCTATTGGTTATTATAGCTTACTCGAACTTAAGGAAATAAAGCTGTAGTATGACCTCAAAGTTTTTGAGAATGATGACCGTAACAAAATATTAAGATGACCGTAATCGAGGTTTATTCCGTGAAGTGGGATGACCGTAAATTTATTATGACCGTAATATCAAACAGAAAGCGTCAAAATAAAGATTTGAAGTGGTACATGTGCCAAACGTTTTTACGATCGGTAACGATTCTGTGTGCGATCATGCAACTAAGAAAATATGATAAACATGCGATCGTGCAATTTGAAATTCATTAAATACCCTTAACAGTTCAATGAAATATAGTAAGAGTTTACCGATTTACATGGGCTGATAGTCTGTCGAAACAGAACAGGACACCGAAAATTGGATTTTTAAGAGGGGGGGGGGGGGGATTGACAGATTTTCTAATCTTCTGCTTGGGTAATTTTGTCCACATTTTAAGACAGCAAAATAAAAAATTCAGAACTCTTGCTAATAATTGTCTATTGGCAGTCGATTAAAATGAATCAGATACTAACAAAAAGTATTGGAAGGACCGAATATTAGGATTATAGAAAAACAGGTTTTATTGTCTAGGGAATGGCTGTTTAATCACAGAAGTTGGCATACATGTACCTATAAATTTTACCGAAATTTTCAGTAAAAAAAAAATGAATACACTATACTATAAAAATAACAATTACAGGAGTTGGGATATCTATCAATAAAACTAAAATTACAAGTGTTATCATTTTACTGAAAATTGTTATTATTGTAGTATTTATATTTTTTATTTACGGGATATGGAAAATTTCGGGGAAATGATTGGTATGTGTCCTTTTTGACATATTTTATTGCTTTCTTACAAAAGTCGTCATGTTACAAATTTTATGTAAGAAATAAAATATGTCAGAAAGGCCATATTCCAACTCCTGTGGTTTAATTAATGATAGCTTACTCTATTAAACTCAAATCAATTCAAATCTTTATTGCCTCTGAGTTGTGCAATTGATCGGGATATCACAAAATGTGACGGGGGGGGGGGGGGTAGTGAGGCTGCTTTCTTCCACTTTTTTTAAACATAACTATTTACTGTAACAGTTGAAATGTTTATTGAAAAGTTGGTTGCCCTCCCCCCTTTTTTGCAGTATAGTTAAATAGTGATACTCTGGTACTTTGTGAATAAAATTTGATTGTGAAAGATGACCCCCCCCCCCCGAACACACACACATTCAATATAGGATTTTTCGATTTTGGACAATTTTCCTTTTTTATTTTGCTTGTCAAACTTTCTAAGGTAATTTTACATTTTACCCCCCCCCCCTTTAAAAAAAGCGATATTGCGTGCCTGCAAATAAATTCTATTCTGTTGAAATATATTATATGAGATATTATAACTGCTATACCTTTGAGGTAAAATTTTGCGAGCCCTCCAGTTCGTTTTCCGTAGTACATGTATCTCCTTGATTAACATACCGGTAGTTAAGTTTAATTTCTGATATTTATGTAGGTCATTTTTATTGGTTAAAAACGATATATCACAATGACCGACTGCCTTATTTGAATTTAATAATATATATTATATATCGAAATAACAGTTCCTAAACAGAATTTACTCAGATTTGTGCTTTTTTTTCTTCATGCGTTTAATTTACGATCGCTATTTCCCAGTTATACGATCGCTTAATAAACGATACATGTCGTTGACGATCGCCTCGCAGTTGTCAAAATTTCCAATTAAAAGTTGTTTTGATGCTAATGTATACAAGTTTTAATTTTAAAATGTTTAGTTCATACCTCTAAGAATGACCTTCAATGTTGATAGATGATAATAATCTTAACTATCTCAAAGCATGAAAATTCGATGTTTTGAGCATTGTCGATTTGATCATTTGTACAGAAATTATTTTACAAATTTAATCTAGGTGATATTTGCCCGAATTAAATCTTTTCTAGTATTATTTACAGCTGGTTATACTCCAGCGCATACAAAACTGCTTTATCTTATTCTCTACGATACTTTCTTCTTCAATGATTTTATCAGTGTTGCTGATCGCATCAGAGTTGTTTACAGGGGTGTTATAGAACATGTAGAATTGATGTTAAATAAGATATAAAACATCTAACATGATTTTGTACAAAGATTACGGTCATCCATATAACTGTTTTACGGTCATCATCTTCTCGCTGGAATGTGTTTGTTACGGTCATCATACTGCAAAATTTCGAAGGCCTTTTATCATTTCATTTTCTTTTGTTTGGGTAAACAATAACTACTGGTGTGGAGATAACATCGATGTTCGTTTAACCATTACCTTAAATTATGCAGTTTTACTGAATAATGTTTATAATCGCCGTCGAAAATTTTCAACCGATCATATCAGCCGACATGTTTTGATGACCGTAAACTATATTACGGTCATCGGCTTTCCTACAGTGAATAAGAGAATATTATACAAAAATTTTTATATTAATATATGGTACAAAAAGTAATTTCGTAGAGCTTTTAATGTTCAGTTAGAGTTGTAATTGATAGATAAATAAAGAGACAATAATATCTTATCTTTGTACATTAAATGCTTCTAAAAGTACAAGAGTGGCCAATGTGAGGGCGAATTAGATTGGTTTTCTGACAGTGCTCAAGCACTATTGTTTTGTTTAGTCAGAATGGTGATTGTGACCATTGTAGGCAAGTAAAGTTAAGTAAATAGATCTACTTTAAGTTTTGTTATTAAGCACTAAACTAATTATTTTGTTGTGTTTGACCAAGAATTGGAGTCATTCCTTATAATTTAATTTTAAAATCATTAAATAACTATGGGTGTAAAATTTCGTTGCTTTTTATTAGTTCAAATTTGCCGCTCAATAATACAACCGTAGTAACGGAAGTGATGGGAAGCGAGGGGAGGTAAAAACTAATACATAGGCCTAGCAGCCTTGTTGTTTGTTTACATGTGGTAAGATCGAATTATTGTTTGAAGTTAAAGGTACATTTATTAAATATGGAATTTTCCATGAATCCCGAGGACTGGAAATGAGAGGAATGTATGGATACAGATGATTCAGCTGGTTGTCGGGGGGGGGGGGTCTCCATACCAAACCAGGTTATACAGAAATAATTTGTGTTCCTTTTTGGATATTAACCAATCAGAGGCTAGACTACAAACAAAATTAAATTATTTTTGTGTATACTCACGCGTAGAAATATACACGTAGAAACTCGCGCTAAAGTGAAGTCACAATGAGGCTACAGAGACGTTAATAAAAGTATGACGATATAGGGCAGCAAGATATTCAAACATTGAGTATATTTTTGTGCATTTAAACATGTAAAATATATCGGAGAGTAACGCAGGGTGTTTTCTGCTTATGGTAACGGAATTTGGGTACTCGGGATACTTCAATGTTGTATTATACTCAGTGACCGTAAAGGCCCTTCGGCGTCTTGTTGAGAAATTATTCGCTTACTATTTTTTTTAAATTAAGATTTGGGGGTTATTATCGATTCACTTTTCGGGTGCCCGTGAAAAGCATGGGCATATGACGTTTTAAACCTTTCTCTTCATGGAGAAAAACATCCTCATATTATATAGTATGGAGATATTTTTATTAATGAAGAGAAAGGTTTTAAAAAGCCAAGTGTCTGTGTACTCAAGATTAGCGTTAATTGTGCTTTCATTGAGTTCAGCCTAAATATCAATCTCTACCCAGAGTTATCGTTCCCGCTAGAATTTCTTCCTATGCGGAGAAACTTACACTCAGACTCAGGTGACTGTCAATGCCCATGGACCTCGATCTTGGAATCATGACGCAATTAATGATGTGAGATACAACTACACTATTAAGCAGTTATTATAAAATGTTTTTTTTTTATTGTATACGCACTTAAATCTTTCTTTTTTTTTTCGCCAGGCCTAAATGCTCTTTGCGTCATCCAATTTTTTTAATTAATTTTATTTTTTAAGTTATTTAGAACTCTTAGCCATTTACTCTGGAGTATTTAACTTATTTGAAAAAATAATTAAAATAACACAAGTATGATGAAGTCTTCAGAGATTAGTATTCCATTGAAATTAAGCATAAAACCTGGCACAATATTCTTTTTTTTATTATTATTTTATTTTGTTTTTGTGTGATATATTGGTTATTTAAAACATAAATATTTTATTTACAAACAATAAATAATTCAAAATCATTAGGGTTCTCTAGGGTTCTTAGTTTAGAGTTCTCTAGTAGTTCTCTGTTTGTAGTGCCCGACTATTTATTTTAGATTATCAAAAATTCTTAATCATAGGTTTCTCTCTCCCCTCTCCTGATCCGCTCCTATTAATAAGTCTGGATGGCTAAGTAGTAATTTGAATCATTTAGCTCAGAAGCAACATGACTATTTTACTGCTTGTAGACCTTCACTTGGCATGAACAGAGTAACTGCCCTTACTAGACATCTTCAATGACCTTCGCCTTCAACCTACGGAAGGCAGTATCGGCTATAGGAATATTGATTCACAATGCTTCCAGTTTTAATATCTGTTTTTAATCTCTTTACAGATGATAATTTTTATAAGAGTGCCAAACTGGTGAAACTTTTATCTACTCATTCTAATTTTGGTATGTTTGTTTTTTTTAATTATTATTCGTAAGTAGTTTATATGATTTTTATCATTTTGTCGTAGTCACTCCCTCGAGCTTCCATACATTTTCATTCTGATGCAACCCGGCATTGTCGTGAAACATGGCTGAGGACGAACTGGTAAGAAAAAAAAATTCAATATGGCGACCACTATCCCCCAAACGCATGTTTTATTTTGCTTAGTAGTGTACATTTATGTGGCATGCTGTTTTATACACTGAAAATAAATTCCAGAACTACTGTGAAAATCGAGGCACATGGCAATATTGTTTTACACGTAACAACGCAGTTACAGAGTTAGTAAATTCCTAATGATTTTTTATGTTCTGTACACGGGCTCAGTATTTTGTACTGGTTATAGATAAAAACCAACTTTATCATTTTTAAGATATTTTATAGATAGGCCTACCGAAAAGGATTTAAAAAAAAAAAAAAGAGGGAAAAGTTTAGTACTGTGATAGTATCACTTTTTTTGGCCACTTAAGCACTGATAAGCTTAAAGATCTGCCTTGAAATGAATTACATACATCATGTATGTATTTAACAGTTAAAGATGTCCCTTTTCAGAATCTTGGGACAGGCCCTCGTAACAATGAGAACACTGTAGGATAATCAATATGTCCAATTTAGTTGAAATGTACTAAAATGAAGCAGATCCATTCCAGCCTAATATTAAAGAATAAAAATGAAGTTGCATTGAAAACACCACCAATCACAACAAACCTTTTTGAGTTTGCATACATGTACTTTCTACTTAAAACTCTGCACTGTTTGTAATTATGATTTGTAATTATGATTATATCATTTTTGATTACATTTTCAACAGTGAAATACTGTGATTTATTGGATAGTCTCTCACAGTGTGAAATGATACCAAAGTAAGTAAACAAAAAATTTTTTGCCTGTCATAAGAGATAGTAAATAAACCGTCTTGACAGAGACTAAAACTGTCAATTTCTTCCCAAATATGTTGCTAAAATCCATCCCACAAGTGCTAAGCTATATGACATCTCAATCACTCAATTATGACATCACAGCCTATGACACTGTGTTAAGAAAAGACAGAGGCAAAGGGAAAATCAAAGAAATGTAATAGACAGAAAATTCAATGTTTTGTAGCTGGATATGGAATTTATTTCACAAGTATACTTAGTACATGTACTTAGTTAGTCCTCTTCCTGCTGGTCAGCACATAAGGCCATCAAGTAAGTAAGGTTTCTGTAGCTGCATTTTTTGACATGTTAGGGTTGCTGGCCCTAAGCATAACCCCCTGAACTCAGAGGGCCAGTGGTTTTTTTCAGGGTTGTCCTTCCCTTAGATGATAGCGTTTCATTGCTTTCATGCCCATCTACACGGATTTTCTGTCTGGATTTTCTTCCATAGGCTTTGACTTTCCCAAGCCTTCCCACAAGGCAGTGAGGCTATTTGACCCATAGCTGGGGGCTAGGTTTGCAGGCACCAGGGCATGTCCACTCACCAGTGGGCCAAGCATGCCGTGCATTTAGGGGCCTAGTCTCCTCCAAGACCCTGTGGTTCTGCTTGGGGCCGTAAGGTACCCAATGTCCATCTGCTACCTCGGGGAGGTTCCCATATCTGGGCCACATATAGGTCTAATTGTGGAGAGGCTTTACCTGGCAGATAAGACTTGCTTATTCTGCTTACTTTTCACAGCGAAGTGCTAGCCAGGGGTGGAGCTGAAAGCGAGAGTGACAAGCACAGACACAGACAGAAACACACACTGTACGCATCACACAGCCATTTAGCAGACATTTCACGAGTATGACAGGATTTTTTTATATTTTCACTCGTGCTTTGCACTTGTGAAAATATTTAAAAAAAAAAAAAAAAAATCCTGTCACACTCATGAATATTCAGATTGTCATTAACCTGTGATATATGGACAAGACAAGATGGATAGTAACATAATCAAAAATATTTCATATCTTAATGTTATCAAATGTACATCAGAAAATTAAGACAATTAAGGTATTACCAGTACTTAATTAAGGATGAAACATTCAAATTATGGACGGAAGCATTAAAATTACTGAAAATTGCAAAACATGCAGGATAAACACATCTAAAAATGTAGTTTAATTCAGCATGACATATCACAGAACTGAAATTTTTTGATTATGCGTGATTTGGTGTTTATAAAATGAAATGAAATATAATTCTTACAGCATTACATTGGTAAGACTAAAACATATCAATGAAAGATCCCAAGTTTTAGTATGATATTGCATCCACTTATGCAAGGCAAAAACAAGCATTTTCTATTCAGTTGGTTTTATTAGTGTGTAATGTTTATTTCATAATTTTTTTTTTTTGTAAAGTTTTTAACATTTTCTTGAATAGATCCCATTTGACCCCACAAATATGAAAAAGAAGAAGAAAAAAAAGAAGGTGCCATTTGAATTGGATGGAGGCACAGAGGAAAATGAGACACCAAGCCCAGCACCAGTAGAGGAGGCTCCAGAAGTACAGACAGAGGAAAAGCCAGCAGATAAAGCAGATGATGGTCAGATACACTTTCTCTGTTGTTCTACAGCTGAGAGAAAATATACATAAGCATTTGAATTGTAAATATTGACAATTTCATGTCATAAATACAGGGATTATTTAAGATTTTTAGTCCTATGTCACTGACAAAATGATTTGGGATGAGAAAAAAAGTTTGATTTTCAATAACAAGAAGGATGATTGATTTTGCTGAATTTTGTTTAAATTAAGAAGGAAGCTCTTTTTCTTTAGATTTCTCACTGGACTTTGGGTTAAAAAAGAAAAAGAAGAAAAAGAAAGCATTTGATGTCAGTGAACTGGAGGAAACCTTACCAGAACCAGTCAGTATTTTAAAGACCCTTTATCTTTTACATATGCCTATCAGTTTTGTTTAAAATGTTTATTTCTTTTACATGCACCTCAGTTTTGTATAACAAGTGTGCTTTTTATTCCCACATATTTCAATCTTCTTCATTTTTTCTTGTCTGCCATTTTGTCTGTTCAATACATTACTGTAGATTCCTAAATATACGCGAGGAATTAATTATCGCATTATTACACGATAAGCACCACTCGTGAAATAAAATAACTCGCTTTCATTTTTATGGCACTGAAATCAATGTAAAATCCCTTGATCAACTGTCCATTCGCGAATTATTGTTTTCGTGATTTGACGTCAAAGAGTCATTTCGCAAAAATAAGTACTCGCGAAAAATAAGGAATCTACAGTATTCATATAAAGAAAAAATAGAAAAAAGAATTATTACTCTCATCTGCTACCATTTGAAAAGGTGAACCAGAATACAGCATCATTTTAATTCTAATGCTTTAAATGAAAATGTAAAATTTATCTACTTTGATTAAGATTTTATAATTCATTATCATGTGACTGCTAAGTAAGCAAGTTTGATTTGTTTAAAAAAGATCTATGCTTAATACTTTGGAATGAATATATAGGCTCCTGAAAAAGAGGCTCCAGAACCAGAGGCCTCAGAAGGGGTAGAAGAAGACATGAACTTCGCTCTACCACTGAAGAAGAAAAAGAAGAAGAAGGTAGACTTCACTATGATTGAAAATGAGGATGCTGATAAACAGAATGAAGGTACAGTGTCTGTATGAAAGAGGACATTTAGTCAGTGGAATTCATTTGAACACTTTGGTCATTAACATAAAAACATGTAATTGTTTGCAAATGAATTATTGCATACATTATTTAACAAAATTTTCTGTGGTAAAAACAATATGATTGGATAATGGATGTTTGAATTGACGTTAATTCATTCCCCTTTTGCTGATGAACAAGATCCATTTCTCAGTTGTGCTCATTCATTATGTAATTTTTAGGAGATCTGGACTTTGAGGATCGTATTGGAGGGGCTGTTCCTGAGGGTAAGGCATGGCTGGCCTCAGACAGAGACTACACATATGATGAGGTACAGTGTTACAGTATTGACCGTGTGAAAAAGTGTAATTGTGAGAGTCATGTCTGTACCCTGCTTTTGTTAAAAGTTTTGTGATATGTTCATAATTATGTAAAAATGTTCATAATTTTTAGATGACTAATCATTAAAAATTGGAACACATCTATCTAATATCTGTCATACATTTCATTTGTGATAATTACAGGAGTACAGAATACCGGTATATATTATTCATTAGTTTACCGTAATAGAAACACATGATATTTCTCTAACAATATGATGAATTTAACTTCAGTTACTGACACGGGTATTTGATATCATACGGGAGAAGAATCCAGATATGGTAGCTGGGGAGAAAAAGAAGTTTGTCATGAGACCCCCTCAGGTGCTCAAAGTCGGAACAAGAAAGTCATCTTTTGCAAACTTCTCAGATATTTGCAGATTGTGAGTAATTTTGTTTTATTTTGTAGATAAAGTAAAAGGAGGTGCTGTGATATGTTATATCTGAAAAAAATATATTTTAATCGTAAAATAAGTAATAGGAAAGCAAATTCTTACTGTATGATGGAACTTATTTTTATAATTGTAGATTGCATCGACAGCCCAAACATGTCCTGGCCTTTTTATTGGCTGAGTTGGGAACAAGGTAGTATAGCCATTCTCATTTGTACTGCATTCTTCTGAGGTGTGCTGTCTCTTGTGATAAATATTAAATTAACTTGTGATTTATAGTGGGTCAGTCGATGGAAACAACCAGCTTATTATTAAAGGAAGATACAACCAGAAACAGATAGAGAATGTCCTTAGAAGATATATTAGTAAGTAAGAAGGTGTAGAAAATGAGCTTTGTTTGCCTTCTATAGCAAATTAATGTTTATCTCCCTTAGGAGAATATTATTATTATTTTATATTAAAATTTCCTCTTTAACAGAAAATGCTTGCCATATAATATAAATGGATCTTAAATATACCAAAATATCTTTATCTTGTCCTGACACTATTATAAACTGTAGTTTATTTTACAGAGGAGTATGTGACCTGCCATACCTGTAGATCACCTGATACTCTCCTTCAAAAGGACACTAGAATTTTCTTTCTGCAGTGTGAGACTTGTGGTTCTCGATGTTCTGTCACCAGCATTAAGTCGGGATTTCAGGCTGTTACGGGCAGAAGAGCTGCCATTCGAGCAAAGACATCTTGATTCTAATTTATTATCTGACATGAACATAAAAATCTTTGATGTCTTTCAGTATATTGGAGTTGTTAATACCATCATAGTTTGTTAAAACAAACTGAAAATGTACAATTCCTAGAAAGGAGGTACCTGTTCAGGATTTCAAATTCCATAGACATTCTGTATGTATTGTGTACATAGTGTATCTGTATTACTGCTTTATGAAATTTGTCCGAGGTTCAGAATGTTAACAGTATAAAAATTATAAATATTCAGCAAATATCATGCTGCAGCAAATGCAAAAGATTGTTTTTAGAGCTCATTGTATAATTGGGTACTCTGCCCAGAGAAACTGGTCAGAATGAATGGGTTCATACTTCATAATTTAATTGTCCGTGTTATCAATGACAATAAATGTATTTTGAATTCATTGTACACTCTTGTTATTTCTCACAAGAGGAGATGAATCTATTCAGTGTTATGTCAGTCCTTTAATGATTTTTAACTTTCTGAATACATGTATTCAATTCAATTTATTGACATCACCATGTTGATATACAGTCTAAATAACAAATCAGATGACAGACAACAGAAAAAAAGAAAAGAAAATGTACCATAATGGCTGTAGCATGCTAGACAAATTTACATGATTCTTTGTAGTCCATGGATTTGTTTTCTCTGCATAAAGGCTTAAAGCATATATCTAAATAGTTACGTAAACGTTCTGTAGTATGATAATGGATATAATATATATATATTAATTATATATATGTGAATATGTGATTGTAATTTATTTTTAAAATGTGAGTGTGCGGCATATATGTATGCAGACAGAATGTGAAGGCCAGTGTCAAAACGGAAAAAAAACCTTTTTTCCATTTGAAATGAAAACATCCCCCCACCCCACTTGAATCCATATACCACTTCAAAGATTAAGGCTGATCAACATACATCATGTTCAAAAGTTTAAAATTTATAATTCATTGAACATAAATGAATTTGAAGAACAAAATTATGATAAACATATCTCATTGCCAATCTCTAGGACAGTGATAATGGCAGTATTCTATAAACCCGTATCTGAGGACGTGTTTGATTATTGAAACAGATCATCCACAAGGGAGATTATTTAACATGCTTAATTTACTCATTACAAGGTCAAGGCCAAAATGTCACCCTTATATACCTATGTATGAATTGAGGAAAGTTAATCATAAATAGGACATCATCAACAGGAATAAAATAATATGGTTTCAGGCCCCTAGGAAGTAATTTCAGTCTGGGAGGGGGGCACAGTCATACAATTTCAGTTGAATTCAGTTAAAAAAATTCTTGACAAGCCAATAAAGGGTCATCATACGTTTTTATTGAGGGGGCACAAGCATATAGTAGCTATGTTTTCTATAGTAATCTACATGTATATATCGGCAAAATTATTGGGGGGGGGGGAGGGGGGTTCAAGCCCCCCGTTCCTACAGCCATGCATGGGTTTTATTTCTCAGCCGTTACTGCTGGATTTAAATAGAACTGAAAACTGCATTTCCAATCAAGTCAATCCTATTGGTGGTGTCATCCTGATATAAAGGTCATCCTTAGCATATTTGCATTTACCACTGTGAAGGCCAAGGTCATTTAAAACAATTGAAATGAATGTGTGTAAAATTGATTTTATCACTCATAGTGCTAAATGCAATCGTTATAATAAGCGATGAGACATCATCAATCGTAAAACAAGAATTTCCTTTGCAATTAGTCTAAGTATATAGAAGAAACATCGAGTTTCAAAAGAAAGTGATCTTTCTGGGCGGATCTAGAGGAGGGTCCGGACCCCCTCCCCCCTTGAATTTGCAGAGTTATCATTAAATGTACACACTGAAGCAAATAAAAAATGACTTTGGAACCCTACCACCACCACCATGAACGGTGGAAACGTGTTTTTTCACGTCTGGGAGAGGACTTTACGTGTTTTTTTCCTCTGCTTGTCAAGAAAAATCTGGGTTGGAAAAATTGTTTTTTTTCTCTTTTATTAAAACATGGTACATAAATAATTCATTGTACAGAAAATCATAATACATACATTGCATAGAAATTCATAAATCAAAATCACAAATAATTGCCTACTTCTAGATACAGATTATCATTAATTACATGTGCTTTCCTTAGAATCACGTTTTGTAAACAAAGACAATTTTTTATCTTATTTCGAAAAACTTCTATATACATGTTTTCTTTTTGAAATCTACATTTCATTTTATATTTATAAATGGTAAAACAAATAAATGACAATAGATTATTCAATCTAGTTGTTTTTAAATTGATTTCATTATAAAAACCAAGTACCAGTATTTTCCATGTGATTTCAAAACCCCAAAACAAACTAATTTTTTTCCAAATATTTTCACAAAGTTTACACCTGTACAGGAGATGTTCAGTGTCTTCAACAACCATACAATATTCACAAAAAGGTTCTACATCTTTGTTCAATTTACTTACATTTAAGTTATTGTTCAATATGCAATTCAATAATTTATAATTAAATTCAGCAACATTTTTTTCATACATATACTTAATTTTAGCTAGATATACATTTTTCCAGACATATTTGTAACTAAGATCAAAAGTCTTTTGCCACATATTTTCATAAACTGATCGTTGAAACTTTATGTTTACCAAAATTGAATAATAAAAATCACATTTAAGGTTTGCTACAATTCTTACACTATTATCTTTAAATAAAAATGACACTTCGTTTTTAATATTAATAAATTTTGCATATGTACAATCAAAATTGTTTTTGTATTCTCTGAGTGCCTTCTTTATCATGATATATTCACAGAGTATATTGTTTTTCTTTTCCAGTATATTATAAAAGTGTTCAATACTAAGGAAGTTTCCATCATTATCAAAAAGATCTTTGATATATAGAATATCACTTTTTATCCAGTTTTCAAAACAAAGAGGTTTAGAATCATACTGAAACAGATTATTGTTCCAAATGAATTCCGATAAAAATTGGTCTCTCTTTAAAGCAGAAATTTGTGTAACTTTTTTACATTTATTGAAAGCAGAAAGGACTTCACCATAAAAAAGTGGTATTCTTAGCATCTTAAAAAAAGCAGTATTTTCAAAGTTACATACACTTGTTTTAACAATATCATTAACAGACAGGTTTTTAAGATTAAGAATATTATTCAACATTTTATATATTATACTTCTTTTATCTAGTATTCGTTTTATCCAAGAAGCCTTCGCTGCAGTAAATTTACTCTCTACATCAACAATACCTATTCCACCTTGGTCAACTTTACCAATTAGCGTATTTCTCTTTATCCTATCTTTTTTCTTCCATAAGAAATTAAATACAAGTTTTGATACATTTTTAAAGAATTCATTTTTTGGATTTGACAAAATAAAAGCATTATATACCAATTTAGATAATGCTAGTGTATTTATTATAGTGCATTTTCCGAAGATCGTTAAGTTTCGCCTTCTCCAAACACTCAGTATTCTTTCAAGTTTCTCTAATTTATTTGTCCAATTCATATCATAACAGATATCCTTATCATGACCGAGATATACACCTAATGATTTTACATGACTTTTAGCAATTCTAACACCACAAATATATTTTTCATTTAAATACATTTCAATAAATTTTCCTGTCAATAAACATTCTGTTTTGTCCATATTCAATTTCGGGCCTGCGACTTTGCTAAATTCACGTATTGTTTCTAAAGCTTTGTTCAGTGAATAAGTGTCTTTCAATAAATTAGTGCAATCATCGGCATGTTGTACGATTTTTAAATTTCCATTATCACCTGGCGATAAACCGATGATTTCTTCATTATTTTTAAGCTGAACTGCTAGTATTTCTAGCACGAAAATAAATAAAAGTGCTGACACAGGACAGCCTTGTCTAATCCCTCTTTGCATTTCACATGATTTTGACATCCAGCCATTATTTTTAACTTTAAAAGTTGGTTTAGAATATAATGTTTTTATCATTTTGATAAAATTTTCACCAAAATTAAATTTTTCTAGAGTTTTGTACATGAAGTTATATTCAACAGAATCGAAAGCTTTTTCAAAATCGAGAAAGAGCAAAATACCATCAATATCATTATTGTTACAATATTCAAATATGTCTAATATTATTCTCGCGTTCTCCCCAATGTATCTACCTTTGATATAAGCACTTTGTTCACTACTAATTATTCTACTAGCAACTTTTTGCAAACGATTAGCTAGAACATGAGCAAAAATTTTGTAATCAACGTTTGTGAGACTAATTGGTCTATAGTTCTTAAGATTTTCTTTCTCTCCTTTTTTATATATCAGGGATATCACAGCATTTCTTTGCAAAAAAGGCAAAATACCATCATCAATACTTTTAAGTAAAGAGGAAAAGAATATTTCCTTTATATCATGCCAAAAAACCTTATAGAATTCTGCTGTTCAGCCATCTTGACCAGGGGATTTGTTATTTTTCATTTTAAGAACAGCTTCTTCACATTCTAATTTTGTAGGCAACATGTCACATAACTCTTTCTCGGCCTTTGTAACCTTTTCGCAGTTAACATTTTTTAAATAGTTTTCTATTTCATTATCAGAAATCCTCTTACTAGTATATAATGAACTATAAAAAGTAAACAAACATTTCATAATATTATCATTGTCAGTGATAACAGACTCATTATCATCCTTGATTTTAGTTATTGCATTATTTATTTGCTGCTTTTTTTCAAGACCTAAAAAATAAGAGTTACTTTTCTCACCCTTTTCTATCCACAAAGCTCTAGATCGTACATAAGCTCCATTACACTTCTGAGCATAATAATTATCTCTTTCTTCTTCAAGTTGTCGTTTGTACCTCATATTTATTTCAGTATAATGTTTTAAATCTAGTAGTTTTAATTGAGTTTCTATAAATTTGATACGCTTTTTTTTATTATTAGCTTTATTTTTTGAAAAAGACATACAGAAGTCTTTAATGGATATTTTCATTCGTTCCCATCTTACTTTTGGATCATTTAACTGTTTTAATTCTTCTTTTTCGTCACTTATATGTTTTCTTAATTTTTCACAAAATTTTTCTTCAGTTAATAATGAGTTATTTAACTTCCAGTAACCACTACCTCGTAAATTTTCAGAAGTGCTGAGATCAAAACCTAAGCCCAAATGATCGCTCATACGTATCCCTTCAACACTAGGTGCTCTACGCACAGTAATATTACAAAGCGGGAAAAACATATTATCATTAATAAAAACATAATCTATTCTGCTTTTGGGAATGTCCTCTCCATCACACCACGTTAAACCATTTATGCTTGTTTTTCCGCTGGAAATCCAGCAGTCATTTAGATCAAAGTATTTCAAAAATTTTCTTAAATTCTTAACACTTTTATCATTTTGATTACAGTCTAATTGACAATTAAAGTCACCACAAACAACGAGCCCTTCTATATTCATAGCATATTGACTTACCCAAGATAATAATCTTTTAAAAAATGCAATTCTAGAGTGTTCAGCGTTAGGTGCATAAACATTCACAATTGTAGTAATTTTTTCATTATATTTCAAGTTAACCAATAATCTTCTTCCATCAAGAGACTGATGATAATTTAATATTTCAACGGAAAGGTTTTGCTTGAAAAATAGTGAAACGCCTCTACTATATACGGAGTCAGAAAAGCAATGAAGTTTGTTTCCAAACCATCGGGAATTGTATATAAATTCATGTTCTTTAACAAAATGTGTTTCTTGTAAAAGGACTATATCAAAATTGGAATCTTTCAACCACTCAAAAAGCGTTACTCTCTTTTTATAAGTATTTAGGCCTCTCACATTTAAGGAGAGGAATGATAAAGAGTTTTTATTCATTTGGTCGGGGAGATTGTTAATTCACATCATTTTGTAGCAGATTCTTTTTCATTTTTCTTTTTATTTTTTTTCAAATCTCGGATAAATGTATCAAGTTTCTTTTGACTGTCCTCGGTTTGAGAGCCTTTCCTAGGCAGGGAGGCGCTCCTGAGTTTTCTAGTATATTTGGCAGCAATTTTTTGGACGATGACTCCAAGTTTGTTTTCACCTGGCCATTTTGATGGTTCTGTTTGAGTTGTGCCGATGGTATCCAAGCCTGTACCCCAGTACACGTCAACAGTGGACTCGGCAAAAATCGTATAAGCATTAGAGGCTTCAAGTTTTTCTCGCATTAAAGTTACTTGTTCAGCTTTTGCAGACACGATTTCCTCCATTATTTCCAGTTTTTGCTCGCTCCAACCCTCCGGGTCCTTTATGGAATTTCCTATCTTTTTAGCATCCAGTGCTGTGGGAGCGTTTCTTACCTTCTCAGCTGCAACTAAATTACCAGCACGTAGCGCTTTCGTCAACTGATAAGCATGCTCGGCTGACTGGTGGTGCTCGCCAAAGACTTTAATGTCGCAAGGGAAAAAGTTTGAAATGGGATTTTCTTTTCCTTGGAATGCAACAACATTTTCAGTCTCTTTGTAATGTTGGCAGTCCGGAGATCCTGGTTCATGACCAGGTTCGCGACATACTCTGCAGGCCTTTTCACTGTTGCATTGCTGAGCTCTGTGCCCAAATTCCCAACAATTATAGCACTGAAGCTTTGGGGAGTTGGTAACTTGACCATAATGGAAGAGACGGCATTTTAGACCAGCACATGTAACGTTTCTCGGGAGAGATTTGTTAATCAGTGGTGCGATGTATAGAAATCTATTGCCATTGAGTACACTGGTCATTCGATGGGTAACGGGATTTCTGATGTTCTCGTATTTGAGATCGCTTTTGATAGTAACGTCAAAGTTATTCAGCATCTCAAAAACCGCACTGTCATCTACAGATAGGGGTAGACCATTGATAGTGACCTTGAGTACTTGGTCTTTGGGATTTTTTGCGCCTGTTGAATACGGGTTAGAGTCATAAACTTGAACGGAAATGTTTCTAACCTCAAACCCCTCAACTAGAAGTTTCGAACGGCTCTCCAAACACGTGAGATAAACTCGCCATAGATCTCTTTCCAATTGAATGCTATATATCTTGTCCCCAATTTTTTCACGAATAGCTTCATACAGTTCATAATCTATAATCCTTTCACTCTGTTCTGATTGTAGTTCCTTGTTCTTAATATAAAGAGGTTTAAACATTGGTTTTTCCTGTTCATTCATAGTGTAAATATAGCTACAGAGTACTACTCACCGATAGGCGTAATCCGACGAATATCCAAAAATAAACACAAAAAGTATTTCAAACACACCGCAAGTCTCATATATACATACGTAGATAAGGTGTGATTAAAAAGGTTCAAAAACACCAAATCCAAATTACAGTAGATAGATATAATCCACTATAATATTGTTAGAAGAACGGAGCAAGTTGTAAACACGTCCATTCACCTTGCCCGTCACGTGACCTCCTGGGTTGGAAAATTTTTGATTGGGGTGGAACCCCCCCCCCCCCCCCCGGAAAAAATCCTGAATCCGCCTATTCCGCGCCTGATCTTGACTATTTATGCTATCAATTTCTATTTATAGATAAAAGTAAAATTCTCAGGTGATGAAATAGTGTATCAGACTTGCAACAGACTCACAGATATATATAAACTCCAGCTATGATCACAAACTCCTAGTCTAGCCTTTAACTATAAATCTAACGAAAAGAAAACCGGATTATGATACAAAAATTACGATTGATTCAAAAGAATAAGTTTGGTAAGTAGATTGATTTTGTTTGTAGTTTTTGATCTGTACAAATGATCGATTGATTTAATGCCTAGATAACATTACATCAGCTTATTTAGTAATTAAATTGAACAGATCAAGAACAGAATGTTTTGGTTAAACCGATACAATTTCTAAAAGTGTCTAGTTTTAACTCAAAAATGTTTGAAACGTCATAGAAAATAATCTTCAGATTCCTACATAAGAATCCACCTTCTCTTTAGAATTCAGTATTGTCTAATAAAGTTGTGTGGTCCTAGAAACACTAGTAAAATCAGTCTTGGCAGTTGTTTTTTTTTTTCACTTTCATGTAGATTTTGTCGCCGGAAACGGGAAGAACAAAGTATTAAGTAAGTCTCCATCGCAAACAGCTCCAGACTGAAATAAGTTGAAGGAGTTACACTTTAATTCTAATATACCAATGTCATCTAATACAATGACAGAAGAAAACCAAACAAGTGTCCCTCCACAGCCGTCCAATTCTGGTGGCAGTGACAAAGACAAAAGAGGAATGGAAGGTGGGAAAGGTGATTGTATTGACATACCGATACATTTTTCTTTGGATTTATCCTATTTTTTCTTAATAGTAAATCATGCATGTAGTTTAATTTCATTGAAGATCCGGTTTATTAATTAACAAATAAGAAAACAAACTGATGTACATGTATAATAAGTTTATTTTTTCTCGATTAATTGACAGCTTATATTTTGCACTACAACTTTTAAAGGTTTACAACCCCAGAGGAACAATAACGTTCTTGCCGATGATTTGAATTTTTTGGGACATAAAAAGAAAAAGCGGAGTAACAAGCAACTCATTCAAGGTGTGTAAAGTTTCGTTGGGCTAACTCCTAGTCTAGTCTTTAACTATAAATTAATCTGACGATCATTTTGAAAAAAAAGAGAAAATGCTAAGCTACGTTTTATCATTTTGAAGATGACTTTTTCAAAGAAGAAGTACCGGAAAACATTGATGTAATGAAGGAAGAGAGAAAACTTGGAGAGGGAGATTATAATTATGAAGAGGTAATCACTCACAAAATATATTATACTCACTGTCTAAAAACTATAAATCTAATGATTATAGATTCCTAATAGGTATCGAGTTTTTACTTTTCATACATCAATGTGATACGCAATTCTGTTTACTGGTTTTAAATTCTGATGAACAAAACTGTCATGACATTAAACATGTTTGTACTATTATGAAGAAATATTAAGAAAAAAATAACATTCAAAACTAGTCAAAAGTATGGAACGCCATAGCTGTCTTAAGGTATGGTACATCATATTACATGGTGTGTTCTATATAATATAGGGTTGATTCAATATATTAAATGGTCACCGCTCCTTGTTAAAGGGTGAAGAGCACATAATACATGGTGCGTTCAATATAATAAATGGTCGGTTCATTATGTTAAATGGTCACCACTACTTATTATAGGGTAAAACGTACATAATAAATGGTGTGTTCAATATAATAAAGGGTCGGTTTATTGTGTTAAATGGTTACAGCTACTCGTTATAGGGTGAAACGTACATAATACATGGTGCATTCAATATAATAAAGGGTCGGTTCATTATGTTAAATGGTCACCACTACTTATTATAGGGTGAAACGTACATAATACATGGTGCGTTCAATATGATAAAGGGTCGGTTCATTGTGTTAAATGGTCACCACTACTTATTATGGGTGAAACGTACATAATAAATGGTGCGTTCAATGTAATAAGGGGTCGGTTCATTATGTTAAATGGTCACCACTACTTATTATAGGGTAAAACGTACAGAATACATGGTGCGTTCAATATAATAAAGGGTCGGTTCATTGTGTTAAATGGTCACCACTACTTATTATAGGGTGAAACGTACATAATAAATGGTGTGTTCAATATAATAAAGGGTCGGTTTATTGTGTTAAATGGTCACCATTACTTATTATAGGGTGAAACGTACATAATAAATGGTGTCTTCAATATAATAAAGGGTCGGTTTACTATGTTAAATGGTCACCGCTACTTGTTATAGGGTGGAACATACAACATAAATGGTAAGTATTGCATTACAAAAGATACGTCAAGTACATTACTTGGTGTGCAGCTAATTTTACATCGTTTCAAAAAAAAAATATGATGACTTAAATGGTGTCTTTGGAAGGTTTAAAATGCCACACTCTTCTTTTGATATCCTTATTTTAATTTTGTGTGTCTGTATATGTGTGTGTGTGGGGGGGGGGGGGTACCCAAACTTAAAGAATAAGGGGGGATACTTAAACTTGAAAAATCTAGTTTAGTAAGGGGGTTAGGTACGGTCTAGGTCAGATTATTTATTTTCTCCCAAGTGGGAGACAGGTTATTTATTTTCAACATTTTCATGGACAGATTATTTATTTCCAAAATCTTCCAGGCCTCCCCTACCTCAGAATCAGTCATGTAGATCTGAACAATAAAATAAAATATCAATTAAGTATCGATGTAGGCCTGTGGTTCGAGGGGGAAGGGTACACCGATTTGATTTAATATGAAAATTTTCATTCAGAGGCTGCTTGCCCCCCCCCCCCCATATTTTTGTAGCAGCATGGTTGAAATGTGTCCCACTGTAATGCATTGATTTAAAAAAATGTCGAAAAGTTATAGAAAGATACTCCCCCCCCCCCCTCAATAGGTTTTCGACTTTGAGCCTATAATTTTTTTTAATGCTTGTCAATTTTCTTATCCCCCCTTTAAAAATGTTGCTATGGGCCTATGTGGCAAATTAAAAGCGTTGTATACTGTATAGACACGACCCCTCCTCCAATTTCCACACATAATGCAAATGACAAAAAGGGGGAGGATAATTTTTATACGAAAGGTTGGAGAGGTGTGGTCTTTCTATAAACAATTTTTTTAACATAGAAAAATGATATTTTTACAGAGGAGGAAATATATTGTAATAAGTGACTGTGATGTTCCTTAGAAGACTACACATTACGTACGGCAAAAAAAAGATGACACTAAACTCTCCCTCCCCTTCCATCAGCCGTTCTTTTTTTTCAATTGTACTTGATAACGATATACATTTAAAGATACGTGACATTTGTGTACTATAGGCAAGTACTAAAAAAGAGTACTGATTCACATCACATTTCTTATAGAATTAAACGAAAACACGGAAGAATATTATGGAAATTAAAGTAAGGGGACGTCCATTTGATTTTGTGTTGTTAGGGCTGGGAGATTCTAGATATAAATTATACTAGTATTCCCCCACTGTGAAGAAAATAAATAAATGGACCTTGTTGGTTGGTATCACCCTGAAAATATAGAGTTTGGGTACCTCCCCGCAATGAAATATTTTTTGACTTGTCAATCTTAATGAACATGAAGAGGAAAATTAAATCTGACCCAGATAACCTTTGAAATAAATTATCCGTCCTATACCGACATAAAAATAAATAATCTGACACTGAAAAATTGGCCAACATCCCCCTTCAGAATGAAATGGCCAACTCTTAAAATGTTCCGGGAAATATAGTTTTACGGTACGTTTCATTGGTAGTTCGCACAAGACCTCAATGTATATTCAACATTTGCATAAGACCTCTTTCTTCCTAACTTGATTAGAAAATTTCACCCGGATTACTCATTCTAACTTTCTTATTTTAACATTTTTACTATAACTTACTCTTACTTTCTAACTCCGCCTTTACACATATTTTTACTGAAATAAAGGAAGGTGTATAAAATAAAATTTTAAAAGTTTCTTAAAGAATCAAGTGTCTTTGGAATATAATCTTTCAATTTCAGCCTCATAAAGTAAAAAAGAAGCTTACGGTTTTTCCGGTGACCAAGTAAATATTCAAATTTAGAGAGTCTGTATAAAAGGTCAAAATGAAATGAAAAAATTGAATTAGAAAAACAAGATGTTAGAACTAAGATAATAAATAAATGAAATATTAAAATAAAATTGGAAAATCAATAAATTAAAGTAAGAATACTAAAAGAGAACTGTGCCACGGAAATCCCTCCATAAACACCAGTTAATTGAATCATCATAGCTAACTTTTAATGTGTGTTTTTTGAAACCATGTGAAATTAGCTGTACACTGATTATATGTACTTAACGCATTTTTTTTAAAAGTGTTAATTTCTATTTATTACATGTATGTGCTTTTCACCCTATAACAAGTAACGGTGACCTTTTAATACAGTAAACCGACCCTTTATTATATTGAACACATCATGTATGTACCTTTCACTCTATAACAAGGAGTGGTAACCATTTAACATACTAAACAGACCCTTTATTATATAGAACACACTATTTCTTATACTCCCTTAACCGTATGACAAGGGGTGGTGATCATTTAACATAATGAACCGACCCTTTATTAAATTAAACGCACCATGTATTATGTACGTTTCACCCTAAACCAGGTAGCGGTGACCATTTAACATACTAAACCGACCCTTTATTATATTGAACGCACCATTTATTATGTACGTTTCACACTTTAGCAAGTAGCGGTGACCATTTAACATAATGAACCGACCCTTTATTATATTGAACGCACCATTTATTATGTACGTCTCACTCTTTAACAAGTAGCGGTGACCATTTAACATAATGAACCGACCCAATATTATTTTGAACGCACCATTTATTATGTACGTTTCACACTTTAACAAGTAGCGGTGACCATTTAACATAATGAACCGACCCTTTATTATATTGAACGCACCATGTATTAGGTACGTTTCACCCTATAACAAGTGGCAGTGACCATTTAACATGGTTAAATGATCCTTTATTAAATTGAACGCACCATTTATACACCCTTCACCCTATAACAAGGAGTGATGACCATTTAACATACTAAACTGACCCTTTATTATATTGAACACACCATGTATGATGTATTTTTCACCGAATAACAAGTAGTGGTGACCATTTAACATAATGAACCGACCATTTATTATATTGAACGCACCATGTATTATGTGCTCTTCACCCTTTAACAAGGAGTGGTGACCGTTTAATATATTGAATCAACCCTTTATTATACAGAACACACCATGTAATATGATGTACCATACCTTAAGACAGCTATGGCGTTCCATACAAAAGATAAATTCTACATTTCACTCTTATCACATTAAAATCTGGTACACATGTAGATATCAAAATACAGTTGTTCTGTCTATAAACCTTCAATTTTCAGGAACGTAGTATCGTTTTTGAAGGAGGTGGAGGGCAGCCAGAAAAAAAATAACTTACTCGAAAAAAACTTTGATAAAGAAAGGGAGGGGGAGAAAAAAAATTGTCCAATCTCGAAAATCCTATTTCGTGGAGGGGAGTATATAGGATCAAACTTCCTTTCACATCCAAATTTTATCAATGCATTACCAAATTACCATGATTTAAGTAGGTTACAATAAAAAAAAAGGGGGACCAGCCTTTCAATGAACATTTTCAATAGTTAAAGGTTATGATACTACGTAATTGATTTTAATATAGCCCTTTGTTGTATTTATATAATCAACATAACCATTATTTCTATTTTAAAAGCTTTTAGATATTCTCTATAACTCCCTGAAAAAGGAACACCCTAATCTTTGGGAACAACAGAATTCTAAGATCCGGATTCCTGCTGTGTACGCAGTCAGAGAAGGGAGGAAAACCGTCTTGCTCAATTTCACAGATATCTGTAAAGCGTAAGCGTTGTTAAATCGACGTCACATATATCTGTATTTAGCTTTAGTGTTGTTAAATCAAATTCTAATCGACGTCCCAGATATCTGTAAAACTTCAAAGTGTTGACAAATCAAGATCAACAGATATTCTGTAAAGTGGATAAATCAAGTTTTCACAAGTTTTAACCTTGCAGATCGCATACCGACTTCGAAGTAATGCCGGAGATCAACTTGTCAGACACGCTTTCTGATGATGTAACGCGAATCGAATTAAGTTGACAGATACTGTCATTTGGTTTATATGCCAATGCGAATGCTCGTGAATGATGAATAGTGAAATTCATGAAATGTTTTACACAACCATTCCCCACGATAAATTAAAGTCCAGGCTTTTTGATATCATTGACAGCTGCTTTTTCAATAAAAATGGAACTCGTAAATATACTTACCTTGTCATTGGTCATTTGCAAAATTATTTTGTTAAAAAACATTCTGATTGTACACACAAGTACTCTGAAGTTGACATTTAAAAAGATGCTTGAGTTTCTGATTGACAATATCTATGTGGTTTTCGGAGACCAGGTCTTCCAACAATCTATTGGAATACCTATGGGTACCAATTGCGCCCCGTTATTAGCAGACCTTTTTTTGTATTCATATGAAGCAGAATTTGTCCAAAATCTTGTACGTGAAAAGAAGAAAACATTTGCTGTGGCGTTCAACTCGACATTTAGATATATCGACGACGTACTGTCAATTAACAATGGCTATTTTCATTCTTATGTCGATACGATATATCCTGGTGAACTTGAGATAAAAGATACCACAGAGTCTGACACATCTGTTTCATATTTGGGTATTTTACTTGAAAAAGACGTTAATGGTAATCTTACAACCAAGCTTTATGATAAACGTGATGACTTTAACTTTTCAATCGTCAACTTCCCTTACTTATGCAGCAATATACCTTCATCACCTGCATACGGGGTATATATCTCTCAGTTGATTCGATACGCAAGAGCATGCTCTACGTACGTACAATTTCTAAAACGAGGTAAATTATTGACAAATAAGTTGATGAAACAAGAATATCAGCTGTCTCGTTTAAAGTCATCATTTCGTAAGTTCTATGGTCGATACAATGACCTTGTCAGCAAATTCAATTTATCATTGAGTCAAATGCTGACTGACGTTTTTCATACTGATTGTTAGGCCATTATTTACACACTGAATTGTCGACGGATTTTTCCGTTATTTCCCGATCATGACAAGGAGCACACGGCGGGTGTGACCGGTCGGCAGGGGATGCTCACTCCTCCATGGCACCTGATCCCACCTCTGATGTTTGGAGGTCCGTGTTTGCTCTGCTCCTATTTTGTATTGTATAATGGACTTTTGAGCTTGAATACTGTTCGTTATCTCCATATATTTCACTTTAGTAACCCATTACTCGCCTGCCTTTCCGATCGGGTACTCGGTCTATATTCAAAGTAACATGCACAAGGGCCACAACGCTCACCTGAGTTGTTCTTCTACATATTCCGAGGTAAATCTTTGTTTACATTATTGTGGCCCCATCCTATCCCCGGGGGATTGACTGAATTAACTTTAGTGTTGAGGTCCTGAAATTGACGCTCAACCAAAAAAATATTATCTTAATGAAAGATAAGTTTAAATTTTGATTTTTTTTTTTTTTGAATAATGACTGAGTAATGGAGTACTCGATCGAAAAGGCAGGCTTATAAAAAAGTTATAATTTATCTATTTGACAACCCTACTTGAAAATGTTGGGATAACATTTGCAGACTTTTTAACAAAGAAGAACATTGTAATTGAACATTTATACTCTTACACTTTTAGAGTTCACAGACCTCCTAAACATGTAATGGAATTCTTATTCAGCGAATGTGCGACAAAGTTAGTGTTTACTTCATTCATATGCAATAATATTCCGAGTAATATTCATTTTAAAGATGCTTGATGTCCGATTATATTTGAATTCTCGAAATATGAAGTCTAATCAGATGAGTACTTAAGCAATAAAATGATTCTTTATCTCCTTAATTGTTAGTGGGTCAGTTGACATCAGAAACAGAGTTTGTCTGAAAGGAAACTTCAAACCTGCTGGGCTCCAAACAGTCATTACAAATTATGTCAGTAAGTAGTACTCTACACATTAAATAAGTCTCCTTTATAATGTATGTACTGGCATTTATCTATCACATAGATATTTTTATCTTACAAGATTTGATAGTCATTTTCTTGATTCTTGCTCTACATTGCTTTATGTATATATTGGTTGAACTTATTTATTATGTTCATATACATTATTGCTATTAGTAAAGTGCCTTTATTATTTACCCGTAATGAATTCTTTTAACACTTTTTCTATAAGAATTGGGTAATGTTCTAAATATATACAATTTAATTAAGATTTTTTCCTTTTCGCGGGGGGGGAGGGGGGTGTCTCTATAAAATACGATCATGCAAGTATAGAAAATATAGTAAAACCCCGTAAACAAGTTTATGCTTATTAAAATGAATCAGTCTTTCAACGCCATATTTTTAACATCCTATTTGAGTTGAATACATTTTTTTTTTTGTTTCTAGAAGAATACGTCGTATGTGCCTCCTGTAAATCATTCAATTCGCTTCTTATTCGGGAAACACGCCTTCATTTTGTTCAGTGTGAGGGGTGCGGATCCAGACGGGTGGTGAATGCTGTCAAATCAGGCTTCCGAGCAGTTACCTCTCGAGACAGAGCCCGATAGATATACCGCAAATATACATGAAATTTAACACTTTGGATTAAAAAAAAAAGCAAATCCGGTCATTTTACAAGAAAGACGTTTCCCAGATATTGAGCAACCTGTTAATAATATACATCTTAACGAAAACATATGAGAAATATTTTGAGACCTAATTAAAGGACATACTCGATAGAAACTATCTAATAAAAATATTTTTAACTTTCATCAGACCACTTCCAGAATACCGTAAAACTGTTCTCAGAAAAATGTAGACCTTTTAGAAAAATCAAGAAGACGAGGAAGAATTATTACTTGTTTGACAGTCAACCTTTCTTGATCCATTTTGAACAATGGATTGGGTTGAGAGCCATTGTACTATAGGGAAGAAAAATCATACACTTATCAAATTAACAATGTTTTATGGTATTGCACTTTGTTTTCTTTGCAATGTATATGTGAATTGTTAGTATTGCTGGTGTTCCTTTCAGTACGTTATTGACAATAATCTTTGTCCCCCAATCCCTCATTACGTAGAACAATGTCTTGTTACAATAGTTTTACGAGGGCCATTCATAAGTAATGCAAAGTGATCATCAAAAAAAAAAAAAAAAAAAAAAAAAAAAAGCACAAAAAGCAATTTCTGCATGATATCGAGTCCTTCAAAGTATTCCCTGTTTAAAACCATTCCACATGTTTTGCGTCTCTTTAACTATAACCGGATCACCTCAGCATAAGTTCTTTTTTCGGGTAACCCAAAAGACAGTTTTGATAGCACTTCCCACGAAAGATCTAAAATAGTAGTCGTCTTCCTTTGATGGTTTTCGATCTTGAGTTTTTGAAATGAAAAAAATGTCAAAATGACTGTGACT
Source organism: Saccostrea echinata (assembly GCF_033153115.1). Taxonomy (NCBI): domain Eukaryota; kingdom Metazoa; phylum Mollusca; class Bivalvia; order Ostreida; family Ostreidae; genus Saccostrea; species Saccostrea echinata. Next base: position 50,604,312 of record NW_026889803.1, read on the forward strand.
GCGATCTAGGTAATACGGGGGATGGCTAAGCTCTGTGAACGTCCCTTTCTTCAAAATTTCCTACACATTTCCTATTAGGAGCTTCGTTGTTTCTCAGCAGAAAATCACCCTGGGTACCGGTATTTGAACTTCCCTTACAGAAAATCTGCTTGTCTTTCCTCAATACAATTTTAACATAAAAGCTACCATTGATGGCCCTTCGTTTTTGTATAGGAACAGGTATTACTTAACCTCTCAAGTAAAGAGAAAAACCCGTATAAAACCTATTTGGAACTATGACTTCTCTCTGCAACAATGAGACGACAGCTTCCTCTCTGATTCCACATTCTACGCATTCTATTATTGAGATTCCATTTGGGCTATAAACAGTGCAGCCATGTTTAGTCACCCATCACGCAGGTTTAACATACTTTTTTTGGTTAGAATGTTTATATTTTAATAGACCCATGGCACATTTAACGTGTATTTTCTTGTAAGCATCAGTAAGGAAATAATGCACACATTTGACAGAAATATTTTCTTCGTCAGAACTCAATCAACTGTTGTAATGATGAAATGTTTAGTGTCTTAGCAATGTCTCTCACTGTAAATCTGGCATTTTCAGGTATTGTTTGCTCACAGAATCGATATTTTTTGGTGTTTGACTGCGACCTATTCAGTTCCCCTTTAGACTTTTAAATTTTCTAATCCACATGAACACCATACTGCGTGAAATTGAAAGACTATTTTTCCAGATACCAAAACCTATCTTCATTTCGGTTCTTCAGCAGTTTTTGTAATGAACCCCAGTTTTCATATAAGCCCTAATTTTCATCTTCTTTATAGAGACCATTTTTGAACAATTTAAAGCTCAGTGAAGTGAACATCCTACTGTTAAAGTGAATTTCTTTGCGAAGACAGTAGGAAACAAGATGTGTTTGTGAAACACTGATGTCCCCGTATTGCAGCTCATGGCGAAATTTAAAGTTTCTCAAATGCAAGTCATACTCTAATGTCCAGGTCAAAGGGTCAAAATTAGGGATGTCAAAATACGTATTTTCCTTAGTCGATTATTCGATTGCATTATTCGAACGATAGTCGAATATTCGGAACATTTTCTTATAATAAAATTTTATTTCAAACTTCACTGGTACATGACGTATTTATAACCCCAAAACCCTTTTACTTAAATCTGTTTAAATTAACATTAATGCAACTTACAACGCGTGGATAGCATGATTAAATGAAATGAATTTAGACACCTATTTCCCCAAAATGTATGTTTTCCCTGTCAATTGAATTCATAAATTGGTCTGTACATGCAGTCAATTTTTATTTTAGCAAGATTAAAAATTTGCCAGCCGATATTTTAAAAAAAACTTCTTATGAAATAAATTGGGGGGGGGGGTTAATCTCACACTATCCACGAGTAAGATGCCTATGAAACTGTTAAACAGTTAGATACTGCTTATTCAATTATTGATTGCTGCTATCAAAAAGTCCTTAAAACAGTTTAAATTGTAAGCGAATTGTTGTAATAATTATCAAAGTGTCAAAACATGTCACAGCTATGGTTTGTTCCTTGCATTTAAGCAGTCTTAAAATAACAAAAGATAATTGGTACATGGTATAAGATCAAGTCCAATTAATATTTTTACAAACAAAGCCCAGTATATTGGTGGGTAATTTATTACTAAAACAACACAGGCCGTTACTGACCAAAAAATTTTCGAAGCTGTGTAGAACTTGTAATTACTGTACTTTTTTTTATACGTACATGGAAAATCAACCGTTTTTGTTGAGGAAAATAACCTTATCAACTGTCCCTGAGGAAGGTGGTTTCTCAATTTCTGATGAGAATTCCATCTCGTTGTCACTCATTTATTGCATTTATTTAATTATAATAATATTCGAATGTCGTTTCATTATTCGATCGTCGGTCCATTCGACTGATAGTCGAATAGTCGTCTATTCGTCGACATCCCTAGTCAAAATTGTTGGTACGCAAAGAAAGGGCTTGTCACAAGAGATACACCTATGACATATGAAAGCCCTAGCACCAACCATTCAGAAGTTATGGCCAAGATTGAAATTTTCCAAAAGTAGATCAAACTCCAAGGTCAAGATCAAAGGGTCAAAACTGTTGGTACCCGAGGGAAGGACTAGTCACAAGAATACACATGAAATATGGAAGCCCTAGCACCAACTGTTCAAAATTTATGGCCAAGGTTAAAGTTTTTTAAAAGTAGATCAAACTCTAAGGTCAAGGTCAAAATTGTTTTTACCTAAGGGAAAGTCTTGTAAGAAGGAATACACATGTGAAATATGAAAGCCCGAGTGCCAGCTGTTCAAAAGTTAAGGGCAAAGTTAAAGTTTTTCAAAAATAGGTTAAACTCTAAGGTTAAGGTAAAATTGTTGGTACAGAAAAGAAGATCTTGTCACAAGGAAAACACCTGTGAAATATGAAAGCCATAGCGCTAACTATTCAAAATAATGCTGAAGTTTAATGTTTTTTCAAAGTAGGTGAAACTCCAAGGTCAAGATCAAAGGGTCAAAACTATTGGTACCCAGGGGAAGGACTTGACAAAAGCAATACAACCGTGTAATATGAAGTCCCTATCACCAACTGTTCAAAAGTCATGAACAAGATTTTAAGTTTTTCAAAAGTAAATCAAATGTCAAGGTCAAAATTGTTGTTATCCAAGGGAAGGTCTTGTCTCAAGAAATATACTTTTATAAAAAAAAAAAAAGAAATCCCTAGTCCCAACCATTAAAAACGTGTGGCCAAGGTTAATGTTTTTTAAAAGTGGGTCAAGTCAAAAGGTAAAAAATATTTGTACCCAAGGAATTGATCTTTTCACAAGGAATATAAATGTGAAGTATGAAAGCTCTAGCACCAACCGTTCAATAGTTATGGCCAAGGTTAAAGTTTGGTAAAGTTTTGCAAAAGTTGGTCAAACTCAAAAGTCTGGGTAAAAAAAGGCCTTTGGTACCCAAAGAAAGGTCACAAGGAATACACATGTGATATATGAAAGCCATAGCTCCAAGCAATCAAAAGTTATGGGCAAGGTCTTAGTGGACGCTGAAACAGACAGACGGATGGATAGTAAAAACTATATGCCCCCGAATCTTCGATTACGGAGGCATAAAAACATGCGGTTTTCGAAGATTATTAGTTCTTTAGTAGAACTTTTCTAGTGTGAAAAAATAAAATTAACTTCTTCAACATTTATTATGATAAACGGTATTTTGCATTACTCATTGAACGACCCTCGTATTCCTTCAAATATAAAGTTGATCAGATATGAAAAATCAAAAATAAAAACGAGCGGACCTCCTCATGGTTTTGTTAATTTAAAAAGAACAATTGTACTCCACTGTCATTTAGCCAGCAAGTGTAACATTTTTTTATTTTATTACATCACAAACTAACAAATTATGTTTTTTTCCTTAGAGCTGTTAATTATACATGTGTATTATTTAAAGATATCGTTTGTTCTCATCAACTGGATAAATGCGCGCATCAGTTTTATAAATGGGAGCAATAATTGATTTGATGCGCGTGCCAGTTCAAGGTGATAGAAAAATAACTGATTTGATCTGTTCATTAGGATTTCATGTGTTTGTACCTTTGACCTGAAGTTTTGTGCTTTGTAATATTTTATATTGTCCTAATCCGTGTACCGTGTGTTTAAAATGGTATTGCAAGTATATAAAATGAACTTGAAATTGATGCGCATACACTTTGATTCAATTAATATTATTGCTCTCATCAGTTCAATTTATGCACGCATCAAATCGATTGTGTGATTCACAGGTGCTTGAGGACAGATCCCCCCCCCCCCCAATATAGACCCCTGGGCTATTTTCTCTCATGAATTGTCTTTTAAGGACATAATTGTGATCTAATCCACACTATAAATTCGAAAAATTAGAAACATTTTATAAAATTAATACCCACTGTATATATACCAAGTAAATAAACATATATTGTAATTTTTTAAATAAAATGTTTGTTAAGGTAATTTGCTATTTCTTTCGAATTTATAGTGTGGATTTAATTCGCAAATATGTCTACATGTATATCGGGGAAGGGGAGTCCTGTTCTCTTGCACCTGTGGTGTGATTGAGTTTGCACATTTTACAGTTAAAACTTAATTCAAGTTGCATTATTGTGTCATTAACAAAATCATATTTCATATATATACCATGCAGTTACTATGGACGCTTTTAACGACCGCAGATAAATGTGAACAAAAATAAAGAAAGAGAATAAACTGTTCCAAAAATTATGGACGCAGACTTTTTCTAATAAATTTTGTATATCAGTAACATCAGTATTTTTTCCAATGTACTCCATTCTCTTATAAGAAAATTGGACTTTGGACACCCACAGATGCTATGTATACACGTGGACAATGCATCGCCGTCGTATTGTTCTCATCAAAGGTATTTATACGCCTGCGTGTTGGATAATTTACTTCATTACTCAGGAGTAAGATGGGTAATTAGCATTCCCAGGTAGTCTAGTGGTTAGGATTCCGCGCTCTCACCGCGGCGGCCGGGGTTCGATTCCCCGTCTGGGAAGACCGTCTTTTGATTCTTTTTAGCTTCTGTGATTAATTCATTACAAAATGCATCACTTGTAAGCCTAGCATCGACAACAATACAGGTAATTTGATTTTTCAGATTGCAATAAAACAAAAAGGACTCTCTGCTGTATTTCTGTAATTAAAAAAAAAACTTTTTAACAAAAGCTGTGGTTTTGAGTATTTGAGGACTGCTCACTCACTTTGAGCATATTTAGCTTCAAGACATCTAATCTATCACTTCTATATTGAAATATTATCTTTTTCTTTGATTCTTAAAAGACCAGACAATTCAAATTAATTGTAACTAAATGTACAAAGGTAACAAAAACAAATTGTTGAAGGCATGGTTAATATTTCTATTTATGCTTTTCATATCTCTACTGAACATGAAAACATAAAGTTCTTTACACAAAATTAAAAGGAAAATTACATATAACTCTTCACCCAAAACCAAACTTGTGTATGTTGTAGTTTTTTTTTTTAAATGAGCTGAAAAACATATACATAAAGCACTCAAAATCATAAAGCAGAAAAACCATGCCTTCATCATTAATTTGCAACATAACAAGGAAAACAATTACTCTGTGAGAAAAAAATATTTTATTGCAAAATTTGAGATTTTATTTGTAATGCAATCTCATTCACTTGTATAATCTAAAAGTTCATTGCAGCAAACACATTAAAAGGCATTGGGTTTCATGAGCTGTTCCAACAAAAATTTATCATACTAATTTAGTTTTGTGGAAATTGCCATTTTCTGGAGTACAGAACCATTATATAACTTGATTTACAACTAGGGGAGTGACAATGGAGATTTTATTTTTATATAACTGAAATAAATTAATTCCAACATCTATTCAGTAGAATTTTATGTAAGTATTTAATTTTGAAGTAAAATGCCATGCATCAATTTTACAAAAAGTAGTGGAATGTGCATAAAAGTCATATAAATTTGTCAAAAATGTCCATCAATGGTACAAATCTAAAACAGTATAATGACAATAGAAAAAATATACATTCAATGTCAGCAACAAAAATGCTTTAAATATAATTAAAACATTAACTCCATGATTTTTATTTAATAAATATGTCTACTGTAACTTTATAACATCTTGATTATTTCTAAAAAGTCAGATAATTTCTTGTAAGCTTTTGGTTAGAGATTTTTAGTGCATAGTTATATATATATTAGGTAGAGACTCATAAAAAAAATATATGCATATCACACAACTCTAAAGACATAGCTCTCCACTGAGCCAGTAAAAATGGGACAAGGGCCTTCGTTTACACTTTGTCATCTGTGTCTAGTCCTTTGTCTTTATAGAGCTGCCCCATGACATCAAGTAAGGGTGACATTGTTTCTAAATACACCTCCATATCATTTACTACCTACAGAAAAAAAGAAGCTTCAATGTTCTACATTTGTAGTAGAAGTACATGTAATCCACTTTGGGTTCAGTTGAAACATTCCTATCATATAACTTCTAATGAAAAAATTTAGAAGTTGGAAAATGTAAAAACATAAAACCGAGACATACTTTAAAACTCATATCATGGGTTGTATATGTAACAAATTTTCAAACAGTATTTAAATTTAATCAGCAATATTACTTAAAAGTTTCAAACAAAATTGTAATTTTTTTTTTACAATTTCTAGATTCAATGATGTCAAAAATGTACATATTCTAGGAACATAAATGAAACCTAAACAGCCTGCTCATCTCGTCACAATTTTCTCTGTTTAATGGAAATTTAGACACCTACTTGTTCCTCCATTCCTTCTTTTCCTAATGCCATCTTCAATAAGAAATCCTTCCTGTATGGTGCAAAACTAGAAACTCCCTTCACGATAACAAAAAATTAGACTTCAGTTACCATAGATGATTTTATAAATCAGTTAAAGAGCATTTAAATTGCTCTGCACATACGCATATTTTTTGTTTTTGTTTAACTCACTTTATGCTTAGTTTTAATTAAAAAGAAAACAATTACACACTTTTATAAGTTCTTCTTCTTTTTTTTTAATATAATTTTTCTTAAAGCTTAAGGTACAAATTATTGTGGGGAGCAGTAATGTAAAATTTCTTACAGAGAACACTTTTTTGACGATAAATCCATGGTATTTTTTCAGAGTGGCTTCATAAGCAGCAGTGATGATTTGTTTCATACTCTCCTCTTTGCTCCCTCCTTTGTATTCCTTTATTAATAACTGCATGAATGTCCGCAAAAAATTTAAACCTCTAAAAACACAAGTACCGGTATAATATAAGGTAAGTCAAAGCATCATATTTCTTTTTATAGAATTTAGTACAGAATAAACAAGAACTTGCCTCACTAGCCAAAGTCCTCCCACTTTAGCTAAATCTGTATTTTTGTTTTCCATTTCATCATCTAACATGGCATTTATGGTGATAAACTTCTCCTTGTCCATCTCATACTTTTTCTGCAGTTTCTGTTCAAATAAATTGTTAAGTATAATTAATCAAGTTTATTTCTTTTTTTTCAGGTTTTCCAATAAATGCAACAGAAATGAGATAATTTAACTTTTACCTCAATGTTTCCATTGATATCACTCTTAACAGGTGTAAATGCTTTCCCAAAAGCAGCTGTAAATGAATAATAAATGTTAAAACTAAACAGACATACATAATTACCATATAATTGAATTTAAAATGTATATATTTAAAATGTTTGACCCATAAATCACAATTAAAATTCATTAATCTTATATAACCGCAATTTGTTACGTATACAGCTTAGAGATGTATTTGTTTAATTTTAGTGTCAAAAGTACAAATCAATAATAAAGTATCTAATATACCAGCTAGTAATTTAATTTATATACCAATATCAATTCACGGAGAACAAATAAATATATATATACATGTATATATGATATATACAAGATATAAAAAATGTAGCATTGAAAAATGATAAAAACAAAAGGCTATAATGCTCAAGTAGTCACCAAATCTATAAATTTTTAACCAGTTACTAATTATTTCCCCTTAGAAGGGACATGGCCCAATATTTGAACACAGTGTGGGGCTTTTTGCCAAGACTAGTTGAAACTGATTCTGGAGAGGGAAATGTGAAATGATAATTAAAAGATATGTCCAGTATTGGAAGTTAATGTTTTGATACAATACACCTTCAAAGATATGTGCCAATATTTTGATTCAGCCCTATAAGAGACCCAATACTGCTTATGCACAATCCTCTCAGAATTTTGTGGAAGTCACCCTTAGTCTTAGAATATATCAATGTCTTTTAAACTGTCAACTGATATTGTTTTAAGAACATACAACTTCATTTATATTTTATAAATGTTAATTTTAAATCAGGCCCATAGCAACGGTTTCGAGGGGGGGGGCAATTTTCAAAAAAAATCTGACAAGCAAAAAAAAAACAAAAAAAAAAACTAATTTTAAACTGTCCAAATCCTGGAATTTCCAAGTGCCCGACCTTACAGCAACAAAAAGGGTGTGGGGGAGGGGGAGGGGGGGGGGGCAACCAGCATCTAAAGGAAAATTTACTATAGCAAAATATTATACTTAGAAAAAGTGCCCCCCCCCCTTCCATTCTACGTACGGGCCTGTAAATGCTATTATCATGAAT